>NW_027466469.1:8877500-9477500 GCF_050575085.1 Anarhichas minor | reverse complement strand
AAGTCAACATAGTTTCAAAGATTTTCTTCAAAAAACTGGCTCAGGGCAGTTGATTTCACTCTTTCATGATGTTTTCATTACAACATGCTTACCCACCTTTACTGGTTTAATGTAGCCTTTTATGTTCTTAAAATACGTTTCAGGCTTGGAAGAGGCCAAAAGTGGATTTTGTGAAAGTAAACATAGTTTCAGAAAACTGGCTCAGGGCAGTTGATTTCACTGTTTCATGATGTTTTCATTACAACCTGCTTACCCACCTTTACTGGTTTACGGTACATTCTCAGCCTTTTATGCTCTTAAAATACGTTTCAGGCTTGGAAGAGGCCAAAAGTGGATTTTCTGAAAGTCAACATAGTTTCAGAAAACTGGCTCAGGGCAGTTGATTTCACTGTTTCATGTTGTTTTCGATAGAAACTGATTCTTCCACACCTTTATTGGTTCACGGTACATTCTTAGCCTTTTATGCTCTTAAAATATGTTTCAGGCTTGGAAGAAAAAAAAAGTGGATTTAGTGACAATCAAAATACATTCAAAGGTTTTCTTCAAAAAACTGGCTCAGGGCAGTTCAGTTTCATGATGTTTTCATTAGAACCTGATGATTACCCACCGTTACTGGTTTACGGTACATCCTCAGCCTTTTATGCTCTTAAAATACGTTTCAGGCTTGGAAGAGGCCAAAAGTGGATTTTGTGAAAGTCAACATAGTTTCAGAAAACTGGCTCAGGGCAGTTGATTTCACTGTTTCATGATGTTTTCATTACAACCTGCTTACCCACCTTTACTGGTTTACGGTACATTCTCAGCCTTTTATGCTCTTAAAATACGTTTCAGGCTTGGAAGAGGCCAAAAGTGCATTTTCTGAAAGTCAACATAGTTTCAAAAAACTGGCTTAGGGCAGTTGATTTCACTGTTTCATGATGTTTTCGATAGAAACTGATTCTTACACACCTTTATTGGTTCACGGTACATTCTTAGCCTTTTATGCTCTTAAAATATGTTTCAGGCTTGGAAGAAAAAAAAAGTGGATTTAGTGACAATCAAAATACATTCAAAGGTTTTCTTCAAAAAACTGGCTCAGGGCAGTTCAGTTTCATGATGTTTTCATTAGAACCTGATGATTACCCACCGTTACTGGTTTACGGTACATCCTCAGCCTTTTATGCTCTTAAAATACGTTTCAGGCTTGGAAGAGGCCAAAAGTGGATTTTGTGAAAGTCAACATAGTTTCAGAAAACTGGCTCAGGGCAGTTGATTTCACTGTTTCATGTTGTTTTCGATAGAAACTGATTCTTCCACACCTTTATTGGTTCACGGTACATTCTTAGCCTTTTATGCTCTTAAAATATGTTTCAGGCTTGGAAGAAAAAAAAAGTGGATTTAGTGACAATCAAAATACATTCAAAGGTTTTCTTCAAAAAACTGGCTCAGGGCAGTTCAGTTTCATGATGTTTTCATTAGAACCTGATGATTACCCACCGTTACTGGTTTACGGTACATCCTCAGCCTTTTATGCTCTTAAAATACGTTTCAGGCTTGGAAGAGGCCAAAAGTGGATTTTGTGAAAGTCAACATAGTTTCAGAAAACTGGCTCAGGGCAGTTGATTTCACTGTTTCATGATGTTTTCATTACAACCTGCTTACCCACCTTTACTGGTTTACGGTACATTCTCAGCCTTTTATGCTCTTAAAATACGTTTCAGGCTTGGAAGAGGCCAAAAGTGCATTTTCTGAAAGTCAACATAGTTTCAAAAAACTGGCTTAGGGCAGTTGATTTCACTGTTTCATGATGTTTTCGATAGAAACTGATTCTTACACACCTTTATTGGTTCACGGTACATTCTTAGCCTTTTATGCTCTTAAAATATGTTTCAGGCTTGGAAGAAAAAAAAAGTGGATTTAGTGACAATCAAAATACATTCAAAGGTTTTCTTCAAAAAATTGGCTCAGGGCAGTTCAGTTTCATGATGTTTTCATTAGAACCTGATGATTACCCACCGTTACTGGTTTACGGTACATTCTCAGCCTTTCATGCTCTTAAAATACGTTTCAGGCTTGGAAGAGGCCAAAAGTGGATTTTGTGAAAGTAAACATAGTTTCAGAAAACTGGCTCAGGGCAGTTGATTTCACTGTTTCATGATGTTTTCATTACAACCTGCTTACCCACCTTTACTGGTTTACGGTACATTCTCAGCCTTTTCTACTCTTAAAATACGTTTCAGGCTTGGAAGAGGCCAAAAGTGGATTTTGTGAAAGTCAACATAGTTTCAAGGATGTTCTTCAAAAAACTGGCTCAGGGCAGTTGATTTCATTGTTTCATGATGTTTTCATTAGAACCTGATGCGTACCCACCTTTACTGGTTTAATGTAGCCTTTTATGTTGTTAAAATACGTTTCAGGCTTGAAAGAGGCCAAAAGTGGATTTTGTGAAAGTAAACAGAGTTTCAAAAAACTGGCTTAGGGCAGTGGATTTCACTGTTTCATGATGTTTTCATCACAACCTGCTTACCCACCTTTACTGGTTTACGGTACATTCTCAGCCTTTTATGCTCTTAAAATACGTTTCAGGCTTGGAAGAGGCCAAAAGTGGATTTTGTGAAAGTCAACATAGTTTCAAGGATGTTCTTTAAAAAACTGGCTCAGGGCAGTTGATTTCATTGTTTCATGATGTTTTCATTACAACATGCTTACCCACCTTTACTGGTTTAATGTAGCCTTTTATGTTCTTAAAATACGTTTCAGGCTTTGAAGAGGCCAAAAGTGGATTTTGTGAAAGTCAACATAGTTTCAAGGATGTTCTTCAAAAAACTGGCTCAGGGCAGTTCAGTTTCATGATGTTTTCATTAGAACCTGATGATTACCCACCTTTACTGGTTTACGGTACATTATCAGCCTTTTATGCTCTTAAAATACATTTCAGGCTTGGAAGAGGCCAAAAGTGGATTTTGTGAAAGTCAACATAGTGTCAAAAAACTGGCTCAGGTCAGTTGATTTCACTGTTTCATGATGTTTTCGATAGAAACTGATTCTTACACACCTTTATTGGTTTACGGTACATTATCAGCCTTTTATGCTCTTAAAATACATTTCAGGCTTGGAAGAGGCCAAAAGTGGATTTTGTGAAAGTCAACATAGTTTCAGAAAACTGGCTCAGGGCAGTTGATTTCACTGTTTCATGATGTTTTCATTACAACCTGCTTACCCACCTTTACTGGTTTACGGTACATTCTCAGCCTTTTCTGCTCTTAAAATACGTTTCAGGCTTGGAAAAGGCCAAAAGTGGATTTTGTGAAAGTAAACATAATTTCAAGGATGTTCTTCAAAACACTGGCTCAGGGCAGTTGATTTCATTGTTTCATGATGTTTTCGATAGAAACTGATTCGTACACACCTTTATTGGTTTACGGTACATTCTTAGCCTTTTATGCTCTTAAAATACGTTTCAGGCTTGGAAGAAAAAAAAAAGTGGATTTTGTGACAGTCAAAATACTTTCAAAGGTTTTCATCAAAAAACTGGCTCAGGGCAGTTCAGTTTCATGATGTTTTCATTAGAACCTGATGATTACCCACCGTTACTGGTTTACGGTACATTCTCAGCCTTTTATGCTCTTAAAATACGTTTCAGGCTTGGAAGAGGCCAAAAGTGGATTTTGTGAAAGTCAACATAGTTTCAGAAAACTGGCTCAGGGCAGTTGATTTCACTGTTTCATGATGTTTTCATTACAACCTGCTTACCCACCTTTACTGGTTTACGGTACATTCTCAGCCTTTCATGCTCTTAAAATACGTTTCAGGCTTGGAAGAGGCCAAAAGTGCATTTTCTGAAAGTCAACATAGTTTCAAAAAACTGGCTTAGGGCAGTTGATTTCACTGTTTCATGATGTTTTCGATAGAAACTGATTCTTACACACCTTTATTGGTTTACGGTACATTCTTAGCCTGTTATGCTCTTAAAATACGTTTCAGGCTTGGAAGAAAAAAAAAAGTGGATTTTGTGACAGTCAAAATACTTTCAAAGGTTTTCATCAAAAAACTGGCTCAGGGCAGTTCAGTTTCATGATGTTTTCATTAGAACCTGATGATTACCCACCGTTACTGGTTTACGGTACATTCTCAGCCTTTTATGCTCTTAAAATACGTTTCAGGCTTGGAAGAGGCCAAAAGTGGATTTTGTGAAAGTCAACATAGTTTCAGAAAACTGGCTCAGGGCAGTTGATTTCACTGTTTCATGATGTTTTCATTACAACCTGCTTACCCACCTTTACTGGTTTACGGTACATTCTCAGCCTTTCATGCTCTTAAAATACGTTTCAGGCTTGGAAGAGGCCAAAAGTGCATTTTCTGAAAGTCAACATAGTTTCAAAAAACTGGCTTAGGGCAGTTGATTTCACTGTTTCATGATGTTTTCGATAGAAACTGATTCTTACACACCTTTATTGGTTTACGGTACATTCTTAGCCTGTTATGCTCTTAAAATACGTTTCAGGCTTGGAAGAAAAAAAAAAGTGGATTTTGTGACAGTCAAAATACTTTCAAAGGTTTTCATCAAAAAACTGGCTCAGGGCAGTTCAGTTTCATGATGTTTTCATTAGAACCTGATGATTACCCACCTTTACTAGTTTACGGTACATTATCAGCCTTTTATGCTCTTAAAATACGTTTGAGGCTTGGAAGAGGCCAAAAGTGGATTTTGTAAAAGTAAACATAGTTTCAGAAAACTGGCTCAGGGCAGTTGATTTCACTGTTTCATGATGTTTTCGATAGAAACTGATTCTTACACACCTTTATTGGTTTACGGTACATTCTTAGCCTGTTATGCTCTTAAAATACGTTTCAGGCTTGGAAGAAAAAAAAAAGTGGATTTTGTGACAATCAAAATACTTTCAAAGGTTTTCATCAAAAAACTGGCTCAGGGCAGTTCAGTTTCATGATGTTTTCATTAGAACCTGATGATTACCCACCGTTACTGGTTTACGGTACATTCTCAGCCTTTTATGCTCTTAAAATACGTTTCAGGCTTGGAAGAGGCCAAAAGTGGATTTTGTGAAAGTCAACATAGTTTCAGAAAACTGGCTCAGGGCAGTTGATTTCACTGTTTCATGATGTTTTCATTACAACCTGCTTACCCACCTTTACTGGTTTACGGTACATTCTCAGCCTTTCATGCTCTTAAAATACGTTTCAGGCTTGGAAGAGGCCAAAAGTGCATTTTCTGAAAGTCAACATAGTTTCAAAAAACTGGCTTAGGGCAGTTGATTTCACTGTTTCATGATGTTTTCGATAGAAACTGATTCTTACACACCTTTATTGGTTTACGGTACATTCTCAGCCTTTTATGCTCTTAAAATACGTTTCAGGCTTGGAAGAGGCCAAAAGTGGATTTTGTGAAAGTCAACATAGTTTCAGAAAACTGGCTCAGGGCAGTTGATTTCACTGTTTCATGATGTTTTCATTACAACCTGCTTACCCACCTTTACTGGTTTACGGTACATTCTCAGCCTTTTCTGCTCTTAAAATACGTTTCAGGCTTGGAAGAGGCCAAAAGTGGATTTTGTGAAAGTCAACATAGTTTCAAGGATGTTCTTCAAAAAACTGGCTCAGGGCAGTTGATTTCATTGTTTCATGATGTTTTCATTAGAACCTGATGCGTACCCACCTTTACTGGTTTAATGTAGCCTTTTATGTTGTTAAAATACGTTTCAGGCTTGAAAGAGGCCAAAAGTGGATTTTGTGAAAGTAAACAGAGTTTCAAAAAACTGGCTTAGGGCAGTGGATTTCACTCTTTCATGATGTTTTCATCACAACCTGCTTACCCACCTTTACTGGTTTACGGTACATTCTCAGCCTTTTATGCTCTTAAAATACGTTTCAGGCTTGGAAGAGGCCAAAAGTGGATTTTGTGAAAGTCAACATAGTTTCAAGGATGTTCTTTAAAAAACTGGCTCAGGGCAGTTGATTTCATTGTTTCATGATGTTTTCATTACAACATGCTTACCCACCTTTACTGGTTTAATGTAGCCTTTTATGTTCTTAAAATACGTTTCAGGCTTGGAAAAGGCCAAAAGTGGATTTTGTGAAAGTAAACATAGTTTCAAGGATGTTCTTCAAAACACTGGCTCAGGGCAGTTGATTTCACTGTTTCATGATGTTTTCGATAGAAACTGATTCGTACACACCTTTATTGGTTTACGGTACATTCTTAGCCTTTTATGCTCTTAAAATACGTTTCAGGCTTGGAAGAAAAAAAAAAGTGGATTTTGTGACAATCAAAATACTTTCAAAGGTTTTCATCAAAAAACTGGCTCAGGGCAGTTCAGTTTCATGATGTTTTCATTAGAACCTGATGATTACCCACCGTTACTGGTTTACGGTACATTCTCAGCCTTTTATGCTCTTAAAATACGTTTCAGGCTTAGAAGAGGCCAAAAGTGGATTTTGTGAAAGTCAACATAGTTTCAGAAAACTGGCTCAGGGCAGTTGATTTCACTGTTTCATGATGTTTTCATAACAACCTGCTTACCCACCTTTACTGGTTTACGGTACATTCTCAGCCTTTCATGCTCTTAAAATACGTTTCAGGCTTGGAAGAGGCCAAAAGTGCATTTTCTGAAAGTCAACATAGTTTCAAAAAACTGGCTTAGGGCAGTTGATTTCACTGTTTCATGATGTTTTCGATAGAAACTGATTCTTACACACCTTTATTGGTTTACGGTACATTCTTAGCCTGTTATGCTCTTAAAATACATTTCAGGCTTGGAAGAAAAAAAAAAGTGGATTTTGTGACAGTCAAAATACTTTCAAAGGTTTTCATCAAAAAACTGGCTCAGGGCAGTTCAGTTTCATGATGTTTTCATTAGAACCTGATGATTACCCACCTTTACTAGTTTACGGTACATTCTCAGCCTTTTCTGCTCTTAAAATGCGTTTGAGGCTTGGAAGAGGCCAAAAGTGGATTTTGTGAAAGTAAACATAGTTTCAGAAAACTGGCTCAGGGCAGTTGATTTCACTGTTTCATGATGTTTTCATTACAACCTGCTTACCCACCTTTACTGGTTTACGGTACATTCTCAGACTTTTCTGCTCTTAAAATACGTTTCAGGCTTGGAAGAGGCCAAAAGTGGATTTTCTGAAAGTCAACATAGTTTCAAGGATGTTCTTCAAAAAACTGGCTCAGGGCAGTTGATTTCATTGTTTCATGATGTTTTCATTAGAACCTGATGCGTACCCACCTTTACTGGTTTAATGTAGCCTTTTATGTTGTTAAAATACGTTTCAGGCTTGAAAGAGGCCAAAAGTGGATTTTGTGAAAGTAAACAGAGTTTCAAAAAACTGGCTTAGGGCAGTGGATTTCACTCTTTCATGATGTTTTCATCACAACCTGCTTACCCACCTTTACTGGTTTACGGTACATTCTCAGCCTTTTATGCTCTTAAAATACGTTTCAGGCTTGGAAGAGGCCAAAAGTGGATTTTGTGAAAGTCAACATAGTTTCAAGGATGTTCTTTAAAAAACTGGCTCAGGGCAGTTGATTTCATTGTTTCATGATGTTTTCATTACAACATGCTTACCCACCTTTACTGGTTTAATGTAGCCTTTTATGTTCTTAAAATACGTTTCAGGCTTGGAAAAGGCCAAAAGTCGATTTTGTGAAAGTAAACATAGTTTCAAGGATGTTCTTCAAAACACTGGCTCAGGGCAGTTGATTTCATTGTTTCATGATGTTTTCGATAGAAACTGATTCGTACACACCTTTATTGGTTTACGGTACATTCTTAGCCTTTTATGCTCTTAAAATACGTTTCAGGCTTGGAAGAAAAGAAAAAAAGTGGATTTTGTGACAGTCAAAATACATTCAAAGGTTTTCTTCAAAAAACTGGCTCAGGGCAGTTCAGTTTCATGATGTTTTCATTAGAACCTGATGATTACCCACCTTTACTGGTTTACGGTACATTATCAGCCTTTTATGCTCTTAAAATACGTTTGAGGCTTGGAAGAGGTCAAAAGTGGATTTTGTAAAAGTAAACATAGTTTCAGAAAACTGGCTCAGGGCAGTTGATTTCACTGTTTCATGATGTTTTCATTACAACCTGCTTACCCACCTTTACTGGTTTACGGTACATTCTCAGCCTTTTCTGCTCTTAAAATACGTTTCAGGCTTGGAAAAGGCCAAAAGTGGATTTTGTGAAAGTAAACATAGTTTCAAGGATGTTCTTCAAAACACTGGCTCAGGGCAGTTGATTTCATTGTTTCATGATGTTTTCGATAGAAACTGATTCGTACACACCTTTATTGGTTTACGGTACATTCTTAGCCTTTTATGCTCTTAAAATACGTTTCAGGCTTGGAAGAAAAGAAAAAAAGTGGATTTTGTGACAGTCAAAATACATTCAAAGGTTTTCTTCAAAAAACTGGCTCAGGGCAGTTGATTTCACTCTTTCATGATGTTTTCATTACAACATGCTTACCCACCTTTACTGGTTTAATGTAGCCTTTTATGTTCTTAAAATACGTTTCAGGCTTGGAAGAGGCCAAAAGTGGATTTTGTGAAAGTCAACATAGTTTCAGAAAACTGGCTCAGGGCAGTTGATTTCATTGTTTCATGACGTTTTCATTAGAACCTGATGCGTACCTTTACTGGTTTAATGTAGCCTTTTATGTTCTTAAAATACATTTCAGGCTTGGAAGAGGCCAAAAGTGGATTTTGTGAAAGTCAACATAGTTTCAAAGATTTTCTTCAAAAAACTGGCTCAGGGCAGTTGATTTCACTCTTTCATGATGTTTTCATTACAACATGCTTACCCACCTTTACTGGTTTAATGTAGCCTTTTATGTTCTTAAAATACGTTTCAGGCTTGGAAGAGGCCAAAAGTGGATTTTGTAAAAGTAAACATAGTTTCAGAAAACTGGCTCAGGGCAGTTGATTTCACTGTTTCATGATGTTTTCATTACAACCTGCTTACCCACCTTTAATGGTTTACGGTACATTCTCAGCCTTTTCTGCTCTTAAAATACGTTTCAGGCTTGGAAAAGGCCAAAAGTGGATTTTGTGAAAGTAAACATAGTTTCAAGGATGTTCTTCAAAACACTGGCTCAGGGCAGTTGATTTCATTGTTTCATGATGTTTTCATTAGAACCTGATGCGTACCTTTACTGGTTTAATGTAGACTTTTATGTTCTTAAAATACATTTCAGGCTTGGAAGAGGCCAAAAGTGGATTTTGTGAAAGTCAACATAGTTTCAAGGATGTTCTTCAAAAAACTGGCTCAGGGCAGTTCAGTTTCATGATGTTTTCATTAGAACCTGATGATTACCCACCTTTACTGGTTTACGGTACATTATCAGCCTTTTATGCTCTTAAAATACATTTCAGGCTTGGAAGAGGCCAAAAGTGGATTTTGTGAAAGTCAACATAGTGTCAAAAAACTGGCTCAGGTCAGTTGATTTCACTGTTTCATGATGTTTTCATTACAACATGCTTACCCACCTTTACTGGTTTAATGTAGCCTTTTATGTTCTTAAAATACGTTTCAGGCTTGGAAGAGGCCAAAAGTGGATTTTGTAAAAGTAAACATAGTTTCAGAAAACTGGCTCAGGGCAGTTGATTTCACTGTTTCATGATGTTTTCATTACAACCTGCTTACCCACCTTTAATGGTTTACGGTACATTCTCAGCCTTTTCTGCTCTTAAAATACGTTTCAGGCTTGGAAAAGGCCAAAAGTGGATTTTGTGAAAGTAAACATAGTTTCAAGGATGTTCTTCAAAACACTGGCTCAGGGCAGTTGATTTCATTGTTTCATGATGTTTTCATTAGAACCTGATGCGTACCTTTACTGGTTTAATGTAGACTTTTATGTTCTTAAAATACATTTCAGGCTTGGAAGAGGCCAAAAGTGGATTTTGTGAAAGTCAACATAGTTTCAAGGATGTTCTTCAAAAAACTGGCTCAGGGCAGTTCAGTTTCATGATGTTTTCATTAGAACCTGATGATTACCCACCTTTACTGGTTTACGGTACATTATCAGCCTTTTATGCTCTTAAAATACATTTCAGGCTTGGAAGAGGCCAAAAGTGGATTTTGTGAAAGTCAACATAGTGTCAAAAAACTGGCTCAGGTCAGTTGATTTCACTGTTTCATGATGTTTTCGATAGAAACTGATTCGTACACACCTTTATTGGTTTACGGTACTTTCTTAGCCTTTTATGCTCTTAAAATACGTTTCAGGCTTGGAAGAAAAGAAAAAAAGTGGATTTTGTGACAGTCAAAATACATTCAAAGGTTTTCTTCAAAAAACTGGCTCAGGGCAGTTCAGTTTCATGATGTTTTCATTAGAACCTGATGATTACCCACCTTTACTGGTTTACGGTACATTATCAGCCTTTTATGCTCTTAAAATACTTTTGAGGCTTATAAGAGGCCAAAAGTGGATTTTGTAAAAGTAAACATAGTTTCAGAAAACTGGCTCAGGGCAGTTGATTTCACTGTTTCATGATGTTTTCATTACAACCTGCGAACCCACCTTTACTGGTTTACGGTACATTCTCAGCCTTTTCTGCTCTTAAAATACGTTTCAGGCTTGGAAGAGGCCAAAAGTGGATTTTGTGAAGTAAACATAGTTTCAAGGATGTTCTTCAAAAAACTGGCTCAGGGCAGTTGATTTCATTGTTTCATGATGTTTTCATTAGAACCTGATGCGTACCCACCTTTACTGGTTTAATGTAGCCTTTTATGTTCTTAAAATACGTTTCAGGCTTGAAAGAGGCCAAAAGTGGATTTTGTGAAAGTAAACTTAGTTTCAAGGATGTTCTTTAAAAAACTGGCTCAGGGCAGTTGATTTCATTGTTTCATGATGTTTTCATTAGAACCTGATGCGTACCCACCTTTACTGGTTTAATGTAGCCTTTTATGCTCTTAAAATATGTTTCAGGCTTGGAAGAAAAAAAAAAAGTGGATTTTGTGACAGTCAAAATACTTTCAAAGGTTTTCATCAAAAAACTGGCTCAGGGCAGTTCAGTTTCATGATGTTTTCATTAGAACCTGATGATTACCCACCTTTACTGGTTTACGGTACATTCTCAGCCTTTTCTGCTCTTAAAATACATTTCAGACTTGGAAGAGGCCAAAAGTGGATTTTGTGAAAGTCAACATAGTTTCAGAATACTGGCTCAGGGCAGTTGATTTCACTGTTTCATGATGTTTTCATTACAACCTGCTTACCCACCTTTACTGGTTTACGGTACATTCTCAGCCTTTTCTGCTCTTAAAATACGTTTCAGGCTTGGAAAAGGCCAAAAGTGGATTTCGTGAAAGTAAACATAGTTTCAAGGATGTTCTTCAAAACACTGGCTCAGGGCAGTTGATTTCATTGTTTCATGATGTTTTCATTAGAACCTGATGCGTACCTTTACTGGTTTAATGTAGCCTTTTATGTTCTTAAAATACATTTCAGGCTTGGAAGAGGCCAAAAGTGGATTTTGTGAAAGTCAACATAGTTTCAAGGATGTTCTTCAAAAAACTGGCTCAGGGCAGTTCAGTTTCATGATGTTTTCATTAGAACCTGATGATTACCCACCTTTACTGGTTTACGGTACATTATCAGCCTTTTATGCTCTTAAAATACATTTCAGGCTTGGAAGAGGCCAAAAGTGGATTTTGTGAAAGTCAACATAGTGTCAAAAAACTGGCTCAGGTCAGTTGATTTCACTGTTTCATGATGTTTTCATTACAACCTGCTTACCCACCTTTACTGGTTTACGGTACATTCTCAGCCTTTTCTGCTCTTAAAATACGTTTCAGGCTTGGAAAAGGCCAAAAGTGGATTTTGTGAAAGTAAACATAGTTTCAAGGATGTTCTTCAAAACACTGGCTCAGGGCAGTTGATTTCATTGTTTCATGATGTTTTCATTAGAACCTGATGCGTACCTTTACTGGTTTAATGTAGCCTTTTATGTTCTTAAAATACATTTCAGGCTTGGAAGAGGCCAAAAGTGGATTTTGTGAAAGTCAACATAGTTTCAAGGATGTTCTTCAAAAAACTGGCTCAGGGCAGTTCAGTTTCATGATGTTTTCATTAGAACCTGATGATTACCCACCTTTACTGGTTTACGGTACATTATCAGCCTTTTATGCTCTTAAAATACATTTCAGGCTTGGAAGAGGCCAAAAGTGGATTTTGTGAAAGTCAACATAGTGTCAAAAAACTGGCTCAGGTCAGTTGATTTCACTGTTTCATGATGTTTTCGATAGAAACTGATTCGTACACACCTTTATTGGTTTACGGTACTTTCTTAGCCTTTTATGCTCTTAAAATACGTTTCAGGCTTGGAAGAAAAGAAAAAAAGTGGATTTTGTGACAGTCAAAATACATTCAAAGGTTTTCTTCAAAAAACTGTCTCAGGGCAGTTCAGTTTCATGATGTTTTCATTAGAACCTGATGATTACCCACCTTTACTGGTTTACGGTACATTATCAGCCTTTTATGCTCTTAAAATACATTTCAGGCTTGGAAGAGGCCAAAAGTGGATTTTGTGAAAGTCAACATAGTGTCAAAAAACTGGCTCAGGTCAGTTGATTTCACTGTTTCATGATGTTTTCGATAGAAACTGATTCGTACACACCTTTATTGGTTTACGGTACTTTCTTAGCCTTTTATGCTCTTAAAATACGTTTCAGGCTTGGAAGAAAAGAAAAAAAGTGGATTTTGTGACAGTCAAAATACATTCAAAGGTTTTCTTCAAAAAACTGTCTCAGGGCAGTTCAGTTTCATGATGTTTTCATTAGAACCTGATGATTACCCACCTTTACTGGTTCATTATTATCAGCCTTTTCTGCTCTTAAAATACATTTCAGACTTGGAAGAGGCCAAAAGTGGATTTTGTGAAAGTCAACATAGTTTCAGAAAACTGGCTCAGGGCAGTTGATTTCACTGTTTCATGATGTTTTCATTACAACCTGCTTACCCACCTTTACTGGTTTACGGTACATTCTCAGCCTTTTCTGCTCTTAAAATACGTTTCAGGCTTGGAAAAGGCCAAAAGTGGATTTTGTGAAAGTAAACATAGTTTCAAGGATGTTCTTCAAAACACTGGCTCAGGGCAGTTGATTTCATTGTTTCATGATGTTTTCATTAGAACCTGATGCGTACCTTTACTGGTTTAATGTAGCCTTTTATGTTCTTAAAATACATTTCAGGCTTGGAAGAGGCCAAAAGTGGATTTTGTGAAAGTCAACATAGTTTCAAGGATGTTCTTCAAAAAACTGGCTCAGGGCAGTTCAGTTTCATGATGTTTTCATTAGAACCTGATGATTACCCACCTTTACTGGTTTACGGTACATTATCAGCCTTTTATGCTCTTAAAATACATTTCAGGCTTGGAAGAGGCCAAAAGTGGATTTTGTGAAAGTCAACATAGTGTCAAAAAACTGGCTCAGGTCAGTTGATTTCACTGTTTCATGATGTTTTCGATAGAAACTGATTCGTACACACCTTTATTGGTTTACGGTACTTTCTTAGCCTTTTATGCTCTTAAAATACGTTTCAGGCTTGGAAGAAAAGAAAAAAAGTGGATTTTGTGACAGTCAAAATACATTCAAAGGTTTTCTTCAAAAAACTGGCTCAGGGCAGTTCAGTTTCATGATGTTTTCATTAGAACCTGATGATTACCCACCTTTACTGGTTTACGGTACATTATCAGCCTTTTATGCTCTTAAAATACTTTTGAGGCTTATAAGAGGCCAAAAGTGGATTTTGTAAAAGTAAACATAGTTTCAGAAAACTGGCTCAGGGCAGTTGATTTCACTGTTTCATGATGTTTTCATTACAACCTGCGAACCCACCTTTACTGGTTTACGGTACATTCTCAGCCTTTTCTGCTCTTAAAATACGTTTCAGGCTTGGAAGAGGCCAAAAGTGGATTTTGTGAAGTAAACATAGTTTCAAGGATGTTCTTCAAAAAACTGGCTCAGGGCAGTTGATTTCATTGTTTCATGATGTTTTCATTAGAACCTGATGCGTACCCACCTTTACTGGTTTAATGTAGCCTTTTATGTTCTTAAAATACGTTTCAGGCTTGAAAGAGGCCAAAAGTGGATTTTGTGAAAGTAAACTTAGTTTCAAGGATGTTCTTTAAAAAACTGGCTCAGGGCAGTTGATTTCATTGTTTCATGATGTTTTCATTAGAACCTGATGCGTACCCACCTTTACTGGTTTAATGTAGCCTTTTATGCTCTTAAAATATGTTTCAGGCTTGGAAGAAAAAAAAAAAGTGGATTTTGTGACAGTCAAAATACTTTCAAAGGTTTTCATCAAAAAACTGGCTCAGGGCAGTTCAGTTTCATGATGTTTTCATTAGAACCTGATGATTACCCACCTTTACTGGTTTACGGTACATTCTCAGCCTTTTCTGCTCTTAAAATACATTTCAGACTTGGAAGAGGCCAAAAGTGGATTTTGTGAAAGTCAACATAGTTTCAGAATACTGGCTCAGGGCAGTTGATTTCACTGTTTCATGATGTTTTCATTACAACCTGCTTACCCACCTTTACTGGTTTACGGTACATTCTCAGCCTTTTCTGCTCTTAAAATACGTTTCAGGCTTGGAAAAGGCCAAAAGTGGATTTCGTGAAAGTAAACATAGTTTCAAGGATGTTCTTCAAAACACTGGCTCAGGGCAGTTGATTTCATTGTTTCATGATGTTTTCATTAGAACCTGATGCGTACCTTTACTGGTTTAATGTAGCCTTTTATGTTCTTAAAATACATTTCAGGCTTGGAAGAGGCCAAAAGTGGATTTTGTGAAAGTCAACATAGTTTCAAGGATGTTCTTCAAAAAACTGGCTCAGGGCAGTTCAGTTTCATGATGTTTTCATTAGAACCTGATGATTACCCACCTTTACTGGTTTACGGTACATTATCAGCCTTTTATGCTCTTAAAATACATTTCAGGCTTGGAAGAGGCCAAAAGTGGATTTTGTGAAAGTCAACATAGTGTCAAAAAACTGGCTCAGGTCAGTTGATTTCACTGTTTCATGATGTTTTCATTACAACCTGCTTACCCACCTTTACTGGTTTACGGTACATTCTCAGCCTTTTCTGCTCTTAAAATACGTTTCAGGCTTGGAAAAGGCCAAAAGTGGATTTTGTGAAAGTAAACATAGTTTCAAGGATGTTCTTCAAAACACTGGCTCAGGGCAGTTGATTTCATTGTTTCATGATGTTTTCATTAGAACCTGATGCGTACCTTTACTGGTTTAATGTAGCCTTTTATGTTCTTAAAATACATTTCAGGCTTGGAAGAGGCCAAAAGTGGATTTTGTGAAAGTCAACATAGTTTCAAGGATGTTCTTCAAAAAACTGGCTCAGGGCAGTTCAGTTTCATGATGTTTTCATTAGAACCTGATGATTACCCACCTTTACTGGTTTACGGTACATTATCAGCCTTTTATGCTCTTAAAATACATTTCAGGCTTGGAAGAGGCCAAAAGTGGATTTTGTGAAAGTCAACATAGTGTCAAAAAACTGGCTCAGGTCAGTTGATTTCACTGTTTCATGATGTTTTCGATAGAAACTGATTCGTACACACCTTTATTGGTTTACGGTACTTTCTTAGCCTTTTATGCTCTTAAAATACGTTTCAGGCTTGGAAGAAAAGAAAAAAAGTGGATTTTGTGACAGTCAAAATACATTCAAAGGTTTTCTTCAAAAAACTGTCTCAGGGCAGTTCAGTTTCATGATGTTTTCATTAGAACCTGATGATTACCCACCTTTACTGGTTTACGGTACATTCTCAGCCTTTGATGCTCTTAAAATACATTTCAGGCTTGGAAGAGGCCAAAAGTGGATTTTGTGAAAGTCAACATAGTTTCAAGGATGTTCTTCAAAAAACTGGCTCAGGGCAGTTCAGTTTCATGATGTTTTCATTAGAACCTGATGATTACCCACCTTTACTGGTTTACGGTACATTATCAGCCTTTTATGCTCTTAAAATACGTTTGAGGCTTGGAAGAGGCCAAAAGTGGATTTTGTGAAAGTCAACATAGTTTCAAGGATGTTCTTCAAAAAACTGGCTCAGGGCAGTTGATTTCATTGTTTCATGATGTTTTCATTAGAACCTGATGCGTACCCACCTTTACTGGTTTAATGTAGCCTTTTATGTTCTTAAAATACGTTTCAGGCTTGTAAGAGGCCAAAAGTGGATTTTGTGAAAGTAAACATAGTTTCAAAAAACTGGCTCAGGGCAGTTGATTTCACTGTTTCATGATGTTTTCGTTACAACCTGCTTACCCACCTTTACTGGTTTACGGTACATTCTCAGTCTTTTATGCTCTTAAAATACATTTCAGGCTTGGAAGAGGCCAAAAGTGGATTTTGTGAAAGTCAACATCGTTTCAAAAAACTGGCTGAGGTCAGTTGATTTCACTGTTTCATGATATTTTCATTACAACCTGCTTACCCACCTTTACTGGTTTAGGGTACATTCACAGCCTTTTATGCTCTTAAAATACGTTTCAAGCTTGGAAGAGGCCAAAAGTGGATTTTGTGAAAGTCAACATCGTTTCAAAAAACTGGCTCAGGTCAGTTGATTTCACTGTTTCATGATGTTTTCATTCCAACCTGCCAGTAAAGGTGGGTAACACCTTTACTGGTTTAGGGTACATTCTCAGCCTTTTATGCTCTTAAAATACGTTTCAAGCTTGGAAGAGGCCAAAAGTGGATTTTGTGAAAGTCAACATCGTTTCAAAAAACTGGCTCAGGGCAGTTGATTTTACTCTTTCATGATGTTTTCATTAAAACCTGCTTACCCACCCTTACTGGTTTACGGTACATTCTCAGTCTTTTATGCTCTTAAAATATGTTTCAGACTTGGAAGAGGCCAAAAGTGGATTTTGTGAAAGTAAACAGCTTCCAAAAACTGGCTCAGGGCAGTTGATGTCACTGTTTCATGATATTTTCATTACAACCCGCTTACCCACCTTTACTGGTTTAAGGTACATTCTCAGCCTTTTATGCTCTTAAAATACATTTCAGGCTTGGAAGAGGCCAAAAGTGGATTTTCTGAAAGTCACACAGTTTCAAAGATTTTCTTCAAAAAAGTGGATTTTGTGAAAGTAAACAGTTTCCAAAAATTGGCTCAGGGCAGTTGATGTCACTGTTTCATTATGTTTTCATTACAACCTGATGCTTACCTACCTATACTGGTTTAATGTAGCCTTTTATGCTCTTAAAATACGTTTCAGGCTTGGAAGAAGTGGATTTTGTGACAGTCAATATAGTTTCAAAGATTTTCTTCAAAAAACTGGCTCAGGGCAGTTGATTTCACTGTTTCATGATGTTTTCATTACAACCTGCTTACCCACCTTTACTGGTTTACGGTACAACATCAGCCTTTTATTCTCTTAAAATACGTTTCAGGCTTGGAAGAGGCCAAAAGTGGATTTTCTGAAAGTCAACACAGTTTCAAAGATTTTCTTCAAAAAAGTGGATTTTGTGAAAGTAAACATAGTTTCAAAAAACTGGCTTAGGGCAGTTGATTTCACTGTTTCATGATGTTTTCATTACAACCTGCTTACCCACCTTTACTGGTTTAAGGTAGCCTTTTATGTTCTTAAAATACATTTCAGGCTTTAAAGAGGCCAAAAGTGGATTTTGTGAAAGTAAACACAGTTTCAAAAAACTGGCTTTGGGCAGTTGATTTCACTTTTTCATGATGTTTTCATTACAACCTGCTTACCCACCTTTACTGGTGGGTAAAGGTGGGTATTACAGTATAATTAAAATTAATAATTAAATATTTCACAGTATGACGACCAATTTATTGTGGAGAGAACGCTGGATTCTCAGCCTTTTATGCTCTTAAAATACGTTTCAGGCTTGGAAGAGGCCAAAAGTGGATTTTCTGAAAGTCAACATAGTTTCAAGGATGTTCTTTAAAAAACTGGCTCAGGGCAGTTGATTTCATTGTTTCATGATGTTTTCATTAGAACCTGATGCGTACCCACCTTTACTGGTTTAATGTAGCCTTTTATGCTCTTAAAATACATTTCAGGCTTGGAAGAGGCCAAAAGTGGATTTTGTGAAAGTAAACATAGTTTCAGAAAACTGGCTCAGGGCAGTTGATTTCACTGTTTCATGATGTTTTCATTACAACCTGCTTACCCACCTTTTCTGGTTTACGGTACATTCTCAGCCTTTTATGCTCTTAAAATACGTTTCAGGCTTGGAAAAGGCCAAAAGTGGATTTTGTGAAAGTAAACATAGTTTCAAGGATGTTCTTCAAAACACTGGCAGTTGATTTCATTGTTTCATGATGTTTTCATTAGAACCTGATGCGTACCTACCTTTACTGGTTTAATGTAGCCTTTTATGCTCTTAAAATACGTTTCAGGCTTGGAAGAGGCCAAAAGAGCATTTTCTGAAAGTCAACATAGTTTCAAGGATGTTCTTCAAAACACTGGCTCAGGGCAGTTGATTTCACTGTTTCATGATGTTTTCATTACAACCTGCTTACCCACCTTTTCTGGTTTACGGTACATTCTCAGCCTTTTCTGCTCTTAAAATACGTTTCAGGCATGAAAGAGGCCAAAAGTGGATTTTGTGAAAGTCAACATAGTTTCAGAAAACTGGCTCAGGGCATTTGATTTCACTGTTTAATGATGTTTTCATTACAACCTGCTCACCCACCTTTACTGGTTTACGGTACATTCTCAGCCTTTTCTGCTCTTAAAATACGTTTCAGGCTTGGAAGAGGCCAAAAGTGGATTTTGTGAAAGTAAACATAGTTTCAAGGATGTTCTTCAAAACACTGGCTCAGGGCAGTTGATTTCACTATTTCATGATGTTTTCATTACAACCTGCTTACCCACCTTTTCTGGTTTACGGTACATTCTCAGCCTTTTCTGCTCTTAAAATACGTTTCAGGCATGAAAGAGGCCAAAAGTGGATTTTGTGAAAGTCAACATAGTTTCAGAAAACTGGCTCAGGGCAGTTGATTTCACTGTTTAATGATGTTTTCATTACAACCTGCTCACCCACCTTTACTGGTTTACGGTACATTCTCAGCCTTTTCTGCTCTTAAAATACGTTTCAGGCTTGGAAGAGGCCAAAAGTGGATTTTGTGAAAGTAAACATAGTTTCAAGGATGTTCTTCAAAAAACTGGCTCAGGGCAGTTCAGTTTCATGATGTTTTCATTAGAACCTGATGATTACCCACCTTTACTGGTTTACGGCACATTCTCAGCCTTTTATGCTCTTAAAATACGTTTCAGGCAGAGAGGAGGCCAAAAGTTGATTTTGTGAAAGTAAGCATAGTTTCAAAGATTTTCTTCAAAAAACTACGTCAGCACAGTTGATTTAACAGTCTGATGTCATGTTCATGAATATCTGCAGCTTTCAGCACTTTCCTGCCTAGAGATGCATTTTCACTTTTTATGCTCTTAAAAGACGTTTCAGGCAGAGAGGAGGCCAAAAGTTGATTTTGTGAAAGTAAGCATAGTTTCAAAGATTTTCTTCAAAAAACTTCCTCAAGACAGTTGATTTCACAGTCTGATGTCATGTTCATGAATATCTGCAGCTTTCAGCACTTTCCTGCCTAGAGATGCATTTTCACTTTTTATGCTCTTAAAAGACGTTTCAGGCAGAGAGGAGGCCAAAAGTTGATTTTGTGAAAGTAAGCATAGTTTCAAAGATTTTCTTCAAAAAACTTCCTCAAGACAGTTGATTTCACAGTCTGATGTCATGTTCATGAATATCTGCAGCTTTCAGCACTTTCCTGCCTAGAGATGCATTTTCACTTTTTATGCTCTTAAAAGACGTTTCAGGCAGAGAGGAGGCCAAAAGTTGATTTTGTGAAAGTAAGCATAGTTTCAAAGATTTTCTTCAAAAAACTTCATCAAGACAGTTGATTTCACAGTCTGATGTCATGTTCATGAATATCTGCAGCTTTCAGCACTTTCCTGCCTAGAGATGCATTTTCACTTTTTATGCTCTTAAAAGACGTTTCAGGCAGAGAGGAGGCCAAAAGTTGATTTTGTGAAAGTAAGCATAGTTTCAAAGATTTTCTTCAAAAAACTACGTCAGGACAGTTGATTTCACAGTCTGATGTCATGTTCATGAATATCTGCAGCTTTCAGCACTTTCCTGCCTAGAGATGCATTTTCACTTTTTATGCTCTTAAAAGACGTTTCAGGCAGAGAGGAGGCCAAAAGTTGATTTTGTGAAAGTAAGCATAGTTTCAAAGATTTTCTTCAAAAAACCATAGTCAGGACAGTTGATTTCACAGTCTGATGTCATGTTCATGAATATCTGCAGCTTTCAGCACTTTCCTGCCTAGAGATGCATTTTCACTTTTTATGCTCTTAAAAGACGTTTCAGGCAGAGAGGAGGCCAAAAGTTGATTTTGTGAAAGTAAGCATAGTTTCAAAGATTTTCTTCAAAAAACTTCCTCAAGACAGTTGATTTCACAGTCTGATGTCATGTTCATGAATATCTGCAGCTTTCAGCACTTTCCTGCCTAGAGATGCATTTTCACTTTTTATGCTCTTAAAAGACGTTTCAGGCAGAGAGGAGGCCAAAAGTTGATTTTGTGAAAGTAAGCATAGTTTCAAAGATGTTCTTCAAAAAACCATAGTCAGGACAGTTGATTTCACAGTCTGATGTCATGTTCATGAATATCTGCAGCTTTCAGCACTTTCCTGCCTAGAGATGCATTTTCACTTTTTATGCTCTTAAAAGACGTTTCAGGCAGAGAGGAGGCCAAAAGTTGATTTTGTGAAAGTAAGCATAGTTTCAAAGATTTTCTTCAAAAAACTTCCTCAAGACAGTTGATTTCACAGTCTGATGTCATGTTCATGAATATCTGCAGCTTTCAGCACTTTCCTGCCTAGAGATGCATTTTCACTTTTTATGCTCTTAAAAGACGTTTCAGGCAGAGAGGAGGCCAAAAGTTGATTTTGTGAAAGTAAGCATAGTTTCAAAGATTTTCTTCAAAAAACTTCCTCAAGACAGTTGATTTCACAGTCTGATGTCATGTTCATGAATATCTGCAGCTTTCAGCACTTTCCTGCCTAGAGATGCATTTTCACTTTTTATGCTCTTAAAAGACGTTTCAGGCAGAGAGGAGGCCAAAAGTTGATTTTGTGAAAGTAAGCATAGTTTCAAAGATTTTCTTCAAAAAACTACGTCAGGACAGTTGATTTCACAGTCTGATGTCATGTTCATGAATATCTGCAGCTTTCAGCACTTTCCTGCCTAGAGATGCATTTTCACTTTTTATGCTCTTAAAAGACGTTTCAGGCAGAGAGGAGGCCAAAAGTTGATTTTGTGAAAGTAAGCATAGTTTCAAAGATTTTCTTCAAAAAACTTCCTCAAGACAGTTGATTTCACAGTCTGATGTCATGTTCATGAATATCTGCAGCTTTCAGCACTTTCCTGCCTAGAGATGCATTTTCACTTTTTATGCTCTTAAAAGACGTTTCAGGCAGAGAGGAGGCCAAAAGTTGATTTTGTGAAAGTAAGCATAGTTTCAAAGATTTTCTTCAAAAAACTTCCTCAAGACAGTTGATTTCACAGTCTGATGTCATGTTCATGAATATCTGCAGCTTTCAGCACTTTCCTGCCTAGAGATGCATTTTCACTTTTTATGCTCTTAAAAGACGTTTCAGGCAGAGAGGAGGCCAAAAGTTGATTTTGTGAAAGTAAGCATAGTTTCAAAGATTTTCTTCAAAAAACTACGTCAGCACAGTTGATTTAACAGTCTGATGTCATGTTCATGAATATCTGCAGCTTTCAGCACTTTCCTGCCTAGAGATGCATTTTCACTTTTTATGCTCTTAAAAGACGTTTCAGGCAGAGAGGAGGCCAAAAGTTGATTTTGTGAAAGTAAGCATAGTTTCAAAGATTTTCTTCAAAAAACTTCCTCAAGACAGTTGATTTCACAGTCTGATGTCATGTTCATGAATATCTGCAGTTTTCAGCACTTTCCTGCCTAGAGATGCATTTTCACTTTTTATGCTCTTAAAAGACGTTTCAGGCAGAGAGGAGGCCAAAAGTTGATTTTGTGAAAGTAAGCATAGTTTCAAAGATTTTCTTCAAAAAACCATAGTCAGGACAGTTGATTTCACAGTCTGATGTCATGTTCATGAATATCTGCAGCTTTCAGCACTTTCCTGCCTAGAGATGCATTTTCACTTTTTATGCTCTTAAAAGACGTTTCAGGCAGAGAGGAGGCCAAAAGTTGATTTTGTGAAAGTAAGCATAGTTTCAAAGATTTTCTTCAAAAAACTTCCTCAAGACAGTTGATTTCACAGTCTGATGTCATGTTCATGAATATCTGCAGCTTTCAGCACTTTCCTGCCTAGAGATGCATTTTCACTTTTTATGCTCTTAAAAGACGTTTCAGGCAGAGAGGAGGCCAAAAGTTGATTTTGTGAAAGTAAGCATAGTTTCAAAGATTTTCTTCAAAAAACTTCCTCAAGACAGTTGATTTCACAGTCTGATGTCATGTTCATGAATATCTGCAGTTTTCAGCACTTTCCTGCCTAGAGATGCATTTTCACTTTTTATGCTCTTAAAAGACGTTTCAGGCAGAGAGGAGGCCAAAAGTTGATTTTGTGAAAGTAAGCATAGTTTCAAAGATTTTCTTCAAAAAACTTCCTCAAGACAGTTGATTTCACAGTCTGATGTCATGTTCATGAATATCTGCAGCTTTCAGCACTTTCCTGCCTAGAGATGCATTTTCACTTTTTATGCTCTTAAAAGACGTTTCAGGCAGAGAGGAGGCCAAAAGTTGATTTTGTGAAAGTAAGCATAGTTTCAAAGATTTTCTTCAAAAAACTTCCTCAAGACAGTTGATTTCACAGTCTGATGTCATGTTCATGAATATCTGCAGCTTTCAGCACTTTCCTGCCTAGAGATGCATTTTCACTTTTTATGCTCTTAAAAGACGTTTCAGGCAGAGAGGAGGCCAAAAGTTGATTTTGTGAAAGTAAGCATAGTTTCAAAGATTTTCTTCAAAAAACTTCCTCAAGACAGTTGATTTCACAGTCTGATGTCATGTTCATGAATATCTGCAGCTTTCAGCACTTTCCTGCCTAGAGATGCATTTTCACTTTTTATGCTCTTAAAAGACGTTTCAGGCAGAGAGGAGGCCAAAAGTTGATTTTGTGAAAGTAAGCATAGTTTCAAAGATTTTCTTCAAAAAACTTCCTCAAGACAGTTGATTTCACAGTCTGATGTCATGTTCATGAATATCTGCAGCTTTCAGCACTTTCCTGCCTAGAGATGCATTTTCACTTTTTATGCTCTTAAAAGACGTTTCAGGCAGAGAGGAGGCCAAAAGTTGATTTTGTGAAAGTAAGCATAGTTTCAAAGATTTTCTTCAAAAAACTTCCTCAAAACAGTTGATTTCACAGTCTGATGTCATGTTCATGAATATCTACCAGCTTTCAGCACTTTCCTGCCTTGAGCTGCATTTTCACTTTTTATGCTCTTAAAAGACGTTTCAGGCAGAGAGGAGGCCAAAAGTTGATTTTGTGAAAGTAAGCATAGTTTCAAAGATTTTCTTCAAAAAACTTCCTCAAAACAGTTGATTTCACAGTCTGATGTCATGTTCATGAATATCTACCAGCTTTCAGCACTTTCCTGCCTTGAGCTGCATTTTCACTTTTTATGCTCTTAAAAGACGTTTCATGCAGAGAGGAGGCCAAAAGTTGATTTTGTGAAAGTAAGCATAGTTTCAAAGATTTTCTTCAAAAAACTTCCTCAAGACAGTTGATTTCACAGTCTGATGTCATGTTCATGAATATCTGCAGCTTTCAGCACTTTCCTGCCTAGAGATGCATTTTCACTTTTTATGCTCTTAAAAGACGTTTCAGGCAGAGAGGAGGCCAAAAGTTGATTTTGTGAAAGTAAGCATAGTTTCAAAGATTTTCTTCAAAAAACTTCCTCAAAACAGTTGATTTCACAGTCTGATGTCATGTTCATGAATATCTACCAGCTTTCAGCACTTTCCTGCCTTGAGCTGCATTTTCACTTTTTATGCTCTTAAAAGACGTTTCAGGCAGAGAGGAGGCCAAAAGTTGATTTTGTGAAAGTAAGCATAGTTTCAAAGATTTTCTTCAAAAAACTTCCTCAAAACAGTTGATTTCACAGTCTGATGTCATGTTCATGAATATCTACCAGCTTTCAGCACTTTCCTGCCTTGAGCTGCATTTTCACTTTTTATGCTCTTAAAAGACGTTTCATGCAGAGAGGAGGCCAAAAGTTGATTTTGTGAAAGTAAGCATAGTTTCAAAGATTTTCTTCAAAAAACTTCCTCAAGACAGTTGATTTCACAGTCTGATGTCATGTTCATGAATATCTGCAGCTTTCAGCACTTTCCTGCCTAGAGATGCATTTTCACTTTTTATGCTCTTAAAAGACGTTTCAGGCAGAGAGGAGGCCAAAAGTTGATTTTGTGAAAGTAAGCATAGTTTCAAAGATTTTCTTCAAAAAACCATAGTCAGGACAGTTGATTTCACAGTCTGATGTCATGTTCATGAATATCTGCAGCTTTCAGCACTTTCCTGCCTAGAGATGCATTTTCACTTTTTATGCTCTTAAAAGACGTTTCAGGCAGAGAGGAGGCCAAAAGTTGATTTTGTGAAAGTAAGCATAGTTTCAAAGATTTTCTTCAAAAAACTTCCTCAAGACAGTTGATTTCACAGTCTGATGTCATGTTCATGAATATCTGCAGCTTTCAGCACTTTCCTGCCTAGAGATGCATTTTCACTTTTTATGCTCTTAAAAGACGTTTCAGGCAGAGAGGAGGCCAAAAGTTGATTTTGTGAAAGTAAGCATAGTTTCAAAGATGTTCTTCAAAAAACCATAGTCAGGACAGTTGATTTCACAGTCTGATGTCATGTTCATGAATATCTGCAGCTTTCAGCACTTTCCTGCCTAGAGATGCATTTTCACTTTTTATGCTCTTAAAAGACGTTTCAGGCAGAGAGGAGGCCAAAAGTTGATTTTGTGAAAGTAAGCATAGTTTCAAAGATTTTCTTCAAAAAACTTCCTCAAGACAGTTGATTTCACAGTCTGATGTCATGTTCATGAATATCTGCAGCTTTCAGCACTTTCCTGCCTAGAGATGCATTTTCACTTTTTATGCTCTTAAAAGACGTTTCAGGCAGAGAGGAGGCCAAAAGTTGATTTTGTGAAAGTAAGCATAGTTTCAAAGATTTTCTTCAAAAAACTTCCTCAAGACAGTTGATTTCACAGTCTGATGTCATGTTCATGAATATCTGCAGCTTTCAGCACTTTCCTGCCTAGAGATGCATTTTCACTTTTTATGCTCTTAAAAGACGTTTCAGGCAGAGAGGAGGCCAAAAGTTGATTTTGTGAAAGTAAGCATAGTTTCAAAGATTTTCTTCAAAAAACTACGTCAGGACAGTTGATTTCACAGTCTGATGTCATGTTCATGAATATCTGCAGCTTTCAGCACTTTCCTGCCTAGAGATGCATTTTCACTTTTTATGCTCTTAAAAGACGTTTCAGGCAGAGAGGAGGCCAAAAGTTGATTTTGTGAAAGTAAGCATAGTTTCAAAGATTTTCTTCAAAAAACCATAGTCAGGACAGTTGATTTCACAGTCTGATGTCATGTTCATGAATATCTGCAGCTTTCAGCACTTTCCTGCCTAGAGATGCATTTTCACTTTTTATGCTCTTAAAAGACGTTTCAGGCAGAGAGGAGGCCAAAAGTTGATTTTGTGAAAGTAAGCATAGTTTCAAAGATTTTCTTCAAAAAACTTCCTCAAGACAGTTGATTTCACAGTCTGATGTCATGTTCATGAATATCTGCAGCTTTCAGCACTTTCCTGCCTAGAGATGCATTTTCACTTTTTATGCTCTTAAAAGACGTTTCAGGCAGAGAGGAGGCCAAAAGTTGATTTTGTGAAAGTAAGCATAGTTTCAAAGATGTTCTTCAAAAAACCATAGTCAGGACAGTTGATTTCACAGTCTGATGTCATGTTCATGAATATCTGCAGCTTTCAGCACTTTCCTGCCTAGAGATGCATTTTCACTTTTTATGCTCTTAAAAGACGTTTCAGGCAGAGAGGAGGCCAAAAGTTGATTTTGTGAAAGTAAGCATAGTTTCAAAGATTTTCTTCAAAAAACTTCCTCAAGACAGTTGATTTCACAGTCTGATGTCATGTTCATGAATATCTGCAGCTTTCAGCACTTTCCTGCCTAGAGATGCATTTTCACTTTTTATGCTCTTAAAAGACGTTTCAGGCAGAGAGGAGGCCAAAAGTTGATTTTGTGAAAGTAAGCATAGTTTCAAAGATTTTCTTCAAAAAACTTCCTCAAGACAGTTGATTTCACAGTCTGATGTCATGTTCATGAATATCTGCAGCTTTCAGCACTTTCCTGCCTAGAGATGCATTTTCACTTTTTATGCTCTTAAAAGACGTTTCAGGCAGAGAGGAGGCCAAAAGTTGATTTTGTGAAAGTAAGCATAGTTTCAAAGATTTTCTTCAAAAAACTACGTCAGGACAGTTGATTTCACAGTCTGATGTCATGTTCATGAATATCTGCAGCTTTCAGCACTTTCCTGCCTAGAGATGCATTTTCACTTTTTATGCTCTTAAAAGACGTTTCAGGCAGAGAGGAGGCCAAAAGTTGATTTTGTGAAAGTAAGCATAGTTTCAAAGATTTTCTTCAAAAAACTTCCTCAAGACAGTTGATTTCACAGTCTGATGTCATGTTCATGAATATCTGCAGCTTTCAGCACTTTCCTGCCTAGAGATGCATTTTCACTTTTTATGCTCTTAAAAGACGTTTCAGGCAGAGAGGAGGCCAAAAGTTGATTTTGTGAAAGTAAGCATAGTTTCAAAGATTTTCTTCAAAAAACTTCCTCAAGACAGTTGATTTCACAGTCTGATGTCATGTTCATGAATATCTGCAGCTTTCAGCACTTTCCTGCCTAGAGATGCATTTTCACTTTTTATGCTCTTAAAAGACGTTTCAGGCAGAGAGGAGGCCAAAAGTTGATTTTGTGAAAGTAAGCATAGTTTCAAAGATTTTCTTCAAAAAACTACGTCAGGACAGTTGATTTCACAGTCTGATGTCATGTTCATGAATATCTGCAGCTTTCAGCACTTTCCTGCCTAGAGATGCATTTTCACTTTTTATGCTCTTAAAAGACGTTTCAGGCAGAGAGGAGGCCAAAAGTTGATTTTGTGAAAGTAAGCATAGTTTCAAAGATTTTCTTCAAAAAACTTCCTCAAGACAGTTGATTTCACAGTCTGATGTCATGTTCATGAATATCTGCAGTTTTCAGCACTTTCCTGCCTTGAGCTGAATTTTCACTTTTGATGCTCTTAAAAGACGTTTCAGGCAGAGAGGAGGCCAAAAGTTGATTTTGTGAAAGTAAGCATAGTTTCAAAGATTTTCTTCAAAAAACTTCCTCAAGACAGTTGATTTCACAGTCTGATGTCATGTTCATGAATATCTGCAGCTTTCAGCACTTTCCTGCCTAGAGATGCATTTTCACTTTTTATGCTCTTAAAAGACGTTTCAGGCAGAGAGGAGGCCAAAAGTTGATTTTGTGAAAGTAAGCATAGTTTCAAAGATTTTCTTCAAAAAACTACGTCAGGACAGTTGATTTCACAGTCTGATGTCATGTTCATGAATATCTGCAGCTTTCAGCACTTTCCTGCCTAGAGATGCATTTTCACTTTTTATGCTCTTAAAAGACGTTTCAGGCAGAGAGGAGGCCAAAAGTTGATTTTGTGAAAGTAAGCATAGTTTCAAAGATTTTCTTCAAAAAACTTCCTCAAGACAGTTGATTTCACAGTCTGATGTCATGTTCATGAATATCTGCAGTTTTCAGCACTTTCCTGCCTTGAGCTGAATTTTCACTTTTTATGCTCTTAAAAGACGTTTCAGGCAGAGAGGAGGCCAAAAGTTGATTTTGTGAAAGTAAGCATAGTTTCAAAGATTTTCTTCAAAAAACTTCCTCAAGACAGTTGATTTCACAGTCTGATGTCATGTTCATGAATATCTGCAGTTTTCAGCACTTTCCTGCCTAGAGATGCATTTTCACTTTTTATGCTCTTAAAAGACGTTTCAGGCAGAGAGGAGGCCAAAAGTTGATTTTGTGAAAGTAAGCATAGTTTCAAAGATTTTCTTCAAAAAACTTCCTCAAAACAGTTGATTTCACAGTCTGATGTCATGTTCATGAATATCTACCAGCTTTCAGCACTTTCCTGCCTTGAGCTGCATTTTCACTTTTTATGCTCTTAAAAGACGTTTCAGGCAGAGAGGAGGCCAAAAGTTGATTTTGTGAAAGTAAGCATAGTTTCAAAGATTTTCTTCAAAAAACTTCCTCAAAACAGTTGATTTCACAGTCTGATGTCATGTTCATGAATATCTGCAGCTTTCAGCACTTTGCTGGCTAGCCCTTGTGTTGTCCTCCCGATTGCCATACACTTGTTGTCCTCTGGGGTCAAAAATGACCCCACCTGGTTTGACTGTTTTTAAAGCATATAGTATAAATTGTCAATCAATTCTGTTTTACACCTTTAGTCTTACTTCAGTCCAACACATTTTTATCTTCGTTTTAGAATTTAGGGCCAATAGACCTTGTTTACATAAAAGTATACCCTGTTTTTGAGTGAAAATACAATGAAACAATGAATTATTTTGACTTTATATTATTTTTGACTATTTGACTTATCACAGAGAGGTATATATCAAAGTTTAGTGAGGATGCTGTTCTTGAATCATTTGAATTTTTTTAATGGCAGCAAATAATAACACCTGTTGTCCTCTGGGGTCAAAAATGACCCCGTCTGGTTTGACTGTTTATAAAGTATAAATTATCACCCAACTCTGTGTTTCAACTTTTTAGTCAACTTTATTCCAACTCATTACTGACATAAAACATGTCAACATTCATTTCCAAAACATTTAACTTTTCAAAACTAACTTTTCAGAAAAAAACAGTCTGAATGTGAATGTGTGCCTGGATCGTACATCAGATGCATGCAAGGCAGGTTGTAATGGCATGACTTTTGCAGATGTATGCATTGCATTTTTGGCACGTTTGTGTTGTTTTGAGATCACTCTGGCACAATTGGCACCTTCCCCTTTTGCATGGAGGGGCAGCTGGGCGAGGGGGAGCTGCTGCAGAGGTAGAGCTGGAGTAGAGCTGCTGGATAGACATAACCATTCTGGCAGCGGCTGGCGTGCGGGGAATAACCTGTCAAGTCAAGTCAAACTTTATTATAACAAATCACAGTACAAATACAAATAGTTCAAATTGTGAGGTCACTACAGAAGGAAGAGCAACATAAATGTAGCTTAATGCTGACCATGCGTCGCTTGATGTGAGGTATCACCAGTTGTCGCCCAAGCTCCTCCATGAACAGTCTCCTCCTGTTGGACTTCCCCTGATTCCAGGCTGGCTTGATCTCAGACCACAGGACAAATGAGTTGTATGCAGACACGTCGAGAATGTTGAAGAAGACAACGAGGGGCCAACGGGCTGTCTTCCTTTTGCACGTGTACACACTGTAACCTGAAACAAAAGAAACAAACCAAAAAATATTCAGAAATGTAGGTTTATTTTCCTACATACAAATTCAATGCATTATCCTTTCCATATATAATATTATAAATATTATGAATAATAAATGTGCATTACCTTGTCAAGGTTATCGACACCCCCTTTGTTGTGATTGTAATCTTCGATGATTTTTGGCCTTTTGTCATCCCTGTTGCTCACAGCAGCATCCCGATGCAGAGTGCTCATCAGAAGAACATTTCTCTGTTTTTTGGGGTGATAGGACACCAGAGCATGGGTCTCGGTGAAGGCAAACTTCGATGAGAACAGAGCCCTGTCCGTTTTTGACACCAGTGCAGGGGGAAGCTCAGGCTTATTCCTCCGTACTGTTCCCACCATGTACAGCTTTCTTTTCAGCAGCTGCAGGCCAAGGGCATGTGAAGTGAAGAAGTTGTCACAGGTGATCGTTTTCCCCTGGAGACCTCCTGTCATGTCAAGGACAACTCGCATGCCCTGATTTTTTTCTGACTGCGCACCAGCAGGTTTGCCAGTGTATATTTGCATGTTCCATGCATAGCTGGACCTGGCATCGCATGCTGCCCATATTTTGATCCCATATTTCCCTGGTTTACTCGGGATGTACTGTTTGAATGGACAGCGACCTCTGAAGGGGACCAGGCGCTCATCCACAGTCACATTTGTGCCTGGATCGTACATCAATGGCAGGAGAGACACCCACTTGTCCCATACGTCTCGAATGTGAGCAAGTTTGTCTCGTGCACGGCGGTCTTCTCTTGTGTCTTTATCATCAAATCGAATCACTCTTGAGATTTTATGAAACATCTTGAGTGTCATGGTAGCACGGAAAATTGCCCTACCAGACTCGGCATGCCATAAACTAGATGTAGCTTCTTTACTGGATCGGTACACGCCTGCGAGAATCAAAAAACCCACATATGCCTGCAGGTCCATTCGATCCATCTTTCTCCACTTGTTGCCATACACACGTCGCCCCTCCTTGTTTGTCATGTTCAGCACCACCTCTTCAATAGGCTTGGGCAGAAACAGGTCAAAAGTGGACTTTATGTCATCAATACGAGACCTTGCATATGCGGTTGGACCATGGTGGCTTGTCTCTCTCTCTGCTCTCTCGACTGTCAACATGCGTCGTCTGTCACTGGGAGGGATGGAAGACCAGATCATTTTTTCATCCTTTGACTGGAAATATTCTTCTTCATCATAAGTGCAGTCCTCCACTTCTGACACTTCTTCCATTTCAGCTTCAGATTTTACCTCATCAGTTGATTCTTCCTCTTCATCATAATAAGTGCAGTTCTCCACTTCTGACACTTCTTCCATTTCAGCTTCAGATTCTACCTCATCATGGTCATCATTTTCCTTCACTTCATGCCCTTCTTCCATTTCAGCGGGCGATGTGGGGGCTTCTTCAGAGGAAGTAGTAGCATGTGGTCTGTAGGTTGGATCATCGCCTCATCATTATTTTCCGTCTCTTCTGACCCTGAATCGTCCTCATCAGTTGATTCTTCCTCCTCATTATGTTCAGCATTGTCCTCCTGGTTATTCTTTTCCACATCATAGTTCAAAATTACCTCACAAGCCTCCTGTGCAGTATAGCGCTTCTGCCTCCTCATTGTGCTGCCTGTCTCTCTCTAAAATGTGAAATGCCCCAACACCTGTGAGAAAAGACCTATTTTTTTATTGTCATAACCATTGCTTGACCCCACACATCAAACATCCAAGATCAAAGATGTTTTGGAAAGCAGTATGGTGTGACAACTTGCCTCATTGAGCCACTTTGTGCTACGGGGTCTTTTTGACCCCAGAGGACAACAGAAGTTATTCAATTCAATAAATCACCCGTTAATTCAATCAAATTACCTCAAATTTATTTTAATCATGAAGAGCATAGTATCGAACGCCCCCCATTATTTTCAGACCATTTGATGAATAAAAAACATATTTTGACAGCAAAAGATTTCTTCTGGGGTCATTAATGACCCCAGGACAACACAAGGGCTAGAGATGCATTTTCACTTTTTAAGACGTTTCAGGCAGAGAGGAGGCCAAAAGTTGATTTTGTGAAAGTAAACATAGTTTCAAAGATTTTCTTCAAAACAGTACCTCAGGACAGTCTGATGTCAAGTTCATGAATATCTGCAGCTTTCAGCACTTTACTGGCTAGAGATGCATTTTCACTTTTTATGCTCTTAAAAGACGTTTCAAGCAGAGAGGAGGCCAAAAGTGGATTGTGTGAAAGCAAACAGTTTCAAAGATTTTCTTCAAAAAAGTGGATTTTGTGAAAGTAAACATAGTTTAAAGATTTTCTTCTAAAAAGTGGATTTTGTGAAAGTAAACAGTTTAAAAGATTTTCCTCAAAAAAGTGGATTTTGTGAAAGTAAACATAGTTTCAAAGGTTTTCTTCAAAAAACTGGCTCAGGACAGTTGATTTCACAGTTTCATGATGTTTTCATTAGAAGCTGATGCTTACACATCTTTACTGGTTCAAGGTACAATCTCGGCCTTTTATGCTCTTAAAAGACGTTTCAGGCTTGGAAGAGGCCAAAAGTGGATTTTGTGAAAGTCAACATAGTTTCAAAAAACTGGCTTAGGGCAGTGGATTTCACTGTTTCATGATGTTTTCATAACAACCTGCTTACCCATCTTTTCTGGTTTACGGTACATTCTCAGCCTTTTATGCTCTTAAAATACGTTTCAGGCTTGGAAGAGGCCAAAAGTGGATTTTGTGAAAGTCAACATAGTTTCAAAAAACTGGCTTAGGGCAGTTGATTTCACTGTTTCATGATGTTTTCGATAGAAACTGATTCTTACCCACCTTTACTGGTTTACGGTACATTCTCAGCCTTTTCTGCTCTTAAAATATGTTTCAGGCTTGGAAGAGGCCAAAAGTGGATTTTGTGAAAGTAAACATAGTTTCAAGGATGTTCTTCAAAACACTGGCTCAGGGCAGTTGATTTCATTGTTTCATGATGTTTTCATTAGAACCTGATGCGTACCCACCTTTACTGGTTTAATGTAGCCTTTTATGTTGTTAAAATACGTTTCAGGCTTGAAAGAGGCCAAAAGTGGATTTTGTGAAAGTAAACATAGTTTCAAGGATGTTCTTCAAAACACTGGCTCAGGGCAGTTGATTTCACTGTTTCATGATGTTTTCATTACAACCTGCTCACCCACCTTTACTGGTTTACGGTATATTCTCAGCCTTTTCTGCTCTTAAAATACGTTTCAGGCTTGGAAAAGGCAAAAAGTGGATTTTGTGAAAGTAAACATAGTTTCAAGGATGTTCTTCAAAAAACTGGCTCAGGGCAGTTCAGTTTCATGATGTTTTCATTAGAACCTGATGATTACCCACCTTTACTGGTTTACGGTATATTCTCAGCCTTTTCTGCTCTTAAAATACGTTTGAGGCTTGGAAGAGGCCAAAAGTGGATTTTGTGAAAGTAAACATAGTTTCAGAAAACTGGCTCAGGGCAGTTGATTTCACTGTTTCATTACAACCTGCTTACCCACCTTTACTGGTTTACGGTACATTCTCAGCCTTTTCTGCTCTTAAAATACGTTTCAGGCTTGGAAGAGGCCAAAAGTGGATTTTGTGAAAGTAAACATAGTTTCAAGGATGTTCTTCAAAAAACTGGCTCAGGGCAGTTCAGTTTCATGATGTTTTCATTAGAACCTGATGATTACCCACCTTTACTGGTTTACGGTACATTCTCAGCCTTTTATGCTCTTAAAATACGTTTCAGGCTTGGAAGAGGCCAAAAGTGCATTTTCTGAAAGTCAACATAGTTTCAAAAAACTGGCTTAGGGCAGTTGATTTCACTGTTTCATGATGTTTTCGATAGAAACTGATTCTTACCCACCTTTACTGGTTTACGGTACATTCTCAGCCTTTTCTGCTCTTAAAATACGTTTCAGGCTTGGAAGAGGCCAAAAGTGGATTTTGTGAAAGTAAACATAGTTTCAAGGATGTTCTTCAAAACACTGGCTCAGGGCAGTTGATTTCATTGTTTCATGATGTTTTCATTAGAACCTGATGCGTACACACCTTTACTGGTTTAATGTAGCCTTTTATGTTGTTAAAATACGTTTCAGGCATGAAAGAGGCCAAAAGTGGATTTTGTGAAAGTAAACATAGTTTCAAGGATGTTCTTCAAAAAACTGGCTCAGGGCAGTTCAGTTTCATGATGTTTTCATTAGAACCTGATGATTACCCACCTTTACTGGTTTACGGTACATTCTCAGCCTTTTCTGCTCTTAAAATACGTTTGAGGCTTGGAAGAGGCCAAAAGTGGATTTTGTGAAAGTAAACATAGTTTCAGAAAACTGGCTCAGGGCAGTTGATTTCACTGTTTCATGATGTTTTCATTACAAACTGCTTACCCACCTTTACTGGTTTACGGTACATTCTCAGCCTTTTCTGCTCTTAAAATACGTTTCAGGCTTGGAAGAGGCCAAAAGTGGATTTTGTGAAAGTAAACATAGTTTCAAGGATGTTCTTCAAAACACTGGCTCAGGGCAGTTCAGTTTCATGATGTTTTCATTAGAACCTGATGATTACCCACCTTTACTGGTTTACGGTACATTCTCAGCCTTTTCTGCTCTTAAAATACGTTTGAGGCTTGGAAGAGGCCAAAAGTGGATTTTGTGAAAGTAAACATAGTTTCAGAAAACTGGCTCAGGGCAGTTGATTTCACTGTTTCATGATGTTTTCATTACAAACTGCTTACCCACCTTTACTGGTTTACGGTACATTCTCAGCCTTTTCTGCTCTTAAAATACGTTTCAGGCTTGGAAGAGGCCAAAAGTGGATTTTGTGAAAGTAAACATAGTTTCAAGGATGTTCTTCAAAACACTGGCTCAGGGCAGTTCAGTTTCATGATGTTTTCATTAGAACCTGATGATTACCCACCTTTACTGGTTTACGGTACATTCTCAGCCTTTTCTGCTCTTAAAATACGTTTGAGGCTTGGAAGAGGCCAAAAGTGGATTTTGTGAAAGTAAACATAGTTTCAGAAAACTGGCTCAGGGCAGTTGATTTCACTGTTTCATGATGTTTTCATTACAAACTGCTTACCCACCTTTACTGGTTTACGGTACATTCTCAGCCTTTTATGCTCTTAAAATACGTTTCAGGCTTGGAAGAGGCCAAAAGTGCATTTTCTGAAAGTCAACATAGTTTCAAAAAACTGGCTTAGGGCAGTTGATTTCACTGTTTCATGATGTTTTCGATAGAAACTGATTCTTACCCACCTTTACTGGTTTACGGTACATTCTCAGCCTTTTCTGCTCTTAAAATACGTTTCAGGCTTGGAAGAGGCCAAAAGTGGATTTTGTGAAAGTAAACATAGTTTCAAGGATGTTCTTCAAAACACTGGCTCAGGGCAGTTGATTTCATTGTTTCATGATGTTTTCATTAGAACCTGATGCGTACACACCTTTACTGGTTTAATGTAGCCTTTTATGTTGTTAAAATACGTTTCAGGCATGAAAGAGGCCAAAAGTGGATTTTGTGAAAGTAAACATAGTTTCAAGGATGTTCTTCAAAAAACTGGCTCAGGGCAGTTCAGTTTCATGATGTTTTCATTAGAACCTGATGATTACCCACCTTTACTGGTTTACGGTACATTCTCAGCCTTTTCTGCTCTTAAAATACGTTTGAGGCTTGGAAGAGGCCAAAAGTGGATTTTGTGAAAGTAAACATAGTTTCAGAAAACTGGCTCAGGGCAGTTGATTTCACTGTTTCATGATGTTTTCATTACAAACTGCTTACCCACCTTTACTGGTTTACGGTACATTCTCAGCCTTTTCTGCTCTTAAAATACGTTTCAGGCTTGGAAGAGGCCAAAAGTGGATTTTGTGAAAGTAAACATAGTTTCAAGGATGTTCTTCAAAACACTGGCTCAGGGCAGTTGATTTCATTGTTTCATGATGTTTTCATTAGAACCTGATGCGTACACACCTTTACTGGTTTAATGTAGCCTTTTATGTTGTTAAAATACGTTTCAGGCATGAAAGAGGCCAAAAGTGGATTTTGTGAAAGTAAACATAGTTTCAAGGATGTTCTTCAAAAAACTGGCTCAGGGCAGTTCAGTTTCATGATGTTTTCATTAGAACCTGATGATTACCCACCTTTACTGGTTTACGGTACATTCTCAGCCTTTTCTGCTCTTAAAATACGTTTGAGGCTTGGAAGAGGCCAAAAGTGGATTTTGTGAAAGTAAACATAGTTTCAGAAAACTGGCTCAGGGCAGTTGATTTCACTGTTTCATGATGTTTTCATTACAAACTGCTTACCCACCTTTACTGGTTTACGGTACATTCTCAGCCTTTTCTGCTCTTAAAATACGTTTCAGGCTTGGAAGAGGCCAAAAGTGGATTTTGTGAAAGTAAACATAGTTTCAAGGATGTTCTTCAAAACACTGGCTCAGGGCAGTTGATTTCATTGTTTCATGATGTTGTCATTAGAACCTGATGCGTACACACCTTTACTGGTTTAATGTAGCCTTTTATGTTGTTAAAATACGTTTCAGGCATGAAAGAGGCCAAAAGTGGATTTTGTGAAAGTAAACATAGTTTCAAGGATGTTCTTCAAAAAACTGGCTCAGGGCAGTTCAGTTTCATGATGTTTTCATTAGAACCTGATGATTACCCACCTTTACTGGTTTACGGTACATTCTCAGCCTTTTCTGCTCTTAAAATACGTTTGAGGCTTGGAAGAGGCCAAAAGTGGATTTTGTGAAAGTAAACATAGTTTCAGAAAACTGGCTCAGGGCAGTTGATTTCACTGTTTCATGATGTTTTCATTACAAACTGCTTACCCACCTTTACTGGTTTACGGTACATTCTCAGCCTTTTCTGCTCTTAAAATACGTTTCAGGCTTGGAAGAGGCCAAAAGTGGATTTTGTGAAAGTAAACATAGTTTCAAGGATGTTCTTCAAAACACTGGCTCAGGGCAGTTCAGTTTCATGATGTTTTCATTAGAACCTGATGATTACCCACCTTTACTGGTTTACGGTACATTCTCAGCCTTTTCTGCTCTTAAAATACGTTTGAGGCTTGGAAGAGGCCAAAAGTGGATTTTGTGAAAGTAAACATAGTTTCAGAAAACTGGCTCAGGGCAGTTGATTTCACTGTTTCATGATGTTTTCATTACAAACTGCTTACCCACCTTTACTGGTTTACGGTACATTCTCAGCCTTTTCTGCTCTTAAAATACGTTTCAGGCTTGGAAGAGGCCAAAAGTGGATTTTGTGAAAGTAAACATAGTTTCAAGGATGTTCTTCAAAAAACTGTCTCAGGGCAGTTCAGTTTCATGATGTTTTCATTAGAACCTGATGATTACCCACCTTTACTGGTTTACGGTACATTCTCAGCCTTTTATGCTCTTAAAATACGTTTCAGGCTTGGAAGAGGCCAAAAGTGGATTTTCTGAAAGTCAACATAGTTTCAAAAAACTGGCTTAGGGCAGTTGATTTCACTGTTTCATGATGTTTTCGATAGAAACTGATTCTTACCCACCTTTACTGGTTTACGGTACATTCTCAGCCTTTTCTGCTCTTAAAATACGTTTCAGGCTTGGAAGAGGCCAAAAGTGGATTTTGTGAAAGTAAACATAGTTTCAAGGATGTTCTTCAAAACACTGGCTCAGGGCAGTTGATTTCATTGTTTCATGATGTTTTCATTAGAACCTGATGCGTACACACCTTTACTGGTTTAATGTAGCCTTTTATGTTGTTAAAATACGTTTCAGGCATGAAAGAGGCCAAAAGTGGATTTTGTGAAAGTAAACATAGTTTCAAGGATGTTCTTCAAAAAACTGGCTCAGGGCAGTTCAGTTTCATGATGTTTTCATTAGAACCTGATGATTACCCACCTTTACTGGTTTACGGTACATTCTCAGCCTTTTCTGCTCTTAAAATACGTTTGAGGCTTGGAAGAGGCCAAAAGTGGATTTTGTGAAAGTAAACATAGTTTCAGAAAACTGGCTCAGGGCAGTTGATTTCACTGTTTCATGATGTTTTCATTACAAACTGCTTACCCACCTTTACTGGTTTACGGTACATTCTCAGCCTTTTCTGCTCTTAAAATACGTTTCAGGCTTGGAAGAGGCCAAAAGTGGATTTTGTGAAAGTAAACATAGTTTCAAGGATGTTCTTCAAAACACTGGCTCAGGGCAGTTCAGTTTCATGATGTTTTCATTAGAACCTGATGATTACCCACCTTTACTGGTTTACGGTACATTCTCAGCCTTTTATGCTCTTAAAATACGTTTCAGGCTTGGAAGAGGCCAAAAGTGCATTTTCTGAAAGTCAACATAGTTTCAAAAAACTGGCTTAGGGCAGTTGATTTCACTGTTTCATGATGTTTTCGATAGAAACTGATTCTTACCCACCTTTACTGATTTACGGTACATTCTCAGCCTTTTCTGCTCTTAAAATACGTTTCAGGCTTGGAAGAGGCCAAAAGTGGATTTTGTGAAAGTAAACATAGTTTCAAGGATGTTCTTCAAAACACTGGCTCAGGGCAGTTGATTTCATTGTTTCATGATGTTTTCATTAGAACCTGATGCGTACACACCTTTACTGGTTTAATGTAGCCTTTTATGTTGTTAAAATACGTTTCAGGCATGAAAGAGGCCAAAAGTGGATTTTGTGAAAGTAAACATAGTTTCAAGGATGTTCTTCAAAAAACTGGCTCAGGGCAGTTCAGTTTCATGATGTTTTCATTAGAACCTGATGATTACCCACCTTTACTGGTTTACGGTACATTCTCAGCCTTTTCTGCTCTTAAAATACGTTTGAGGCTTGGAAGAGGCCAAAAGTGGATTTTGTGAAAGTAAACATAGTTTCAGAAAACTGGCTCAGGGCAGTTGATTTCACTGTTTCATGATGTTTTCATTACAAACTGCTTACCCACCTTTACTGGTTTACGGTACATTCTCAGCCTTTTCTGCTCTTAAAATACGTTTCAGGCTTGGAAGAGGCCAAAAGTGGATTTTGTGAAAGTAAACATAGTTTCAAGGATGTTCTTCAAAACACTGGCTCAGGGCAGTTCAGTTTCATGATGTTTTCATTAGAACCTGATGATTACCCACCTTTACTGGTTTACGGTACATTCTCAGCCTTTTCTGCTCTTAAAATACGTTTGAGGCTTGGAAGAGGCCAAAAGTGGATTTTGTGAAAGTAAACATAGTTTCAGAAAACTGGCTCAGGGCAGTTGATTTCACTGTTTCATGATGTTTTCATTACAAACTGCTTACCCACCTTTACTGGTTTACGGTACATTCTCAGCCTTTTCTGCTCTTAAAATACGTTTCAGGCTTGGAAGAGGCCAAAAGTGGATTTTGTGAAAGTAAACATAGTTTCAAGGATGTTCTTCAAAAAACTGTCTCAGGGCAGTTCAGTTTCATGATGTTTTCATTAGAACCTGATGATTACCCACCTTTACTGGTTTACAGTACATTCTCAGCCTTTTATGCTCTTAAAATACGTTTCAGGCTTGGAAGAGGCCAAAAGTGCATTTTCTGAAAGTAAACATAGTTTCAAGGATGTTCTTCAAAAGACTGGCTCAGGGCAGTTGATTTCATTGTTTCATGATGTTTTCATTAGAACCTGATGCGTACACACCTTTACTGGTTTAATGTAGCCTTTTATGTTGTTAAAATACGTTTCAGGCATGAAAGAGGCCAAAAGTGGATTTTGTGAAAGTAAACATAGTTTCAAGGATGTTCTTCAAAAAACTGGCTCAGGGCAGTTCAGTTTCATGATGTTTTCATTAGAACCTGATGATTACCCACCTTTACTGGTTTACGGTACATTCTCAGCCTTTTCTGCTCTTAAAATACGTTTGAGGCTTGGAAGAGGCCAAAAGTGGATTTTGTGAAAGTAAACATAGTTTCAGAAAACTGGCTCAGGGCAGTTGATTTCACTGTTTCATGATGTTTTCATTACAAACTGCTTACCCACCTTTACTGGTTTACGGTACATTCTCAGCCTTTTCTGCTCTTAAAATACGTTTCAGGCTTGGAAGAGGCCAAAAGTGGATTTTGTGAAAGTAAACATAGTTTCAAGGATGTTCTTCAAAACACTGGCTCAGGGCAGTTCAGTTTCATGATGTTTTCATTAGAACCTGATGATTACCCACCTTTACTGGTTTACGGTACATTCTCAGCCTTTTCTGCTCTTAAAATACGTTTCAGGCTTGGAAGAGGCCAAAAGTGGATTTTGTGAAAGTAAACATAGTTTCAAGGATGTTCTTCAAAAAACTGTCTCAGGGCAGTTCAGTTTCATGATGTTTTCATTAAAACCTGATGATTACCCACCTTTACTGGTTTACGGTACATTCTCAGCCTTTTATGCTCTTAAAATACGTTTCAGGCTTGGAAGAGGCCAAAAGTGCATTTTCTGAAAGTCAACATAGTTTCAAAAAACTGGCTTAGGGCAGTTGATTTCACTGTTTCATGATGTTTTCGATAGAAACTGATTCTTACCCACCTTTACTGGTTTACGGTACATTCTCAGCCTTTTCTGCTCTTAAAATACGTTTCAGGCTTGGAAGAGGCCAAAAGTGGATTTTGTGAAAGTAAACATAGTTTCAAGGATGTTCTTCAAAACACTGGCTCAGGGCAGTTGATTTCATTGTTTCATGATGTTTTCATTAGAACCTGATGCGTACACACCTTTACTGGTTTAATGTAGCCTTTTATGTTGTTAAAATACGTTTCAGGCATGAAAGAGGCCAAAAGTGGATTTTGTGAAAGTAAACATAGTTTCAAGGATGTTCTTCAAAAAACTGGCTCAGGGCAGTTCAGTTTCATGATGTTTTCATTAGAACCTGATGATTACCCACCTTTACTGGTTTACGGTACATTCTCAGCCTTTTATGCTCTTAAAATACGTTTCAGGCTTGGAAGAGGCCAAAAGTGCATTTTCTGAAAGTCAACATAGTTTCAAAAAACTGGCTTAGGGCAGTTGATTTCACTGTTTCATGATGTTTTCATTACAAACTGCTTACCCACCTTTACTGGTTTACGGTACATTCTCAGCCTTTTCTGCTCTTAAAATACGTTTCAGGCTTGGAAGAGGCCAAAAGTGGATTTTGTGAAAGTAAACATAGTTTCAAGGATGTTCTTCAAAACACTGGCTCAGGGCAGTTCAGTTTCATGATGTTTTCATTAGAACCTGATGATTACCCACCTTTACTGGTTTACGGTACATTCTCAGCCTTTTCTGCTCTTAAAATACGTTTGAGGCTTGGAAGAGGCCAAAAGTGGATTTTGTGAAAGTAAACATAGTTTCAGAAAACTGGCTCAGGGCAGTTGATTTCACTGTTTCATGATGTTTTCATTACAAACTGCTTACCCACCTTTACTGGTTTACGGTACATTCTCAGCCTTTTCTGCTCTTAAAATACGTTTCAGGCTTGGAAGAGGCCAAAAGTGGATTTTGTGAAAGTAAACATAGTTTCAAGGATGTTCTTCAAAACACTGGCTCAGGGCAGTTCAGTTTCATGATGTTTTCATTAGAACCTGATGATTACCCACCTTTACTGGTTTACGGTACATTCTCAGCCTTTTCTGCTCTTAAAATACGTTTCAGGCTTGGAAGAGGCCAAAAGTGCATTTTGTGAAAGTAAACATAGTTTCAAGGATGTTCTTCAAAAAACTGTCTCAGGGCAGTTCAGTTTCATGATGTTTTCATTAAAACCTGATGATTACCCACCTTTACTGGTTTACGGTACATTCTCAGCCTTTTCTGCTCTTAAAATACGTTTCAGGCTTGGAAGAGGCCAAAAGTGGATTTTGTGAAAGTAAACATAGTTTCAAGGATGTTCTTCAAAAAACTGTCTCAGGGCAGTTCAGTTTCATGATGTTTTCATTAGAACCTGATGATTACCCACCTTTACTGGTTTACAGTACATTCTCAGCCTTTTATGCTCTTAAAATACGTTTCAGGCTTGGAAGAGGCCAAAAGTGCATTTTCTGAAAGTAAACATAGTTTCAAGGATGTTCTTCAAAAGACTGGCTCAGGGCAGTTGATTTCATTGTTTCATGATGTTTTCATTAGAACCTGATGCGTACACACCTTTACTGGTTTAATGTAGCCTTTTATGTTGTTAAAATACGTTTCAGGCATGAAAGAGGCCAAAAGTGGATTTTGTGAAAGTAAACATAGTTTCAAGGATGTTCTTCAAAAAACTGGCTCAGGGCAGTTCAGTTTCATGATGTTTTCATTAGAACCTGATGATTACCCACCTTTACTGGTTTACGGTACATTCTCAGCCTTTTCTGCTCTTAAAATACGTTTGAGGCTTGGAAGAGGCCAAAAGTGGATTTTGTGAAAGTAAACATAGTTTCAGAAAACTGGCTCAGGGCAGTTGATTTCACTGTTTCATGATGTTTTCATTACAAACTGCTTACCCACCTTTACTGGTTTACGGTACATTCTCAGCCTTTTCTGCTCTTAAAATACGTTTCAGGCTTGGAAGAGGCCAAAAGTGGATTTTGTGAAAGTAAACATAGTTTCAAGGATGTTCTTCAAAACACTGGCTCAGGGCAGTTCAGTTTCATGATGTTTTCATTAGAACCTGATGATTACCCACCTTTACTGGTTTACGGTACATTCTCAGCCTTTTCTGCTCTTAAAATACGTTTCAGGCTTGGAAGAGGCCAAAAGTGGATTTTGTGAAAGTAAACATAGTTTCAAGGATGTTCTTCAAAAAACTGTCTCAGGGCAGTTCAGTTTCATGATGTTTTCATTAAAACCTGATGATTACCCACCTTTACTGGTTTACGGTACATTCTCAGCCTTTTATGCTCTTAAAATACGTTTCAGGCTTGGAAGAGGCCAAAAGTGCATTTTCTGAAAGTCAACATAGTTTCAAAAAACTGGCTTAGGGCAGTTGATTTCACTGTTTCATGATGTTTTCGATAGAAACTGATTCTTACCCACCTTTACTGGTTTACGGTACATTCTCAGCCTTTTCTGCTCTTAAAATACGTTTCAGGCTTGGAAGAGGCCAAAAGTGGATTTTGTGAAAGTAAACATAGTTTCAAGGATGTTCTTCAAAACACTGGCTCAGGGCAGTTGATTTCATTGTTTCATGATGTTTTCATTAGAACCTGATGCGTACACACCTTTACTGGTTTAATGTAGCCTTTTATGTTGTTAAAATACGTTTCAGGCATGAAAGAGGCCAAAAGTGGATTTTGTGAAAGTAAACATAGTTTCAAGGATGTTCTTCAAAAAACTGGCTCAGGGCAGTTCAGTTTCATGATGTTTTCATTAGAACCTGATGATTACCCACCTTTACTGGTTTACGGTACATTCTCAGCCTTTTATGCTCTTAAAATACGTTTCAGGCTTGGAAGAGGCCAAAAGTGCATTTTCTGAAAGTCAACATAGTTTCAAAAAACTGGCTTAGGGCAGTTGATTTCACTGTTTCATGATGTTTTCATTACAAACTGCTTACCCACCTTTACTGGTTTACGGTACATTCTCAGCCTTTTCTGCTCTTAAAATACGTTTCAGGCTTGGAAGAGGCCAAAAGTGGATTTTGTGAAAGTAAACATAGTTTCAAGGATGTTCTTCAAAACACTGGCTCAGGGCAGTTCAGTTTCATGATGTTTTCATTAGAACCTGATGATTACCCACCTTTACTGGTTTACGGTACATTCTCAGCCTTTTCTGCTCTTAAAATACGTTTGAGGCTTGGAAGAGGCCAAAAGTGGATTTTGTGAAAGTAAACATAGTTTCAGAAAACTGGCTCAGGGCAGTTGATTTCACTGTTTCATGATGTTTTCATTACAAACTGCTTACCCACCTTTACTGGTTTACGGTACATTCTCAGCCTTTTCTGCTCTTAAAATACGTTTCAGGCTTGGAAGAGGCCAAAAGTGGATTTTGTGAAAGTAAACATAGTTTCAAGGATGTTCTTCAAAACACTGGCTCAGGGCAGTTCAGTTTCATGATGTTTTCATTAGAACCTGATGATTACCCACCTTTACTGGTTTACGGTACATTCTCAGCCTTTTATGCTCTTAAAATACGTTTCAGGCTTGGAAGAGGCCAAAAGTGCATTTTGTGAAAGTAAACATAGTTTCAAGGATGTTCTTCAAAACACTGGCTCAGGGCAGTTGATTTCATTGTTTCATGATGTTTTCATTAGAACCTGATGCGTACACACCTTTACTGGTTTAATGTAGCCTTTTATGTTGTTAAAATACGTTTCAGGCATGAAAGAGGCCAAAAGTGGATTTTGTGAAAGTAAACATAGTTTCAAGGATGTTCTTCAAAACACTGGCTCAGGGCAGTTCAGTTTCATGATGTTTTCATTAGAACCTGATGATTACCCACCTTTACTGGTTTACGGTACATTCTCAGCCTTTTCTGCTCTTAAAATACGTTTCAGGCTTGGAAGAGGCCAAAAGTGGATTTTGTGAAAGTAAACATAGTTTCAAGGATGTTCTTCAAAACACTGGCTCAGGGCAGTTGATTTCATTGTTTCATGATGTTTTCATTAGAACCTGATGCGTACACACCTTTACTGGTTTAATGTAGCCTTTTATGTTGTTAAAATACGTTTCAGGCATGAAAGAGGCCAAAAGTGGATTTTGTGAAAGTAAACATAGTTTCAAGGATGTTCTTCAAAAAACTGGCTCAGGGCAGTTCAGTTTCATGATGTTTTCATTAGAACCTGATGATTACCCACCTTTACTGGTTTACGGTACATTCTCAGCCTTTTATGCTCTTAAAATACGTTTCAGGCTTGGAAGAGGCCAAAAGTGCATTTTCTGAAAGTCAACATAGTTTCAAAAAACTGGCTTAGGGCAGTTGATTTCACTGTTTCATGATGTTTTCATTACAAACTGCTTACCCACCTTTACTGGTTTACGGTACATTCTCAGCCTTTTCTGCTCTTAAAATACGTTTCAGGCTTGGAAGAGGCCAAAAGTGGATTTTGTGAAAGTAAACATAGTTTCAAGGATGTTCTTCAAAACACTGGCTCAGGGCAGTTCAGTTTCATGATGTTTTCATTAGAACCTGATGATTACCCACCTTTACTGGTTTACGGTACATTCTCAGCCTTTTCTGCTCTTAAAATACGTTTGAGGCTTGGAAGAGGCCAAAAGTGGATTTTGTGAAAGTAAACATAGTTTCAAGGATGTTCTTCAAAAAACTGGCTCAGGGCAGTTCAGTTTCATGATGTTTTCATTAGAACCTGATGATTACCCACCTTTACTGGTTTACGGTACATTCTCAGCCTTTTCTGCTCTTAAAATACGTTTGAGGCTTGGAAGAGGCCAAAAGTGGATTTTGTGAAAGTAAACATAGTTTCAGAAAACTGGCTCAGGGCAGTTGATTTCACTGTTTCATGATGTTTTCATTACAAACTGCTTACCCACCTTTACTGGTTTACGGTACATTCTCAGCCTTTTCTGCTCTTAAAATACGTTTCAGGCTTGGAAGAGGCCAAAAGTGGATTTTGTGAAAGTAAACATAGTTTCAAGGATGTTCTTCAAAACACTGGCTCAGGGCAGTTCAGTTTCATGATGTTTTCATTAGAACCTGATGATTACCCACCTTTACTGGTTTACGGTACATTCTCAGCCTTTTCTGCTCTTAAAATACGTTTGAGGCTTGGAAGAGGCCAAAAGTGGATTTTGTGAAAGTAAACATAGTTTCAGAAAACTGGCTCAGGGCAGTTGATTTCACTGTTTCATGATGTTTTCATTACAAACTGCTTACCCACCTTTACTGGTTTACGGTACATTCTCAGCCTTTTCTGCTCTTAAAATACGTTTCAGGCTTGGAAGAGGCCAAAAGTGGATTTTGTGAAAGTAAACATAGTTTCAAGGATGTTCTTCAAAAAACTGTCTCAGGGCAGTTCAGTTTCATGATGTTTTCATTCGAACCTGATGATTACCCACCTTTACTGGTTTACGGTACATTCTCAGCCTTTTATGCTCTTAAAATACGTTTCAGGCTTGGAAGAGGCCAAAAGTGCATTTTCTGAAAGTCAACATAGTTTCAAAAAACTGGCTTAGGGCAGTTGATTTCACTGTTTCATGATGTTTTCGATAGAAACTGATTCTTACCCACCTTTACTGGTTTACGGTACATTCTCAGCCTTTTCTGCTCTTAAAATACGTTTCAGGCTTGGAAGAGGCCAAAAGTGGATTTTGTGAAAGTAAACATAGTTTCAAGGATGTTCTTCAAAACACTGGCTCAGGGCAGTTGATTTCATTGTTTCATGATGTTTTCATTAGAACCTGATGCGTACACACCTTTACTGGTTTAATGTAGCCTTTTATGTTGTTAAAATACGTTTCAGGCATGAAAGAGGCCAAAAGTGGATTTTGTGAAAGTAAACATAGTTTCAAGGATGTTCTTCAAAAAACTGGCTCAGGGCAGTTCAGTTTCATGATGTTTTCATTAGAACCTGATGATTACCCACCTTTACTGGTTTACGGTACATTCTCAGCCTTTTCTGCTCTTAAAATACGTTTGAGGCTTGGAAGAGGCCAAAAGTGGATTTTGTGAAAGTAAACATAGTTTCAGAAAACTGGCTCAGGGCAGTTGATTTCACTGTTTCATGATGTTTTCATTACAAACTGCTTACCCACCTTTACTGGTTTACGGTACATTCTCAGCCTTTTCTGCTCTTAAAATACGTTTCAGGCTTGGAAGAGGCCAAAAGTGGATTTTGTGAAAGTAAACATAGTTTCAAGGATGTTCTTCAAAACACTGGCTCAGGGCAGTTCAGTTTCATGATGTTTTCATTAGAACCTGATGATTACCCACCTTTACTGGTTTACGGTACATTCTCAGCCTTTTCTGCTCTTAAAATACGTTTGAGGCTTGGAAGAGGCCAAAAGTGGATTTTGTGAAAGTAAACATAGTTTCAGAAAACTGGCTCAGGGCAGTTGATTTCACTGTTTCATGATGTTTTCATTACAAACTGCTTACCCACCTTTACTGGTTTACGGTACATTCTCAGCCTTTTCTGCTCTTAAAATACGTTTCAGGCTTGGAAGAGGCCAAAAGTGGATTTTGTGAAAGTAAACATAGTTTCAAGGATGTTCTTCAAAAAACTGGCTCAGGGCAGTTCAGTTTCATGATGTTTTCATTAGAACCTGATGATTACCCACCTTTACTGGTTTACGGTACATTCTCAGCCTTTTATGCTCTTAAAATACGTTTCAGGCTTGGAAGAGGCCAAAAGTGCATTTTCTGAAAGTCAACATAGTTTCAAAAAACTGGCTTAGGGCAGTTGATTTCACTGTTTCATGATGTTTTCGATAGAAACTGATTCTTACCCACCTTTACTGGTTTACGGTACATTCTCAGCCTTTTCTGCTCTTAAAATACGTTTCAGGCTTGGAAGAGGCCAAAAGTGGATTTTGTGAAAGTAAACATAGTTTCAAGGATGTTCTTCAAAACACTGGCTCAGGGCAGTTGATTTCATTGTTTCATGATGTTTTCATTAGAACCTGATGCGTACCCACCTTTACTGGTTTAATGTAGCCTTTTATGTTGTTAAAATACGTTTCAGGCTTGAAAGAGGCCAAAAGTGGATTTTGTGAAAGTAAACATAGTTTCAAGGATGTTCTTCAAAACACTGGCTCAGGGCAGTTGATTTCACTGTTTCATGATGTTTTCATTACAACCTGCTCACCCACCTTTACTGGTTTACGGTATATTCTCAGCCTTTTCTGCTCTTAAAATACGTTTCAGGCTTGGAAAAGGCAAAAAGTGGATTTTGTGAAAGTAAACATAGTTTCAAGGATGTTCTTCAAAAAACTGGCTCAGGGCAGTTCAGTTTCATGATGTTTTCATTAGAACCTGATGATTACCCACCTTTACTGGTTTACGGTATATTCTCAGCCTTTTCTGCTCTTAAAATACGTTTGAGGCTTGGAAGAGGCCAAAAGTGGATTTTGTGAAAGTAAACATAGTTTCAGAAAACTGGCTCAGGGCAGTTGATTTCACTGTTTCATTACAACCTGCTTACCCACCTTTACTGGTTTACGGTACATTCTCAGCCTTTTCTGCTCTTAAAATACGTTTCAGGCTTGGAAGAGGCCAAAAGTGGATTTTGTGAAAGTAAACATAGTTTCAAGGATGTTCTTCAAAAAACTGGCTCAGGGCAGTTCAGTTTCATGATGTTTTCATTAGAACCTGATGATTACCCACCTTTACTGGTTTACGGTACATTCTCAGCCTTTTATGCTCTTAAAATACGTTTCAGGCTTGGAAGAGGCCAAAAGTGCATTTTCTGAAAGTCAACATAGTTTCAAAAAACTGGCTTAGGGCAGTTGATTTCACTGTTTCATGATGTTTTCGATAGAAACTGATTCTTACCCACCTTTACTGGTTTACGGTACATTCTCAGCCTTTTCTGCTCTTAAAATACGTTTCAGGCTTGGAAGAGGCCAAAAGTGGATTTTGTGAAAGTAAACATAGTTTCAAGGATGTTCTTCAAAAAACTGGCTCAGGGCAGTTCAGTTTCATGATGTTTTCATTAGAACCTGATGATTACCCACCTTTACTGGTTTACGGTACATTCTCAGCCTTTTATGCTCTTAAAATACGTTTCAGGCTTGGAAGAGGCCAAAACTGCATTTTCTGAAAGTCAACATAGTTTCAAAAAACTGGCTTAGGGCAGTTGATTTCACTGTTTCATGATGTTTTCGATAGAAACTGATTCTTACCCACCTTTACTGGTTTACGGTACATTCTCAGCCTTTTCTGCTCTTAAAATACGTTTCAGGCTTGGAAGAGGCCAAAAGTGGATTTTGTGAAAGTAAACATAGTTTCAAGGATGTTCTTCAAAACACTGGCTCAGGGCAGTTGATTTCATTGTTTCATGATGTTTTCATTAGAACCTGATGCGTACACACCTTTACTGGTTTAATGTAGCCTTTTATGTTGTTAAAATACGTTTCAGGCATGAAAGAGGCCAAAAGTGGATTTTGTGAAAGTAAACATAGTTTCAAGGATGTTCTTCAAAAAACTGGCTCAGGGCAGTTCAGTTTCATGATGTTTTCATTAGAACCTGATGATTACCCACCTTTACTGGTTTACGGTACATTCTCAGCCTTTTCTGCTCTTAAAATACGTTTGAGGCTTGGAAGAGGCCAAAAGTGGATTTTGTGAAAGTAAACATAGTTTCAGAAAACTGGCTCAGGGCAGTTGATTTCACTGTTTCATGATGTTTTCATTACAAACTGCTTACCCACCTTTACTGGTTTACGGTACATTCTCAGCCTTTTCTGCTCTTAAAATACGTTTCAGGCTTGGAAGAGGCCAAAAGTGGATTTTGTGAAAGTAAACATAGTTTCAAGGATGTTCTTCAAAAAACTGGCTCAGGGCAGTTCAGTTTCATGATGTTTTCATTAGAACCTGATGATTACCCACCTTTACTGGTTTACGGTACATTCTCAGCCTTTTATGCTCTTAAAATACGTTTCAGGCTTGGAAGAGGCCAAAAGTGCATTTTCTGAAAGTCAACATAGTTTCAAAAAACTGGCTTAGGGCAGTTGATTTCACTGTTTCATGATGTTTTCATTACAAACTGCTTACCCACCTTTACTGGTTTACGGTACATTCTCAGCCTTTTCTGCTCTTAAAATACGTTTCAGGCTTGGAAGAGGCCAAAAGTGGATTTTGTGAAAGTAAACATAGTTTCAAGGATGTTCTTCAAAAAACTGTCTCAGGGCAGTTCAGTTTCATGATGTTTTCATTCGAACCTGATGATTACCCACCTTTACTGGTTTACGGTACATTCTCAGCCTTTTATGCTCTTAAAATACGTTTCAGGCTTGGAAGAGGCCAAAAGTGCATTTTCTGAAAGTCAACATAGTTTCAAAAAACTGGCTTAGGGCAGTTGATTTCACTGTTTCATGATGTTTTCGATAGAAACTGATTCTTACCCACCTTTACTGGTTTACGGTACATTCTCAGCCTTTTCTGCTCTTAAAATACGTTTCAGGCTTGGAAGAGGCCAAAAGTGGATTTTGTGAAAGTAAACATAGTTTCAAGGATGTTCTTCAAAACACTGGCTCAGGGCAGTTGATTTCATTGTTTCATGATGTTTTCATTAGAACCTGATGCGTACCCACCTTTACTGGTTTAATGTAGCCTTTTATGTTGTTAAAATACGTTTCAGGCTTGAAAGAGGCCAAAAGTGGATTTTGTGAAAGTAAACATAGTTTCAAGGATGTTCTTCAAAACACTGGCTCAGGGCAGTTGATTTCACTGTTTCATGATGTTTTCATTACAACCTGCTCACCCACCTTTACTGGTTTACGGTATATTCTCAGCCTTTTCTGCTCTTAAAATACGTTTCAGGCTTGGAAAAGGCAAAAAGTGGATTTTGTGAAAGTAAACATAGTTTCAAGGATGTTCTTCAAAAAACTGGCTCAGGGCAGTTCAGTTTCATGATGTTTTCATTAGAACCTGATGATTACCCACCTTTACTGGTTTACGGTATATTCTCAGCCTTTTCTGCTCTTAAAATACGTTTGAGGCTTGGAAGAGGCCAAAAGTGGATTTTGTGAAAGTAAACATAGTTTCAGAAAACTGGCTCAGGGCAGTTGATTTCACTGTTTCATTACAACCTGCTTACCCACCTTTACTGGTTTACGGTACATTCTCAGCCTTTTCTGCTCTTAAAATACGTTTCAGGCTTGGAAGAGGCCAAAAGTGGATTTTGTGAAAGTAAACATAGTTTCAAGGATGTTCTTCAAAAAACTGGCTCAGGGCAGTTCAGTTTCATGATGTTTTCATTAGAACCTGATGATTACCCACCTTTACTGGTTTACGGTACATTCTCAGCCTTTTATGCTCTTAAAATACGTTTCAGGCTTGGAAGAGGCCAAAAGTGCATTTTCTGAAAGTCAACATAGTTTCAAAAAACTGGCTTAGGGCAGTTGATTTCACTGTTTCATGATGTTTTCGATAGAAACTGATTCTTACCCACCTTTACTGGTTTACGGTACATTCTCAGCCTTTTCTGCTCTTAAAATACGTTTCAGGCTTGGAAGAGGCCAAAAGTGCATTTTCTGAAAGTCAACATAGTTTCAAAAAACTGGCTTAGGGCAGTTGATTTCACTGTTTCATGATGTTTTCGATAGAAACTGATTCTTACCCACCTTTACTGGTTTACGGTACATTCTCAGCCTTTTCTGCTCTTAAAATACGTTTCAGGCTTGGAAGAGGCCAAAAGTGGATTTTGTGAAAGTAAACATAGTTTCAAGGATGTTCTTCAAAACACTGGCTCAGGGCAGTTGATTTCATTGTTTCATGATGTTTTCATTAGAACCTGATGCGTACACACCTTTACTGGTTTAATGTAGCCTTTTATGTTGTTAAAATACGTTTCAGGCATGAAAGAGGCCAAAAGTGGATTTTGTGAAAGTAAACATAGTTTCAAGGATGTTCTTCAAAAAACTGGCTCAGGGCAGTTCAGTTTCATGATGTTTTCATTAGAACCTGATGATTACCCACCTTTACTGGTTTACGGTATATTCTCAGCCTTTTCTGCTCTTAAAATACGTTTGAGGCTTGGAAGAGGCCAAAAGTGGATTTTGTGAAAGTAAACATAGTTTCAGAAAACTGGCTCAGGGCAGTTGATTTCACTGTTTCATTACAACCTGCTTACCCACCTTTACTGGTTTACGGTACATTCTCAGCCTTTTCTGCTCTTAAAATACGTTTCAGGCTTGGAAGAGGCCAAAAGTGGATTTTGTGAAAGTAAACATAGTTTCAAGGATGTTCTTCAAAAAACTGGCTCAGGGCAGTTCAGTTTCATGATGTTTTCATTAGAACCTGATGATTACCCACCTTTACTGGTTTACGGTACATTCTCAGCCTTTTATGCTCTTAAAATACGTTTCAGGCTTGGAAGAGGCCAAAAGTGCATTTTCTGAAAGTCAACATAGTTTCAAAAAACTGGCTTAGGGCAGTTGATTTCACTGTTTCATGATGTTTTCGATAGAAACTGATTCTTACCCACCTTTACTGGTTTACGGTACATTCTCAGCCTTTTCTGCTCTTAAAATACGTTTCAGGCTTGGAAGAGGCCAAAAGTGCATTTTCTGAAAGTCAACATAGTTTCAAAAAACTGGCTTAGGGCAGTTGATTTCACTGTTTCATGATGTTTTCGATAGAAACTGATTCTTACCCACCTTTACTGGTTTACGGTACATTCTCAGCCTTTTCTGCTCTTAAAATACGTTTCAGGCTTGGAAGAGGCCAAAAGTGGATTTTGTGAAAGTAAACATAGTTTCAAGGATGTTCTTCAAAACACTGGCTCAGGGCAGTTGATTTCATTGTTTCATGATGTTTTCATTAGAACCTGATGCGTACACACCTTTACTGGTTTAATGTAGCCTTTTATGTTGTTAAAATACGTTTCAGGCATGAAAGAGGCCAAAAGTGGATTTTGTGAAAGTAAACATAGTTTCAAGGATGTTCTTCAAAAAACTGGCTCAGGGCAGTTCAGTTTCATGATGTTTTCATTAGAACCTGATGATTACCCACCTTTACTGGTTTACGGTACATTCTCAGCCTTTTATGCTCTTAAAATACGTTTCAGGCTTGGAAGAGGCCAAAAGTGCATTTTCTGAAAGTCAACATAGTTTCAAAAAACTGGCTTAGGGCAGTTGATTTCACTGTTTCATGATGTTTTCGATAGAACCTGATGATTACCCACCTTTACTGGTTTACGGTACATTCTCAGCCTTTTATGCTCTTAAAATACGTTTCAGGCTTGGAAGAGGCCAAAAGTGCATTTTCTGAAAGTCAACATAGTTTCAAAAAACTGGCTTGGGCAGTTGATTTCACTGTTTCATGATGTTTTCGATAGAAACTGATTCTTACCCACCTTTACTGGTTTACGGTACATTCTCAGCCTTTTCTGCTCTTAAAATACGTTTCAGGCTTGGAAGAGGCCAAAAGTGGATTTTGTGAAAGTAAACATAGTTTCAAGGATGTTCTTCAAAACACTGGCTCAGGGCAGTTGATTTCATTGTTTCATGATGTTTTCATTAGAACCTGATGCGTACCCACCTTTACTGGTTTAATGTAGCCTTTTATGTTGTTAAAATACGTTTCAGGCTTGAAAGAGGCCAAAAGTGGATTTTGTGAAAGTAAACATAGTTTCAAGGATGTTCTTCAAAACACTGGCTCAGGGCAGTTGATTTCACTGTTTCATGATGTTTTCATTACAACCTGCTCACCCACCTTTACTGGTTTACGGTATATTCTCAGCCTTTTCTGCTCTTAAAATACGTTTCAGGCTTGGAAAAGGCCAAAAGTGGATTTTGTGAAAGTAAACATAGTTTCAAGGATGTTCTTCAAAAAACTGGCTCAGGGCAGTTCAGTTTCATGATGTTTTCATTAGAACCTGATGATTACCCACCTTTACTGGTTTACGGTATATTCTCAGCCTTTTCTGCTCTTAAAATACGTTTGAGGCTTGGAAGAGGCCAAAAGTGGATTTTGTGAAAGTAAACATAGTTTCAGAAAACTGGCTCAGGGCAGTTGATTTCACTGTTTCATTACAACCTGCTTACCCACCTTTACTGGTTTACGGTACATTCTCAGCCTTTTCTGCTCTTAAAATACGTTTCAGGCTTGGAAGAGGCCAAAAGTGGATTTTGTGAAAGTAAACATAGTTTCAAGGATGTTCTTCAAAAAACTGGCTCAGGGCAGTTCAGGTTCATGATGTTTTCATTAGAACCTGATGATTACCCACCTTTACTGGTTTACGGTACATTCTCAGCCTTTTATGCTCTTACAATACGTTTCAGGCTTGGAAGAGGCCAAAAGTGCATTTTCTGAAAGTCAACATAGTTTCAAAAAACTGGCTTAGGGCAGTTGATTTCACTGTTTCATGATGTTTTCGATAGAAACTGATTCTTACCCACCTTTACTGGTTTACGGTACATTCTCAGCCTTTTCTGCTCTTAAAATACGTTTCAGGCTTGGAAGAGGCCAAAAGTGGATTTTGTGAAAGTAAACATAGTTTCAAGGATGTTCTTCAAAACACTGGCTCAGGGCAGTTGATTTCATTGTTTCATGATGTTTTCATTAGAACCTGATGCGTACACACCTTTACTGGTTTAATGTAGCCTTTTATGTTGTTAAAATACGTTTCAGGCATGAAAGAGGCCAAAAGTGGATTTTGTGAAAGTAAACATAGTTTCAAGGATGTTCTTCAAAAAACTGGCTCAGGGCAGTTCAGTTTCATGATGTTTTCATTAGAACCTGATGATTACCCACCTTTACTGGTTTACGGTACATTCTCAGCCTTTTCTGCTCTTAAAATACGTTTGAGGCTTGGAAGAGGCCAAAAGTGGATTTTGTGAAAGTAAACATAGTTTCAGAAAACTGGCTCAGGGCAGTTGATTTCACTGTTTCATTACAACCTGCTTACCCACCTTTACTGGTTTACGGTACATTCTCAGCCTTTTCTGCTCTTAAAATACGTTTCAGGCTTGGAAGAGGCCAAAAGTGGATTTTGTGAAAGTAAACATAGTTTCAAGGATGTTCTTCAAAAAACTGGCTCAGGGCAGTTCAGTTTCATGATGTTTTCATTAGAACCTGATGATTACCCACCTTTACTGGTTTACGGTACATTCTCAGCCTTTTATGCTCTTACAATACGTTTCAGGCTTGGAAGAGGCCAAAAGTGCATTTTCTGAAAGTCAACATAGTTTCAAAAAACTGGCTTAGGGCAGTTGATTTCACTGTTTCATGATGTTTTCGATAGAAACTGATTCTTACCCACCTTTACTGGTTTACGGTACATTCTCAGCCTTTTCTGCTCTTAAAATACGTTTCAGGCTTGGAAGAGGCCAAAAGTGGATTTTGTGAAAGTAAACATAGTTTCAAGGATGTTCTTCAAAACACTGGCTCAGGGCAGTTGATTTCATTGTTTCATGATGTTTTCATTAGAACCTGATGCGTACACACCTTTACTGGTTTAATGTAGCCTTTTATGTTGTTAAAATACGTTTCAGGCATGAAAGAGGCCAAAAGTGGATTTTGTGAAAGTAAACATAGTTTCAAGGATGTTCTTCAAAAAACTGGCTCAGGGCAGTTCAGTTTCATGATGTTTTCATTAGAACCTGATGATTACCCACCTTTACTGGTTTACGGTACATTCTCAGCCTTTTCTGCTCTTAAAATACGTTTCAGGCTTGGAAGAGGCCAAAAGTGGATTTTGTGAAAGTAAACATAGTTTCAGAAAACTGGCTCAGGGCAGTTGATTTCACTGTTTCATGATGTTTTCATTACAAACTGCTTACCCACCTTTACTGGTTTACGGTACATTCTCAGCCTTTTCTGCTCTTAAAATACGTTTCAGGCTTGGAAGAGGCCAAAAGTGGATTTTGTGAAAGTAAACATAGTTTCAAGGATGTTCTTCAAAAAACTGTCTCAGGGCAGTTCAGTTTCATGATGTTTTCATTAGAACCTGATGATTACCCACCTTTACTGGTTTACGGTACATTCTCAGCCTTTTATGCTCTTAAAATACGTTTCAGGCTTGGAAGAGGCCAAAAGTGCATTTTCTGAAAGTCAACATAGTTTCAAAAAACTGGCTTAGGGCAGTTGATTTCACTGTTTCATGATGTTTTCGATAGAAACTGATTCTTACCCACCTTTACTGGTTTACGGTACATTCTCAGCCTTTTCTGCTCTTAAAATACGTTTCAGGCTTGGAAGAGGCCAAAAGTGGATTTTGTGAAAGTAAACATAGTTTCAAGGATGTTCTTCAAAACACTGGCTCAGGGCAGTTGATTTCATTGTTTCATGATGTTTTCATTAGAACCTGATGCGTACCCACCTTTACTGGTTTAATGTAGCCTTTTATGTTGTTAAAATACGTTTCAGGCTTGAAAGAGGCCAAAAGTGGATTTTGTGAAAGTAAACATAGTTTCAAGGATGTTCTTCAAAACACTGGCTCAGGGCAGTTGATTTCACTGTTTCATGATGTTTTCATTACAACCTGCTCACCCACCTTTACTGGTTTACGGTATATTCTCAGCCTTTTCTGCTCTTAAAATACGTTTCAGGCTTGGAAAAGGCCAAAAGTGGATTTTGTGAAAGTAAACATAGTTTCAAGGATGTTCTTCAAAACACTGGCTCAGGGCAGTTGATTTCACTGTTTCATGATGTTTTCATTACAACCTGCTCACCCACCTTTACTGGTTTACGGTATATTCTCAGCCTTTTCTGCTCTTAAAATACGTTTCAGGCTTGGAAAAGGCCAAAAGTGGATTTTGTGAAAGTAAACATAGTTTCAAGGATGTTCTTCAAAAAACTGGCTCAGGGCAGTTCAGTTTCATGATGTTTTCATTAGAACCTGATGATTACCCACCTTTACTGGTTTACGGTATATTCTCAGCCTTTTCTGCTCTTAAAATACGTTTGAGGCTTGGAAGAGGCCAAAAGTGGATTTTGTGAAAGTAAACATAGTTTCAGAAAACTGGCTCAGGGCAGTTGATTTCACTGTTTCATGATGTTTTCATTACAAACTGCTTACCCACCTTTACTGGTTTACGGTACATTCTCAGCCTTTTCTGCTCTTAAAATACGTTTCAGGCTTGGAAGAGGCCAAAAGTGGATTTTGTGAAAGTAAACATAGTTTCAAGGATGTTCTTCAAAACACTGGCTCAGGGCAGTTGATTTCATTGTTTCATGATGTTTTCATTAGAACCTGATGCGTACACACCTTTACTGGTTTAATGTAGCCTTTTCTGCTCTTAAAATACTTTTCAGGCTTGGAAGAGGCCAAAAGTGCATTTTCTGAAAGTCAACATAGTTTCAAAAAACTGGCTTGGGCAGTTGATTTCACTGTTTCATGATGTTTTCGATAGAAACTGATTCTTACCCACCTTTACTGGTTTACGGTACATTCTCAGCCTTTTCTGCTCTTAAAATACGTTTCAGGCTTGGAAGAGGCCAAAAGTGGATTTTGTGAAAGTAAACATAGTTTCAAGGATGTTCTTCAAAACACTGGCTCAGGGCAGTTGATTTCATTGTTTCATGATGTTTTCATTAGAACCTGATGCGTACCCACCTTTACTGGTTTAATGTAGCCTTTTATGTTGTTAAAATACGTTTCAGGCTTGAAAGAGGCCAAAAGTGGATTTTGTGAAAGTAAACATAGTTTCAAGGATGTTCTTCAAAACACTGGCTCAGGGCAGTTGATTTCACTGTTTCATGATGTTTTCATTACAACCTGCTCACCCACCTTTACTGGTTTACGGTATATTCTCAGCCTTTTCTGCTCTTAAAATACGTTTCAGGCTTGGAAAAGGCCAAAAGTGGATTTTGTGAAAGTAAACATAGTTTCAAGGATGTTCTTCAAAACACTGGCTCAGGGCAGTTGATTTCATTGTTTCATGATGTTTTCATTAGAACCTGATGCGTACACACCTTTACTGGTTTAATGTAGCCTTTTATGTTGTTAAAATACGTTTCAGGCATGAAAGAGGCCAAAAGTGGATTTTGTGAAAGTAAACATAGTTTCAAGGATGTTCTTCAAAAAACTGGCTCAGGGCAGTTCAGTTTCATGATGTTTTCATTAGAACCTGATGATTACCCACCTTTACTGGTTTACGGTACATTCTCAGCCTTTTCTGCTCTTAAAATACGTTTCAGGCTTGGAAGAGGCCAAAAGTGGATTTTGTGAAAGTAAACATAGTTTCAGAAAACTGGCTCAGGGCAGTTGATTTCACTGTTTCATGATGTTTTCATTACAAACTGCTTACCCACCTTTACTGGTTTACGGTACATTCTCAGCCTTTTCTGCTCTTAAAATACGTTTCAGGCTTGGAAGAGGCCAAAAGTGGATTTTGTGAAAGTAAACATAGTTTCAAGGATGTTCTTCAAAAAACTGGCTCAGGGCAGTTCAGTTTCATGATGTTTTCATTAGAACCTGATGATTACCCACCTTTACTGGTTTACGGTACATTCTCAGCCTTTTATGCTCTTAAAATACGTTTCAGGCTTGGAAGAGGCCAAAAGTGGATTTTGTGAAAGTAAACATAGTTTCAAGGATGTTCTTCAAAAAACTGGCTCAGGGCAGTTCAGTTTCATGATGTTTTCATTAGAACCTGATGATTACCCACCTTTACTGGTTTACGGTACATTCTCAGCCTTTTCTGCTCTTAAAATACGTTTCAGGCTTGGAAGAGGCCAAAAGTGGATTTTGTGAAAGTAAACATAGTTTCAGAAAACTGGCTCAGGGCAGTTGATTTCACTGTTTCATGATGTTTTCATTACAAACTGCTTACCCACCTTTCCTGGTTTACGGTACATTCTCAGCCTTTTCTGCTCTTAAAATACGTTTCAGGCTTGGAAGAGGCCAAAAGTGGATTTTGTGAAAGTAAACATAGTTTCAAGGATGTTCTTCAAAAAACTGGCTCAGGGCAGTTCAGTTTCATGATGTTTTCATTAGAACCTGATGATTACCCACCTTTACTGGTTTACGGTACATTCTCAGCCTTTTATGCTCTTAAAATACGTTTCAGGCTTGGAAGAGGCCAAAAGTGCATTTTCTGAAAGTCAACATAGTTTCAAAAAACTGGCTTGGGCAGTTGATTTCACTGTTTCATGATGTTTTCGATAGAAACTGATTCTTACCCACCTTTACTGGTTTACGGTACATTCTCAGCCTTTTCTGCTCTTAAAATACGTTTCAGGCTTGGAAGAGGCCAAAAGTGGATTTTGTGAAAGTAAACATAGTTTCAAGGATGTTCTTCAAAACACTGGCTCAGGGCAGTTGATTTCATTGTTTCATGATGTTTTCATTAGAACCTGATGCGTACCCACCTTTACTGGTTTAATGTAGCCTTTTATGTTGTTAAAATACGTTTCAGGCTTGAAAGAGGCCAAAAGTGGATTTTGTGAAAGTAAACATAGTTTCAAGGATGTTCTTCAAAACACTGGCTCAGGGCAGTTGATTTCACTGTTTCATGATGTTTTCATTACAACCTGCTCACCCACCTTTACTGGTTTACGGTATATTCTCAGCCTTTTCTGCTCTTAAAATACGTTTCAGGCTTGGAAAAGGCCAAAAGTGGATTTTGTGAAAGTAAACATAGTTTCAAGGATGTTCTTCAAAACACTGGCTCAGGGCAGTTGATTTCACTGTTTCATGATGTTTTCATTACAACCTGCTCACCCACCTTTACTGGTTTACGGTATATTCTCAGCCTTTTCTGCTCTTAAAATACGTTTCAGGCTTGGAAAAGGCCAAAAGTGGATTTTGTGAAAGTGAACATAGTTTCAAGGATGTTCTTCAAAAAACTGGCTCAGGGCAGTTCAGTTTCATGATGTTTTCATTAGAACCTGATGATTACCCACCTTTACTGGTTTACGGTACATTCTCAGCCTTTTCTGCTCTTAAAATACGTTTGAGGCTTGGAAGAGGCCAAAAGTGGATTTTGTGAAAGTAAACATAGTTTCAGAAAACTGGCTCAGGGCAGTTGATTTCACTGTTTCATGATGTTTTCATTACAAACTGCTTACCCACCTTTACTGGTTTACGGTACATTCTCAGCCTTTTCTGCTCTTAAAATACGTTTCAGGCTTGGAAGAGGCCAAAAGTGGATTTTGTGAAAGTAAACATAGTTTCAAGGATGTTCTTCAAAAAACTGGCTCAGGGCAGTTCAGTTTCATGATGTTTTCATTAGAACCTGATGATTACCCACCTTTACTGGTTTACGGTACATTCTCAGCCTTTTATGCTCTTAAAATACGTTTCAGGCTTGGAAGAGGCCAAAAGTGCATTTTCTGAAAGTCAACATAGTTTCAAAAAACTGGCTTGGGCAGTTGATTTCACTGTTTCATGATGTTTTCGATAGAAACTGATTCTTACCCACCTTTACTGGTTTACGGTACATTCTCAGCCTTTTCTGCTCTTAAAATACGTTTCAGGCTTGGAAGAGGCCAAAAGTGGATTTTGTGAAAGTAAACATAGTTTCAAGGATGTTCTTCAAAACACTGGCTCAGGGCAGTTGATTTCATTGTTTCATGATGTTTTCATTAGAACCTGATGCCTACCCACCTTTACTGGTTTAATGTAGCCTTTTATGTTGTTAAAATACGTTTCAGGCTTGAAAGAGGCCAAAAGTGGATTTTGTGAAAGTAAACATAGTTTCAAGGATGTTCTTCAAAACACTGGCTCAGGGCAGTTGATTTCACTGTTTCATGATGTTTTCATTACAACCTGCTCACCCACCTTTACTGGTTTACGGTATATTCTCAGCCTTTTCTGCTCTTAAAATACGTTTCAGGCTTGGAAAAGGCCAAAAGTGGATTTTGTGAAAGTAAACATAGTTTCAAGGATGTTCTTCAAAACACTGGCTCAGGGCAGTTGATTTCACTGTTTCATGATGTTTTCATTACAACCTGCTCACCCACCTTTACTGGTTTACGGTATATTCTCAGCCTTTTCTGCTCTTAAAATACGTTTCAGGCTTGGAAAAGGCCAAAAGTGGATTTTGTGAAAGTGAACATAGTTTCAAGGATGTTCTTCAAAAAACTGGCTCAGGGCAGTTCAGTTTCATGATGTTTTCATTAGAACCTGATGATTACCCACCTTTACTGGTTTACGGTACATTCTCAGCCTTTTCTGCTCTTAAAATACGTTTGAGGCTTGGAAGAGGCCAAAAGTGGATTTTGTGAAAGTAAACATAGTTTCAGAAAACTGGCTCAGGGCAGTTGATTTCACTGTTTCATGATGTTTTCATTACAAACTGCTTACCCACCTTTACTGGTTTACGGTACATTCTCAGCCTTTTCTGCTCTTAAAATACGTTTCAGGCTTGGAAGAGGCCAAAAGTGGATTTTGTGAAAGTAAACATAGTTTCAAGGATGTTCTTCAAAAAACTGTCTCAGGGCAGTTCAGTTTCATGATGTTTTCATTAGAACCTGATGATTACCCACCTTTACTGGTTTACGGTACATTCTCAGCCTTTTATGCTCTTAAAATACGTTTCAGGCTTGGAAGAGGCCAAAAGTGCATTTTCTGAAAGTCAACATAGTTTCAAAAAACTGGCTTAGGGCAGTTGATTTCACTGTTTCATGATGTTTTCGATAGAAACTGATTCTTACCCACCTTTACTGGTTTACGGTACATTCTCAGCCTTTTCTGCTCTTAAAATACGTTTCAGGCTTGGAAGAGGCCAAAAGTGGATTTTGTGAAAGTAAACATAGTTTCAAGGATGTTCTTCAAAACACTGGCTCAGGGCAGTTGATTTCATTGTTTCATGATGTTTTCATTAGAACCTGATGCGTACCCACCTTTACTGGTTTAATGTAGCCTTTTATGTTGTTAAAATACGTTTCAGGCTTGAAAGAGGCCAAAAGTGGATTTTGTGAAAGTAAACATAGTTTCAAGGATGTTCTTCAAAACACTGGCTCAGGGCAGTTGATTTCACTGTTTCATGATGTTTTCATTACAACCTGCTCACCCACCTTTTCTGGTTTACGGTATATTCTCAGCCTTTTCTGCTCTTAAAATACGTTTCAGGCTTGGAAAAGGCCAAAAGTGGATTTTGTGAAAGTAAACATAGTTTCAAGGATGTTCTTCAAAACACTGGCTCAGGGCAGTTGATTTCACTGTTTCATGATGTTTTCATTACAACCTGCTCACCCACCTTTACTGGTTTACGGTATATTCTCAGCCTTTTCTGCTCTTAAAATACGTTTCAGGCTTGGAAAAGGCCAAAAGTGGATTTTGTGAAAGTAAACATAGTTTCAAGGATGTTCTTCAAAAAACTGGCTCAGGGCAGTTCAGTTTCATGATGTTTTCATTAGAACCTGATGATTACCCACCTTTACTGGTTTACGGTATATTCTCAGCCTTTTCTGCTCTTAAAATACGTTTGAGGCTTGGAAGAGGCCAAAAGTGGATTTTGTGAAAGTAAACATAGTTTCAGAAAACTGGCTCAGGGCAGTTGATTTCACTGTTTCATGATGTTTTCATTACAAACTGCTTACCCACCTTTACTGGTTTACGGTACATTCTCAGCCTTTTCTGCTCTTAAAATACGTTTCAGGCTTGGAAGAGGCCAAAAGTGGATTTTGTGAAAGTAAACATAGTTTCAAGGATGTTCTTCAAAACACTGGCTCAGGGCAGTTGATTTCATTGTTTCATGATGTTTTCATTAGAACCTGATGCGTACACACCTTTACTGGTTTAATGTAGCCTTTTATGTTGTTAAAATACGTTTCAGGCATGAAAGAGGCCAAAAGTGGATTTTGTGAAAGTAAACATAGTTTCAAGGATGTTCTTCAAAAAACTGGCTCAGGGCAGTTCAGTTTCATGATGTTTTCATTAGAACCTGATGATTACCCACCTTTACTGGTTTACGGTACATTCTCAGCCTTTTCTGCTCTTAAAATACGTTTCAGGCTTGGAAGAGGCCAAAAGTGGATTTTGTGAAAGTAAACATAGTTTCAGAAAACTGGCTCAGGGCAGTTGATTTCACTGTTTCATGATGTTTTCATTACAAACTGCTTACCCACCTTTACTGGTTTACGGTACATTCTCAGCCTTTTCTGCTCTTAAAATACGTTTCAGGCTTGGAAGAGGCCAAAAGTGGATTTTGTGAAAGTAAACATAGTTTCAAGGATGTTCTTCAAAAAACTGGCTCAGGGCAGTTCAGTTTCATGATGTTTTCATTAGAACCTGATGATTACCCACCTTTACTGGTTTACGGTACATTCTCAGCCTTTTATGCTCTTACAATACGTTTCAGGCTTGGAAGAGGCCAAAAGTGCATTTTCTGAAAGTCAACATAGTTTCAAAAAACTGGCTTGGGCAGTTGATTTCACTGTTTCATGATGTTTTCGATAGAAACTGATTCTTACCCACCTTTACTGGTTTACGGTACATTCTCAGCCTTTTCTGCTCTTAAAATACGTTTCAGGCTTGGAAGAGGCCAAAAGTGGATTTTGTGAAAGTAAACATAGTTTCAAGGATGTTCTTCAAAACACTGGCTCAGGGCAGTTGATTTCATTGTTTCATGATGTTTTCATTAGAACCTGATGCGTACCCACCTTTACTGGTTTAATGTAGCCTTTTATGTTGTTAAAATACGTTTCAGGCTTGAAAGAGGCCAAAAGTGGATTTTGTGAAAGTAAACATAGTTTCAAGGATGTTCTTCAAAACACTGGCTCAGGGCAGTTGATTTCACTGTTTCATGATGTTTTCATTACAACCTGCTCACCCACCTTTACTGGTTTACGGTATATCCTCAGCCTTTTCTGCTCTTAAAATACGTTTCAGGCTTGGAAAAGGCCAAAAGTGGATTTTGTGAAAGTAAACATAGTTTCAAGGATGTTCTTCAAAAAACTGGCTCAGGGCAGTTCAGTTTCATGATGTTTTCAATAGAACCTGATGATTACCCACCTTTACTGGTTTACGGTATATTCTCAGCCTTTTCTGCTCTTAAAATACGTTTGAGGCTTGGAAGAGGCCAAAAGTGGATTTTGTGAAAGTAAACATAGTTTCAGAAAACTGGCTCAGGGCAGTTGATTTCACTGTTTCATTACAACCTGCTTACCCACGTTTACTGGTTTACGGTACATTCTCAGCCTTTTCTGCTCTTAAAATACGTTTCAGGCTTGGAAGAGGCCAAAAGTGGATTTTGTGAAAGTAAACATAGTTTCAAGGATGTTCTTCAAAAAACTGGCTCAGGGCAGTTCAGTTTCATGATGTTTTCATTAGAACCTGATGATTACCCACCTTTACTGGTTTACGGTACATTCTCAGCCTTTTATGCTCTTACAATACGTTTCAGGCTTGGAAGAGGCCAAAAGTGCATTTTCTGAAAGTCAACATAGTTTCAAAAAACTGGCTTGGGCAGTTGATTTCACTGTTTCATGATGTTTTCGATAGAAACTGATTCTTACCCACCTTTACTGGTTTACGGTACATTCTCAGCCTTTTCTGCTCTTAAAATACGTTTCAGGCTTGGAAGAGGCCAAAAGTGGATTTTGTGAAAGTAAACATAGTTTCAAGGATGTTCTTCAAAACACTGGCTCAGGGCAGTTGATTTCATTGTTTCATGATGTTTTCATTAGAACCTGATGCGTACCCACCTTTACTGGTTTAATGTAGCCTTTTATGTTGTTAAAATACGTTTCAGGCTTGAAAGAGGCCAAAAGTGGATTTTGTGAAAGTAAACATAGTTTCAAGGATGTTCTTCAAAACACTGGCTCAGGGCAGTTGATTTCACTGTTTCATGATGTTTTCATTACAACCTGCTCACCCACCTTTACTGGTTTACGGTATATCCTCAGCCTTTTCTGCTCTTAAAATACGTTTCAGGCTTGGAAAAGGCCAAAAGTGGATTTTGTGAAAGTAAACATAGTTTCAAGGATGTTCTTCAAAAAACTGGCTCAGGGCAGTTCAGTTTCATGATGTTTTCAATAGAACCTGATGATTACCCACCTTTACTGGTTTACGGTATATTCTCAGCCTTTTCTGCTCTTAAAATACGTTTGAGGCTTGGAAGAGGCCAAAAGTGGATTTTGTGAAAGTAAACATAGTTTCAGAAAACTGGCTCAGGGCAGTTGATTTCACTGTTTCATTACAACCTGCTTACCCACCTTTACTGGTTTACGGTACATTCTCAGCCTTTTCTGCTCTTAAAATACGTTTCAGGCTTGGAAGAGGCCAAAAGTGGATTTTGTGAAAGTAAACATAGTTTCAAGGATGTTCTTCAAAAAACTGGCTCAGGGCAGTTCAGTTTCATGATGTTTTCATTAGAACCTGATGATTACCCACCTTTACTGGTTTACGGTACATTCTCAGCCTTTTATGCTCTTACAATACGTTTCAGGCTTGGAAGAGGCCAAAAGTGCATTTTCTGAAAGTCAACATAGTTTCAAAAAACTGGCTTAGGGCAGTTGATTTCACTGTTTCATGATGTTTTCGATAGAAACTGATTCTTACCCACCTTTACTGGTTTACGGTACATTCTCAGCCTTTTCTGCTCTTAAAATACGTTTCAGGCTTGGAAGAGGCCAAAAGTGGATTTTGTGAAAGTAAACATAGTTTCAAGGATGTTCTTCAAAACACTGGCTCAGGGCAGTTGATTTCATTGTTTCATGATGTTTTCATTAGAACCTGATGCGTACACACCTTTACTGGTTTAATGTAGCCTTTTATGTTGTTAAAATACGTTTCAGGCATGAAAGAGGCCAAAAGTGGATTTTGTGAAAGTAAACATAGTTTCAAGGATGTTCTTCAAAAAACTGGCTCAGGGCAGTTCAGTTTCATGATGTTTTCATTAGAACCTGATGATTACCCACCTTTACTGGTTTACGGTACATTCTCAGCCTTTTCTGCTCTTAAAATACGTTTGAGGCTTGGAAGAGGCCAAAAGTGGATTTTGTGAAAGTAAACATAGTTTCAGAAAACTGGCTCAGGGCAGTTGATTTCACTGTTTCATGATGTTTTCATTACAAACTGCTTACCCACCTTTACTGGTTTACGGTACATTCTCAGCCTTTTCTGCTCTTAAAATACGTTTCAGGCTTGGAAGAGGCCAAAAGTGGATTTTGTGAAAGTAAACATAGTTTCAAGGATGTTCTTCAAAAAACTGTCTCAGGGCAGTTCAGTTTCATGATGTTTTCATTAGAACCTGATGATTACCCACCTTTACTGGTTTACGGTACATTCTCAGCCTTTTATGCTCTTAAAATACGTTTCAGGCTTGGAAGAGGCCAAAAGTGCATTTTCTGAAAGTCAACATAGTTTCAAAAAACTGGCTTAGGGCAGTTGATTTCACTGTTTCATGATGTTTTCGATAGAAACTGATTCTTACCCACCTTTACTGGTTTACGGTACATTCTCAGCCTTTTCTGCTCTTAAAATACGTTTCAGGCTTGGAAGAGGCCAAAAGTGGATTTTGTGAAAGTAAACATAGTTTCAAGGATGTTCTTCAAAACACTGGCTCAGGGCAGTTGATTTCATTGTTTCATGATGTTTTCATTAGAACCTGATGCGTACCCACCTTTACTGGTTTAATGTAGCCTTTTATGTTGTTAAAATACGTTTCAGGCTTGAAAGAGGCCAAAAGTGGATTTTGTGAAAGTAAACATAGTTTCAAGGATGTTCTTCAAAACACTGGCTCAGGGCAGTTGATTTCACTGTTTCATGATGTTTTCATTACAACCTGCTCACCCACCTTTACTGGTTTACGGTATATTCTCAGCCTTTTCTGCTCTTAAAATACGTTTCAGGCTTGGAAAAGGCCAAAAGTGGATTTTGTGAAAGTAAACATAGTTTCAAGGATGTTCTTCAAAACACTGGCTCAGGGCAGTTGATTTCACTGTTTCATGATGTTTTCATTACAACCTGCTCACCCACCTTTACTGGTTTACGGTATATTCTCAGCCTTTTCTGCTCTTAAAATACGTTTCAGGCTTGGAAAAGGCCAAAAGTGGATTTTGTGAAAGTAAACATAGTTTCAAGGATGTTCTTCAAAAAACTGGCTCAGGGCAGTTCAGTTTCATGATGTTTTCATTAGAACCTGATGATTACCCACCTTTACTGGTTTACGGTATATTCTCAGCCTTTTCTGCTCTTAAAATACGTTTGAGGCTTGGAAGAGGCCAAAAGTGGATTTTGTGAAAGTAAACATAGTTTCAGAAAACTGGCTCAGGGCAGTTGATTTCACTGTTTCATTACAACCTGCTTACCCACCTTTACTGGTTTACGGTACATTCTCAGCCTTTTCTGCTCTTAAAATACGTTTCAGGCTTGGAAGAGGCCAAAAGTGGATTTTGTGAAAGTAAACATAGTTTCAAGGATGTTCTTCAAAAAACTGGCTCAGGGCAGTTCAGTTTCATGATGTTTTCATTAGAACCTGATGATTACCCACCTTTACTGGTTTACGGTACATTCTCAGCCTTTTATGCTCTTACAATACGTTTCAGGCTTGGAAGAGGCCAAAAGTGCATTTTCTGAAAGTCAACATAGTTTCAAAAAACTGGCTTAGGGCAGTTGATTTCACTGTTTCATGATGTTTTCGATAGAAACTGATTCTTACCCACCTTTACTGGTTTACGGTACATTCTCAGCCTTTTCTGCTCTTAAAATACGTTTCAGGCTTGGAAGAGGCCAAAAGTGGATTTTGTGAAAGTAAACATAGTTTCAAGGATGTTCTTCAAAACACTGGCTCAGGGCAGTTGATTTCATTGTTTCATGATGTTTTCATTAGAACCTGATGCATACACACCTTTACTGGTTTAATGTAGCCTTTTATGTTGTTAAAATACGTTTCAGGCATGAAAGAGGCCAAAAGTGGATTTTGTGAAAGTAAACATAGTTTCAAGGATGTTCTTCAAAAAACTGGCTCAGGGCAGTTCAGTTTCATGATGTTTTCATTAGAACCTGATGATTACCCACCTTTACTGGTTTACGGTACATTCTCAGCCTTTTCTGCTCTTAAAATACGTTTGAGGCTTGGAAGAGGCCAAAAGTGGATTTTGTGAAAGTAAACATAGTTTCAGAAAACTGGCTCAGGGCAGTTGATTTCACTGTTTCATGATGTTTTCATTACAAACTGCTTACCCACCTTTACTGGTTTACGGTACATTCTCAGCCTTTTATGCTCTTAAAATACGTTTCAGGCTTGGAAGAGGCCAAAAGTGGATTTTGTGAAAGTCAACATAGTTTCAAGGATGTTCTTCAAAAAACTGGCTCAGGGCAGTTCAGTTTCATGATGTTTTCATTAGAACCTGATGATTACCCACCTTTACTGGTTTACGGTACATTCTCAGCCTTTTATGCTCTTAAAATACGTTTCAGGCTTGGAAGAGGCCAAAAGTGCATTTTCTGAAAGTCAGCATAGTTTCAAAAAACTGGCTTAGGGCAGTTGATTTCACTGTTTCATGATGTTTTCGATAGAAACTGATTCTTACCCACCTTTACTGGTTTACGGTACATTCTCAGCCTTTTCTGCTCTTAAAATACGTTTGAGGCTTGGAAGAGGCCAAAAGTGGATTTTGTGAAAGTAAACATAGTTTCAAGGATGTTCTTCAAAACACTGGCTCAGGGCAGTTGATTTCATTGTTTCATGATGTTTTCATTAGAACCTGATGCGTACACACCTTTACTGGTTTAATGTAGTCTTTTATGTTGTTAAAATACGTTTCAGGCATGAAAGAGGCCAAAAGTGGATTTTGTGAAAGTAAACATAGTTTCAAGGATGTTCTTCAAAAAACTGGCTCAGGGCAGTTCAGTTTCATGATGTTTTCATTAGAACCTGATGATTACCCACCTTTACTGGTTTACGGTACATTCTCAGCCTTTTCTGCTCTTAAAATACGTTTGAGGCTTGGAAGAGGCCAAAAGTGGATTTTGTGAAAGTAAACATAGTTTCAGAAAACTGGGTCAGGGCAGTTGATTTCACTGTTTCATGATGTTTTCATTACAAACTGCTTACCCACCTTTACTGGTTTACGGTACATTCTCAGCCTTTTATGCTCTTAAAATACGTTTCAGGCTTGGAAGAGGCCAAAAGTGGATTTTGTGAAAGTCAACATAGTTTCAAGGATGTTCTTCAAAAAACTGGCTCAGGGCAGTTGATTTCATTGTTTCATGATGTTTTCATTAGAACCTGATGCGTACCTACCTTTACTGGTTTAATATAGCCTTTTATGCTCTTAAAATACGTTTCAGACTTGGAAGAGGCCAAAAGTGGATTTTGTGAAAGTCAACATAGTTTCAGAAAACTGGCTCAGGGCAGTTGATTTCACTGTTTCATGATGTTTTCATTACAACCTGCTTACCCACCTTTACTGGTTTAATGTAGCCTTTTATGTTGTTAAAATACGTTTCAGGCTTGAAAGAGGCCAAAAGTGGATTTTGTGAAAGTAAACAGAGTTTCAAAAAACTGGCTTAGGGCAGTGGATTTCACTGTTTCATGATGTTTTCATTACAACCTGCTTACCCACCTTTACTGGTTTACGGTACATTCTCAGCCTTTTATGCTCTTAAAATACGTTTCAGGCTTGGAAGAGGCCAAAAGTGGATTTTGTGAAAGTAAACATAGTTTCAGAAAACTGGCTCAGGGCAGTTGATTTCACTGTTTCATGATGTTTTCATTACAAACTGCTTACCCACCTTTACTGGTTTACGGTACATTCTCAGCCTTTTCTGCTCTTAAAATACGTTTCAGGCTTGGAAGAGGCCAAAAGTGGATTTTGTGAAAGTAAACATAGTTTCAAGGATGTTCTTCAAAAAACTGGCTCAGGGCAGTTCAGTTTCATGATGTTTTCATTAGAACCTGATGATTACCCACCTTTACTGGTTTACGGTACATTCTCAGCCTTTTCTGCTCTTAAAATACGTTTCAGGCTTGGAAGAGGCCAAAAGTGGATTTTGTGAAAGTAAACATAGTTTCAAGGATGTTCTTCAAAACACTGGCTCAGGGCAGTTGATTTCACTGTTTCATGATGTTTTCATTACAACCTGCTCACCCACCTTTACTGGTTTACGGTATATTCTCAGCCTTTTCTGCTCTTAAAATACGTTTCAGGCTTGGAAAAGGCCAAAAGTGGATTTTGTGAAAGTAAACATAGTTTCAAGGATGTTCTTCAAAACACTGGCTCAGGGCAGTTGATTTCACTGTTTCATGATGTTTTCATTACAACCTGCTCACCCACCTTTACTGGTTTACGGTATATTCTCAGCCTTTTCTGCTCTTAAAATACGTTTCAGGCTTGGAAAAGGCCAAAAGTGGATTTTGTGAAAGTAAACATAGTTTCAAGGATGTTCTTCAAAAAACTGGCTCAGGGCAGTTCAGTTTCATGATGTTTTCATTAGAACCTGATGATTACCCACCTTTACTGGTTTACGGTATATTCTCAGCCTTTTCTGCTCTTAAAATACGTTTGAGGCTTGGAAGAGGCCAAAAGTGGATTTTGTGAAAGTAAACATAGTTTCAGAAAACTGGCTCAGGGCAGTTGATTTCACTGTTTCATTACAACCTGCTTACCCACCTTTACTGGTTTACGGTACATTCTCAGCCTTTTCTGCTCTTAAAATACGTTTCAGGCTTGGAAGAGGCCAAAAGTGGATTTTGTGAAAGTAAACATAGTTTCAAGGATGTTCTTCAAAAAACTGGCTCAGGGCAGTTCAGTTTCATGATGTTTTCATTAGAACCTGATGATTACCCACCTTTACTGGTTTACGGTACATTCTCAGCCTTTTATGCTCTTACAATACGTTTCAGGCTTGGAAGAGGCCAAAAGTGCATTTTCTGAAAGTCAACATAGTTTCAAAAAACTGGCTTAGGGCAGTTGATTTCACTGTTTCATGATGTTTTCGATAGAAACTGATTCTTACCCACCTTTACTGGTTTACGGTACATTCTCAGCCTTTTCTGCTCTTAAAATACGTTTCAGGCTTGGAAGAGGCCAAAAGTGGATTTTGTGAAAGTAAACATAGTTTCAAGGATGTTCTTCAAAACACTGGCTCAGGGCAGTTGATTTCATTGTTTCATGATGTTTTCATTAGAACCTGATGCGTACACACCTTTTCTGGTTTAATGTAGCCTTTTATGTTGTTAAAATACGTTTCAGGCATGAAAGAGGCCAAAAGTGGATTTTGTGAAAGTAAACATAGTTTCAAGGATGTTCTTCAGAAAACTGGCTCAGGGCAGTTCAGTTTCATGATGTTTTCATTAGAACCTGATGATTACCCACCTTTACTGGTTTACGGTACATTCTCAGCCTTTTCTGCTCTTAAAATACGTTTGAGGCTTGGAAGAGGCCAAAAGTGGATTTTGTGAAAGTAAACATAGTTTCAGAAAACTGGCTCAGGGCAGTTGATTTCACTGTTTCATGATGTTTTCATTACAAACTGCTTACCCACCTTTACTGGTTTACGGTACATTCTCAGCCTTTTATGCTCTTAAAATACGTTTCAGGCTTGGAAGAGGCCAAAAGTGGATTTTGTGAAAGTCAACATAGTTTCAAGGATGTTCTTCAAAAAACTGGCTCAGGGCAGTTCAGTTTCATGATGTTTTCATTAGAACCTGATGATTACCCACCTTTACTGGTTTACGGTACATTCTCAGCCTTTTCTGCTCTTAAAATACGTTTCAGGCTTGGAAGAGGCCAAAAGTGGATTTTGTGAAAGTAAACATAGTTTCAAGGATGTTCTTCAAAAAACTGGCTCAGGGCAGTTCAGTTTCATGATGTTTTCATTAGAACCTGATGATTACCCACCTTTACTGGTTTACGGTACATTCTCAGCCTTTTATGCTCTTACAACACGTTTCAGGCTTGGAAGAGGCCAAAAGTGCATTTTCTGAAAGTCAACATAGTTTCAAAAAACTGGCTTAGGGCAGTTGATTTCACTGTTTCATGATGTTTTCGATAGAAACTGATTCTTACCCACCTTTACTGGTTTACGGTACATTCTCAGCCTTTTCTGCTCTTAAAATACGTTTCAGGCTTGGAAGAGGCCAAAAGTGGATTTTGTGAAAGTAAACATAGTTTCAAGGATGTTCTTCAAAACACTGGCTCAGGGCAGTTGATTTCATTGTTTCATGATGTTTTCATTAGAACCTGATGCGTACACACCTTTACTGGTTTAATGTAGCCTTTTATGTTGTTAAAATACGTTTCAGGCATGAAAGAGGCCAAAAGTGGATTTTGTGAAAGTAAACATAGTTTCAAGGATGTTCTTCAAAAAACTGGCTCAGGGCAGTTCAGTTTAATGATGTTTTCATTAGAACCTGATGATTACCCACCTTTACTGGTTTACGGTACATTCTCAGCCTTTTCTGCTCTTAAAATACGTTTGAGGCTTGGAAGAGGCCAAAAGTGGATTTTGTGAAAGTAAACATAGTTTCAGAAAACTGGCTCAGGGCAGTTGATTTCACTGTTTCATGATGTTTTCATTACAAACTGCTTACCCACCTTTACTGGTTTACGGTACATTCTCAGCCTTTTATGCTCTTAAAATACGTTTCAGGCTTGGAAGAGGCCAAAAGTGGATTTTGTGAAAGTCAACATAGTTTCAAGGATGTTCTTCAAAAAACTGGCTCAGGGCAGTTCAGTTTCATGATGTTTTCATTAGAACCTGATGATTACCCACCTTTACTGGTTTACGGTACATTCTCAGCCTTTTATGCTCTTAAAATACGTTTCAGGCTTGGAAGAGGCCAAAAGTGCATTTTCTGAAAGTCAGCATAGTTTCAAAAAACTGGCTTAGGGCAGTTGATTTCACTGTTTCATGATGTTTTCGATAGAAACTGATTCTTACCCACCTTTACTGGTTTACGGTACATTCTCAGCCTTTTCTGCTCTTAAAATACGTTTCAGGCTTGGAAGAGGCCAAAAGTGGATTTTGTGAAAGTAAACATAGTTTCAAGGATGTTCTTCAAAACACTGGCTCAGGGCAGTTGATTTCATTGTTTCATGATGTTTTCATTAGAACCTGATGCGTACACACCTTTACTGGTTTAATGTAGCCTTTTATGTTGTTAAAATACGTTTCAGGCATGAAAGAGGCCAAAAGTGGATTTTGTGAAAGTAAACATAGTTTCAAGGATGTTCTTCAAAAAACTGGCTCAGGGCAGTTCAGTTTCATGATGTTTTCATTAGAACCTGATGATTACCCACCTTTACTGGTTTACGGTACATTCTCAGCCTTTTCTGCTCTTAAAATACGTTTGAGGCTTGGAAGAGGCCAAAAGTGGATTTTGTGAAAGTAAACATAGTTTCAGAAAACTGGGTCAGGGCAGTTGATTTCACTGTTTCATGATGTTTTCATTACAAACTGCTTACCCACCTTTACTGGTTTACGGTACATTCTCAGCCTTTTATGCTCTTAAAATACGTTTCAGGCTTGGAAGAGGCCAAAAGTGGATTTTGTGAAAGTCAACATAGTTTCAAGGATGTTCTTCAAAAAACTGGCTCAGGGCAGTTCAGTTTCATGATGTTTTCATTAGAACCTGATGATTACCCACCTTTACTGGTTTACGGTACATTCTCAGCCTTTTATGCTCTTAAAATACGTTTCAGGCTTGGAAGAGGCCAAAAGTGCATTTTCTGAAAGTCAGCATAGTTTCAAAAAACTGGCTTAGGGCAGTTGATTTCACTGTTTCATGATGTTTTCGATAGAAACTGATTCTTACCCACCTTTACTGGTTTACGGTACATTCTCAGCCTTTTCTGCTCTTAAAATACGTTTCAGGCTTGGAAGAGGCCAAAAGTGGATTTTGTGAAAGTAAACATAGTTTCAAGGATGTTCTTCAAAACACTGGCTCAGGGCAGTTGATTTCATTGTTTCATGATGTTTTCATTAGAACCTGATGCGTACACACCTTTACTGGTTTAATGTAGTCTTTTATGTTGTTAAAATACGTTTCAGGCATGAAAGAGGCCAAAAGTGGATTTTGTGAAAGTAAACATAGTTTCAAGGATGTTCTTCAAAAAACTGGCTCAGGGCAGTTCAGTTTCATGATGTTTTCATTAGAACCTGATGATTACCCACCTTTACTGGTTTACGGTACATTCTCAGCCTTTTCTGCTCTTAAAATACGTTTGAGGCTTGGAAGAGGCCAAAAGTGGATTTTGTGAAAGTAAACATAGTTTCAGAAAACTGGGTCAGGGCAGTTGATTTCACTGTTTCATGATGTTTTCATTACAAACTGCTTACCCACCTTTACTGGTTTACGGTACATTCTCAGCCTTTTATGCTCTTAAAATACGTTTCAGGCTTGGAAGAGGCCAAAAGTGGATTTTGTGAAAGTCAACATAGTTTCAAGGATGTTCTTCAAAAAACTGGCTCAGGGCAGTTGATTTCATTGTTTCATGATGTTTTCATTAGAACCTGATGCGTACCTACCTTTACTGGTTTAATGTAGCCTTTTATGCTCTTAAAATACGTTTCAGACTTGGAAGAGGCCAAAAGTGGATTTTGTGAAAGTCAACATAGTTTCAGAAAACTGGCTCAGGGCAGTTGATTTCACTGTTTCATGATGTTTTCATTACAACCTGCTTACCCACCTTTACTGGTTTAATGTAGCCTTTTATGTTGTTAAAATACGTTTCAGGCTTGAAAGAGGCCAAAAGTGGATTTTGTGAAAGTAAACAGAGTTTCAAAAAACTGGCTTAGGGCAGTGGATTTCACTGTTTCATGATGTTTTCATTACAACCTGCTTACCCACCTTTACTGGTTTACGGTACATTCTCAGCCTTTTATGCTCTTAAAATACGTTTCAGGCTTGGAAGAGGCCAAAAGTGGATTTTGTGAAAGTAAACATAGTTTCAGAAAACTGGCTCAGGGCAGTTGATTTCACTGTTTCATGATGTTTTCATTACAAACTGCTTACCCACCTTTACTGGTTTACGGTACATTCTCAGCCTTTTCTGCTCTTAAAATACGTTTCAGGCTTGGAAGAGGCCAAAAGTGGATTTTGTGAAAGTAAACATAGTTTCAAGGATGTTCTTCAAAAAACTGGCTCAGGGCAGTTCAGTTTCATGATGTTTTCATTAGAACCTGATGATTACCCACCTTTACTGGTTTACGGTACATTCTCAGCCTTTTCTGCTCTTAAAATACGTTTCAGGCTTGGAAGAGGCCAAAAGTGGATTTTGTGAAAGTAAACATAGTTTCAAGGATGTTCTTCAAAACACTGGCTCAGGGCAGTTGATTTCACTGTTTCATGATGTTTTCATTACAACCTGCTCACCCACCTTTACTGGTTTACGGTATATTCTCAGCCTTTTCTGCTCTTAAAATACGTTTCAGGCTTGGAAAAGGCCAAAAGTGGATTTTGTGAAAGTAAACATAGTTTCAAGGATGTTCTTCAAAACACTGGCTCAGGGCAGTTGATTTCACTGTTTCATGATGTTTTCATTACAACCTGCTCACCCACCTTTACTGGTTTACGGTATATTCTCAGCCTTTTCTGCTCTTAAAATACGTTTCAGGCTTGGAAAAGGCCAAAAGTGGATTTTGTGAAAGTAAACATAGTTTCAAGGATGTTCTTCAAAAAACTGGCTCAGGGCAGTTCAGTTTCATGATGTTTTCATTAGAACCTGATGATTACCCACCTTTACTGGTTTACGGTATATTCTCAGCCTTTTCTGCTCTTAAAATACGTTTGAGGCTTGGAAGAGGCCAAAAGTGGATTTTGTGAAAGTAAACATAGTTTCAGAAAACTGGCTCAGGGCAGTTGATTTCACTGTTTCATTACAACCTGCTTACCCACCTTTACTGGTTTACGGTACATTCTCAGCCTTTTCTGCTCTTAAAATACGTTTCAGGCTTGGAAGAGGCCAAAAGTGGATTTTGTGAAAGTAAACATAGTTTCAAGGATGTTCTTCAAAAAACTGGCTCAGGGCAGTTCAGTTTCATGATGTTTTCATTAGAACCTGATGATTACCCACCTTTACTGGTTTACGGTACATTCTCAGCCTTTTATGCTCTTACAATACGTTTCAGGCTTGGAAGAGGCCAAAAGTGCATTTTCTGAAAGTCAACATAGTTTCAAAAAACTGGCTTAGGGCAGTTGATTTCACTGTTTCATGATGTTTTCGATAGAAACTGATTCTTACCCACCTTTACTGGTTTACGGTACATTCTCAGCCTTTTCTGCTCTTAAAATACGTTTCAGGCTTGGAAGAGGCCAAAAGTGGATTTTGTGAAAGTAAACATAGTTTCAAGGATGTTCTTCAAAACACTGGCTCAGGGCAGTTGATTTCATTGTTTCATGATGTTTTCATTAGAACCTGATGCGTACACACCTTTACTGGTTTAATGTAGCCTTTTATGTTGTTAAAATACGTTTCAGGCATGAAAGAGGCCAAAAGTGGATTTTGTGAAAGTAAACATAGTTTCAAGGATGTTCTTCAAAAAACTGGCTCAGGGCAGTTCAGTTTCATGATGTTTTCATTAGAACCTGATGATTACCCACCTTTACTGGTTTACGGTACATTCTCAGCCTTTTCTGCTCTTAAAATACGTTTGAGGCTTGGAAGAGGCCAAAAGTGGATTTTGTGAAAGTAAACATAGTTTCAGAAAACTGGCTCAGGGCAGTTGATTTCACTGTTTCATGATGTTTTCATTACAAACTGCTTACCCACCTTTACTGGTTTACGGTACATTCTCAGCCTTTTATGCTCTTAAAATACGTTTCAGGCTTGGAAGAGGCCAAAAGTGGATTTTGTGAAAGTCAACATAGTTTCAAGGATGTTCTTCAAAAAACTGGCTCAGGGCAGTTCAGTTTCATGATGTTTTCATTAGAACCTGATGATTACCCACCTTTACTGGTTTACGGTACATTCTCAGCCTTTTATGCTCTTAAAATACGTTTCAGGCTTGGAAGAGGCCAAAAGTGCATTTTCTGAAAGTCAGCATAGTTTCAAAAAACTGGCTTAGGGCAGTTGATTTCACTGTTTCATGATGTTTTCGATAGAAACTGATTCTTACCCACCTTTACTGGTTTACGGTACATTCTCAGCCTTTTCTGCTCTTAAAATACGTTTCAGGCTTGGAAGAGGCCAAAAGTGGATTTTGTGAAAGTAAACATAGTTTCAAGGATGTTCTTCAAAACACTGGCTCAGGGCAGTTGATTTCATTGTTTCATGATGTTTTCATTAGAACCTGATGCGTACACACCTTTACTGGTTTAATGTAGTCTTTTATGTTGTTAAAATACGTTTCAGGCATGAAAGAGGCCAAAAGTGGATTTTGTGAAAGTAAACATAGTTTCAAGGATGTTCTTCAAAAAACTGGCTCAGGGCAGTTCAGTTTCATGATGTTTTCATTAGAACCTGATGATTACCCACCTTTACTGGTTTACGGTACATTCTCAGCCTTTTCTGCTCTTAAAATACGTTTGAGGCTTGGAAGAGGCCAAAAGTGGATTTTGTGAAAGTAAACATAGTTTCAGAAAACTGGGTCAGGGCAGTTGATTTCACTGTTTCATGATGTTTTCATTACAAACTGCTTACCCACCTTTACTGGTTTACGGTACATTCTCAGCCTTTTATGCTCTTAAAATACGTTTCAGGCTTGGAAGAGGCCAAAAGTGGATTTTGTGAAAGTCAACATAGTTTCAAGGATGTTCTTCAAAAAACTGGCTCAGGGCAGTTGATTTCATTGTTTCATGATGTTTTCATTAGAACCTGATGCGTACCTACCTTTACTGGTTTAATGTAGCCTTTTATGCTCTTAAAATACGTTTCAGACTTGGAAGAGGCCAAAAGTGGATTTTGTGAAAGTCAACATAGTTTCAGAAAACTGGCTCAGGGCAGTTGATTTCACTGTTTCATGATGTTTTCATTACAACCTGCTTACCCACCTTTACTGGTTTAATGTAGCCTTTTATGTTGTTAAAATACGTTTCAGGCTTGAAAGAGGCCAAAAGTGGATTTTGTGAAAGTAAACAGAGTTTCAAAAAACTGGCTTAGGGCAGTGGATTTCACTGTTTCATGATGTTTTCATTACAACCTGCTTACCCACCTTTACTGGTTTACGGTACATTCTCAGCCTTTTATGCTCTTAAAATACGTTTCAGGCTTGGAAGAGGCCAAAAGTGGATTTTGTGAAAGTAAACATAGTTTCAGAAAACTGGCTCAGGGCAGTTGATTTCACTGTTTCATGATGTTTTCATTACAAACTGCTTACCCACCTTTACTGGTTTACGGTACATTCTCAGCCTTTTCTGCTCTTAAAATACGTTTCAGGCTTGGAAGAGGCCAAAAGTGGATTTTGTGAAAGTAAACATAGTTTCAAGGATGTTCTTCAAAAAACTGGCTCAGGGCAGTTCAGTTTCATGATGTTTTCATTAGAACCTGATGATTACCCACCTTTACTGGTTTACGGTACATTCTCAGCCTTTTATGCTCTTAAAATACGTTTGAGGCTTGGAAGAGGCCAAAAGTGGATTTTGTGAAAGTAAACATAGTTTCAGAAAACTGGCTCAGGGCAGTTGATTTCACTGTTTCATGATGTTTTCATTACAAACTGCTTACCCACCTTTACTGGTTTACGGTACATTCTCAGCCTTTTATGCTCTTAAAATACGTTTCAGGCTTGGAAGAGGCCAAAAGTGGATTTTGTGAAAGTCAACATAGTTTCAAGGATGTTCTTCAAAAAACTGGCTCAGGGCAGTTCAGTTTCATGATGTTTTCATTAGAACCTGATGATTACCCACCTTTACTGGTTTACGGTACATTCTCAGCCTTTTATGCTCTTAAAATACGTTTCAGGCTTGGAAGAGGCCAAAAGTGCATTTTCTGAAAGTCAGCATAGTTTCAAAAAACTGGCTTAGGGCAGTTGATTTCACTGTTTCATGATGTTTTCGATAGAAACTGATTCTTACCCACCTTTACTGGTTTACGGTACATTCTCAGCCTTTTCTGCTCTTAAAATACGTTTCAGGCTTGGAAGAGGCCAAAAGTGGATTTTGTGAAAGTAAACATAGTTTCAGAAAACTGGCTCAGGGCAGTTGATTTCACTGTTTCATTACAACCTGCTTACCCACCTTTACTGGTTTACGGTACATTCTCAGCCTTTTCTGCTCTTAAAATACGTTTCAGGCTTGGAAGAGGCCAAAAGTGGATTTTGTGAAAGTAAACATAGTTTCAAGGATGTTCTTCAAAAAACTGGCTCAGGGCAGTTCAGTTTCATGATGTTTTCATTAGAACCTGATGATTACCCACCTTTACTGGTTTACGGTACATTCTCAGCCTTTTATGCTCTTACAATACGTTTCAGGCTTGGAAGAGGCCAAAAGTGCATTTTCTGAAAGTCAACATAGTTTCAAAAAACTGGCTTAAGGCAGTTGATTTCACTGTTTCATGATGTTTTCGATAGAAACTGATTCTTACCCACCTTTACTGGTTTACGGTACATTCTCAGCCTTTTCTGCTCTTAAAATACGTTTCAGGCTTGGAAGAGGCCAAAAGTGGATTTTGTGAAAGTAAACATAGTTTCAAGGATGTTCTTCAAAACACTGGCTCAGGGCAGTTGATTTCATTGTTTCATGATGTTTTCATTAGAACCTGATGCGTACACACCTTTACTGGTTTAATGTAGCCTTTTATGTTGTTAAAATACGTTTCAGGCATGAAAGAGGCCAAAAGTGGATTTTGTGAAAGTAAACATAGTTTCAAGGATGTTCTTCAAAAAACTGGCTCAGGGCAGTTCAGTTTCATGATGTTTACATTAGAACCTGATGATTACCCACCTTTACTGGTTTACGGTACATTCTCAGCCTTTTCTGCTCTTAAAATACGTTTGAGGCTTGGAAGAGGCCAAAAGTGGATTTTGTGAAAGTAAACATAGTTTCAGAAAACTGGCTCAGGGCAGTTGATTTCACTGTTTCATTACAACCTGCTTACCCACCTTTACTGGTTTACGGTACATTCTCAGCCTTTTCTGCTCTTAAAATACGTTTCAGGCTTGGAAGAGGCCAAAAGTGGATTTTGTGAAAGTAAACATAGTTTCAAGGATGTTCTTCAAAAAACTGGCTCAGGGCAGTTCAGTTTCATGATGTTTTCATTAGAACCTGATGATTACCCACCTTTACTGGTTTACGGTACATTCTCAGCCTTTTATGCTCTTACAATACGTTTCAGGCTTGGAAGAGGCCAAAAGTGCATTTTCTGAAAGTCAACATAGTTTCAAAAAACTGGCTTAGGGCAGTTGATTTCACTGTTTCATGATGTTTTCGATAGAAACTGATTCTTACCCACCTTTACTGGTTTACGGTACATTCTCAGCCTTTTCTGCTCTTAAAATACGTTTCAGGCTTGGAAGAGGCCAAAAGTGGATTTTGTGAAAGTAAACATAGTTTCAAGGATGTTCTTCAAAACACTGGCTCAGGGCAGTTGATTTCATTGTTTCATGATGTTTTCATTAGAACCTGATGCGTACACACCTTTACTGGTTTAATGTAGCCTTTTATGTTGTTAAAATACGTTTCAGGCATGAAAGAGGCCAAAAGTGGATTTTGTGAAAGTAAACATAGTTTCAAGGATGTTCTTCAAAAAACTGGCTCAGGGCAGTTCAGTTTCATGATGTTTACATTAGAACCTGATGATTACCCACCTTTACTGGTTTACGGTACATTCTCAGCCTTTTCTGCTCTTAAAATACGTTTGAGGCTTGGAAGAGGCCAAAAGTGGATTTTGTGAAAGTAAACATAGTTTCAGAAAACTGGCTCAGGGCAGTTGATTTCACTGTTTCATTACAACCTGCTTACCCACCTTTACTGGTTTACGGTACATTCTCAGCCTTTTCTGCTCTTAAAATACGTTTCAGGCTTGGAAGAGGCCAAAAGTGGATTTTGTGAAAGTAAACATAGTTTCAAGGATGTTCTTCAAAAAACTGGCTCAGGGCAGTTCAGTTTCATGATGTTTTCATTAGAACCTGATGATTACCCACCTTTACTGGTTTACGGTACATTCTCAGCCTTTTATGCTCTTACAATACGTTTCAGGCTTGGAAGAGGCCAAAAGTGCATTTTCTGAAAGTCAACATAGTTTCAAAAAACTGGCTTAGGGCAGTTGATTTCACTGTTTCATGATGTTTTCGATAGAAACTGATTCTTACCCACCTTTACTGGTTTACGGTACATTCTCAGCCTTTTCTGCTCTTAAAATACGTTTCAGGCTTGGAAGAGGCCAAAAGTGGATTTTGTGAAAGTAAACATAGTTTCAAGGATGTTCTTCAAAACACTGGCTCAGGGCAGTTGATTTCATTGTTTCATGATGTTTTCATTAGAACCTGATGCGTACACACCTTTACTGGTTTAATGTAGCCTTTTATGTTGTTAAAATACGTTTCAGGCATGAAAGAGGCCAAAAGTGGATTTTGTGAAAGTAAACATAGTTTCAAGGATGTTCTTCAAAAAACTGGCTCAGGGCAGTTCAGTTTCATGATGTTTTCATTAGAACCTGATGATTACCCACCTTTACTGGTTTACGGTACATTCTCAGCCTTTTCTGCTCTTAAAATACGTTTGAGGCTTGGAAGAGGCCAAAAGTGGATTTTGTGAAAGTAAACATAGTTTCAGAAAACTGGCTCAGGGCAGTTGATTTCACTGTTTCATGATGTTTTCATTACAAACTGCTTACCCACCTTTACTGGTTTACGGTACATTCTCAGCCTTTTCTGCTCTTAAAATACGTTTCAGGCTTGGAAGAGGCCAAAAGTGGATTTTGTGAAAGTAAACATAGTTTCAAGGATGTTCTTCAAAAAACTGTCTCAGGGCAGTTCAGTTTCATGATGTTTTCATTAGAACCTGATGATTACCCACCTTTACTGGTTTACGGTACATTCTCAGCCTTTTATGCTCTTAAAATACGTTTCAGGCTTGGAAGAGGCCAAAAGTGCATTTTCTGAAAGTCAACATAGTTTCAAAAAACTGGCTTAGGGCAGTTGATTTCACTGTTTCATGATGTTTTCGATAGAAACTGATTCTTACCCACCTTTACTGGTTTACGGTACATTCTCAGCCTTTTCTGCTCTTAAAATACGTTTCAGGCTTGGAAGAGGCCAAAAGTGGATTTTGTGAAAGTAAACATAGTTTCAAGGATGTTCTTCAAAACACTGGCTCAGGGCAGTTGATTTCATTGTTTCATGATGTTTTCATTAGAACCTGATGCGTACCCACCTTTACTGGTTTAATGTAGCCTTTTATGTTGTTAAAATACGTTTCAGGCTTGAAAGAGGCCAAAAGTGGATTTTGTGAAAGTAAACATAGTTTCAAGGATGTTCTTCAAAACACTGGCTCAGGGCAGTTGATTTCACTGTTTCATGATGTTTTCATTACAACCTGCTCACCCACCTTTACTGGTTTACGGTATATTCTCAGCCTTTTCTGCTCTTAAAATACGTTTCAGGCTTGGAAAAGGCCAAAAGTGGATTTTGTGAAAGTAAACATAGTTTCAAGGATGTTCTTCAAAACACTGGCTCAGGGCAGTTGATTTCACTGTTTCATGATGTTTTCATTACAACCTGCTCACCCACCTTTACTGGTTTACGGTATATTCTCAGCCTTTTCTGCTCTTAAAATACGTTTCAGGCTTGGAAAAGGCCAAAAGTGGATTTTGTGAAAGTAAACATAGTTTCAAGGATGTTCTTCAAAAAACTGGCTCAGGGCAGTTCAGTTTCATGATGTTTTCATTAGAACCTGATGATTACCCACCTTTACTGGTTTACGGTATATTCTCAGCCTTTTCTGCTCTTAAAATACGTTTGAGGCTTGGAAGAGGCCAAAAGTGGATTTTGTGAAAGTAAACATAGTTTCAGAAAACTGGCTCAGGGCAGTTGATTTCACTGTTTCATTACAACCTGCTTACCCACCTTTACTGGTTTACGGTACATTCTCAGCCTTTTCTGCTCTTAAAATACGTTTCAGGCTTGGAAGAGGCCAAAAGTGGATTTTGTGAAAGTAAACATAGTTTCAAGGATGTTCTTCAAAAAACTGGCTCAGGGCAGTTCAGTTTCATGATGTTTTCATTAGAACCTGATGATTACCCACCTTTACTGGTTTACGGTACATTCTCAGCCTTTTATGCTCTTACAATACGTTTCAGGCTTGGAAGAGGCCAAAAGTGCATTTTCTGAAAGTCAACATAGTTTCAAAAAACTGGCTTAGGGCAGTTGATTTCACTGTTTCATGATGTTTTCGATAGAAACTGATTCTTACCCACCTTTACTGGTTTACGGTACATTCTCAGCCTTTTCTGCTCTTAAAATACGTTTCAGGCTTGGAAGAGGCCAAAAGTGGATTTTGTGAAAGTAAACATAGTTTCAAGGATGTTCTTCAAAACACTGGCTCAGGACAGTTGATTTCATTGTTTCATGATGTTTTCATTAGAACCTGATGCGTACACACCTTTACTGGTTTAATGTAGCCTTTTATGTTGTTAAAATACGTTTCAGGCATGAAAGAGGCCAAAAGTGGATTTTGTGAAAGTAAACATAGTTTCAAGGATGTTCTTCAAAAAACTGGCTCAGGGCAGTTCAGTTTCATGATGTTTTCATTAGAACCTGATGATTACCCACCTTTACTGGTTTACGGTACATTCTCAGCCTTTTCTGCTCTTAAAATACGTTTGAGGCTTGGAAGAGGCCAAAAGTGGATTTTGTGAAAGTAAACATAGTTTCAGAAAACTGGCTCAGGGCAGTTGATTTCACTGTTTCATGATGTTTTCATTACAAACTGCTTACCCACCTTTACTGGTTTACGGTACATTCTCAGCCTTTTCTGCTCTTAAAATACGTTTCAGGCTTGGAAGAGGCCAAAAGTGGATTTTGTGAAAGTAAACATAGTTTCAAGGATGTTCTTCAAAAAACTGTCTCAGGGCAGTTCAGTTTCATGATGTTTTCATTAGAACCTGATGATTACCCACCTTTACTGGTTTACGGTACATTCTCAGCCTTTTATGCTCTTAAAATACGTTTCAGGCTTGGAAGAGGCCAAAAGTGCATTTTCTGAAAGTCAACATAGTTTCAAAAAACTGGCTTAGGGCAGTTGATTTCACTGTTTCATGATGTTTTCGATAGAAACTGATTCTTACCCACCTTTACTGGTTTACGGTACATTCTCAGCCTTTTCTGCTCTTAAAATACGTTTCAGGCTTGGAAGAGGCCAAAAGTGGATTTTGTGAAAGTAAACATAGTTTCAAGGATGTTCTTCAAAACACTGGCTCAGGGCAGTTGATTTCATTGTTTCATGATGTTTTCATTAGAACCTGATGCGTACCCACCTTTACTGGTTTAATGTAGCCTTTTATGTTGTTAAAATACGTTTCAGGCTTGAAAGAGGCCAAAAGTGGATTTTGTGAAAGTAAACATAGTTTCAAGGATGTTCTTCAAAACACTGGCTCAGGGCAGTTGATTTCACTGTTTCATGATGTTTTCATTACAACCTGCTCACCCACCTTTACTGGTTTACGGTATATTCTCAGCCTTTTCTGCTCTTAAAATACGTTTCAGGCTTGGAAAAGGCCAAAAGTGGATTTTGTGAAAGTAAACATAGTTTCAAGGATGTTCTTCAAAACACTGGCTCAGGGCAGTTGATTTCACTGTTTCATGATGTTTTCATTACAACCTGCTCACCCACCTTTACTGGTTTACGGTATATTCTCAGCCTTTTCTGCTCTTAAAATACGTTTCAGGCTTGGAAAAGGCCAAAAGTGGATTTTGTGAAAGTAAACATAGTTTCAAGGATGTTCTTCAAAAAACTGGCTCAGGGCAGTTCAGTTTCATGATGTTTTCATTAGAACCTGATGATTACCCACCTTTACTGGTTTACGGTATATTCTCAGCCTTTTCTGCTCTTAAAATACGTTTGAGGCTTGGAAGAGGCCAAAAGTGGATTTTGTGAAAGTAAACATAGTTTCAGAAAACTGGCTCAGGGCAGTTGATTTCACTGTTTCATTACAACCTGCTTACCCACCTTTACTGGTTTACGGTACATTCTCAGCCTTTTCTGCTCTTAAAATACGTTTCAGGCTTGGAAGAGGCCAAAAGTGGATTTTGTGAAAGTAAACATAGTTTCAAGGATGTTCTTCAAAACACTGGCTCAGGACAGTTGATTTCATTGTTTCATGATGTTTTCATTAGAACCTGATGCGTACACACCTTTACTGGTTTAATGTAGCCTTTTATGTTGTTAAAATACGTTTCAGGCATGAAAGAGGCCAAAAGTGGATTTTGTGAAAGTAAACATAGTTTCAAGGATGTTCTTCAAAAAACTGGCTCAGGGCAGTTCAGTTTCATGATGTTTTCATTAGAACCTGATGATTACCCACCTTTACTGGTTTACGGTACATTCTCAGCCTTTTCTGCTCTTAAAATACGTTTGAGGCTTGGAAGAGGCCAAAAGTGGATTTTGTGAAAGTAAACATAGTTTCAGAAAACTGGCTCAGGGCAGTTGATTTCACTGTTTCATGATGTTTTCATTACAAACTGCTTACCCACCTTTACTGGTTTACGGTACATTCTCAGCCTTTTATGCTCTTAAAATACGTTTCAGGCTTGGAAGAGGCCAAAAGTGGATTTTGTGAAAGTCAACATAGTTTCAAGGATGTTCTTCAAAAAACTGGCTCAGGGCAGTTCAGTTTCATGATGTTTTCATTAGAACCTGATGATTACCCACCTTTACTGGTTTACGGTACATTCTCAGCCTTTTATGCTCTTAAAATACGTTTCAGGCTTGGAAGAGGCCAAAAGTGCATTTTCTGAAAGTCAGCATAGTTTCAAAAAACTGGCTTAGGGCAGTTGATTTCACTGTTTCATGATGTTTTCGATAGAAACTGATTCTTACCCACCTTTACTGGTTTACGGTACATTCTCAGCCTTTTCTGCTCTTAAAATACGTTTCAGGCTTGGAAGAGGCCAAAAGTGGATTTTGTGAAAGTAAACATAGTTTCAAGGATGTTCTTCAAAACACTGGCTCAGGGCAGTTGATTTCATTGTTTCATGATGTTTTCATTAGAACCTGATGCGTACACACCTTTACTGGTTTAATGTAGTCTTTTATGTTGTTAAAATACGTTTCAGGCATGAAAGAGGCCAAAAGTGGATTTTGTGAAAGTAAACATAGTTTCAAGGATGTTCTTCAAAAAACTGGCTCAGGGCAGTTCAGTTTCATGATGTTTTCATTAGAACCTGATGATTACCCACCTTTACTGGTTTACGGTACATTCTCAGCCTTTTCTGCTCTTAAAATACGTTTGAGGCTTGGAAGAGGCCAAAAGTGGATTTTGTGAAAGTAAACATAGTTTCAGAAAACTGGGTCAGGGCAGTTGATTTCACTGTTTCATGATGTGTTCATTACAAACTGCTTACCCACCTTTACTGGTTTACGGTACATTCTCAGCCTTTTCTGCTCTTAAAATACGTTTCAGGCTTGGAAGAGGCCAAAAGTGGATTTTGTGAAAGTCAACATAGTTTCAAGGATGTTCTTCAAAAAACTGGCTCAGGGCAGTTGATTTCATTGTTTCATGATGTTTTCATTAGAACCTGATGATTACCCACCTTTACTGGTTTACGGTACATTCTCAGCCTTTTCTGCTCTTAAAATACGTTTGAGGCTTGGAAGAGGCCAAAAGTGGATTTTGTGAAAGTAAACATAGTTTCAGAAAACTGGCTCAGGGCAGTTGATTTCACTGTTTCATTACAACCTGCTTACCCACCTTTACTGGTTTACGGTACATTCTCAGCCTTTTCTGCTCTTAAAATACGTTTCAGGCTTGGAAGAGGCCAAAAGTGGATTTTGTGAAAGTAAACATAGTTTCAAGGATGTTCTTCAAAAAACTGGCTCAGGGCAGTTCAGTTTCATGATGTTTTCATTAGAACCTGATGATTACCCACCTTTACTGGTTTACGGTACATTCTCAGCCTTTTATGCTCTTACAATACGTTTCAGGCTTGGAAGAGGCCAAAAGTGCATTTTCTGAAAGTCAACATAGTTTCAAAAAACTGGCTTAGGGCAGTTGATTTCACTGTTTCATGATGTTTTCGATAGAAACTGATTCTTACCCACCTTTACTGGTTTACGGTACATTCTCAGCCTTTTCTGCTCTTAAAATACGTTTCAGGCTTGGAAGAGGCCAAAAGTGGATTTTGTGAAAGTAAACATAGTTTCAAGGATGTTCTTCAAAACACTGGCTCAGGACAGTTGATTTCATTGTTTCATGATGTTTTCATTAGAACCTGATGCGTACACACCTTTACTGGTTTAATGTAGCCTTTTATGTTGTTAAAATACGTTTCAGGCATGAAAGAGGCCAAAAGTGGATTTTGTGAAAGTAAACATAGTTTCAAGGATGTTCTTCAAAAAACTGGCTCAGGGCAGTTCAGTTTCATGATGTTTTCATTAGAACCTGATGATTACCCACCTTTACTGGTTTACGGTACATTCTCAGCCTTTTCTGCTCTTAAAATACGTTTGAGGCTTGGAAGAGGCCAAAAGTGGATTTTGTGAAAGTAAACATAGTTTCAGAAAACTGGCTCAGGGCAGTTGATTTCACTGTTTCATGATGTTTTCATTACAAACTGCTTACCCACCTTTACTGGTTTACGGTACATTCTCAGCCTTTTCTGCTCTTAAAATACGTTTCAGGCTTGGAAGAGGCCAAAAGTGGATTTTGTGAAAGTAAACATAGTTTCAAGGATGTTCTTCAAAAAACTGTCTCAGGGCAGTTCAGTTTCATGATGTTTTCATTAGAACCTGATGATTACCCACCTTTACTGGTTTACGGTACATTCTCAGCCTTTTATGCTCTTAAAATACGTTTCAGGCTTGGAAGAGGCCAAAAGTGCATTTTCTGAAAGTCAACATAGTTTCAAAAAACTGGCTTAGGGCAGTTGATTTCACTGTTTCATGATGTTTTCGATAGAAACTGATTCTTACCCACCTTTACTGGTTTACGGTACATTCTCAGCCTTTTCTGCTCTTAAAATACGTTTCAGGCTTGGAAGAGGCCAAAAGTGGATTTTGTGAAAGTAAACATAGTTTCAAGGATGTTCTTCAAAACACTGGCTCAGGGCAGTTGATTTCATTGTTTCATGATGTTTTCATTAGAACCTGATGCGTACCCACCTTTACTGGTTTAATGTAGCCTTTTATGTTGTTAAAATACGTTTCAGGCTTGAAAGAGGCCAAAAGTGGATTTTGTGAAAGTAAACATAGTTTCAAGGATGTTCTTCAAAACACTGGCTCAGGGCAGTTGATTTCACTGTTTCATGATGTTTTCATTACAACCTGCTCACCCACCTTTACTGGTTTACGGTATATTCTCAGCCTTTTCTGCTCTTAAAATACGTTTCAGGCTTGGAAAAGGCCAAAAGTGGATTTTGTGAAAGTAAACATAGTTTCAAGGATGTTCTTCAAAACACTGGCTCAGGGCAGTTGATTTCACTGTTTCATGATGTTTTCATTACAACCTGCTCACCCACCTTTACTGGTTTACGGTATATTCTCAGCCTTTTCTGCTCTTAAAATACGTTTCAGGCTTGGAAAAGGCCAAAAGTGGATTTTGTGAAAGTAAACATAGTTTCAAGGATGTTCTTCAAAAAACTGGCTCAGGGCAGTTCAGTTTCATGATGTTTTCATTAGAACCTGATGATTACCCACCTTTACTGGTTTACGGTATATTCTCAGCCTTTTCTGCTCTTAAAATACGTTTGAGGCTTGGAAGAGGCCAAAAGTGGATTTTGTGAAAGTAAACATAGTTTCAGAAAACTGGCTCAGGGCAGTTGATTTCACTGTTTCCTTACAACCTGCTTACCCACCTTTACTGGTTTACGGTACATTCTCAGCCTTTTCTGCTCTTAAAATACGTTTCAGGCTTGGAAGAGGCCAAAAGTGGATTTTGTGAAAGTAAACATAGTTTCAAGGATGTTCTTCAAAAAACTGGCTCAGGGCAGTTCAGTTTCATGATGTTTTCATTAGAACCTGATGATTACCCACCTTTACTGGTTTACGGTACATTCTCAGCCTTTTATGCTCTTACAATACGTTTCAGGCTTGGAAGAGGCCAAAAGTGCATTTTCTGAAAGTCAACATAGTTTCAAAAAACTGGCTTAGGGCAGTTGATTTCACTGTTTCATGATGTTTTCGATAGAAACTGATTCTTACCCACCTTTACTGGTTTACGGTACATTCTCAGCCTTTTCTGCTCTTAAAATACGTTTCAGGCTTGGAAGAGGCCAAAAGTGGATTTTGTGAAAGTAAACATAGTTTCAAGGATGTTCTTCAAAACACTGGCTCAGGACAGTTGATTTCATTGTTTCATGATGTTTTCATTAGAACCTGATGCGTACACACCTTTACTGGTTTAATGTAGCCTTTTATGTTGTTAAAATACGTTTCAGGCATGAAAGAGGCCAAAAGTGGATTTTGTGAAAGTAAACATAGTTTCAAGGATGTTCTTCAAAAAACTGGCTCAGGGCAGTTCAGTTTCATGATGTTTTCATTAGAACCTGATGATTACCCACCTTTACTGGTTTACGGTACATTCTCAGCCTTTTCTGCTCTTAAAATACGTTTGAGGCTTGGAAGAGGCCAAAAGTGGATTTTGTGAAAGTAAACATAGTTTCAGAAAACTGGCTCAGGGCAGTTGATTTCACTGTTTCATGATGTTTTCATTACAAACTGCTTACCCACCTTTACTGGTTTACGGTACATTCTCAGCCTTTTATGCTCTTAAAATACGTTTCAGGCTTGGAAGAGGCCAAAAGTGGATTTTGTGAAAGTCAACATAGTTTCAAGGATGTTCTTCAAAAAACTGGCTCAGGGCAGTTCAGTTTCATGATGTTTTCATTAGAACCTGATGATTACCCACCTTTACTGGTTTACGGTACATTCTCAGCCTTTTATGCTCTTAAAATACGTTTCAGGCTTGGAAGAGGCCAAAAGTGCATTTTCTGAAAGTCAGCATAGTTTCAAAAAACTGGCTTAGGGCAGTTGATTTCACTGTTTCATGATGTTTTCGATAGAAACTGATTCTTACCCACCTTTACTGGTTTACGGTACATTCTCAGCCTTTTCTGCTCTTAAAATACGTTTCAGGCTTGGAAGAGGCCAAAAGTGGATTTTGTGAAAGTAAACATAGTTTCAAGGATGTTCTTCAAAACACTGGCTCAGGGCAGTTGATTTCATTGTTTCATGATGTTTTCATTAGAACCTGATGCGTACACACCTTTACTGGTTTAATGTAGTCTTTTATGTTGTTAAAATACGTTTCAGGCATGAAAGAGGCCAAAAGTGGATTTTGTGAAAGTAAACATAGTTTCAAGGATGTTCTTCAAAAAACTGGCTCAGGGCAGTTCAGTTTCATGATGTTTTCATTAGAACCTGATGATTACCCACCTTTACTGGTTTACGGTACATTCTCAGCCTTTTCTGCTCTTAAAATACGTTTGAGGCTTGGAAGAGGCCAAAAGTGGATTTTGTGAAAGTAAACATAGTTTCAGAAAACTGGGTCAGGGCAGTTGATTTCACTGTTTCATGATGTGTTCATTACAAACTGCTTACCCACCTTTACTGGTTTACGGTACATTCTCAGCCTTTTCTGCTCTTAAAATACGTTTCAGGCTTGGAAGAGGCCAAAAGTGGATTTTGTGAAAGTCAACATAGTTTCAAGGATGTTCTTCAAAAAACTGGCTCAGGGCAGTTGATTTCATTGTTTCATGATGTTTTCATTAGAACCTGATGCGTACCTACCTTTACTGGTTTAATGTAGCCTTTTATGCTCTTAAAATACGTTTCAGACTTGGAAGAGGCCAAAAGTGGATTTTGTGAAAGTCAACATAGTTTCAGAAAACTGGCTCAGGGCAGTTGATTTCACTGTTTCATGATGTTTTCATTACAACCTGCTTACCCACCTTTACTGGTTTAATGTAGCCTTTTATGTTGTTAAAATACGTTTCAGGCTTGAAAGAGGCCAAAAGTGGATTTTGTGAAAGTAAACAGAGTTTCAAAAAACTGGCTTAGGGCAGTGGATTTCACTGTTTCATGATGTTTTCATTACAACCTGCTTACCCACCTTTACTGGTTTACGGTACATTCTCAGCCTTTTATGCTCTTAAAATACGTTTCAGGCTTGGAAGAGGCCAAAAGTGGATTTTGTGAAAGTAAACATAGTTTCAGAAAACTGGCTCAGGGCAGTTGATTTCACTGTTTCATGATGTTTTCATTACAAACTGCTTACCCACCTTTACTGGTTTACGGTACATTCTCAGCCTTTTCTGCTCTTAAAATACGTTTCAGGCTTGGAAGAGGCCAAAAGTGGATTTTGTGAAAGTAAACATAGTTTCAAGGATGTTCTTCAAAAAACTGGCTCAGGGCAGTTCAGTTTCATGATGTTTTCATTAGAACCTGATGATTACCCACCTTTACTGGTTTACGGTACATTCTCAGCCTTTTATGCTCTTAAAATACGTTTGAGGCTTGGAAGAGGCCAAAAGTGGATTTTGTGAAAGTAAACATAGTTTCAGAAAACTGGCTCAGGGCAGTTGATTTCACTGTTTCATGATGTTTTCATTACAAACTGCTTACCCACCTTTACTGGTTTACGGTACATTCTCAGCCTTTTCTGCTCTTAAAATACGTTTCAGGCTTGGAAGAGGCCAAAAGTGGATTTTGTGAAAGTCAACATAGTTTCAAGGATGTTCTTCAAAAAACTGGCTCAGGGCAGTTGATTTCATTGTTTCATGATGTTTTCATTAGAACCTGATGCGTACCTACCTTTACTGGTTTAATGTAGCCTTTTATGCTCTTAAAATACGTTTCAGACTTGGAAGAGGCCAAAAGTGGATTTTGTGAAAGTCAACATAGTTTCAGAAAACTGGCTCAGGGCAGTTGATTTCACTGTTTCATGATGTTTTCATTACAACCTGCTTACCCACCTTTACTGGTTTAATGTAGCCTTTTATGTTGTTAAAATATGTTTCAGGCTTGAAAGAGGCCAAAAGTGGATTTTGTGAAAGTAAACAGAGTTTCAAAAAACTGGCTTAGGGCACTGGATTTCACTGTTTCATGATGTTTTCATTACAACCTGCTTACCCACCTTTACTGGTTTACGGTACATTCTCAGCCTTTTATGCTCTTAAAATACGTTTCAGGCTTGGAAGAGGCCAAAAGTGGATTTTGTGAAAGTAAACATAGTTTCAGAAAACTGGCTCAGGGCAGTTGATTTCACTGTTTCATGATGTTTTCATTACAAACTGCTTACCCACCTTTACTGGTTTACGGTACATTCTCAGCCTTTTCTGCTCTTAAAATACGTTTCAGGCTTGGAAGAGGCCAAAAGTGGATTTTGTGAAAGTAAACATAGTTTCAAGGATGTTCTTCAAAAAACTGGCTCAGGGCAGTTCAGTTTCATGATGTTTTCATTAGAACCTGATGATTACCCACCTTTACTGGTTTACGGTACATTCTCAGCCTTTTATGCTCTTAAAATACGTTTCAGGCTTGGAAGAGGCCAAAAGTGGATTTTGTGAAAGTAAACATAGTTTCAGAAAACTGGCTCAGGGCAGTTGATTTCACTGTTTCATGATGTTTTCATTACAAACTGCTTACCCACCTTTACTGGTTTACGGTACATTCTCAGCCTTTTCTGCTCTTAAAATACGTTTCAGGCTTGGAAGAGGCCAAAAGTGGATTTTGTGAAAGTAAACATAGTTTCAAGGATGTTCTTCAAAAAACTGGCTCAGGGCAGTTCAGTTTCATGATGTTTTCATTAGAACCTGATGATTACCCACCTTTACTGGTTTACGGTACATTCTCAGCCTTTTATGCTCTTAAAATACGTTTGAGGCTTGGAAGAGGCCAAAAGTGGATTTTGTGAAAGTAAACATAGTTTCAGAAAACTGGCTCAGGGCAGTTGATTTCACTGTTTCATGATGTTTTCATTACAAACTGCTTACCCACCTTTACTGGTTTACGGTACATTCTCAGCCTTTTATGCTCTTAAAATACGTTTCAGGCTTGGAAGAGGCCAAAAGTGGATTTTGTGAAAGTCAACATAGTTTCAAGGATGTTCTTCAAAAAACTGGCTCAGGGCAGTTCAGTTTCATGATGTTTTCATTAGAACCTGATGATTACCCACCTTTACTGGTTTACGGTACATTCTCAGCCTTTTATGCTCTTAAAATACGTTTCAGGCTTGGAAGAGGCCAAAAGTGCATTTTCTGAAAGTCAGCATAGTTTCAAAAAACTGGCTTAGGGCAGTTGATTTCACTGTTTCATGATGTTTTCGATAGAAACTGATTCTTACCCACCTTTACTGGTTTACGGTACATTCTCAGCCTTTTCTGCTCTTAAAATACGTTTCAGGCTTGGAAGAGGCCAAAAGTGGATTTTGTGAAAGTAAACATAGTTTCAAGGATGTTCTTCAAAACACTGGCTCAGGGCAGTTGATTTCATTGTTTCATGATGTTTTCATTAGAACCTGATGCGTACACACCTTTACTGGTTTAATGTAGCCTTTTATGTTGTTAAAGTACGTTTCAGGCATGAAAGAGGCCAAAAGTGGATTTTGTGAAAGTAAACATAGTTTCAAGGATGTTCTTCAAAAAACTGGCTCAGGGCAGTTCAGTTTCATGATGTTTTCATTAGAACCTGATGATTACCCACCTTTACTGGTTTACGGTACATTCTCAGCCTTTTCTGCTCTTAAAATACTTTTGAGGCTTGGAAGAGGCCAAAAGTGGATTTTGTGAAAGTAAACATAGTTTCAGAAAACTGGGTCAGGGCAGTTGATTTCACTGTTTCATGATGTTTTCATTACAAACTGCTTACCCACCTTTACTGGTTTACGGTACATTCTCAGCCTTTTATGCTCTTAAAATACGTTTCAGGCTTGGAAGAGGCCAAAAGTGGATTTTGTGAAAGTCAACATAGTTTCAAGGATGTTCTTCAAAAAACTGGCTCAGGGCAGTTGATTTCATTGTTTCATGATGTTTTCATTAGAACCTGATGCGTACCTACCTTTACTGGTTTAATGTAGCCTTTTATGCTCTTAAAATACGTTTCAGACTTGGAAGAGGCCAAAAGTGGATTTTGTGAAAGTCAACATAGTTTCAGAAAACTGGCTCAGGGCAGTTGATTTCACTGTTTCATGATGTTTTCATTACAACCTGCTTACCCACCTTTACTGGTTTAATGTAGCCTTTTATGTTGTTAAAATACGTTTCAGGCTTGAAAGAGGCCAAAAGTGGATTTTGTGAAAGTAAACAGAGTTTCAAAAAACTGGCTTAGGGCAGTGGATTTCACTGTTTCATGATGTTTTCATTACAACCTGCTTACCCACCTTTACTGGTTTACGGTACATTCTCAGCCTTTTATGCTCTTAAAATACGTTTCAGGCTTGGAAGAGGCCAAAAGTGGATTTTGTGAAAGTAAACATAGTTTCAGAAAACTGGCTCAGGGCAGTTGATTTCACTGTTTCATGATGTTTTCATTACAAACTGCTTACCCACCTTTACTGGTTTACGGTACATTCTCAGCCTTTTCTGCTCTTAAAATACGTTTCAGGCTTGGAAGAGGCCAAAAGTGGATTTTGTGAAAGTAAACATAGTTTCAAGGATGTTCTTCAAAAAACTGGCTCAGGGCAGTTCAGTTTCATGATGTTTTCATTAGAACCTGATGATTACCCACCTTTACTGGTTTACGGTACATTCTCAGCCTTTTATGCTCTTAAAATACGTTTCAGGCTTGGAAGAGGCCAAAAGTGGATTTTGTGAAAGTCAACATAGTTTCAAGGATGTTCTTCAAAAAACTGGCTCAGGGCAGTTCAGTTTCATGATGTTTTCATTAGAACCTGATGATTACCCACCTTTACTGGTTTACGGTACATTCTCAGCCTTTTATGCTCTTAAAATACGTTTCAGGCTTGGAAGAGGCCAAAAGTGCATTTTCTGAAAGTCAGCATAGTTTCAAAAAACTGGCTTAGGGCAGTTGATTTCACTGTTTCATGATGTTTTCGATAGAAACTGATTCTTACCCACCTTTACTGGTTTACGGTACATTCTCAGCCTTTTCTGCTCTTAAAATACGTTTCAGGCTTGGAAGAGGCCAAAAGTGGATTTTGTGAAAGTAAACATAGTTTCAGAAAACTGGGTCAGGGCAGTTGATTTCACTGTTTCATGATGTTTTCATTACAAACTGCTTACCCACCTTTACTGGTTTACGGTACATTCTCAGCCTTTTATGCTCTTAAAATACGTTTCAGGCTTGGAAGAGGCCAAAAGTGGATTTTGTGAAAGTCAACATAGTTTCAAGGATGTTCTTCAAAAAACTGGCTCAGGGCAGTTGATTTCATTGTTTCATGATGTTTTCATTAGAACCTGATGCGTACCTACCTTTACTGGTTTAATGTAGCCTTTTATGCTCTTAAAATACGTTTCAGACTTGGAAGAGGCCAAAAGTGGATTTTGTGAAAGTCAACATAGTTTCAAAAAACTGGCTCAGGGCAGTTGATTTCACTGTTTCATGATGTTTTCATTACAACCTGCTTACCCACCTTTACTGGTTTAATGTAGCCTTTTATGTTGTTAAAATACGTTTCAGGCTTGAAAGAGGCCAAAAGTGGATTTTGTGAAAGTAAACAGAGTTTCAAAAAACTGGCTTAGGGCAGTGGATTTCACTGTTTCATGATGTTTTCATTACAACCTGCTTACCCACCTTTACTGGTTTACGGTACATTCTCAGCCTTTTATGCTCTTAAAATACGTTTCAGGCTTGGAAGAGGCCAAAAGTGGATTTTGTGAAAGTAAACATAGTTTCAGAAAACTGGCTCAGGGCAGTTGATTTCACTGTTTCATGATGTTTTCATTACAAACTGCTTACCCACCTTTACTGGTTTACGGTACATTCTCAGCCTTTTCTGCTCTTAAAATACGTTTCAGGCTTGGAAGAGGCCAAAAGTGGATTTTGTGAAAGTAAACATAGTTTCAAGGATGTTCTTCAAAAAACTGGCTCAGGGCAGTTCAGTTTCATGATGTTTTCATTAGAACCTGATGATTACCCACCTTTACTGGTTTACGGTACATTCTCAGCCTTTTATGCTCTTAAAATACGTTTCAGGCTTGGAAGAGGCCAAAAGTGCATTTTCTGAAAGTCAGCATAGTTTCAAAAAACTGGCTTAGGGCAGTTGATTTCACTGTTTCATGATGTTTTCGATAGAAACTGATTCTTACCCACCTTTACTGGTTTACGGTACATTCTCAGCCTTTTCTGCTCTTAAAATACGTTTCAGGCTTGGAAGAGGCCAAAAGTGGATTTTGTGAAAGTAAACATAGTTTCAAGGATGTTCTTCAAAACACTGGCTCAGGGCAGTTGATTTCATTGTTTCATGATGTTTTCATTAGAACCTGATGCGTACACACCTTTACTGGTTTAATGTAGCCTTTTATGTTGTTAAAATACGTTTCAGGCATGAAAGAGGCCAAAAGTGGATTTTGTGAAAGTAAACATAGTTTCAAGGATGTTCTTCAAAAAACTGGCTCAGGGCAGTTCAGTTTCATGATGTTTTCATTAGAACCTGATGATTACCCACCTTTACTGGTTTACGGTACATTCTCAGCCTTTTCTGCTCTTAAAATACGTTTGAGGCTTGGAAGAGGCCAAAAGTGGATTTTGTGAAAGTCAACATAGTTTCAAGGATGTTCTTCAAAAAACTGGCTCAGGGCAGTTCAGTTTCATGATGTTTTCATTAGAACCTGATGATTACCCACCTTTACTGGTTTACGGTACATTCTCAGCCTTTTATGCTCTTAAAATACGTTTCAGGCTTGGAAGAGGCCAAAAGTGCATTTTCTGAAAGTCAGCATAGTTTCAAAAAACTGGCTTAGGGCAGTTGATTTCACTGTTTCATGATGTTTTCGATAGAAACTGATTCTTACCCACCTTTACTGGTTTACGGTACATTCTCAGCCTTTTCTGCTCTTAAAATACGTTTCAGGCTTGGAAGAGGCCAAAAGTGGATTTTGTGAAAGTAAACATAGTTTCAAGGATGTTCTTCAAAACACTGGCTCAGGGCAGTTGATTTCATTGTTTCATGATGTTTTCATTAGAACCTGATGCGTACACACCTTTACTGGTTTAATGTAGCCTTTTATGTTGTTAAAATACGTTTCAGGCATGAAAGAGGCCAAAAGTGGATTTTGTGAAAGTAAACATAGTTTCAAGGATGTTCTTCAAAAAACTGGCTCAGGGCAGTTCAGTTTCATGATGTTTTCATTAGAACCTGATGATTACCCACCTTTACTGGTTTACGGTACATTCTCAGCCTTTTCTGCTCTTAAAATACGTTTGAGGCTTGGAAGAGGCCAAAAGTGGATTTTGTGAAAGTCAACATAGTTTCAAGGATGTTCTTCAAAAAACTGGCTCAGGGCAGTTCAGTTTCATGATGTTTTCATTAGAACCTGATGATTACCCACCTTTACTGGTTTACGGTACATTCTCAGCCTTTTATGCTCTTAAAATACGTTTCAGGCTTGGAAGAGGCCAAAAGTGCATTTTCTGAAAGTCAGCATAGTTTCAAAAAACTGGCTTAGGGCAGTTGATTTCACTGTTTCATGATGTTTTCGATAGAAACTGATTCTTACCCACCTTTACTGGTTTACGGTACATTCTCAGCCTTTTCTGCTCTTAAAATACGTTTCAGGCTTGGAAGAGGCCAAAAGTGGATTTTGTGAAAGTAAACATAGTTTCAAGGATGTTCTTCAAAACACTGGCTCAGGGCAGTTGATTTCATTGTTTCATGATGTTTTCATTAGAACCTGATGCGTACACACCTTTACTGGTTTAATGTAGCCTTTTATGTTGTTAAAATACGTTTCAGGCATGAAAGAGGCCAAAAGTGGATTTTGTGAAAGTAAACATAGTTTCAAGGATGTTCTTCAAAAAACTGGCTCAGGGCAGTTCAGTTTCATGATGTTTTCATTAGAACCTGATGATTACCCACCTTTACTGGTTTACGGTACATTCTCAGCCTTTTCTGCTCTTAAAATACGTTTGAGGCTTGGAAGAGGCCAAAAGTGGATTTTGTGAAAGTAAACATAGTTTCAGAAAACTGGGTCAGGGCAGTTGATTTCACTGTTTCAAGATGTTTTCATTACAAACTGCTTACCCACCTTTACTGGTTTACGGTACATTCTCAGCCTTTTATGCTCTTAAAATACGTTTCAGGCTTGGAAGAGGCCAAAAGTGGATTTTGTGAAAGTCAACATAGTTTCAAGGATGTTCTTCAAAAAACTGGCTCAGGGCAGTTGATTTCATTGTTTCATGATGTTTTCATTAGAACCTGATGCGTACCTACCTTTACTGGTTTAATGTAGCCTTTTATGCTCTTAAAATACGTTTCAGACTTGGAAGAGGCCAAAAGTGGATTTTGTGAAAGTCAACATAGTTTCAGAAAACTGGCTCAGGGCAGTTGATTTCACTGTTTCATGATGTTTTCATTACAACCTGCTTACCCACCTTTACTGGTTTAATGTAGCCTTTTATGTTGTTAAAATACGTTTCAGGCTTGAAAGAGGCCAAAAGTGGATTTTGTGAAAGTAAACAGAGTTTCAAAAAACTGGCTTAGGGCAGTGGATTTCACTGTTTCATGATGTTTTCATTACAACCTGCTTACCCACCTTTACTGGTTTACGGTACATTCTCAGCCTTTTATGCTCTTAAAATACGTTTCAGGCTTGGAAGAGGCCAAAAGTGGATTTTGTGAAAGTAAACATAGTTTCAGAAAACTGGCTCAGGGCAGTTGATTTCACTGTTTCATGATGTTTTCATTACAAACTGCTTACCCACCTTTACTGGTTTACGGTACATTCTCAGCCTTTTCTGCTCTTAAAATACGTTTCAGGCTTGGAAGAGGCCAAAAGTGGATTTTGTGAAAGTAAACATAGTTTCAAGGATGTTCTTCAAAAAACTGGCTCAGGGCAGTTCAGTTTCATGATGTTTTCATTAGAACCTGATGATTACCCACCTTTACTGGTTTACGGTACATTCTCAGCCTTTTATGCTCTTAAAATACGTTTCAGGCTTGGAAGAGGCCAAAAGTGGATTTTGTGAAAGTCAACATAGTTTCAAGGATGTTCTTCAAAAAACTGGCTCAGGGCAGTTCAGTTTCATGATGTTTTCATTAGAACCTGATGATTACCCACCTTTACTGGTTTACGGTACATTCTCAGCCTTTTATGCTCTTAAAATACGTTTCAGGCTTGGAAGAGGCCAAAAGTGCATTTTCTGAAAGTCAGCATAGTTTCAAAAAACTGGCTTAGGGCAGTTGATTTCACTGTTTCATGATGTTTTCGATAGAAACTGATTCTTACCCACCTTTACTGGTTTACGGTACATTCTCAGCCTTTTCTGCTCTTAAAATACGTTTCAGGCTTGGAAGAGGCCAAAAGTGGATTTTGTGAAAGTAAACATAGTTTCAAGGATGTTCTTCAAAAAACTGGCTTAGGGCAGTTGATTTCATTGTTTCATGATGTTTTCATTAGAACCTGATGCGTACACACCTTTACTGGTTTAATGTAGCCTTTTATGTTGTTAAAATACGTTTCAGGCATGAAAGAGGCCAAAAGTGGATTTTGTGAAAGTAAACATAGTTTCAAGGATGTTCTTCAAAAAACTGGCTCAGGGCAGTTCAGTTTCATGATGTTTTCATTAGAACCTGATGATTACCCACCTTTACTGGTTTACGGTACATTCTCAGCCTTTTCTGCTCTTAAAATACGTTTGAGGCTTGGAAGAGGCCAAAAGTGGATTTTGTGAAAGTAAACATAGTTTCAGAAAACTGGGTCAGGGCAGTTGATTTCACTGTTTCATGATGTTTTCATTACAAACTGCTTACCCACCTTTACTGGTTTACGGTACATTCTCAGCCTTTTATGCTCTTAAAATACGTTTCAGGCTTGGAAGAGGCCAAAAGTGGATTTTGTGAAAGTCAACATAGTTTCAAGGATGTTCTTCAAAAAACTGGCTCAGGGCAGTTGATTTCATTGTTTCATGATGTTTTCATTAGAACCTGATGCGTACCTACCTTTACTGGTTTAATGTAGCCTTTTATGCTCTTAAAATACGTTTCAGACTTGGAAGAGGCCAAAAGTGGATTTTGTGAAAGTCAACATAGTTTCAGAAAACTGGCTCAGGGCAGTTGATTTCACTGTTTCATGATGTTTTCATTACAACCTGCTTACCCACCTTTACTGGTTTAATGTAGCCTTTTATGTTGTTAAAATACGTTTCAGGCTTGAAAGAGGCCAAAAGTGGATTTTGTGAAAGTAAACAGAGTTTCAAAAAACTGGCTTAGGGCAGTGGATTTCACTGTTTCATGATGTTTTCATTACAACCTGCTTACCCACCTTTACTGGTTTACGGTACATTCTCAGCCTTTTATGCTCTTAAAATACGTTTCAGGCTTGGAAGAGGCCAAAAGTGGATTTTGTGAAAGTAAACATAGTTTCAGAAAACTGGCTCAGGGCAGTTGATTTCACTGTTTCATGATGTTTTCATTACAAACTGCTTACCCACCTTTACTGGTTTACGGTACATTCTCAGCCTTTTCTGCTCTTAAAATACGTTTCAGGCTTGGAAGAGGCCAAAAGTGGATTTTGTGAAAGTAAACATAGTTTCAAGGATGTTCTTCAAAAAACTGGCTCAGGGCAGTTCAGTTTCATGATGTTTTCATTAGAACCTGATGATTACCCACCTTTACTGGTTTACGGTACATTCTCAGCCTTTTATGCTCTTAAAATACGTTTCAGGCTTGGAAGAGGCCAAAAGTGGATTTTGTGAAAGTCAACATAGTTTCAAGGATGTTCTTCAAAAAACTGGCTCAGGGCAGTTCAGTTTCATGATGTTTTCATTAGAACCTGATGATTACCCACCTTTACTGGTTTACGGTACATTCTCAGCCTTTTATGCTCTTAAAATACGTTTCAGGCTTGGAAGAGGCCAAAAGTGCATTTTCTGAAAGTCAGCATAGTTTCAAAAAACTGGCTTAGGGCAGTTGATTTCACTGTTTCATGATGTTTTCGATAGAAACTGATTCTTACCCACCTTTACTGGTTTACGGTACATTCTCAGCCTTTTCTGCTCTTAAAATACGTTTCAGGCTTGGAAGAGGCCAAAAGTGGATTTTGTGAAAGTAAACATAGTTTCAAGGATGTTCTTCAAAAAACTGGCTTAGGGCAGTTGATTTCATTGTTTCATGATGTTTTCATTAGAACCTGATGCGTACACACCTTTACTGGTTTAATGTAGCCTTTTATGTAGTTAAAATACGTTTCAGGCATGAAAGAGGCCAAAAGTGGATTTTGTGAAAGTAAACATAGTTTCAAGGATGTTCTTCAAAAAACTGGCTCAGGGCAGTTCAGTTTCATGATGTTTTCATTAGAACCTGATGATTACCCACCTTTACTGGTTTACGGTACATTCTCAGCCTTTTCTGCTCTTAAAATACGTTTGAGGCTTGGAAGAGGCCAAAAGTGGATTTTGTGAAAGTAAACATAGTTTCAGAAAACTGGGTCAGGGCAGTTGATTTCACTGTTTCATGATGTTTTCATTACAAACTGCTTACCCACCTTTACTGGTTTACGGTACATTCTCAGCCTTTTATGCTCTTAAAATACGTTTCAGGCTTGGAAGAGGCCAAAAGTGGATTTTGTGAAAGTCAACATAGTTTCAAGGATGTTCTTCAAAAAACTGGCTCAGGGCAGTTGATTTCATTGTTTCATGATGTTTTCATTAGAACCTGATGCGTACCTACCTTTACTGGTTTAATGTAGCCTTTTATGCTCTTAAAATACGTTTCAGACTTGGAAGAGGCCAAAAGTGGATTTTGTGAAAGTCAACATAGTTTCAAAAAACTGGCTCAGGGCAGTTGATTTCACTGTTTCATGATGTTTTCATTACAACCTGCTTACCCACCTTTACTGGTTTAATGTAGCCTTTTATGTTGTTAAAATACGTTTCAGGCTTGAAAGAGGCCAAAAGTGGATTTTGTGAAAGTAAACAGAGTTTCAAAAAACTGGCTTAGGGCAGTGGATTTCACTGTTTCATGATGTTTTCATTACAACCTGCTTACCCACCTTTACTGGTTTACGGTACATTCTCAGCCTTTTATGCTCTTAAAATACGTTTCAGGCTTGGAAGAGGCCAAAAGTCGATTTTGTTAAAGTAAACATAGTTTCAGAAAACTGGCTCAGGGCAGTTGATTTCACTGTTTCATGATGTTTTCATTACAAACTGCTTACCCACCTTTACTGGTTTACGGTACATTCTCAGCCTTTTCTGCTCTTAAAATACGTTTCAGGCTTGGAAGAGGCCAAAAGTGGATTTTGTGAAAGTAAACATAGTTTCAAGGATGTTCTTCAAAAAACTGGCTCAGGGCAGTTCAGTTTCATGATGTTTTCATTAGAACCTGATGATTACCCACCTTTACTGGTTTACGGTACATTCTCAGCCTTTTATGCTCTTACAATACGTTTCAGGCTTGGAAGAGGCCAAAAGTGCATTTTCTGAAAGTCAACATAGTTTCAAAAAACTGGCTTAGGGCAGTTGATTTCACTGTTTCATGATGTTTTCGATAGAAACTGATTCTTACCCACCTTTACTGGTTTACGGTACATTCTCAGCCTTTTCTGCTCTTAAAATACGTTTGAGGCTTGGAAGAGGCCAAAAGTGGATTTTGTGAAAGTAAACATAGTTTCAGAAAACTGGCTCAGGGCAGTTGATTTCACTGTTTTATGATGTTTTCATTACAAACTGCTTACCCACCTTTACTGGTTTACGGTACATTCTCAGCCTTTTCTGCTCTTAAAATACGTTTCAGGCTTGGAAGAGGCCAAAAGTGGATTTTGTGAAAGTAAACATAGTTTCAAGGATGTTCTTCAAAAAACTGGCTCAGGGCAGTTCAGTTTCATGATGTTTTCATTAGAACCTGATGATTACCCACCTTTACTGGTTTACGGTACATTCTCAGCCTTTTATGCTCTTAAAATACGTTTCAGGCTTGGAAGAGGCCAAAAGTGCATTTTCTGAAAGTCAACATAGTTTCAAAAAACTGGCTTAGGGCAGTTGATTTCACTGTTTCATGATGTTTTCGATAGAAACTGATTCTTACCCACCTTTACTGGTTTACGGTACATTCTCAGCCTTTTCTGCTCTTAAAATACGTTTCAGGCTTGGAAGAGGCCAAAAGTGGATTTTGTGAAAGTAAACATAGTTTCAAGGATGTTCTTCAAAACACTGGCTCAGGGCAGTTGATTTCATTGTTTCATGATGTTTTCATTAGAACCTGATGCGTACCCACCTTTACTGGTTTAATGTAGCCTTTTATGTTGTTAAAATACGTTTCAGGCTTGAAAGAGGCCAAAAGTGGATTTTGTGAAAGTAAACATAGTTTCAAGGATGTTCTTCAAAACACTGGCTCAGGGCAGTTGATTTCACTGTTTCATGATGTTTTCATTACAACCTGCTCACCCACCTTTACTGGTTTACGGTATATTCTCAGCCTTTTCTGCTCTTAAAATACGTTTCAGGCTTGGAAAAGGCCAAAAGTGGATTTTGTGAAAGTAAACATAGTTTCAAGGATGTTCTTCAAAAAACTGGCTCAGGGCAGTTCAGTTTCATGATGTTTTCATTAGAACCTGATGATTACCCACCTTTACTGGTTTACGGTATATTCTCAGCCTTTTCTGCTCTTAAAATACGTTTGAGGCTTGGAAGAGGCCAAAAGTGGATTTTGTGAAAGTAAACATAGTTTCAGAAAACTGGCTCAGGGCAGTTGATTTCACTGTTTCATTACAACCTGCTTACCCACCTTTACTGGTTTACGGTACATTCTCAGCCTTTTCTGCTCTTAAAATACGTTTCAGGCTTGGAAGAGGCCAAAAGTGGATTTTGTGAAAGTAAACATAGTTTCAAGGATGTTCTTCAAAAAACTGGCTCAGGGCAGTTCAGTTTCATGATGTTTTCATTAGAACCTGATGATTACCCACCTTTACTGGTTTACGGTACATTCTCAGCCTTTTATGCTCTTACAATACGTTTCAGGCTTGGAAGAGGCCAAAAGTGCATTTTCTGAAAGTCAACATAGTTTCAAAAAACTGGCTTAGGGCAGTTGATTTCACTGTTTCATGATGTTTTCGATAGAAACTGATTCTTACCCACCTTTACTGGTTTACGGTACATTCTCAGCCTTTTCTGCTCTTAAAATACGTTTCAGGCTTGGAAGAGGCCAAAAGTGGATTTTGTGAAAGTAAACATAGTTTCAAGGATGTTCTTCAAAACACTGGCTCAGGGCAGTTGATTTCATTGTTTCATGATGTTTTCATTAGAACCTGATGCGTACCCACCTTTACTGGTTTAATGTAGCCTTTTATGTTGTTAAAATACGTTTCAGGCTTGAAAGAGGCCAAAAGTGGATTTTGTGAAAGTAAACATAGTTTCAAGGATGTTCTTCAAAACACTGGCTCAGGGCAGTTGATTTCACTGTTTCATGATGTTTTCATTACAACCTGCTCACCCACCTTTACTGGTTTACGGTATATTCTCAGCCTTTTCTGCTCTTAAAATACGTTTCAGGCTTGGAAAAGGCCAAAAGTGGATTTTGTGAAAGTAAACATAGTTTCAAGGATGTTCTTCAAAAAACTGGCTCAGGGCAGTTCAGTTTCATGATGTTTTCATTAGAACCTGATGATTACCCACCTTTACTGGTTTACGGTATATTCTCAGCCTTTTCTGCTCTTAAAATACGTTTGAGGCTTGGAAGAGGCCAAAAGTGGATTTTGTGAAAGTAAACATAGTTTCAGAAAACTGGCTCAGGACAGTTGATTTCACTGTTTCATTACAACCTGCTTACCCACCTTTACTGGTTTACGGTACATTCTCAGCCTTTTCTGCTCTTAAAATACGTTTCAGGCTTGGAAGAGGCCAAAAGTGGATTTTGTGAAAGTAAACATAGTTTCAAGGATGTTCTTCAAAAAACTGGCTCAGGGCAGTTCAGTTTCATGATGTTTTCATTAGAACCTGATGATTACCCACCTTTACTGGTTTACGGTACATTCTCAGCCTTTTATGCTCTTACAATACGTTTCAGGCTTGGAAGAGGCCAAAAGTGCATTTTCTGAAAGTCAACATAGTTTCAAAAAACTGGCTTAGGGCAGTTGATTTCACTGTTTCATGATGTTTTCGATAGAAACTGATTCTTACCCACCTTTACTGGTTTACGGTACATTCTCAGCCTTTTCTGCTCTTAAAATACGTTTCAGGCTTGGAAGAGGCCAAAAGTGGATTTTGTGAAAGTAAACATAGTTTCAAGGATGTTCTTCAAAAAACTGGCTCAGGGCAGTTCAGTTTCATGATGTTTTCATTAGAACCTGATGATTACCCACCTTTACTGGTTTACGGTACATTCTCAGCCTTTTCTGCTCTTAAAATACGTTTGAGGCTTGGAAGAGGCCAAAAGTGGATTTTGTGAAAGTAAACATAGTTTCAGAAAACTGGCTCAGGGCAGTTGATTTCATTGTTTCATGATGTTTTCATTACAAACTGCTTACCCACCTTTACTGGTTTACGGTACATTCTCAGCCTTTTATGCTCTTAAAATACGTTTCAGGCTTGGAAGAGGCCAAAAGTGGATTTTGTGAAAGTCAACATAGTTTCAAGGATGTTCTTCAAAAAACTGGCTCAGGGCAGTTCAGTTTCATGATGTTTTCATTAGAACCTGATGATTACCCACCTTTACTGGTTTACGGTACATTCTCAGCCTTTTATGCTCTTAAAATACGTTTCAGGCTTGGAAGAGGCCAAAAGTGCATTTTCTGAAAGTCAGCATAGTTTCAAAAAACTGGCTTAGGGCAGTTGATTTCACTGTTTCATGATGTTTTCGATAGAAACTGATTCTTACCCACCTTTACTGGTTTACGGTACATTCTCAGCCTTTTCTGCTCTTAAAATACGTTTCAGGCTTGGAAGAGGCCAAAAGTGGATTTTGTGAAAGTCAACATAGTTTCAAGGATGTTCTTCAAAAAACTGGCTCAGGGCAGTTGATTTCATTGTTTCATGATGTTTTCATTAGAACCTGATGCGTACCTACCTTTACTGGTTTAATGTAGCCTTTTATGTTGTTAAAATACATTTCAGGCTTGAAAGAGGCCAAAAGTGGATTTTGTGAAAGTAAACATAGTTTTAAAAAACTGGCTTAGGGCAGTGCATTTCACGATTTCATGATGTTTTCATTACAACCTGCTTACCCACCTTTACTGGTTTACGGTACATTCTCAGCCTTTTATGCTCTTAAAATACGTTTCAGACTTGAAAGAGGCCAAAAGTGGATTTTGTGAAAGTCAACATAGTTTCAGAAAACTGGCTCAGGGCAGTTGATTTCACTGTTTCATGATGTTTTCATTACAACCTGATGCGTACCCACCTTTACTGGTTTAATGTAGCCTTTTACGTTGTTAAAATACGTTTCAGGCTTGAAAGAGGCCAAAAGTGGATTTTGTGAAAGTCAACATAGTTTCAAGGATGTTCTTCAAAAAACTGGCTCAGGGCAGTTCAGTTTCATGATGTTTTCATTAGAACCTGATGATTACCCACCTTTACTGGTTTACGGTACATTCTCAGCCTTTTATGCTCTTAAAATACGTTTCAGGCTTGGAAGAGGCCAAAAGTGCATTTTCTGAAAGTCAGCATAGTTTCAAAAAACTGGCTTAGGGCAGTTGATTTCACTGTTTCATGATGTTTTCGATAGAAACTGATTCTTACCCACCTTTACTGGTTTACGGTACATTCTCAGCCTTTTCTGCTCTTAAAATACGTTTCAGGCTTGGAAGAGGCCAAAAGTGGATTTTGTGAAAGTCAACATAGTTTCAAGGATGTTCTTCAAAAAACTGGCTCAGGGCAGTTGATTTCATTGTTTCATGATGTTTTCATTAGAACCTGATGCGTACCTACCTTTACTGGTTTAATGTAGCCTTTTATGTTGTTAAAATACATTTCAGGCTTGAAAGAGGCCAAAAGTGGATTTTGTGAAAGTAAACATAGTTTTAAAAAACTGGCTTAGGGCAGTGCATTTCACGATTTCATGATGTTTTCATTACAACCTGCTTACCCACCTTTACTGGTTTACGGTACATTCTCAGCCTTTTATGCTCTTAAAATACATTTCAGACTTGAAAGAGGCCAAAAGTGGATTTTGTGAAAGTCAACATAGTTTCAGAAAACTGGCTCAGGGCAGTTGATTTCACTGTTTCATGATGTTTTCATTACAACCTGATGCGTACCCACCTTTACTGGTTTAATGTAGCCTTTTACGTTGTTAAAATACGTTTCAGGCTTGAAAGAGGCCAAAAGTGGATTTTGTGAAAGTCAACATAGTTTCAAGGATGTTCTTCAAAAAACTGGCTCAGGGCAGTTCAGTTTCATGATGTTTTCATTAGAACCTGATGATTACCCACCTTTACTGGTTTACGGTATATTCTCAGCCTTTTCTGCTCTTAAAATACGTTTGAGGCTTGGAAGAGGCCAAAAGTGGATTTTGTGAAAGTAAACATAGTTTCAGAAAACTGGCTCAGGGCAGTTGATTTCACTGTTTCATGATGTTTTCATTACAACCTGCTTACCCACCTTTACTGGTTTACGGTACATTCTCAGCCTTTTATGCTCTTAAAATACGTTTCAGGCTTGGAAAAGGCCAAAAGTGGATTTTGTGAAAGTAAACATAGTTTCAAGGATGTTCTTCAAAACACTGGCTCAGGGCAGTTGATTTCATTGTTTCATGATGTTTTCATTAGAACCTGATGCGTACCTACCTTTACTGGTTTAATGTAGCCTTTTATGTTGTTAAAATACGTTTCAGGCTTGAAAGAGGCCAAAAGTGGATTTTGTGAAAGTAAACATAGTTTCAGAAAACTGGCTCAGGGCAGTTGATTTCACTGTTTCATGATGTTTTCATTACAACCTGCTTACCCACCTTTACTGGTTTACGGTACATTCTCAGCCTTTTATGCTCTTAAAATACGTTTCAGACTTGAAAGAGGCCAAAAGTGGATTTTGTGAAAGTCAACATAGTTTCAGAAAACTGGCTCAGGGCAGTTGATTTCTCTGTTTCATGATGTTTTCATTACAACCTCCTTACCCACCTTTACTGGTTTACGGTACATTCTCAGCCTTTTCTGCTCTTAAAATACGTTTCAGGCTTGGAAGAGGCCAAAAGTGGATTTTGTGAAAGTAAACATAGTTTTAAAAAACTGGCTTAGGGCAGTGCATTTCACGATTTCATGATGTTTTCATTACAACCTGCTTACCCACCTTTACTGGTTTACGGTACATTCTCAGCCTTTTATGCTCTTAAAATACGTTTCAGACTTGAAAGAGGCCAAAAGTGGATTTTGTGAAAGTCAACATAGTTTCAGAAAACTGGCTCAGGGCAGTTGATTTCACTGTTTCATGATGTTTTCATTACAACCTGATGCGTACCCACCTTTACTGGTTTAATGTAGCCTTTTACGTTGTTAAAATACGTTTCAGGCTTGAAAGAGGCCAAAAGTGGATTTTGTGAAAGTCAACATAGTTTCAAGGATGTTCTTCAAAAAACTGGCTCAGGGCAGTTCAGTTTCATGATGTTTTCATTAGAACCTGATGATTACCCACCTTTACTGGTTTACGGTACATTCTCAGCCTTTTATGCTCTTAAAATACGTTTCAGGCTTGGAAGAGGCCAAAAGTGCATTTTCTGAAAGTCAGCATAGTTTCAAAAAACTGGCTCAGGGCAGTTGATTTCACTGTTTCATGATGTTTTCATTACAACCTGATGCGTACCCACCTTTACTGGTTTAATGTAGCCTTTTACGTTGTTAAAATACGTTTCAGGCTTGAAAGAGGCCAAAAGTGGATTTTGTGAAAGTCAACATAGTTTCAAGGATGTTCTTCAAAAAACTGGCTCAGGGCAGTTCAGTTTCATGATGTTTTCATTAGAACCTGATGATTACCCACCTTTACTGGTTTACGGTACATTCTCAGCCTTTTATGCTCTTAAAATACGTTTCAGGCTTGGAAGAGGCCAAAAGTGCATTTTCTGAAAGTCAGCATAGTTTCAAAAAACTGGCTTAGGGCAGTTGATTTCACTGTTTCATGATGTTTTCGATAGAAACTGATTCTTACCCACCTTTACTGGTTTACGGTACATTCTCAGCCTTTTCTGCTCTTAAAATACGTTTCAGGCTTGGAAGAGGCCAAAAGTGGATTTTGTGAAAGTCAACATAGTTTCAAGGATGTTCTTCAAAAAACTGGCTCAGGGCAGTTGATTTCATTGTTTCATGATGTTTTCATTAGAACCTGATGCGTACCTACCTTTACTGGTTTAATGTAGCCTTTTATGTTGTTAAAATACATTTCAGGCTTGAAAGAGGCCAAAAGTGGATTTTGTGAAAGTAAACATAGTTTTAAAAAACTGGCTTAGGGCAGTGCATTTCACGATTTCATGATGTTTTCATTACAACCTGCTTACCCACCTTTACTGGTTTACGGTACATTCTCAGCCTTTTATGCTCTTAAAATACATTTCAGACTTGAAAGAGGCCAAAAGTGGATTTTGTGAAAGTCAACATAGTTTCAGAAAACTGGCTCAGGGCAGTTGATTTCACTGTTTCATGATGTTTTCATTACAACCTGATGCGTACCCACCTTTACTGGTTTAATGTAGCCTTTTACGTTGTTAAAATACGTTTCAGGCTTGAAAGAGGCCAAAAGTGGATTTTGTGAAAGTCAACATAGTTTCAAGGATGTTCTTCAAAAAACTGGCTCAGGGCAGTTCAGTTTCATGATGTTTTCATTAGAACCTGATGATTACCCACCTTTACTGGTTTACGGTATATTCTCAGCCTTTTCTGCTCTTAAAATACGTTTGAGGCTTGGAAGAGGCCAAAAGTGGATTTTGTGAAAGTAAACATAGTTTCAGAAAACTGGCTCAGGGCAGTTGATTTCACTGTTTCATGATGTTTTCATTACAACCTGCTTACCCACCTTTACTGGTTTACGGTACATTCTCAGCCTTTTATGCTCTTAAAATACGTTTCAGGCTTGGAAAAGGCCAAAAGTGGATTTTGTGAAAGTAAACATAGTTTCAAGGATGTTCTTCAAAACACTGGCTCAGGGCAGTTGATTTCATTGTTTCATGATGTTTTCATTAGAACCTGATGCGTACCTACCTTTACTGGTTTAATGTAGCCTTTTATGTTGTTAAAATACGTTTCAGGCTTGAAAGAGGCCAAAAGTGGATTTTGTGAAAGTAAACATAGTTTCAGAAAACTGGCTCAGGGCAGTTGATTTCACTGTTTCATGATGTTTTCATTACAACCTGCTTACCCACCTTTACTGGTTTACGGTACATTCTCAGCCTTTTATGCTCTTAAAATACGTTTCAGACTTGAAAGAGGCCAAAAGTGGATTTTGTGAAAGTCAACATAGTTTCAGAAAACTGGCTCAGGGCAGTTGATTTCACTGTTTCATGATGTTTTCATTACAACCTCCTTACCCACCTTTACTGGTTTACGGTACATTCTCAGCCTTTTCTGCTCTTAAAATACGTTTCAGGCTTGGAAGAGGCCAAAAGTGGATTTTGTGAAAGTAAACATAGTTTCAAGGATGTTCTTCAAAACACTGGCTCAGGGCAGTTGATTTCATTGTTTCATGATGTTTTCATTAGAACCTGATGCGTACACACCTTTACTGGTTTAATGTAGCCTTTTACGTTGTTAAAATACGTTTCAGGCTTGAAAGAGGCCAAAAGTGGATTTTGTGAAAGTCAACATAGTTTCAAGGATGTTCTTCAAAAAACTGGCTCAGGGCAGTTCAGTTTCATGATGTTTTCATTAGAACCTGATGATTACCCACCTTTACTGGTTTACGGTATATTCTCAGCCTTTTATGCTCTTAAAATACGTTTCAGGCTTGAAAGAGGCCAAAAGTGGATTTTGTGAAAGTCAACATAGTTTCAGAAAACTGGCTCAGGGCAGTTGATTTCACTGTTTCATGATGTTTTCATTACAACCTGCTTACCCACCTTTACTGGTTTACGGTACATTCTCAGCCTTTTATGCTCTTAAAATACGTTTCAGACTTGAAAGAGGCCAAAAGTGGATTTTGTGAAAGTCAACATAGTTTCAGAAAACTGGCTCAGGGCAGTTGATTTCACTGTTTCATGATGTTTTCATTACAACCTCCTTACCCACCTTTACTGGTTTACGGTACATTCTCAGCCTTTTCTGCTCTTAAAATACGTTTCAGGCTTGGAAGAGGCCAAAAGTGGATTTTGTGAAAGTAAACGTAGTTTCAAGGATGTTCTTCAAAACACTGGCTCAGGGCAGTTGATTTCATTGTTTCATGATGTTTTCATTAGAACCTGATGCGTACCCACCTTTACTGGTTTAATGTAGCCTTTTATGTTGTTAAAATACGTTTCAGGCTTGAAAGAGGCCAAAAGTGGATTTTGTGAAAGTCAACATAGTTTCAGAAAACTGGCTCAGGGCAGTTGATTTCACTGTTTCATGATGTTTTCATTACAACCTGCTCACCCACCTTTACTGGTTTACGGTACATTCTCAGCCTTTTCTGCTCTTAAAATACGTTTCAGGCTTGGAAGAGGCCAAAAGTGGATTTTGTGAAAGTCAACATAGTTTCAAGGATGTTCTTCAAAAAACTGGCTCAGGGCAGTTCAGTTTCATGATGTTTTCATTAGAAACTGATGATTACCCACCTTTACTGGTTTACGGTATATTCTCAGCCTTTTCTGCTCTTAAAATACGTTTGAGGCTTGGAAGAGGCCAAAAGTGGATTTTGTGAAAGTAAACATAGTTTCAAGGATGTTCTTCAAAACACTGGCTCAGGGCAGTTGATTTCATTGTTTCATGATGTTTTCATTAGAACCTGATGCGTACCTACCTTTACTGGTTTAATGTAGCCTTTTATGTTGTTAAAATACGTTTCAGGCTTGAAAGAGGCCAAAAGTGGATTTTGTGAAAGTAAACATAGTTTCAAAAAACTGGCTTAGGGCAGTTGATTTCACTGTTTCATGATGTTTTCATTACAACCTGCTTACCCACCTTTACTGGTTTACGGTACATTCTCAGCCTTTTATGCTCTTAAAATACGTTTCAGGCTTGGAAGAGGCCAAAAGTGGATTTTGTGAAAGTCAACATAGTTTCAAGGATGTTCTTTAAAAAACTGGCTCAGGGCAGTTGATTTCATTGTTTCATGATGTTTTCATTAGAACCTGATGCGTACCCACCTTTACTGGTTTAATGTAGCCTTTTATGCTCTTAAAATACGTTTCAGGCTTGAAAGAGGCCAAAAGTGGATTTTGTGAAAGTCAACATAGTTTCAGAAAACTGGCTCAGGGCAGTTGATTTCACTGTTTCATGATGTTTTCATTACAACCTGCTTACCCACCTTTACTGGTTTACGGTACATTCTCAGCCTTTTATGCTCTTAAAATACGTTTCAGACTTGAAAGAGGCCAAAAGTGGATTTTGTGAAAGTCAACATAGTTTCAGAAAACTGGCTCAGGGCAGTTGATTTCACTGTTTCATGATGTTTTCATTACAACCTCCTTACCCACCTTTACTGGTTTACGGTACATTCTCAGCCTTTTCTGCTCTTAAAATACGTTTCAGGCTTGGAAGAGGCCAAAAGTGGATTTTGTGAAAGTCAACATAGTTTCAAGGATGTTCTTCAAAACACTGGCTCAGGGCAGTTGATTTCACTGTTTCATGATGTTTTCATTACAACCTGCTCACCCACCTTTACTGGTTTACGGTACATTCTCAGCCTTTTCTGCTCTTAAAATACGTTTCAGGCTTGGAAGAGGCCAAAAGTGGATTTTGTGAAAGTCAACATAGTTTCAAGGATGTTCTTCAAAAAACTGGCTCAGGGCAGTTCAGTTTCATGATGTTTTCATTAGAACCTGATGATTACCCACCTTTACTGGTTTACGGTATATTCTCAGCCTTTTCTGCTCTTAAAATACGTTTGAGGCTTGGAAGAGGCCAAAAGTGGATTTTGTGAAAGTAAACATAGTTTCAGAAAACTGGCTCTGGGCAGTTGATTTCACTGTTTCATGATGTTTTCATTACAACCTGCTTACCCACCTTTACTGGTTTACGGTACATTCTCAGCCTTTTATGCTCTTAAAATACGTTTCAGGCTTGGAAAAGGCCAAAAGTGGATTTTGTGAAAGTAAACATAGTTTCAAGGATGTTCTTCAAAACACTGGCTCAGGGCAGTTGATTTCATTGTTTCATGATGTTTTCATTAGAACCTGATGCGTACCTACCTTTACTGGTTTAATGTAGCCTTTTATGTTGTTAAAATACGTTTCAGGCTTGAAAGAGGCCAAAAGTGGATTTTGTGAAAGTAAACATAGTTTCAAAAAACTGGCTTAGGGCAGTTGATTTGACTGTTTCATGATGTTTTCATTACAACCTGCTTACCCACCTTTACTGGTTTACGGTACATTCTCAGCCTTTTATGCTCTTAAAATACGTTTCAGGCTTGGAAGAGGCCAAAAGTGGATTTTGTGAAAGTCAACATAGTTTCAAGGATGTTCTTTAAAAAACTGGCTCAGGGCAGTTGATTTCATTGTTTCATGATGTTTTCATTAGAACCTGATGCGTACCCACCTTTACTGGTTTAATGTAGCCTTTTATGCTCTTAAAATACGTTTCAGGCTTGAAAGAGGCCAAAAGTGGATTTTGTGAAAGTCAACATAGTTTCAGAAAACTGGCTCAGGGCAGTTGATTTCACTGTTTCATGATGTTTTCATTACAACCTGCTTACCCACCTTTACTGGTTTACGGTACATTCTCAGCCTTTTCTGCTCTTAAAATACGTTTCAGGCTTGGAAGAGGCCAAAAGTGGATTTTGTGAAAGTCAACATAGTTTCAAGGATGTTCTTTAAAAAACTGGCTCAGGGCAGTTGATTTCATTGTTTCATGATGTTTTCATTAGAACCTGATGCGTACCCACCTTTACTGGTTTAATGTAGCCTTTTATGCTCTTAAAATACGTTTCAGGCTTGAAAGAGGCCAAAAGTGGATTTTGTGAAAGTCAACATAGTTTCAGAAAACTGGCTCAGGGCAGTTGATTTCACTGTTTCATGATGTTTTCATTACAACCTGCTTACCCACCTTTACTGGTTTACGGTACATTCTCAGCCTTTTATGCTCTTAAAATACGTTTCAGACTTGAAAGAGGCCAAAAGTGGATTTTGTGAAAGTCAACATAGTTTCAGAAAACTGGCTCAGGGCAGTTGATTTCACTGTTTCATGATGTTTTCATTACAACCTCCTTACCCACCTTTACTGGTTTACGGTACATTCTCAGCCTTTTCTGCTCTTAAAATACGTTTCAGGCTTGGAAGAGGCCAAAAGTGGATTTTGTGAAAGTAAACGTAGTTTCAAGGATGTTCTTCAAAACACTGGCTCAGGGCAGTTGATTTCATTGTTTCATGATGTTTTCATTAGAACCTGATGCGTACCCACCTTTACTGGTTTAATGTAGCCTTTTATGTTGTTAAAATACGTTTCAGGCTTGAAAGAGGCCAAAAGTGGATTTTGTGAAAGTCAACATAGTTTCAGAAAACTGGCTCAGGGCAGTTGATTTCACTGTTTCATGATGTTTTCATTACAACCTGCTCACCCACCTTTACTGGTTTACGGTACATTCTCAGCCTTTTCTGCTCTTAAAATATGTTTCAGGCTTGGAAGAGGCCAAAAGTGGATTTTGTGAAAGTCAACATAGTTTCAAGGATGTTCTTCAAAAAACTGGCTCAGGGCAGTTCAGTTTCATGATGTTTTCATTAGAACCTGATGATTACCCACCTTTACTGGTTTACGGTATATTCTCAGCCTTTTATGCTCTTAAAATACGTTTCAGGCTTGGAAGAGGCCAAAAGTGCATTTTCTTAAAGTCAACATAGTTTCAAAAAACTGGCTTAGGGCAGTTGATTTCACTGTTTCATGATGTTTTCATTAGAACCTGATGCGTACCCACCTTTACTGGTTTAATGTAGCCTTTTACGTTGTTAAAATACGTTTCAGGCTTGAAAGAGGCCAAAAGTGGATTTTGTGAAAGTCAACATAGTTTCAAGGATGTTCTTCAAAAAACTGGCTCAGGGCAGTTCAGTTTCATGATGTTTTCATTAGAACCTGATGATTACCCACCTTTACTGGTTTACGGTATATTCTCAGCCTTTTCTGCTCTTAAAATACGTTTGAGGCTTGGAAGAGGCCAAAAGTGGATTTTGTGAAAGTAAACATAGTTTCAGAAAACTGGCTCAGGGCAGTTGATTTCACTGTTTCATGATGTTTTCATTACAACCTGCTTACCCACCTTTACTGGTTTACGGTACATTCTCAGCCTTTTATGCTCTTAAAATACGTTTCAGGCTTGGAAAAGGCCAAAAGTGGATTTTGTGAAAGTAAACATAGTTTCAAGGATGTTCTTCAAAACACTGGCTCAGGGCAGTTGATTTCATTGTTTCATGATGTTTTCATTAGAACCTGATGCGTACCTACCTTTACTGGTTTAATGTAGCCTTTTATGTTGTTAAAATACGTTTCAGGCTTGAAAGAGGCCAAAAGTGGATTTTGTGAAAGTAAACATAGTTTCAAAAAACTGGCTTAGGGCAGTTGATTTGACTGTTTCATGATGTTTTCATTACAACCTGCTTACCCACCTTTACTGGTTTACGGTACATTCTCAGCCTTTTATGCTCTTAAAATACGTTTCAGGCTTGGAAGAGGCCAAAAGTGGATTTTGTGAAAGTCAACATAGTTTCAAGGATGTTCTTTAAAAAACTGGCTCAGGGCAGTTGATTTCATTGTTTCATGATGTTTTCATTAGAACCTGATGCGTACCCACCTTTACTGGTTTAATGTAGCCTTTTATGCTCTTAAAATACGTTTCAGGCTTGAAAGAGGCCAAAAGTGGATTTTGTGAAAGTCAACATAGTTTCAGAAAACTGGCTCAGGGCAGTTGATTTCACTGTTTCATGATGTTTTCATTACAACCTGCTTACCCACCTTTACTGGTTTACGGTACATTCTCAGCCTTTTCTGCTCTTAAAATACGTTTCAGGCTTGGAAGAGGCCAAAAGTGCATTTTCTTAAAGTCAACATAGTTTCAAAAAACTGGCTTAGGGCAGTTGATTTCACTGTTTCATGATGTTTTCATTACAACCTGCTTACCCACCTTTACTGGTTTACGGTACATTCTCAGCCTTTTCTGCTCTTAAAATACGTTTCAGGCTTGGAAGAGGCCAAAAGCGCATTTTCTTAAAGTCAACATAGTTTCAAAAAACTGGCTTAGGGCAGTTGATTTCACTGTTTCATGATGTTTTCATTAGAACCTCATGCGTACCCACCTTTACTGGTTTAATGTAGCCTTTTACGTTGTTAAAATACGTTTCAGGCTTGAAAGAGGCCAAAAGTGGATTTTGTGAAAGTCAACATAGTTTCAAGGATGTTCTTCAAAAAACTGGCTCAGGGTAGTTCAGTTTCATGATGTTTTCATTAGAACCTGATGATTACCCACCTTTACTGGTTTACGGTACATTATCAGCCTTTTATGCTCTTAAAATACGTTTCAGGCTTGGAAGAAAAAAAAAAGTGGATTTTGTGACAGTCAAAATACTTTCAAAGGTTTTCTTCAAAAAACTGGCTCAGGGCAGTTCAGCTTCATGATGTTTTCATTAGAACCTGATGATTACCCACCGTTACTGGTTTACGGTACATTCTCAGCCTTTTATGCTCTTAAAATACGTTTCAGGCTTGGAAGAGGCCAAAAGTGGATTTTGTGAAAGTCAACATAGTTTCAAGGATGTTCTTTAAAAAACTGGCTCAGGGCAGTTGATTTCATTGTTTCATGATGTTTTCATTAGAACCTGATGCGTACCCACCTTTACTGGTTTAATGTAGCCTTTTATGCTCTTAAAATATGTTTCAGGCTTGGAAGAAAAAAAAAAAGTGGATTTTGTGACAGTCAAAATACTTTCAAAGGTTTTCATCAAAAAACTGGCTCAGGGCAGTTCAGTTTCATGATGTTTTCATTAGAACCTGATGATTACCCACCTTTACTGGTTTACGGTACATTCTCAGCCTTTTCTGCTCTTAAAATACATTTCAGACTTGGAAGAGGCCAAAAGTGGATTTTGTGAAAGTAAACATAGTTTCAGAAAACTGGCTCAGGGCAGTTGATTTCACTGTTTCATGATGTTTTCATTACAACCTGCTTACCCACCTTTACTGGTTTACGGTACATTCTCAGCCTTTTATGCTCTTAAAATACATTTCAGACTTGGAAGAGGCCAAAAGTTGATTCTGTGAAAGTAAACATAGTTTCAAAGATTTTCTTCAAAAAACTACGTCAGCACAGTTGATTTAACAGTCTGATGTCATGTTCATGAATATCTACCAGCTTTCAGCACTTTCCTGCCTAGAGATGCATTTTCACTTTTCATGCTCTTATGAAATCAACTGCCCTGAGCCAGTTTTTTGAAGAACATCCTTGAAACTATGTTTACTTTCAAAAAATCCACTTTTGGCCTCTTACAAGTCTGAAACATATTTTAAGAGCATAAAAGGCTAAGAATGTACCGTAAACCAATAAAGGTGTGTAAGAATCAGTTTCTATCGAAAACATCATGAAACAGTGAAATCAACTGCCCTAAGCCACTTTTTTGAAAATATGTTTACTTTCACAAAATCCACTTTTTTGAAGAAAATCTTTGAAACTGTGTTGACTTTCAGAAAATCCACTTTTGGCCTCTTCCAAGCCTGAAACGTATTTTAAGAGCATAAAAGGCTGAGAATGTACCGTTAACCAGTAAAGGTGGGTAAGCAGGTTGTAATGAAAACATGAAACAGTGAAATCAACAGCCCTGAGCCAGTTTTCTGAAACTATGTTGACTTTCACAAAATCCACTTTTGGCCTCTTCCAAGCCTGAAACGTATTTTAAGAGCATGAAAGGCTGAGAATGTACCGTAAACCAGTAAAGGTGGGTAATCATGAGGTTCAAACATCATGAAATAGAGCCAGATTTTTGAAGAAAACCTTTGAAAGTATTTTGACTTTCACAAAATCCACTTTAGTTGAAGAAAATCTTTGAAACTATATTGACTGTCACAAAATCCACTTCTTCCAAGCCTGAAACGTATCTTAAGAGCATAAAAGGCTAAATTAAACCAGTATAGGTGGGTAAGTATCAGGTTGTAATGAAAACATCATGAAACAGTGACATCAACTGCCCTGAGCCAGTTTTTGGAAACTGTTTACTTTCCCAAAATCCACTTTTGGCCTCTTTCAAGCCTGAAACGTATTTTAAGAACATAAAAGGCTGAGAATGTACCGTAAACCAGTAAAGGTGGGTAAGCAGGTTGTAATGAAAACATCATGAAACTGTGAAATCAACTGTCCTGAGCCAGTTTTTTGAAGAAAATCCTTGAAACTATGTTGACTTTCTCAAAATCCACTTTTGGCCTCTTCCAAGCCTGAAACGTATTTTAAGAACATAAAAGGCTGAGAATGTACTGTAAACCAGTAAAGGTTTACGGTACAAAAAAACATGACTATAAAAATTAGTATTTTCCCCAACAACAGCAAGATCCGCAGATGAATGATGCAGTTTGTTATGAAAACATCATGAAACAGTGAAATCAACTGCCCTGAGCCAGTTTTCTGAAACTATGTTGACTTTCACAAAATCCACTTTTGGCCTCTTCCAAGCCTGAAACATATTTTAAGAGCATAAAAGGCTTAGAATGTACCGTAAACCAGTAAAGGTGGGTAAGCAGGTTGTAATGAAAACATCATGAAACAGTGAAATCAACTGCCCTGAGCCAGTTTTCTGAAACTATGTTGACTTTCACAAAATCCACTTTTGGCCTCTTCCAAGCCTGAAACGTATTTTAAGAGCATAAAAGGCTGAGAATGTACCGTTAACCAGTAAAGGTGGGTAAGCAGGTTGTAATGAAAACATCATGAAACAGTGAAATCAACAGCCCTGAGCCAGTTTTCTGAAACTATGTTGACTTTCACAAAATCCACTTTTGGCCTCTTCCAAGCCTGAAACGTATTTTAAGAGCATGAAAGGCTGAGAATGTACCGTAAACCAGTAAAGGTGGGTAATCATGAGGTTCAAACATCATGAAATAGAGCCAGATTTTTGAAGAAAACCTTTGAAAGTATTTTGACTTTCACAAAATCCACTTTAGTTGAAGAAAATCTTTGAAACTATATTGACTGTCACAAAATCCACTTCTTCCAAGCCTGAAACGTATCTTAAGAGCATAAAAGGCTAAATTAAACCAGTATAGGTGGGTAAGTATCAGGTTGTAATGAAAACATCATGAAACAGTGACATCAACTGCCCTGAGCCAGTTTTTGGAAACTGTTTACTTTCCCAAAATCCACTTTTGGCCTCTTTCAAGCCTGAAACGTATTTTAAGAACATAAAAGGCTGAGAATGTACCGTAAACCAGTAAAGGTGGGTAAGCAGGTTGTAATGAAAACATCATGAAACTGTGAAATCAACTGTCCTGAGCCAGTTTTTTGAAGAAAATCCTTGAAACTATGTTGACTTTCTCAAAATCCACTTTTGGCCTCTTCCAAGCCTGAAACGTATTTTAAGAACATAAAAGGCTGAGAATGTACTGTAAACCAGTAAAGGTTTACGGTACAAAAAAACATGACTATAAAAATTAGTATTTTCCCCAACAACAGCAAGATCCGCAGATGAATGATGCAGTTTGTAATGAAAACATCATGAAACAGTGAAATCAACTGCCCTGAGCCAGTTTTCTGAAACTATGTTGACTTTCACAAAATCCACTTTTGGCCTCTTCCAAGCCTGAAACATATTTTAAGAGCATAAAAGGCTTAGAATGTACCGTAAACCAGTAAAGGTGGGTAAGCAGGTTGTAATGAAAACATCATGAAACAGTGAAATCAACTGCCCTGAGCCAGTTTTCTGAAACTATGTTGACTTTCACAAAATCCACTTTTGGCCTCTTCCAAGCCTGAAACGTATTTTAAGAGCATAAAAGGCTGAGAATGTACCGTTAACCAGTAAAGGTGGGTAAGCAGGTTGTAATGAAAACATCATGAAACAGTGAAATCAACAGCCCTGAGCCAGTTTTCTGAAACTATGTTGACTTTCACAAAATCCACTTTTGGCCTCTTCCAAGCCTGAAACGTATTTTAAGAGCATGAAAGGCTGAGAATGTACCGTAAACCAGTAAAGGTGGGTAATCATGAGGTTCAAACATCATGAAATAGAGCCAGATTTTTGAAGAAAACCTTTGAAAGTATTTTGACTTTCACAAAATCCACTTTAGTTGAAGAAAATCTTTGAAACTATATTGACTGTCACAAAATCCACTTCTTCCAAGCCTGAAACGTATCTTAAGAGCATAAAAGGCTAAATTAAACCAGTATAGGTGGGTAAGTATCAGGTTGTAATGAAAACATCATGAAACAGAGACATCAACTGCCCTGAGCCAGTTTTTGGAAACTGTTTACTTTCCCAAAATCCACTTTTGGCCTCTTTCAAGCCTGAAACGTATTTTAAGAACATAAAAGGCTGAGAATGTACCGTAAACCAGTAAAGGTGGGTAAGCAGGTTGTAATGAAAACATCATGAAACTGTGAAATCAACTGTCCTGAGCCAGTTTTTTGAAGAAAATCCTTGAAACTATGTTGACTTTCTCAAAATCCACTTTTGGCCTCTTCCAAGCCTGAAACATATTTTAAGAGCATAAAAGGCTTAGAATGTCCCGTAAACCAGTAAAGGTGGGTAAGCAGGTTGTAATGAAAACATCATGAAAGAGTGACTTCAACTGCCATGAGCCAGATTTTGGAAACTGTTTACTTTCACAAAATCCACTTTTGGCCTCTTACAAGTCTGAAACGTATTTTAAGAGCATAAAAGGCTAAGAATGTACCGTAAACCAATAAAGGTGTGTAAGCAGGTTGTAATGAAAACATCATGAAACATTGAAATCAACTGCCCTAAGCCACTTTTTTGAAAATATGTTTACTTTCACAAAATCCACTTTTTTGAAGAAAATCTTTGAAACTGTGTTGACTTTCAGAAAATCCACTTTTGGCCTCTTTCAAGACTGAAACATATTTTAAGAGCATAAAAGGCTGAGAATGTACCGTAAACCAGTAAAGGTGGGTAAGCAGGTTGTAATGAAAACATCATGAAACATTGAAATCAACTGTCCTGAGGCAGTTTTTTGAAGAAAATCTTTGAAACTATGTTTACTTTCACAAAATCAACTTTTGGCCTCATCTCTGCCTGAAACGTCTTTTAAGAGCATAAAAAGTGAAAATGCATCTCTAGCCAGTAAAGTGCTGAAAGCTGCAGGTATTCATGAGAATGACATCAAACTGTGAAATCAACTGTCCTGAGGTAGTTCCTTGAAGAAAATCTTTGAAACTATGTTTACTTTCACAAAATCAACTTTTGGCCTCCTCTCTGCCTGAAACGTCTTTTAAGAGCATAAAAAGTGAAAATGCATCTCTAGCCAGTAAAGTGCTGAAAGCTGCAGGTATTCATGAGAATGACATCAAACTGTGAAATCAACTGTCCTGAGGTAGTTCCTTGAAGAAAATCTTTGAAACTATGTTTACTTTCACAAAATCAACTTTTGGCCTCCTCTCTGCCTGAAACGTCTTTTAAGAGCATAAAAAGTGAAAATCCATCTCTAGGCAGGAAAGTGCTGAAAGCTGCAGATATTCATGAACATGACATTAGACTGTGAAATCAACTGTCCTGAGGAAGTTCCTTGAAGAAAATCTTTGAAACTATGTTTACTTTCACAAAATCAACTTTTGGCCTCCTCTCTGCCTGAAACGTCTTTTAAGAGCATAAAAAGTGAAAATGCATCTCTAGCCAGTAAAGTGCAGAAAGCTGCAGGTATTCATGAGAATGACATCAAACTGTGAAATCAACTGTCCTGAGGTAGTTCCTTGAAGAAAATCTTTGAAACTATGTTTACTTTCACAAAATCAACTTTTGGCCTCCTCTCTGCCTGAAACGTCTTTTAAGAGCATACAAAGTGAAAATGCATCTCTAGCCAGAAAAAAGCTGAAAGCTGCAGATATTCATGAACATGACATTAGACTGTGAAATCAACTGTAAACATAAAAGGATGAGAATGTACCGTAAACCAGTAAAGGTTTACGGTACAAAAAAACATGACGATAAAAATTTGTATTTTCCCCAACAACAGCAAGATCCGCAGATGAATGATGCAGGTTGTAATGAAAACATCATGAAACAGTGAAATCAACTGACCTGAGCCAGTTTTCTGAAACTATGTTGACTTTCACAAAATCCACTTTTGGCCTCTTCCAAGCCTGAAACGTATTTTAAGAGCAGAAAAGGCTGAGAATGTACCGTAAACCAGTAAAGGTGGGTAAGCAGGTTGTAATGAAAACATCATGAAAAAGTGACATCAACTGCCCTGAGCCAGTTTTTGGAAGCTGTTTACTTTCACAAAATCCACTTTTGGCCTCTTCCAAGTCTGAAACGTATTTTAAGAGCATAAAAGGCTGAGAATGTACCGTAAACCAGTAAAGGTGGGTAAGCAGGTTGTAATGAAAACATCATGAAACAGTGACATCAACTGCCCTGAGCCAGTTTTTGGAAGCTGTTTACTTTCACAAAATCCACTTTTGGCCTCTTCCAACTCTGAAACGTATTTTAAGAGCATAAAAGGCTGAGAATGTACCGTAAACCAGTAAAGGTGGGTAAGCAGGTTCTAATGAAAACATCATGAAACTGTGAAATCAACTGACCTGAGCCAGTTTTCTGAAACTATGGTGACTTTCACAAATTCCACTTTTGGCCTCTTCCAAGCCTGAAACGTATTTTAAGAGCATAAAAGGCTGAGAATGTGCCGTAAACCAGTAAAGGTGGGTAAGCAGGTTGTAATGAAAACATCATGAAAAAGTGACATCAACTGCCCTGAGCCAGTTTTTGGAAGCTGTTTACTTTCACAAAATCCACTTTTGGCCTCTTCCAAGTCTGAAACGTATTTTAAGAGCATAAAAGGCTGAGAATGTACCGTAAACCAGTAAAGGTGGGTAAGCAGGTTGTAATGAAAACATCATGAAACAGTGACATCAACTGCCCTGAGCCAGTTTTTGGAAGCTGTTTACTTTCACAAAATCCACTTTTGGCCTCTTCCAACTCTGAAACGTATTTTAAGAGCATAAAAGGCTGAGAATGTACCGTAAACCAGTAAAGGTGGGTAAGCAGGTTCTAATGAAAACATCATGAAACTGTGAAATCAACTGACCTGAGCCAGTTTTCTGAAACTATGGTGACTTTCACAAATTCCACTTTTGGCCTCTTCCAAGCCTGAAACGTATTTTAAGAGCATAAAAGGCTGAGAATGTGCCGTAAACCAGTAAAGGTGGGTAAGCAGGTTGTAATGAAAACATCATGAAAAAGTGACATCAACTGCCCTGAGCCAGTTTTTGGAAGCTGTTTACTTTCACAAAATCCACTTTTGGCCTCTTCCAAGTCTGAAACGTATTTTAAGAGCATAAAAGGCTGAGAATGTACCGTAAACCAGTAAAGGTGGGTAAGCAGGTTGTAATGAAAACATCATGAAACTGTGAAATCAACTGCCCTGAGCCAGTTTTCTGAAACTATGTTGACTTTCACAAAATCCACTTTAGGCCTCTTCCAAGCCTGAAACTTATTTTAAGAGCAGAAAAGGCTGAGAATGTACCGTAAACCAGTAAAGGTGGGTAAGCAGGTTGTAATGAAAACATCATGAAAAAGTGACATCAACTGCCCTGAGCCAGTTTTTGGAAGCTGTTTACTTTCACAAAATCCACTTTTGGCCTCTTCCAAGTCTGAAACGTATTTTAAGAGCAGAAAAGGCTGAGAATGTACCGTAAACCAGTAAAGGTGGGTAAGCAGGTTGTAATGAAAACATCATGAAAAAGTGACATCAACTGCCCTGAGCCAGTTTTTGGAAGCTGTTTACTTTCATAAAATCCACTTTTGGCCTCTTCCAAGCCTGAAACGTATTTTAAGAGCAGAAAAGGCTGAGAATGTACCGTAAACCGGTAAAGGTGGGTAAGCAGGTTGTAATGAAAACATCATGAAACTGTGAAATCAACTGACCTGAGCCAGTTTTCTGAAACTATGTTGACTTTCACAAAATCCACTTTTGGCCTCTTCCAAGCCTGAAACGTATTTTAAGAGCATAAAAGGCTGAGAATGTACCGTAAACCAGTAAAGGTGGGTAAGCAGGTTCTAATGAAAACATCATGAAACTGTGAAATCAACTGACCTGAGCCAGTTTTCTGAAACTATGGTGACTTTCACAAATTCCACTTTTGGCCTCTTCCAAGCCTGAAACGTATTTTAAGAGCATAAAAGGCTGAGAATGTGCCGTAAACCAGTAAAGGTGGGTAAGCAGGTTGTAATGAAAACATCATGAAACAGTGAAATCAACTGACCTGAGCCAGTTTTCTGAAACTATGGTGACTTTCACAAAATCCACTTTTGGCCTCTTCCAATCCTGAAACGTATTTTAAGAGCATAAAAGGCTGAGAATGTACCGTACAAAAAAACATGACTATAAAAATTTGTATTTTCCCCAACAACAGCAAGATCCGCAGATGAATGATGCAGGTTGTAATGAAAACATCATGAAACAGTGAAATCAACTGCCCTGAGCCAGTTTTCTGAAACTATGTTGACTTTCACAAATTCCACTTTTGGCCTCTTCCAAGCCTGAAACGTATTTTAAGAGCATAAAAGGCTGAGAATGTGCCGTAAACCAGTAAAGGTGGGTAAGCAGGTTGTAATGAAAACATCATGAAACAGTGAAATCAACTGACCTGAGCCAGTTTTCTGAAACTATGGTGACTTTCACAAAATCCACTTTTGGCCTCTTCCAATCCTGAAACGTATTTTAAGAGCATAAAAGGCTGAGAATGTACCGTAAACCAGTAAAGGTTTACGGTACAAAAAAACATGACTATAAAAATTTGTATTTTCCCCAACAACAGCAAGATCCGCAGATGAATGATGCAGGTTGTAATGAAAACATCATGAAACAGTGAAATCAACTGCCCTGAGCCAGTTTTCTGAATCTATGTTGACTTTCACAAAATCCACTTTTGGCCTCTTCCAAGCCTGAAACGTATTTTAAGAGCATAAAAGGCTGAGAATGTACCGTACAAAAAACATGACTATAAAAATTTGTATTTTCCCCAACAATAGCAAGATCCGCAGATGAATGATGCAGGTTGTAATGAAAACATCATGAAACAGTGAAATCAACTGCCCTGAGCCAGTTTTCTGAAACTATGTTGACTTTCACAAAATCCACTTTTGGCCTCTTCCAAGCCTGAAACGTATTTTAAGAGCAGAAAAGGCTGAGAATGTACCGTAAACCAGTAAAGGTGGGTAAGCAGGTTGTAATGAAAACATCATGAAAAAGTGACATCAACTGCCCTGAGCCAGTTTTTGGAAGCTGTTTACTTTCACAAAATCCACTTTTGGCCTCTTCCAAGTCTGAAACGTATTTTAAGAGCATAAAAGGCTGAGAATGTACCGTAAACCAGTAAAGGTGTGTAAGCAGGTTCTAATGAAAACATCATGAAACTGTGAAATCAACTGACCTGAGCCAGTTTTCTGAAACTATGGTGACTTTCACAAATTCCACTTTTGGCCTCTTCCAAGCCTGAAACGTATTTTAAGAGCATAAAAGGCTGAGAATGTGCCGTAAACCAGTAAAGGTGGGTAAGCAGGTTGTAATGAAAACATCATGAAACAGTGAAATCAACTGACCTGAGCCAGTTTTCTGAAACTATGGTGACTTTCACAAAATCCACTTTTGGCCTCTTCCAATCCTGAAACGTATTTTAAGAGCATAAAAGGCTGAGAATGTACCGTAAACCAGTAAAGGTTTACGGTACAAAAAAACATGACTATAAAAATTTGTATTTTCCCCAACAACAGCAAGATCCGCAGATGAATGATGGAGGTTGTAATGAAAACATCATGAAACAGTGAAATCAACTGACCTGAGCCAGTTTTCTGAAACTATGTTGACTTTCACAAAATCCACTTTTGGCCTCTTCCAAGCCTGAAACGTATTTTAAGAGCAGAAAAGGCTGAGAATGTACCGTAAACCAGTAAAGGTGGGTAAGCAGGTTGTAATGAAAACATCATGAAAAAGTGACATCAACTGCCCTGAGCCAGTTTTTGGAAGCTGTTTACTTTCACAAAATCCACTTTTGGCCTCTTCCAAGTCTGAAACGTATTTTAAGAGCATAAAAGGCTGAGAATGTACCGTAAACCAGTAAAGGTGGGTAAGCAGGTTCTAATGAAAACATCATGAAACTGTGAAATCAACTGACCTGAGCCAGTTTTCTGAAACTATGGTGACTTTCACAAATTCCACTTTTGGCCTCTTCCAAGCCTGAAACGTATTTTAAGAGCATAAAAGGCTGAGAATGTGCCGTAAACCAGTAAAGGTGGGTAAGCAGGTTGTAATGAAAACATCATGAAACAGTGAAATCAACTGACCTGAGCCAGTTTTCTGAAACTATGGTGACTTTCACAAAATCCACTTTTGGCCTCTTCCAATCCTGAAACGTATTTTAAGAGCATAAAAGGCTGAGAATGTACCGTAAACCAGTAAAGGTTTACGGTACAAAAAAACATGACTATAAAAATTTGTATTTTCCCCAACAACAGCAAGATCCGCAGATGAATGATGCAGGTTGTAATGAAAACATCATGAAACAGTGAAATCAACTGACCTGAGCCAGTTTTCTGAAACTATGTTGACTTTCACAAAATCCACTTTTGGCCTCTTCCAAGCCTGAAACGTATTTTAAGAGCAGAAAAGGCTGAGAATGTACCGTAAACCAGTAAAGGTGGGTAAGCAGGTTGTAATGAAAACATCATGAAAAAGTGACATCAACTGCCCTGAGCCAGTTTTTGGAAGCTGTTTACTTTCACAAAATCCACTTTTGGCCTCTTCCAAGTCTGAAACGTATTTTAAGAGCATAAAAGGCTGAGAATGTACCGTAAACCAGTAAAGGTGGGTAAGCAGGTTCTAATGAAAACATCATGAAACTGTGAAATCAACTGACCTGAGCCAGTTTTCTGAAACTATGGTGACTTTCACAAATTCCACTTTTGGCCTCTTCCAAGCCTGAAATGTATTTTAAGAGCATAAAAGGCTGAGAATGTGCCGTAAACCAGTAAAGGTGGGTAAGCAGGTTGTAATGAAAACATCATGAAACAGTGAAATCAACTGACCTGAGCCAGTTTTCTGAAACTATGGTGACTTTCACAAAATCCACTTTTGGCCTCTTCCAATCCTGAAACGTATTTTAAGAGCATAAAAGGCTGAGAATGTACCGTAAACCAGTAAAGGTTTACGGTACAAAAAAACATGACTATAAAAATTTGTATTTTCCCCAACAACAGCAAGATCCGCAGATGAATGATGCAGGTTGTAATGAAAACATCATGAAACAGTGAAATCAACTGACCTGAGCCAGTTTTCTGAAACTATGTTGACTTTCACAAAATCCACTTTTGGCCTCTTCCAAGCCTGAAACGTATTTTAAGAGCAGAAAAGGCTGAGAATGTACCGTAAACCAGTAAAGGTGGGTAAGCAGGTTGTAATGAAAACATCATGAAAAAGTGACATCAACTGCCCTGAGCCAGTTTTTGGAAGCTGTTTACTTTCACAAAATCCACTTTTGGCCTCTTCCAAGTCTGAAACGTATTTTAAGAGCATAAAAGGCTGAGAATGTACCGTAAACCAGTAAAGGTGGGTAAGCAGGTTGTAATGAAAACATCATGAAACTGTGAAATCAACTGCCCTGAGCCAGTTTTCTGAATCTATGTTGACTTTCACAAAATCCACTTTTGGCCTCTTCCAAGCCTGAAACGTATTTTAAGAGCATAAAAGGCTGAGAATGTACCGTACAAAAAAAACATGACTATAAAAATTTGTATTTTCCCCAACAACAGCAAGATCCGCAGATGAATGATGCAGGTTGTAATGAAAACATCATGAAACAGTGAAATCAACTGCCCTGAGCCAGTTTTCTGAAACTATGTTGACTTTCACAAAATCCACTTTTGGCCTCTTCCAAGCCTGAAACTTATTTTAGAGCAGAAAAGGGTGAGAATGTACCGTAAACCAGTAAAGGTGGGTAAGCAGGTTGTAATGAAAACATCATGAAAAAGTGACATCAACTGCCCTGAGCCAGTTTTTGGAAGCTGTTTACTTTCACAAAATCCACTTTTGGCCTCTTCCAAGTCTGAAACGTATTTTAAGAGCATAAAAGGCTGAGAATGTACCGTAAACCAGTAAAGGTGGGTAAGCAGGTTGTAATGAAAACATCATGAAACTGTGAAATCAACTGCCCTGAGCCAGTTTTCTGAATCTATGTTGACTTTCACAAAATCCACTTTTGGCCTCTTCCAAGCCTGAAACGTATTTTAAGAGCATAAAAGGCTGAGAATGTACCGTACAAAAAACATGACTATAAAAATTTGTATTTTCCCCAACAATAGCAAGATCCGCAGATGAATGATGCAGGTTGTAATGAAAACATCATGAAACAGTGAAATCAACTGCCCTGAGCCAGTTTTCTGAAACTATGTTGACTTTCACAAAATCCACTTTTGGCCTCTTCCAAGCCTGAAACGTATTTTAAGAGCAGAAAAGGCTGAGAATGTACCGTAAACCAGTAAAGGTGGGTAAGCAGGTTGTAATGAAAACATCATGAAAAAGTGACATCAACTGCCCTGAGCCAGTTTTTGGAAGCTGTTTACTTTCACAAAATCCACTTTTGGCCTCTTCCAAGTCTGAAACGTATTTTAAGAGCATAAAAGGCTGAGAATGTACCGTAAACCAGTAAAGGTGGGTAAGCAGGTTCTAATGAAAACATCATGAAACTGTGAAATCAACTGACCTGAGCCAGTTTTCTGAAACTATGGTGACTTTCACAAATTCCACTTTTGGCCTCTTCCAAGCCTGAAACGTATTTTAAGAGCATAAAAGGCTGAGAATGTGCCGTAAACCAGTAAAGGTGGGTAAGCAGGTTGTAATGAAAACATCATGAAACAGTGAAATTAACTGACCTGAGCCAGTTTTCTGAAACTATGGTGACTTTCACAAAATCCACTTTTGGCCTCTTCCAATCCTGAAACGTATTTTAAGAGCATAAAAGGCTGAGAATGTACCGTAAACCAGTAAAGGTTTACGGTACAAAAAAACATGACTATAAAAATTTGTATTTTCCCCAACAACAGCAAGATCCGCAGATGAATGATGCAGGTTGTAATGAAAACATCATGAAACAGTGAAATCAACTGACCTGAGCCAGTTTTCTGAAACTATGTTGACTTTCACAAAATCCACTTTTGGCCTCTTCCAAGCCTGAAACGTATTTTAAGAGCAGAAAAGGCTGAGAATGTACCGTAAACCAGTAAAGGTGGGTAAGCAGGTTGTAATGAAAACATCATGAAAAAGTGACATCAACTGCCCTGAGCCAGTTTTTGGAAGCTGTTTACTTTCACAAAATCCACTTTTGGCCTCTTCCAAGTCTGAAACGTATTTTAAGAGCATAAAAGGCTGAGAATGTACCGTAAACCAGTAAAGGTGGGTAAGCAGGTTCTAATGAAAACATCATGAAACTGTGAAATCAACTGACCTGAGCCAGTTTTCTGAAACTATGGTGACTTTCACAAATTCCACTTTTGGCCTCTTCCAAGCCTGAAACGTATTTTAAGAGCATAAAAGGCTGAGAATGTGCCGTAAACCAGTAAAGGTGGGTAAGCAGGTTGTCATGAAAACATCATGAAACAGTGAAATCAACTGACCTGAGCCAGTTTTCTGAAACTATGGTGACTTTCACAAAATCCACTTTTGGCCTCTTCCAATCCTGAAACGTATTTTAAGAGCATAAAAGGCTGAGAATGTACCGTAAACCAGTAAAGGTTTACGGTACAAAAAAACATGACTATAAAAATTTGTATTTTCCCCAACAACAGCAAGATCCGCAGATGAATGATGCAGGTTGTAATGAAAACATCATGAAACAGTGAAATCAACTGACCTGAGCCAGTTTTCTGAAACTATGTTGACTTTCACAAAATCCACTTTTGGCCTCTTCCAAGCCTGAAACGTATTTTAAGAGCAGAAAAGGCTGAGAATGTACCGTAAACCAGTAAAGGTGGGTAAGCAGGTTGTAATGAAAACATCATGAAAAAGTGACATCAACTGCCCTGAGCCAGTTTTTGGAAGCTGTTTACTTTCACAAAATCCACTTTTGGCCTCTTCCAAGTCTGAAACGTATTTTAAGAGCATAAAAGGCTGAGAATGTACCGTAAACCAGTAAAGGTGGGTAAGCAGGTTGTAATGAAAACATCATGAAACTGTGAAATCAACTGCCCTGAGCCAGTTTTCTGAATCTATGTTGACTTTCACAAAATCCACTTTTGGCCTCTTCCAAGCCTGAAACGTATTTTAAGAGCATAAAAGGCTGAGAATGTACCGTACAAAAAACATGACTATAAAAATTTGTATTTTCCCCAACAACAGCAAGATCCGCAGATGAATGATGCAGGTTGTAATGAAAACATCATGAAACAGTGAAATCAACTGCCCTGAGCCAGTTTTCTGAAACTATGTTGACTTTCACAAAATCCACTTTTGGCCTCTTCCAAGCCTGAAACTTATTTTAGAGCAGAAAAGGGTGAGAATGTACCGTAAACCAGTAAAGGTGGGTAAGCAGGTTGTAATGAAAACATCATGAAAAAGTGACATCAACTGCCCTGAGCCAGTTTTTGGAAGCTGTTTACTTTCACAAAATCCACTTTTGGCCTCTTCCAAGTCTGAAACGTATTTTAAGAGCATAAAAGGCTGAGAATGTACCGTAAACCAGTAAAGGTGGGTAAGCAGGTTCTAATGAAAACATCATGAAACTGTGAAATCAACTGACCTGAGCCAGTTTTCTGAAACTATGGTGACTTTCACAAATTCCACTTTTGGCCTCTTCCAAGCCTGAAACGTATTTTAAGAGCATAAAAGGCTGAGAATGTGCCGTAAACCAGTAAAGGTGGGTAAGCAGGTTGTAATGAAAACATCATGAAACAGTGAAATCAACTGACCTGAGCCAGTTTTCTGAAACTATGTTGACTTTCACAAAATCCACTTTTGGCCTCTTCCAAGCCTGAAACGTATTTTAAGAGCAGAAAAGGCTGAGAATGTACCGTAAACCAGTAAAGGTGGGTAAGCAGGTTGTAATGGAAACATCATGAAAAAGTGACATCAACTGCCCTGAGCCAGTTTTTGGAAGCTGTTTACTTTCACAAAATCCACTTTTGGCCTCTTCCAAGTCTGAAACGTATTTTAAGAGCATAAAAGGCTGAGAATGTACCGTAAACCAGTAAAGGTGGGTAAGCAGGTTCTAATGAAAACATCATGAAACTGTGAAATCAACTGACCTGAGCCAGTTTTCTGAAACTATGGTGACTTTCACAAATTCCACTTTTGGCCTCTTCCAAGCCTGAAACGTATTTTAAGAGCATAAAAGGCTGAGAATGTGCCGTAAACCAGTAAAGGTGGGTAAGCAGGTTGTAATGAAAACATCATGAAACAGTGAAATCAACTGACCTGAGCCAGTTTTCTGAAACTATGGTGACTTTCACAAAATCCACTTTTGGCCTCTTCCAATCCTGAAACGTATTTTAAGAGCATAAAAGGCTGAGAATGTACCGTAAACCAGTAAAGGTTTACGGTACAAAAAAACATGACTATAAAAATTTGTATTTTCCCCAACAACAGCAAGATCCGCAGATGAATGATGCAGGTTGTAATGAAAACATCATGAAACAGTGAAATCAACTGACCTGAGCCAGTTTTCTGAAACTATGTTGACTTTCACAAAATCCACTTTTGGCCTCTTCCAAGCCTGAAACGTATTTTAAGAGCAGAAAAGGCTGAGAATGTACCGTAAACCAGTAAAGGTGGGTAAGCAGGTTGTAATGAAAACATCATGAAAAAGTGACATCAACTGCCCTGAGCCAGTTTTTGGAAGCTGTTTACTTTCACAAAATCCACTTTTGGCCTCTTCCAAGTCTGAAACGTATTTTAAGAGCATAAAAGGCTGAGAATGTACCGTAAACCAGTAAAGGTGGGTAAGCAGGTTGTAATGAAAACATCATGAAACTGTGAAATCAACTGCCCTGAGCCAGTTTTCTGAATCTATGTTGACTTTCACAAAATCCACTTTTGGCCTCTTCCAAGCCTGAAACGTATTTTAAGAGCATAAAAGGCTGAGAATGTACCGTACAAAAAAAACATGACTATAAAAATTTGTATTTTCCCCAACAACAGCAAGATCCGCAGATGAATGATGCAGGTTGTAATGAAAACATCATGAAACAGTGAAATCAACTGCCCTGAGCCACTTTTCTGAAACTATGTTGACTTTCACAAAATCCACTTTTGGCCTCTTCCAAGCCTGAAACTTATTTTAGAGCAGAAAAGGGTGAGAATGTACCGTAAACCAGTAAAGGTGGGTAAGCAGGTTGTAATGAAAACATCATGAAAAAGTGACATCAACTGCCCTGAGCCAGTTTTTGGAAGCTGTTTACTTTCACAAAATCCACTTTTGGCCTCTTCCAAGTCTGAAACGTATTTTAAGAGCATAAAAGGCTGAGAATGTACCGTAAACCAGTAAAGGTGGGTAAGCAGGTTCAAATGAAAACATCATGAAACTGTGAAATCAACTGACCTGAGCCAGTTTTCTGAAACTATGGTGACTTTCACAAATTCCACTTTTGGCCTCTTCCAAGCCTGAAACGTATTTTAAGAGCATAAAAGGCTGAGAATGTGCCGTAAACCAGTAAAGGTGGGTAAGCAGGTTGTAATGAAAACATCATGAAACAGTGAAATCAACTGACCTGAGCCAGTTTTCTGAAACTATGGTGACTTTCACAAAATCCACTTTTGGCCTCTTCCAATCCTGAAACGTATTTTAAGAGCATAAAAGGCTGAGAATGTACCGTAAACCAGTAAAGGTTTACGGTACAAAAAAACATGACTATAAAAATTTGTATTTTCCCCAACAACAGCAAGATCCGCAGATGAATGATGCAGGTTGTAATGAAAACATCATGAAACAGTGAAATCAACTGCCCTGAGCCAGTTTTCTGAATCTATGTTGACTTTCACAAAATCCACTTTTGGCCTCTTCCAAGCCTGAAACGTATTTTAAGAGCATAAAAGGCTGAGAATGTACCGTACAAAAAACATGACTATAAAAATTTGTATTTTCCCCAACAATAGCAAGATCCGCAGATGAATGATGCAGGTTGTAATGAAAACATCATGAAACAGTGAAATCAACTGCCCTGAGCCAGTTTTCTGAAACTATGTTGACTTTCACAAAATCCACTTTTGGCCTCTTCCAAGCCTGAAACGTATTTTAAGAGCAGAAAAGGCTGAGAATGTACCGTAAACCAGTAAAGGTGGGTAAGCAGGTTGTAATGAAAACATCATGAAAAAGTGACATCAACTGCCCTGAGCCAGTTTTTGGAAGCTGTTTACTTTCACAAAATCCACTTTTGGCCTCTTCCAAGTCTGAAACGTATTTTAAGAGCATAAAAGGCTGAGAATGTACCGTAAACCAGTAAAGGTGGGTAAGCAGGTTCTAATGAAAACATCATGAAACTGTGAAATCAACTGACCTGAGCCAGTTTTCTGAAACTATGGTGACTTTCACAAATTCCACTTTTGGCCTCTTCCAAGCCTGAAACGTATTTTAAGAGCATAAAAGGCTGAGAATGTGCCGTAAACCAGTAAAGGTGGGTAAGCAGGTTGTAATGAAAACATCATGAAACAGTGAAATCAACTGACCTGAGCCAGTTTTCTGAAACTATGGTGACTTTCACAAAATCCACTTTTGGCCTCTTCCAATCCTGAAACGTATTTTAAGAGCATAAAAGGCTGAGAATGTACCGTAAACCAGTAAAGGTTTACGGTACAAAAAAACATGACTATAAAAATTTGTATTTTCCCCAACAACAGCAAGATCCGCAGATGAATGATAGGTTGTAATGAAAACATCATGAAACAGTGAAATCAACTGACCTGAGCCAGTTTTCTGAAACTATGTTGACTTTCACAAAATCCACTTTTGGCCTCTTCCAAGCCTGAAACGTATTTTAAGAGCAGAAAAGGCTGAGAATGTACCGTAAACCAGTAAAGGTGGGTAAGCAGGTTGTAATGAAAACATCATGAAAAAGTGACATCAACTGCCCTGAGCCAGTTTTTGGAAGCTGTTTACTTTCACAAAATCCACTTTTGGCCTCTTCCAAGTCTGAAACGTATTTTAAGAGCATAAAAGGCTGAGAATGTACCGTAAACCAGTAAAGGTGGGTAAGCAGGTTCTAATGAAAACATCATGAAACTGTGAAATCAACTGACCTGAGCCAGTTTTCTGAAACTATGGTGACTTTCACAAATTCCACTTTTGGCCTCTTCCAAGCCTGAAACGTATTTTAAGAGCATAAAAGGCTGAGAATGTGCCGTAAACCAGTAAAGGTGGGTAAGCAGGTTGTAATGAAAACATCATGAAACAGTGAAATCAACTGACCTGAGCCAGTTTTCTGAAACTATGGTGACTTTCACAAAATCCACTTTTGGCCTCTTCCAATCCTGAAACGTATTTTAAGAGCATAAAAGGCTGAGAATGTACCGTAAACCAGTAAAGGTTTACGGTACAAAAAAACATGACTATAAAAATTTGTATTTTCCCCAACAACAGCAAGATCCGCAGATGAATGATGCAGGTTGTAATGAAAACATCATGAAACAGTGAAATCAACTGCCCTGAGCCAGTTTTCTGAAACTATGTTGACTTTCACAAAATCCACTTTTGGCCTCTTCCAAGCCTGAAACTTATTTTAAGAGCAGAAAAGGGTGAGAATGTACCGTAAACCAGTAAAGGTGGGTAAGCAGGTTGTAATGAAAACATCATGAAACAGTGAAATCAACTGCCCTGAGCCAGTTTTTGGAAGCTGTTTACTTTCACAAAATCCACTTTTGGCCTCTTCCAAGTCTGAAACGTATTTTAAGAGCATAAAAGGCTGAGAATGTACCGTAAACCAGTAAAGGTGGGTAAGCAGGTTCTAATGAAAACATCATGAAACTGTGAAATCAACTGACCTGAGCCAGTTTTCTGAAACTATGGTGACTTTCACAAATTCCACTTTTGGCCTCTTCCAAGCCTGAAACGTATTTTAAGAGCATAAAAGGCTGAGAATGTGCCGTAAACCAGTAAAGGTGGGTAAGCAGGTTGTAATGAAAACATCATGAAACAGTGAAATCAACTGACCTGAGCCAGTTTTCTGAAACTATGGTGACTTTCACAAAATCCACTTTTGGCCTCTTCCAATCCTGAAACGTATTTTAAGAGCATAAAAGGCTGAGAATGTACCGTAAACCAGTAAAGGTTTACGGTACAAAAAAACATGACTATAAAAATTTGTATTTTCCCCAACAACAGCAAGATCCGCAGATGAATGATGCAGGTTGTAATGAAAACATCATGAAACAGTAAAATCAACTGACCTGAGCCAGTTTTCTGAAACTATGTTGACTTTCACAAAATCCACTTTTGGCCTCTTCCAAGCCTGAAACGTATTTTAAGAGCAGAAAAGGCTGAGAATGTACCGTAAACCAGTAAAGGTGGGTAAGCAGGTTGTAATGAAAACATCATGAAAAAGTGACATCAACTGCCCTGAGCCAGTTTTTGGAAGCTGTTTACTTTCACAAAATCCACTTTTGGCCTCTTCCAAGTCTGAAACATATTTTAAGAGCATAAAAGGCTGAGAATGTACCGTAAACCAGTAAAGGTGGGTAAGCAGGTTCTAATGAAAACATCATGAAACTGTGAAATCAACTGACCTGAGCCAGTTTTCTGAAACTATGGTGACTTTCACAAATTCCACTTTTGGCCTCTTCCAAGCCTGAAACGTATTTTAAGAGCATAAAAGGCTGAGAATGTGCCGTAAACCAGTAAAGGTGGGTAAGCAGGTTGTAATGAAAACATCATGAAACAGTGAAATCAACTGACCTGAGCCAGTTTTCTGAAACTATGGTGACTTTCACAAAATCCACTTTTGGCCTCTTCCAATCCTGAAACGTATTTTAAGAGCATAAAAGGCTGAGAATGTACCGTAAACCAGTAAAGGTTTACGGTACAAAAAAACATGACTATAAAAATTTGTATTTTCCCCAACAACAGCAAGATCCGCAGATGAATGATGCAGGTTGTAATGAAAACATCATGAAACAGTGAAATCAACTGCCCTGAGCCAGTTTTCTGAAACTATGTTGACTTTCACAAAATCCACTTTTGGCCTCTTCCAAGCCTGAAACTTATTTTAAGAGCAGAAAAGGGTGAGAATGTACCGTAAACCAGTAAAGGTGGGTAAGCAGGTTGTAATGAAAACATCATGAAAAAGTGACATCAACTGCCCTGAGCCAGTTTTTGGAAGCTGTTTACTTTCACAAAATCCACTTTTGGCCTCTTCCAAGTCTGAAACGTATTTTAAGAGCATAAAAGGCTGAGAATGTACCGTAAACCAGTAAAGGTGGGTAAGCAGGTTGTAATGAAAACATCATGAAACTGTGAAATCAACTGCCCTGAGCCAGTTTTCTGAATCTATGTTGACTTTCACAAAATCCACTTTTGGCCTCTTCCAAGCCTGAAACGTATTTTAAGAGCATAAAAGGCTGAGAATGTACCGTACAAAAAACATGACTATAAAAATTTGTATTTTCCCCAACAACAGCAAGATCCGCAGATGAATGATGCAGGTTGTAATGAAAACATCATGAAACAGTGAAATCAACTGCCCTGAGCCAGTTTTTGGAAGCTGTTTACTTTCACAAAATCCACTTTTGGCCTCTTCCAACTCTGAAACGTATTTTAAGAGCATAAAAGGCTGAGAATGTACCGTAAACCAGTAAAGGTGGGTAAGCAGGTTGTAATGAAAACATCATGAAACTGTGAAATCAACTGCCCTGAGCCAGTTTTCTGAATCTATGTTGACTTTCACAAAATCCACTTTTGGCCTCTTCCAAGCCTGAAACGTATTTTAAGAGCATAAAAGGCTGAGAATGTACCGTACAAAAAAAACATGACTATAAAAATTTGTATTTTCCCCAACAACAGCAAGATCCGCAGATGAATGATACAGGTTGTAATGAAAACATCATGAAACAGTGAAATCAACTGCCCTGAGCCAGTTTTCTGAAACTATGTTGACTTTCACAAAATCCACTTTTGGCCTCTTCCAAGCCTGAAACTTATTTTAAGAGCAGAAAAGGGTGAGAATGTACCGTAAACCAGTAAAGGTGGGTAAGCAGGTTGTAATGAAAACATCATGAAACTGTGAAATCAACTGCCCTGAGCCAGTTTTCTGAATCTATGTTGACTTTCACAAAATCCACTTTTGGCCTCTTCCAAGCCTGAAACGTATTTTAAGAGCATAAAAGGCTGAGAATGTACCGTACAAAAAACATGACTATAAAAATTTGTATTTTCCCCAACAACAGCAAGATCCGCAGATGAATGAAACAGTGAAATCAACTGCCCTGAGCCAGTTTTCTGAAACTATGTTGACTTTCACAAAATCCACTTTTGGCCTCTTCCAAGCCTGAAACTTATTTTAAGAGCAGAAAAGGGTGAGAATGTACCGTAAACCAGTAAAGGTGGGTAAGCAGGTTGTAATGAAAACATCATGAAACAGTGAAATCAACTGCCCTGAGCCAGTTTTTGGAAGCTGTTTACTTTCACAAAATCCACTTTTGGCCTCTTCCAAGTCTGAAACGTATTTTAAGAGCATAAAAGGCTGAGAATGTACCGTAAACCAGTAAAGGTGGGTAAGCAGGTTCTAATGAAAACATCATGAAACTGTGAAATCAACTGACCTGAGCCAGTTTTCTGAAACTATGGTGACTTTCACAAATTCCACTTTTGGCCTCTTCCAAGCCTGAAACGTATTTTAAGAGCATAAAAGGCTGAGAATGTGCCGTAAACCAGTAAAGGTGGGTAAGCAGGTTGTAATGAAAACATCATGAAACAGTGAAATCAACTGACCTGAGCCAGTTTTCTGAAACTATGGTGACTTTCACAAAATCCACTTTTGGCCTCTTCCAATCCTGAAACGTATTTTAAGAGCATAAAAGGCTGAGAATGTACCGTAAACCAGTAAAGGTTTACGGTACAAAAAAACATGACTATAAAAATTTGTATTTTCCCCAACAACAGCAAGATCCGCAGATGAATGATGCAGGTTGTAATGAAAACATCATGAAACAGTAAAATCAACTGACCTGAGCCAGTTTTCTGAAACTATGTTGACTTTCACAAAATCCACTTTTGGCCTCTTCCAAGCCTGAAACGTATTTTAAGAGCAGAAAAGGCTGAGAATGTACCGTAAACCAGTAAAGGTGGGTAAGCAGGTTGTAATGAAAACATCATGAAAAAGTGACATCAACTGCCCTGAGCCAGTTTTTGGAAGCTGTTTACTTTCACAAAATCCACTTTTGGCCTCTTCCAAGTCTGAAACATATTTTAAGAGCATAAAAGGCTGAGAATGTACCGTAAACCAGTAAAGGTGGGTAAGCAGGTTCTAATGAAAACATCATGAAACTGTGAAATCAACTGACCTGAGCCAGTTTTCTGAAACTATGGTGACTTTCACAAATTCCACTTTTGGCCTCTTCCAAGCCTGAAACGTATTTTAAGAGCATAAAAGGCTGAGAATGTGCCGTAAACCAGTAAAGGTGGGTAAGCAGGTTGTAATGAAAACATCATGAAACAGTGAAATCAACTGACCTGAGCCAGTTTTCTGAAACTATGGTGACTTTCACAAAATCCACTTTTGGCCTCTTCCAATCCTGAAACGTATTTTAAGAGCATAAAAGGCTGAGAATGTACCGTAAACCAGTAAAGGTTTACGGTACAAAAAAACATGACTATAAAAATTTGTATTTTCCCCAACAACAGCAAGATCCGCAGATGAATGATGCAGGTTGTAATGAAAACATCATGAAACAGTGAAATCAACTGCCCTGAGCCAGTTTTCTGAAACTATGTTGACTTTCACAAAATCCACTTTTGGCCTCTTCCAACTCTGAAACGTATTTTAAGAGCATAAAAGGCTGAGAATGTACCGTAAACCAGTAAAGGTGGGTAAGCAGGTTGTAATGAAAACATCATGAAACTGTGAAATCAACTGCCCTGAGCCAGTTTTCTGAATCTATGTTGACTTTCACAAAATCCACTTTTGGCCTCTTCCAAGCCTGAAACGTATTTTAAGAGCATAAAAGGCTGAGAATGTACCGTACAAAAAACATGACTATAAAAATTTGTATTTTCCCCAACAACAGCAAGATCCGCAGATGAATGATGCAGGTTGTAATGAAAACATCATGAAACAGTGAAATCAACTGCCCTGAGCCAGTTTTCTGAAACTATGTTGACTTTCACAAAATCCACTTTTGGCCTCTTCCAAGCCTGAAACTTATTTTAAGAGCAGAAAAGGGTGAGAATGTACCGTAAACCAGTAAAGGTGGGTAAGCAGGTTGTAATGAAAACATCATGAAACTGTGAAATCAACTGCCCTGAGCCAGTTTTCTGAATCTATGTTGACTTTCACAAAATCCACTTTTGGCCTCTTCCAAGCCTGAAACGTATTTTAAGAGCATAAAAGGCTGAGAATGTACCGTACAAAAAACATGACTATAAAAATTTGTATTTTCCCCAACAACAGCAAGATCCGCAGATGAATGATGCAGGTTGTAATGAAAACATCATGAAACAGTGAAATCAACTGCCCTGAGCCAGTTTTCTGAAACTATGTTGACTTTCACAAAATCCACTTTTGGCCTCTTCCAAGCCTGAAACTTATTTTAAGAGCAGAAAAGGGTGAGAATGTACCGTAAACCAGTAAAGGTGGGTAAGCAGGTTGTAATGAAAACATCATGAAAAAGTGACATCAACTGCCCTGAGCCAGTTTTTGGAAGCTGTTTACTTTCACAAAATCCACTTTTGGCCTCTTCCAACTCTGAAACGTATTTTAAGAGCATAAAAGGCTGAGAATGTACCGTAAACCAGTAAAGGTGGGTAAGCAGGTTCTAATGAAAACATCATGAAACTGTGAAATCAACTGACCTGAGCCAGTTTTCTGAAACTATGTTGACTTTCACAAAATCCACTTTTGGCCGCTTCCAAGCCTGAAACGTATTTTAAGAGCATAAAAGGCTGAGAATGTACCGTAAACCAGTAAAGGTGGGTAAGCAGGTTCTAATGAAAACATCATGAAACTGTGAAATCAACTGACCTGAGCCAGTTTTCTGAAACTATGGTGACTTTCACAAATTCCACTTTTGGCCTCTTCCAATCCTGAAACGTATTTTAAGAGCATAAAAGGCTGAGAATGTACCGTAAACCAGTAAAGGTTTACGGTACAAAAAAACATGACTATAAAAATTTGTATTTTCCCCAACAACAGCAAGATCCGCAGATGAATGATGCAGGTTGTAATGAAAACATCATGAAACAGTGAAATCAACTGACCTGAGCCAGTTTTCTGAAACTATGTTGACTTTCACAAAATCCACTTTTGGCCTCTTCCAAGCCTGAAACGTATTTTAAGAGCAGAAAAGGCTGAGAATGTACCGTAAACCAGTAAAGGTGGGTAAGCAGGTTGTAATGAAAACATCATGAAAAAGTGACATCAACTGCCCTGAGCCAGTTTTTGGAAGCTGTTTACTTTCACAAAATCCACTTTTGGCCTCTTCCAATCCTGAAACGTATTTTAAGAGCATAAAAGGCTGAGAATGTACCGTAAACCAGTAAAGGTTTACGGTACAAAAAAACATGACTATAAAAATTTGTATTTTCCCCAACAACAGTAAGATCCGCGTATAGTGAGGAAACGGGAGAGCCTTTCAGCGTGTTTTCGTAGCTTTCAAACATATTAGGCAGTCACATCGCAGTGTCTGTACACACCAGGTATCACATCTGCCCTTTCCCTTAGCTGGAGCGTATGCACTTTCCCCCTTAGGTGTTCATAGTTCCAGCTGAGCATGCATTATAGAGAGTTTATTATTTGAATGTTAATTATCTCATAAAACTGATTGAAGCTATAAGTGTGGCGATTTATTCATATTTATGAATCGCTCTACATATTTTTGACAAACGTGTTTTAGTTTGATGCATGTTCCAGCTGACCGTTTGGTCACGATTGAGAGAGAAATGCCATCTGTTAAATAAAATACAATAAATGATTCAATAAATGACAATGATATGGTAGTATAATATTGCATTACAAGTCAGTGCTTCAAAACTATTTGCATATATATATTTTCAATGAAACTGTAAGAAACATGTGATCATGTCATGAGGTTTGACTCTATAGTTTTTCGTGCAACTTTTTAGTTGGACAGAGGAATTTGTCTTAACAAGAGGGCAGAACACAATCGGATATCAAATGAAGACTGATGGCGCACGGGCCAGACGGCGTACGGGGCGCACGGCGCACGGTCGACATATAACCGCTACCTCTGTGGGCATAACACAATCGGATATAAAAGGAATCAAATAAAGAGTCACGGGCGCACGGCACACGCGCTTATAAAACAGCTACAAGTGTGGCCGGAGCAGATCGGATATAAAAGGAAGAAGACTGGTCTGGCACACATGCACAGTCAATAGATTTGCATACCGATATAAAGTGAGTTTTTATTTCACCGTAAATGTTCATCTAACAACTGAGTTTTCAGGTGATGTGTTTGTGACTCTTCCCCTCTGTCTCCTCTCACAGGGAGAAGATGATCTGCAGGATCCTGCTGCTCTTCATCCTGACCTCCTGTGTCTGCGGTGAGTTTACTTTTGTATTTTTTGAAAGCACTACAGCTCTGAAGCATCACATGTCAAGAACGTCAGACCGGTTTCTCTTCTACCCTTTCTATCCAAACCACAGGAACGTGCTGTCTTTAACCAACTGTCTTCCTATCTCCACCAGAACAGCCTCTTGGACCCCCACCAGTCCACGTTCAAGGTGGGTCACTCGACAGAGACAGCCCTCCTTGCGGTGACAGCGTCCCTCTCTCCTCTGTCCTGATTCTCCTGGACCTGTCTGCGGCGTTTGACACAGTGAACCACCAGATCCTCCTCTCCAACCTCGAGGGGATGGGTGTCTCAGGCTCTGCACTCTCCCTGTTTGCATCCCGACACTTACCTGTGTGGGCAGACCAAAATAAACTCCAGACTGAATTGTGCACAGTATGCACGGCGCACGACATTGCATGGGGCGCACAGCGCATGTAAAACGGTTACCTGTGTGGACGGAAATTAATATAATGAAGACTGGCGGTGCACTGGTGCACGGCAGATATAATACAGCTACATGTATGGGCCGAAAACAATCGGATGTAAAGGGAATCAAAGGAAGCGTGACGGCGCACAGGCCACACGGGGGACGGCTGTATACAGCCTCCAGAGCCCCTCCCCTCTCTGCTCCCTGTCAAGAGGAAACATGTGATCATGTCATGAGGTTTGACTCTATCGGTTTTCATTCAAGGTTTTTGTTAGACAGAGGAGTTTTTCTTGCAAGTGGTTGCAAAACTGAGCAAAAATGCATCAATTTGCCTATTTCAGGTCAGGGTTTTGTGGCTACATATATTTGGGTGTATTGTATGATACGAAGTCAGGACAGGACCCGAGTTGTCGCTTTTATTAATTCATACAAGAAGCAAAAGGCAATCTTTTGTATTTACTTCCCTTCTCAGAACCTGGTGAGACCTTCACAATTAAAGGTTCTCTCGGGAGTCGAACCTCCGACCCCTGCTTCCCAATGATCTGCGCATGCGCATTGGAGGTTTACGTTGTGTGCAGTCACGCTAACCATTCGGCCACGGAAAGTAACGTTCGCTCAGAGCGTGAAAACAAAGGTATATCCCTTTGATTAGACAGAAGAGCTGACAAGGGTGTGTGGAAGACGAAATTGTTTTTAAGTATAAATAAATGCAATAATAAATGTTTAAATCAATACAGGAATGAATAAATAAATGTATTAATACAGACATGAATAAAACACAGAATAAATAATTGCTGAAATAAGTGTTTTTGTCTTTCACATTTTGTCTCTTTTGTGACAGATGTTGATGAGTTTATTCATTAATATTAGTTAAAGGTTAGTAAGGCTGCTTGATGCAAATGTTTTGCAGGTCCTTGGAAGGACCTCAAGACAAGTTAAACAGTTACGAAGGGGTTAAAAGAGACACTGGTCTGGCCTTTGCTAACTGAGAGGAAAGACAATTACCCTCCTCTTTACGAGAGCATCTGATTTACAGTGCACACCACAGGTAAGTGACCCCATGATGCTAAGTCAAAAACACTCGTCTGAACTCACACAAAGTACTTTCTCAGAAATGACCCTGAATAAAAAATGAAGGAAATCTAGACATAATTAAAGAAATAGAATCAGGTCAAATGTTTTGTTTTCAAGCAAAGGAGTAACAAAGGTGGATTAAATGTTTGTTCTAAAGATGCAGTTTTTGACATGAGTACACTCACACACACACACACACACACACACACAGAGACACACATTTATAGTGTGTGTATATATTATACACACTAGAAAAGTCTTGGAAGCAATGGAAAAAAAGCAGTTTGTGTTCCAACCTTTGTCCCTAGACTGGCTACAAGGGCCACTCATTACATACTCACCTTCTAGACCTGCCCCATCAGCCTGCCGTGGCCAATGGGTGCTGGGTCGTCCCTTAGCCTGCTATGTCCATAGCACTTGGCCAGCGGAGACTCATGCCCTCATTATCAACCCCTGTTTAAGACAGAAGATGGACCACACGCTACCAAGTATGACTAGGAATTCCAAAGCTATTTATAGTACTCTAAAGTCAAACCATTCTCACTGACGGTGCCATCTTTTTTTCTCTGGCTATTTCCATGTCTGACAAAGTCTCTGGCACATTCTCACTTCACAGAGACTGTTTTCACATTTGAAATTGCTTTAATTTTCAAGTTATTGGCTTTAATGCGCTAAAAAATGACCCACAATGCCCCTTGGCATTGTGGGTAACTATGGTAACAGTGGGTATTAACAATTCTCATGACATTTAGGAGTTCCTCAAAGTGCTCTTTCCACCGCTCGACGATGTCCCCCGTCCGGGTCAGCAGTTCTCTCCCCCCCTCCCCTCCGCTGAGAACAGCCTGGGGTAAGCCCTGCTTTCCCTTCCTGAGCCGTCGGATGGTTTGCCAGAACCTCCTTGAGGCCAACCGAAAGTCCTTCTCCATGGCCTCCCCGAACTCCTCCCATGCCCGAGTTTTAGCATCTGCGACCACCGCAGCTGCAGCCCTTCTGGCCTGCCGGTACCTCTCAGCTGCTTCAGTAGACCCCTGGGCCAACCAGGCCTTGAAGGTCTCCTTCTTCAGCTTGACAGCTTCCCTCACCTCCGATGTCCACCACCGGGTTTTCGGGTTGCCGCCACGACAGGCACCGATGACCTTCCGGCCACAGCTCCTAGCGGCCGCGTCCACAATAGAGGCTTTGAACATGGTCCATTCGGATTCCATGTCCCCAACCTCCCTCGGGATGTGTGAGAAGTTCTTCCGGAGGTGGGAGTTAAAGACCTCCTGGACAGGGTCCTCAGCCAGATGTTCCCAGTTCACCCTCACTACACGTTTGGGCTTGCCGGGTCTTTCCAACTGGTTCCCCCGCCATCTGATCCAACTCACCACCAGGTGGTGATCAGTTGACAGCTCTGCTCCTCTCTTCACCCGAGTGTCCAAGACATACGGCCGCAAATCAGATGATACGATTACAAAGTTGATCTCCGGCCTAAGGTGTTGTGGTACCAGGTACACTTATGAGCCACCTTATGTTCGAACATGGTGTTCATTATGGCCAAACCGTGGCTAGCACAGAAGTCCAATAACGAGACACCACTCGGGTTCAGATCGGGCAAGCCGTTCCTCCCAATCACCCCCGCCAGGTTTCTCCGTCATTGCCCACGTGAGCGTTGAAGTCCCCCAGGAGAACTATGGAGTCGGTAGGCGGCGCCCTTTCCAGAACCCCTCCCACCGACTCCAAGATGGCCGGATACTCCGAACTGCTGTTTGGTGCATAAGCACAAATCACAATCAGCGCCTTGCTCCCCGCAACCCGTAGGCGCATGGAGGCAACCCTCTCGTTCTCCGGGGAGAACTCCAACACAGCGGCGCTCATGAGTATCCCCACTCCCGCCCGGCGCCTCTCACCCTGGGCAACTACGGAAAAGGACAAAGTCCAAGCCCTCTCCAGGAGCTTGGTTCCAGAGCCAGTGCTCTGTGTGGAGGTGAGTCCAACTATATCTAGCTGGTATCGCTCCACCTCCTGCACCAGCTCTGGCTCTTTCCCCGCTAGCGAGGTGACGTTCCACGTCCCTAGAGCTAGTCTATGCTGCCGGCGATCGGCTCGCCCAGGCCTCTGGCCTAACCCGCCGCCCGGTCTGCATTGCACCCGAACCCGATGCTTGTCCCTGCGGGTGGTGGGTCCACAGGGTGGCTGCTCCATGTTGTTTCTTCGGGCTGAGCCCGACCGGGCCCCATGGGCGAAGGCCCGGCCACCAGATGCTCGCCGACGAGCTCCCCTCCTGGGTCTGGCTCCGGGAGGGTGCCCCGGTTTCCCTGGTCCGTGGCTGAAGACCGTGGGCTGCTTATCATTACGGTCATTTTGAACCGCTCTTAGTCTGGGCTCTCCCCTGAGACCTGTTTACCTTGGGAGACCCTACCAGGGGCTACTGCCCCGGACAACATAGCTCCCAGGATCACTGAGCCACTCAAACTCCTCCACCACGTTAAGGTGGCGATTCGCGGAGAAGCCGACCGTGAGGTCCTACATATTAAACTAATTTAACAACGTTGTTACTGTACTGAACATCATACTCATTTAGAAATATGGCAAATCTGTCTGGCAGCTGTACTTCAAGCACGTCACCTTCACACTCTAGACCAGGGGTCGGCAACCCATGGCTCCGGAGCCGCATGCGGCTCTTCAGCCCCTCTGTTGCGGCTCCCTGAGGCTACATCCACACTAATACGTTTTCGTTTAAAAACAGAGTTTTAACAAACAAAACGATCTCCGTCCACTCAGCGTTTCAGCATCGTTTTAGAAATGATCTCTGTCCAGACTAAACACCTGAAAACGAATATCACGTGACTATTCACATACACTGGGCATGCGGGTGCCGGTGTAAACAGGAAGTAGATTGGTTGCTAAGTTAAAAAAATACGACCGAATGATAAAGTAGTCTTTAATAATGAAAGGTCGTGTTTGATACTTAAGATCTTTTCTAAAATCTTCCTCTATAAACTCAAACAGACACATTTAGTGGAGCGTTTTAGACGTTTTATTTTTCAGACTTAGCTACAGTGCTGCGGGTCTCTCACACATCAAATTTACTTTAAAATGAACACTTACACATAAAGGTTTACTAGATTATGGGTCCATGAATGTGGTCAACACACGTCTCTCACTCGTTTCCATTGTTGTTCATTGTTGTCTGTTCTCACTCATAGCTCTGCTGGAGGCTGAAGTCTCTGTCCTACTGGAGAGCAATTACTGCTTTTGTTCTTTTACATTTCATCTGCGGACTTCACAATAGTTGTGCAGAACAAAATAAGCATTAATAAGGACAGGAAAGTCCTCCATTTTGTGTCCATCATCCTCAAGGCCTCTAACCGCTTCAGACGGCCGCTCCGTAGGTCTGATAACACCGCTGGACACGCTGCTCGCTAATCGCTCCATTTACAGCTGCTTCCTCCGAAGAAATTTAACTGAACAGCTGCTAGTAAAGACAACAAGGTCAGCAACGCCTGTATTCAGTTGTCCATGTTGAATTAACCTGGTAGTCGATCGGTAATCAAGGCTGTTTGTGAATTTCCAGGTAAGGGTCACGTGATAGGGGTGTGACGAATCAGGGAAGGACACGTCGTGACTGCTAAGAACTAATCAAGTAGTGAACACGTGATCATTTCCAAATGTATGCATTTACGACGTCCACACGAAGAGGCACCCTGGAATTCTCAAACTTATCCGTCCTCTGGAGTGTAAACGTAGCAAAACATATGCGTTTTCAAATGGAAACGTAGTAGTGTGTACATGGCCTCAGGCTTTAACAAACAATAACATGGAAATAAATAACGGTTATTAGGGTCCGAGCACCGACGTAGTTGGAGCGGAGGACCTATTGTTATTCTAATGTTTATTATTAGGGCCCGAGCACCGGCATAGTCGGAGTGGAGGACCTATTGTTATTCTAATGTTTATTATTATTATTATTAGGGCCCGAGCACCGACGTAGTCGGGGCGGAGGACCTATTGTTCTTCAAATGTTTATTATTAGGGCCCGAGCAGCAACGTAGTAGGAGCGGAGGACCTATTGTTCTTCTAATGTTTATTATTAGGGCCCGAGCACCGACGTAGTTGGAGCGTAGGACCTATTGTTCTTCAAATGTTTATTATTCGTATTATTAGGGCCCGAGCACCGACATAGTTAGAGTGGAGGACCTATTGTTCTTCTAATGTTTATTATTAGGGCCCGATCACCGACTTAGTTGGAGCGTAGGACCTATTGTTCTTCAAATGTTTATTATTAGGGCCCGAGCACCGACGTAGTCGGAGCGTAGGACCTATTGTTCTTCAAATGTTTTATTAGGGCCCGAGCACTGACGTAGTCGGAGCGTAGGACCTATTGTTCTTCAAATGTTTATTATTAGGGCTCGAGCACCGACGTAGTTGGAGCGTAGGACCTATACTCTCCAGTTTTGGCCACATTTTTTGCCTTATACTTTTGAGATCCTAGCTGTTCTGATCTGTGTCAATTGAACTAGTAGTACGATGTCAGCCAACACATACTAGACCTCTTAGGTTTTTGCGTTCCCCAGATCGGTTAGCCTGCTGGGCTACTACTGGCTTGTTTGTTAGCCCTGGGCTCTGAAGCTAGCTAACGCTACGGAGACCACAGATATAGAGTGTCTACACACGTCAAACTGAAAACGGGACCATCTGTGAATCAGCTTCCACCTTTGCTAATACCTGGACAAGGCTGTGGACTACGGGCTGGAGCCCAATTGTCCACCAGATCTGCTGTGGCTCCACTCACCTCTCCATCTGCCTGTGTCAGCTGCGCCCGCCTGGTTGATAAAATCACAGAGCTGGAAGGAAGAATATCCACGCTCTACAGGATCCAGGATGCTGAGAACCTCATGGACACCATCATCTTCGGTCCAGCACAAACCGACACAGCCAGCGACCGTGTGCATGATTCCATCGCTTCCAGTCCTGCTGCCGCGGCCCCTCCTCCGGTCACAGCTCCTGAGGCTTCTTGGCTACGGCTCGGAGCTAAGCCTAAAGCCCTGGTCAGCTCCACTCCATCACATCACGAGCCCTGGACCCTGGTCTGTGCTCGCAGCAGCCGGATAGGGAGACATCCCTCTCCTACACCCCATAACTTCGATGTCCAGCTGAAGAATGGATATGACGCCCTTGCCCTACATGACTTCCCTCCTCTGGCTAGGGACTCCCAGCTTCCTACACCATCCCAGCTGCCGCCTCAAAGGACCCACAGCCCCGGGTCCCCCGACATCCCTACGCCAGTCATTACTGAGCACTCCTCTTGCACCAGGACTCGCCGCTCCAAACCGTGCTTTACACCAGCACCACGGCGAGCTTCGGTCCCCCGTTCTCTCAGTCCTTGCTCGTCCACTCCGCCACCACTGGTTAAATCCTCGCCTCCATCCAAGCATATTACACGCGCAGTGTTGCCGCCTCGTCCCCTCTTCGCCCCGACGACACTGATAGTCGGGGACTCAATAATCAGGAATACCTGTTTCTTCAACGCGGCCACACACTGTTTCCCCGGAGCAACGGCTCAAGACATCCTGCTGAAACTGCCTGGCCTGCTGCACGCCCTCCCGTCTACCATTCGGCGAATTATCGTTCATGTGGGAATCAACGATACAGCCATCCACCAGTCTGAGTTGACCAAGATTGATTTTACAAATCTTTTACACTTTTTAAACAGCTGTGGACTGTCTGCTTTTGTCAGTGGTCCAACTCCAACACTCGGCCGTGGATCACAGCGGTTCAGCAGAGTCCTCTGCCTCCACACTTGGCTCCAGGCCGCCTGCAGGACCAACAACGTGAGCTTCATTGACAATTTGAATCTGTTTTGGGACCGCTCTTCCGCTTTTAAGAACGATGGTATTCATTTTAACAAGCTGGGTAGCCGCCTGCTAGCGGCTAATTTACAGCATGCTGTTCACTCCTATTCACATGATTGACTGTTTACACCTGGCACACATGATCCTGGATCCCCTGTCCTCTGTCACTCCTCCTCTACGTTCATTCATCAGCTGCATTCATCCCCTACAAGCAACACTACCTCCCCCTGGCGGCATAGAGGGTCTCCTACTACTCTCTCCCTAGCCTCTACCGTAACTTCCACTCCACGACCCATGAACATTCCCGTGAGAATCACAGACTCGCGCTCACGCCCTAGTTATGGTCGGGTTCGAGGTGTTGCACGAGTGATCCGTCCTATTGCACATACCCCCAAAGCTTCCTGTGCTGATGACGACACAGTGTCTTCCCCCATCAAAATGTGTCTGATTAATGCACACTCTGTAACAAACAAGGCTAACATTTTAAATGACTTGTTCACAAGTCATAATTTGGCTTTTTTATTTCTGACTGAGACCTGGCAACGGAATATGGAATGCATCCATTTCAATGAACTCTGCCCTGTGGACTGTTCTTATGTTGGGACACCGCGTTTAACAGGCCGCGGTGGAGGTCTCGCCGTGGTCTGGAAGAATCAGTTTTCCTACCAATTGGGGAGCACAGAATCCTATGCTACTTTTGAACTACAGCTGACTAAAGTGGGCCGGCTAAAGCCGTTTTACTGTTTTTTAATTTACCGACCTCCAGGTCCTGCAGGTCAGTTTTTATCAGAGTTCGCAGACTTTCTGACCTCTATTATCAAGCTAGACAAAGTGCTTCTGGTTGGTGATTTTAATCTGCATATCAATGATACCACAGACTGCGGTGCCACCGAGTTTCTCAATATTACTGAATCTTTTAATTTCACGCAACATGTTTCTGGCGCCACTCACAGGGGTGGTCACACCTTGGACCTTGTGTTCTCCCTGGGTCTTGATATTGATAATACCCGTTGTGAGGACCTACTGATCAGTGACCCTAAATGTATTTTCTTTGATCTTTCTGTCGATGCTGACCCGTTGTGTCTGAAACAAACATTCCACTCCCGCATTATTACTCAGAGTACAGCTGATCAGTTCTCTATGCACTTCTGCTGGGATATTAACACAAATCTCAATGATGTTGAACTCTTGATACAGTCTTTTAATGAACATTGCACCACTTTGCTGGATAAAGTGGCACCCCTTAAGGAAAGGACTAGGGTTGCCTACAACACTTCTCCGTGGATGACAGACGCTGTCTGCAGCTTGAGACGGAAGTGTCGCAGGACAGAGCGGCTATGGAAGGCCACTGGGCTAGAAGTGCATCGCTCATATCTCAAAGACCTCAGAGTTTCCTTTAATGCTGGAGTAAAGGAAGCTAGAACTGCTTATTTTGCCAACTTAATCTCTTCCTCAAAGAGAAATCCCAAGATTTTGTTTGACACAATTAAGAGAATTGTTTCACTGTCTGTCTCTACATTACCATGCTGTTCTGTTGACGATTGCAACAAATTCCTTACATATTTTAATGATAAGATAACAGCTATTAGGTCTGGCATTCAGCAGACAACACTCTACTGAAACCGCTCTCCTGAGGGTTTCAAATGACATTCTCATGTGTTCTGATGCAGGTGACTGCTCTGTGCTAGTTCTTCTGGACCTCAGTTATGCGTTCGACACTGTAGACCATAACATCCTGATTAAGAGGCTACGTGATTGGGTTGGCATATCTGGCATAGCGTTAGACTGGTTCACGTCTTACCTCAATGACAGAAGTTTCAATGTCTCTGTGGGTGATTTTGTGTCTGTTACCTCTCCACTGTCTTGTGGCGTACCGCAGGGCTCGGTTCTGGGGCCTCTGTTATTTTACCTTTATCTGTTACCTTTGGGACCGATTATAAAAAGTTAGAATGTGTCCTATCATTTATATGCAGATGATATCCAACTCCATCTGTCATTCAAACCCAGCGAGGCATTCACATTAACTAGGCTCCTGGACTGTGTCAATGCCATCAGAGACTGGACGGCAGAAAACTGCCTACAACTCAACGACACTAAGACGGAGGTCCTAGTTATTGCTCCAGATGAGTTTGTCCTTATGATCAGGCAGAGTATTGGTCCACTCTCCTCTGCTGCCCATTGCAACCTGCGCAATCTAGGGATTTTCTTTGATCGATCCATGTCGTTTGACCCCCATGTTAAGCAGCTGTCCAGATCATGTTTCTTCCATCTAAGAAATATCAGTAAACTGAGATCTGTAGTATCAACACCTGAGCTAGAGATCATACACACATTTATCTCTTCTCGCATTGACTACTGTAACTCACTTTTCACATCACTCAGTGTAGCTGCTCTTAACCGTCTGCAGGTAATCCAAAACGCTGCCGCCAGATTACTCACCAGGACAAATCGACGGTCTCACATCACCCCCATAATCTCTCCACTGGCTCCCTGTAGCATTTAGGATACACTTCAAAATTCTCACCATCACTTACAGAGCACTACACGGTCAGGCTCCTACTTATGTAGCTGACCTACTTCACGCATATTCACCCACCCGCACTCTCAGGTCAAACGCTCTAGGTCTTCTGTCAGTTCCACGCACACGATTTAAGACCCGTGGTGACCGAGCCTTTGAGGCAGTGACGCCGAGGCTGTGGAATGCTCTGCCTGCGACTCTACGCCTCGCAGATTCTGTGAATACTTTCAAAAAACAGCTCAAAACCCACCTTTTTAGGCTGGCATTTGAGTAAAAACCCATGTCCTAGACCTGCTCTTAAAATATGTTTAATTTTTTTTTTCTCTCTGTTTATGTAATTTATTGACCCTATGGTCACATTGTGCTTTTAAATTTCTGTTCTGTTAAGCACTTTGTGATTTTCTGTCTGTGAAAAGCGCTCTATAAATAAATTTTATTATTATTAGGGCACGAGCACCGACTTAGTCAAAGCGTAGGACCTATTGTTATTCTAATGTTTATTAATATAGAGTCGGATGTTTTGAGAAATAAAATCTTCTAGATATAATTATCAATTGCTGTGTGTGGCTCATTTTTGTAGGGCAGGTCACTTTCCAGTCTGGCTGATAGCTGGGAGTTGCTCTCACATGGTAATCGGGATGAAGCAATCCACATGTCTGTGATTTGGGGGAAATGGCCTGGTTCCATTATGTTTTAAAGTGGACATTTGAAGAAGGTAAACAATTGAGATTGTAAAAACCTTTTGTTTATGCTCAATTTGACAAAACTTTGCCCTTTGTATTATGCACTAAGCTCTTCATTCTGCACGGCCTGAAGCCTGTCCTAATATCTCATGATAGGAAATGCAAAATGAAGTGTGCCTTTGCCGTTGGCTTATTCATGACCTTTGTTTCATGTAATACATCCAAACGTTGCTATTCTTATGATATATCTCAAACTGGATTCATAGACACCAAGTAAAAAAACAATAAGCATAGAAGGACTTTGTTCCTTCCAATAGAAAATTTGCATCAATATGTGTGCAACACATTTTACATGATCTACAATTCCAAAACTGTTATTTCCAATTATCAACAACAGTTTACTCCATGGGTTTTACAGTACACACTGCCCAGTTCAACTGATGATTACTTTTGTGCTGTTGTCATGCAATTTGTTGATAAAATGCCCCCTAAATAAAACCAAATCACAGAGAAAAGTTCAGTGAAATACAATACAATTAAATTGCAATTTTAGTCTTTTGTCTTTAATAACCGAACAGCTGTTTCCCATTGTGACAATTAGAAATTAATTTCTAGGGGAAGGTGCAAGAAAAAAAAGATCAACTGTCCAATCACAAAATATATATAGCAATGTAAAATAATGAAAAAACAACAACAAAACATAGCAAGATTCTCACCATGCCCTGTTAAAATAAAAATAGCTTAAACTTACTGTTCACAACCCTGAGCTGCCTTAAGTCATTGACCAAATCAACAGATGCTTACCAGTGGCAAGTTAGAAAGCTTTTAAATCTACAAGACATTGCCTTTGTTCAAATAGAGCATTATCTCTTCTGCTTTTAAAAACAAAGGGCTGCCTACTTTGTGATTTATTTCTGTCCTTAGTACACTGGAACTGGAAGAACCACACAGAGGTTTATTCCAAACTCACCACCATTTCACTGAAGAGCAAAACACTTGATTACATTAGGATTGCCATGTGACACCTGACATCAGGCTAAACATTGTTTTCTCACCTTGCAGGCGATACGGTGTGGACAAAACTTGCCAAAACCCAGAGGAGGAGGTATTCTTCGTAGCAGTGTCACCACATCAAGGTGCTTAATACGCCCCCTGTAAGACAAAATATAAAATAAAGGATTTTATACTGACACACATACAGACAGTCCGTCTCCCAGAGCTGCGGTACACTCTCCTCCTTGCAAAGTAGTCTCCTGGTGGCGGGGAGGACAACATTAAAATACAATATACACTTTGGATTTAATCTAGTAAAGAAACTATCAATATGTACATGAGCAGTACTGCCCTCAGTTTGTGGCACTGCAAACACAATGTAGTCTGACGCATCACATGAAGATTATAAGTTTGCAGATAACTGCTACTGGATCCATACTATTTGAATTTACACATCTAAATTTCATCAGAGGAGAAATGATGCCCCTTATTTGTTTGAAGCATGTGGCCATATCTTACACGTTGCACCTTTTTAGTCCTACAAAACATCCATCTGTAGAGAAACATGAATATTTCTGTAAAATATCAGCGAATAGTAGAGAATATGAGGAATGGCTGCATATATAGTTAATATAGTACACTAACCATTTTTCGACTCAACTCAAGACCAACCAGAGGAAGCTGGTTTATAGAGGTGGAGGATGCTCCTCCTCCATTTTTGAAAGACAAGAAGATGATTTGAAAGTGTTTCATTGAAGTATTTTGAAATTAACTCATTGCTCAAAGTTATAAGTGGCAGTAGTTCTTAAACTCAATCACTTTTTCATCTCGGGGTGATTGTGGCTAAGTGGATAGCAGGGCCGTCTTTCAATCAGAGGGTCGGCGGTTCAAACCCTGGCTCCGGCTCTGCTAGTCGCATGTCGATGTGTCCTTGAGCAAGACACTTAACCCCAAAATTGCTCCTGTAGCTGTGCCTACGGTGTAGAAATGTGATAGAATCTGAATTGTAAGTCGCTTTGGATAAAAGCGTCTGCTAAAATGACTGTAATGTAATCCCATTAGTATTACTCCCGCTACACTGACAGTTGTAGACATTTTGTACAACTGGATGTGTGACCGGTTGTAGCTGTTGATTATGAAAAAGATCTGGCCACTAGAGCTTCCTCTAAAATTGAAGGTTTGGCAGAGTATCTAATAATGTATAAAAAAAGTAGTACACTTCAATATGGCAGGCTAGGGTGGTGCAAGGTAATTAACAGAAATAGGCAAAAATCAAAGGTTCCAGAAAAAGGTCACGTTTTATTGTCAATTGTCAATTGATCAAACTCAAAAAGTCCACAAAAAAGAAAAAGCGTCCAAGAGGAGATAATGGTTTTGTTCAACTGAACAGTATTTATGAAAAATTTGACTTGATAATAAAAATATCCCCATGGCACTTTTGGTTGCCACCTCAGCCACATTGGTTTTATTCTTTCTACGCCAGAGCTGCTTCTTGCTGAAAATCCTTTCAAGGGTGCATTTGCTCAGTATAATCCCATGTGAAACAGCAAGCAATTGAAGTATTTCATGTGTTGTAAAGTCACGTTTAAAGTAGTCTTCAATGTACTCACAATACATTTCTATGTCAAATGTACAGTAACCAGCCAAAGAGCTGCTTCTATGACTATTGTGTTTAAGTATCTTATAATTTCGACTTTCTATCTCATAATTTCGACTTTCTATCTCATAATTATGACTTTCTATCTCATAACTTTGACTTTCTATCTCATAATTATGACTTTCTATCTCATAATTATGACTTTCTATCTCATAATTTCAACCATGGGGACATTTTATTTTCAAGTCTAACTTTTCTTTTCTGCTGGCTGGCCACATAAAATGACGTGGCGGGCCAGATTCAGCCCGCGGCCCTTGAGTTTGACACTGAAATCAGATGATCTGATGCTCCTCTCCAACCAAAGCACAAGTACATCAACACCTTGATCTCCCAGACCTGGGCCTCGACAGAGAATCTAAGACAAATATGATAATTTCTTGATACGGTTGCCCTAGACTACACAACAAACTATATCTACCTCGGTCCAAACATCAGCACCAAAGTAAACTTCAACTATACTGTGAACAACCTGAGAGACAAGGCAATAATGGCTTTTTACTCCATCAAAAGGAACGTCATGTTGAAAATCCCAATTAAAATCTGGCTTCAAAAATTGGACTCTGATAAATAACCTATTTCCCTTCATACCAGTGAGGTCAGGCATTAACTTGCTAACCAATATTCAACTTAATGGGACAAACACCAAATTTAGACACTGCACTCTATTCACAAACACCAGGTACACCCTATACGACTTAACCAAATGATAAGAAAACAAAAGAAAACTACTTGACACATTGGAGAGAATCTACCAGAAACACAGTGGCAGAATATCTGACCACAATGACTAAGCCAACACTAAATACAAACTTGGCTGTACTAGGCTTCTAAAGAGGACAGACTAAACACACTGCACACAACATGAGGTGGAAACTGAGCTGCAATTTTTAACTGCCTGCCAGCTGTACCGAGTCATTAGGGACATTTACTTTCCACAAATTAGAAACACTCACAAAACTTTTGAAAACATGACTAATAAAAAAAAAAAAATGTCCATACCTGCTGGGTGAAATACAGCAGTGTGCAAGCAATGCAGCAAGATGTGTGAGCTGCTGTAATGCCCTGTTCACACCAAATGCAGCGCGAATTATTCACGCAAGTAGATTACATACAAATTCGCGTCAATCGCGATGACGCAAATTAAAAATTTTCAACTCGGGCGAAAAAAACGCGTCATGCTGCAGCGCAATAGCCTATCAGCGTTGAGATGCTCCCCCTGTCATCACTGACGTCCTGACTTTGTTGAATCAGGAAAAACATATTGTAACCGTAGGTGGGCACCCAGAGCTCTACGATACCTCATATTAGTAGAGACCGGATGAAACTGTATGTATATTTGTACAAACAATGAAAAAGACGCTACCATATTTACGTGTTGATGGAGCTGCTACATGGTTAGCATAGAATAGCACTGATCGATCCAAGCTCCATTGAGAAAACAAGTATTTTAAAAGTTATTTGCTTATCGTCTTGTGTAGAGAGCTAACAAAACATGAATTCAAACTTTTTACAAATTGGCATCATTACGTAGTTATTTCGGCATCCCTTTTGTCCGTTTATTGCAGTTAAATCACAGCAAAATCTGTATATTTTGTGTTCGTACAGCTGGAGTAAACCAGCCGACATGTGGCTTGCTAGACACAGTGAATACACCTCGATGAAATCCACAGAGCTCCTCCGGATGATGTTATAAACCCAGATAAGAAGGAGTTTAGTTTCCTGGGATATCTGGCACTTCCAGAACAAGTACTAAGCAGAAAGAGGTTATTTCTTCCATGGTTGATGGCGAAATAAATGGCTTAAGTTAATAACGGCTTCCAGGGCGATAAGCCACGCCCCCTCTCCGGTACGTCTCGCGCGAATCACGCGAATGACCACAAATGGTCCCTCGCGAGTAACGTGGTGCGAATGATGCGATCAACGTGCGCTTTTGGTGTGAACGCGGCATAACAGGAAAAGACTATCCAATGGAATAAAAGCACCCTGAAGACTGTCGATCATCATATTTTTTATTTAAATAAAATGTTACAGTGTAGTGTAGACGTAATTGAAAAATGTAGATTGATCTAAAACCCAGTGTTACTCTACAATTCTTCTTTGGTTCATCAGTTAAGTGTATGAACTCCATCGCAGACTGGATTCTCTACTGACAGTGACAAACAGAGTGACGGATGAACGGGTCCAACAGGCAAGTTGAATGTGCATCAGTAGATCTTCGTTATGCACATGTGTATTGTTACTGTGCTGCATTTTTATAAACTATGATAATCTGCTCATGAGTCATATCTCAATCGCATCCTGGCACCATCTCTGTGCTTTTAACCGGGCCTTTCTAGACTTCTGACCACTCAAAGCGCTGAAACACTACATGTTCATTCACCCATTCACACCCATTCATACACCACTTTTGTATGTGCTTCATATCTTTTTCACACCCTAAATTGGGTTTATTTTGTCCTCAGCAAGAGAAAAATAAGAAACGTTTTGACATGACATTTTACTTCTGGTCCGGTTCCTGCTCACACTGCCTTTTTAGAAACAAACCAAGAGGAATAAATATGAAGTTATACAGACAGGTAACTGATTGATTGGACAGTATTGGCGAGACCGAGACCCACCTTTTCAAGCTGTCTTGGTTGAATCAACAGTTTATAAGCTTGTCTGCTTTGGATCCTTGTAAAATCCAGAACATAATTTAAAATCCTTCTCCTCAACTAGAAAGCCCTAAATGGTAAGGCACCATCATATTTTAAAGAGCTCAAAGGACCCTACTACTGCAACAATTCTGCATTCATAGTCACCCAGTCCTATTCAGTACTTTTCCATTCATCATCAGTCAACTCTTTCACCTGCTCACACAGCTGCTTCCCATCTCCAATCAAGCCACGATTAAAGCCTCTCCTGCTCCCTCACTCATTGCCAGATTGTTCTTCATCACTTATGCAAGACTATCCAGCACTTTGATCCGGACTGAAATCCTGTGGCCGACCCTAGCTGCCTCCGACCTACCAGTCTGATTCCCGATAAACCCACCAGCCTTCTGTCTCCTACCTTGAGATTGGCTTCTTTCAGCTTGGTTCGCCCAAGTTGCCACCCATGGTTCCCTCTTTGGTTGACACTGTAAACTCTTTCAACACGTTTGCCATAGTATTTACTGTTTGCTCCCTGTCTCGTATCTTGCACCTTAACTAAGCTAACTGATAAAATTACCATCATATATTGTAGAAATCAAAGATAATAGATGACATATCAATAGAGTTAAATGATTGCAAAACAGAACATCAATAAACTTCAATAATACCTTCTAATACAATACTATAATACTAATAAGTATGATTTCAGAATTCAGTAAGTCTACATTGGTAAATCGCTGCAATGAGCATAGACGCAGAGCACTGCGGTGACTGCCACACACTCTGCCTTCTCCAGTCGTCTAATCCAGCACATCTTCAACACCTTGTGCCTGATTTATACTCCTGCGGCTGTGCGCCTATGCATTATATGCATATCAGTTTCACGTTACTCAAATGCAGAGAGACAGTGGGTTTTTAGAGAATAATTACCAGACCTCTGCCATTCTCCTCTTAGAAGCAGACACATACAGACACAAACACATCAGGAGGATTCGCCCCTTCCTCACTGACGAGACGGCGCAGGTGCTAATCCAGGCTCTTGTCATCTCCCGCCTGGACTACTGCAGCTCACTACTTGCCGGAGCCCCGGCGTCGGCCATCAGACCTCTGGAGCTTGTCCAGAAAGCTGCAGCTCGTCTGGTGTTCAATCACCCCAAGTTCTCCCACACAACTTGCCTTCTCCGTTCTCTACACTGGCTCCCTGTAAGAGCTCGCATCCAGTGTAAGACTCTGGTGCTAGCCTACAGGGCAGTGAAAGGAACAGCTCCTTCCTATCTCCAGGCCATGGTCAAGCCCTACACCCCCGCCCGACCACTTCGCTCTGCTGCCTCGGGGCGACTGGTTGCCCCGTCGCTCAGAGGTCCCTGCGGCCGATCGACCCGGTCACGGCTGTTTTCTGTCCTGGCCCCACAGTGGTGGAATGAACTCCCCACTGACGTCAGGACAGCAGAGTCGCTGCCCATCTTTCGGCGCAGGCTGAAAACTCACTTCTTCAAGAAGTACTACCCAGAGCCTTCCACTTAGCACTTATTATATTGTATTAGCACTTATTGTATTCGTATTAGTTTGTTGCACTTATTGTATTCGTATTAGTTTGTTTCTGCACCGTACTTTTGCTCTGGTTCATGCTCTTAAATGCTTGTGTAAACAAGGAGCTGCACTTATGACTTCTGGTGACTGGTAGTTCTCTTGAACACCTATGTTGAATACACTTATTGTAAGTCGCTTTGGATAAAGGCGTCTGCTAAATGACTGCAATGTAAAAACACTCACGTTGCCTCAGGATCATATTCTGCCCATATTTTCTTGAACTCATCCAAGTGTTGGGGGCCAAGGATAGACCAATCACGTGTCAAGTAGTCAAAGTTATCCATGATGACAGCCACAAATAGGTTGATGATCTGGGAAGGATAGAATCAATGAAAAGAATAACCCAGGAGCAGTGATGTACAGTATAGAAACAATACAATTGTGAACGTGTGTTATTTTACCAAAAAGGCACAGAGCATGTAGAAACTCATGAAGTAGATGATGGCAAAGTTGGATCCACAGGTGAACTCTTCCCCAGGCAAGTAGTCCGACTTGGGGTCACATTTCTTCCCGTACATACAAGCTAACATCACTTCGTGCCATGCCTCCCCTGTAGCACATCTGCACAACCGAGATATCAAAATGTCTCCCATCACATCTCTGACCTGATACTTGCACTGAAAAGCAAATCGGTCAATACAACAGTACTCATGCTGACATTGCTTTCTTGTTAAGTGTTTGCTTTAGGAAAGGGATTTCATTTTGTGCTACTTAATTAGTAAGTTTATCATTAGCATGACAGCTCTGATTTCATTTTGAGTAAAACTGTACCAGCATTATTACATTTACAGAGAGTGTTAATGACATTTCTAAAAGTCAATATTTCTACAATTTAAAACTGAGATTTCTCCTGCAAGTACTGACTTAATAATGCAGTCACTATTCTAATTCATCATATATTGGCAAACATGCATATGAGCGTGGGAGAAAAGGTTTACGAAAGTCACATTAGCCCGAAGAAAAGAATAGTCGGGGTCACGTTAGAACAGATAAAAACTATAGTTGGGGTCACGTTAGACCAGAGAAAAAGGATAGCTGGGGTCACGTTAGACCAGAGAAAAAGATAGTTAGGGTCACGTTCTACCAAAGAAAAGGATAGTTGGGGCCACATTCGACGAGAGAAAAGGATAGCTAGGGTCATCTTAGACCAGAGTAAAAGGATGGCTGGGGTCACGTTCTACCCAAAAAAAGCATAGTTGGGCTCACGTTAGACCAGAGAAAAGGATAGTTAGGGTCATGTTAGACCAAAGAAAATGATAATTGGGGTCACAATAGACCAGAGAAAAGGATAGTTGGGCTGACGTTAGACCAGCGAAATGACAAAATTTCCCGTTAGCCTTATGAAATGAGAAAAAGGTCAGGTTAGACAAGAGATATTGAACACGTTAGACCAGAGAAATGAGAAAACGATTTAGATAGAGTGAGGTCATATGGACTAGAAATGAGTCACAATAGCCCAGTGAATGGGCTATTTTGACTCATCTTAAACATTTGCATGATGTAGCTGCCATGAATTTCGCAATTAGTTTTTTGTCTTAATTTGTTATTTTTCCATTTTAATTACTTGAGCACTAATGGCATATGACAGAATACATTCATCAACATAGTAAAGGGAAGCATGGGAATTAGATTAAGTGCAGTGGACTTTTGGACGATCACCTCCGACCAGGAAACAAAACGGCTTTCGTCTGTCACTCCCAAGGAAATTAACGAGTTTAAAGCTAGTTAGGTGTTGGAGGAGATGCTACCAATATCAAATGAAGAGTCATCCCTGGGACCAATATAACCAACATGTAGAAAGAATCAGTGTTCATTTTTGGTAATTCAAAAGTACTCTTAACAAATTACTTTTCTCTGTAGGTAAAGCTGTAACGTAACACGTTACTTTTTGATGACAGTGTAATATAACAAGTTATTTTGAACATAATGTAAGTAAAGTTACCCAACAATGGTCTTAGGTATCTTTCCCAGTTCCAGAGTTAATATGCTTATCTAAAACTAAAGACAAATTAGCTGCATTAGCTAAAAGAACAAAACCCCTGACAAACCAGAAGTCAGTTTTTCTTAAAACTTATCCATATTCCCATTTATATTTCACGGCGAACGTGGTATTATGTTTTGCTGTCATGTCGAGGAGATTTAATGACTACTCTGTGACTACATTGAATGCCTTCATTGCCTTTGTTGGTAAATAAACAAGAGGTCTTACTTGATGCCTGTTTAAAGTACTTTCCTTCACTTGTGTCACGATCCGTGCATTAGCTCATTGTGATTTCAGTTAATTTAAGTTAACCAGAAGGAGAGAAAAACTCTCAGCACCAAGCATTCTCAAATTTGACCTCTGCATTAATGTATCCTAAGCAGTGGGCTGCAGTGTGGGGTTTGCTCAAGGACACTTGAACATGCAAACAGTAGGAGCTGAGAATTGAACTGCCAACTTTGCGTTTAAGAGCAACCTGCTTTACCCACTGAGCCACATCCTCCCCCTAAATCTCTTGGGTTTGCCTTCTGAAAGGTTTATATTAGATAAGACACGCCATTTTGAGCTTGGCATCCAAGCACAAGTGACAATCTGTGACTGTGACATTCCCACGTCCCATAAAAGTGTATAATTATAATGAAAAACTGCGTGATCAATAGATCAGTTGAGTGTGTGGTAGTGTGGATTTTTTATTTTCTTTATACCCAAATGTAGTATGAAATGTAATTACATGCATGGTGTTGCTCTGTCCTGAGTGAGAGCATTAAAAGGTTACATTCTACAACAAGTCATTTAACTTTTCACAACATTCTCTGAATTGAATAGTACTAGCTGTGGACAGACCACCAACCTGAATAACAGCAGCACAGCCTGTGGGAATGTCTGGAAGTTATTGTTCCTGTTGATGTATGTGCCGTCAACCAATGCAATTTTACCAAATATCTGCAGGAAAAAAGAATGTCATGTTATTAATAGCACCTGCATCGGGTAACCTGGTTTACACTGGCTTTGCGTGATACCAGACAATCCAACATGTCCGCTTACTGAATGTCTAGGGATTACTAAATGCAACGTTTTTTTAAAGAACGGCAGTGCTTCGCCCCTTACATGTCCTGGATTTGGACAGGCCAATCACAACCCTTCTACATCCGTGGGGACTATAGGTGTGCCATGTGGGGTTAACGTGTTGTTATTGGTCGACGTAGTCCAGGACGCAGCTGAAGATGTAACGGAAGAGAGCTGGAGATTCTGGAGGAATAAAACTTGCGACCACAAGTCTCATTCTGAAGGAGAGCTCTGGTATTATAGTAATTTTATAGTCAGACAAGACTGTCTGTTAGCAGAGCAGCTATAGTGTTTCTGCTATGACAATATCTACAAGCATTCAACTTTGGCATGTCACTGCATAAATATGGAGGGCCACCCTAAAGACTGTAGTTGGTTCTGCTATGCTTTTTTCTATAATTGCTTCCACCTAGTTTTAGCAACAAAACCAGGAAGATTGTCTTCAGTATCTAATTGAGCATGCTTATACATGTAAACAAAATGTCATTTAATGAAAAAAAAATTTTTTTGCTGCTTTGTGGTGACCGTAATAGGCTACCCTCAGGCCAAATCCCTCTTTGTTCCCAAGAATTTAAGGAGTTATTTTAGGTCAAAGGTTATACAGCTGGCTGATTTTTGTCTTCCACCCCATGCGGGACAGAGGAAAGAAAAGTTACATCGGCTTTGCCCAGTTTGAGCGTTGGCGTGTTATGTTGAATGCACAGCCCCCATCAGACACACTGAGTTGTTCAGTGCTTCGGGGAGGGTGTGGCCGTTGGGAGCCCTATCCATGAAACTTCTGGGGAGATGGATTTGTCAGTACATCTCGCAAACCTGTTGGCAAGCGGGAAGCGACCAACCCACTATTTTTTTACACGCAGTGTGGCAGTGTCAGTGGCCTTGTTAAGCGCACCGAGTGTCAAGGACATATATAGCAGCATCGTGGTTGGCGCCCTATCTGTTCATCCTTTTCAGGGTCAGTAATTGCTGGAACAACACAGGACTGATGAAAAGTGTAGCGTGTTTGTCGGTTGTCACAGCAGTCAACAGACAGTGGTGTGTGCTGCCTTCTATACTGTGGAGTCCGCACATATTTGGTTAGGCATGTCCGGATTGACGCTTATGCACATTTTTTGAGGCGTGATTGGATGAGAATAGTACTTATAGAGTCCAGTGTAGGGCTCCGCCTGTGCTTATAGAACTAGGGTTGCAATATCATCACCTTTGTTTCAAACAATAGCAAACTGCAATCAAATACTTACAGTATGTCATAGGTGTCTGGTTACTAATCCACACCATCCAGCCAATCAGAATTGAAAATACTCAGTGGCCATAATATAATTAACAATAATGGGTGGTGTGTGTGTGTACCTGCATTCCAACCACAGCATATATAAAGAACAGCATGAGAATAAGCAGGCCCACGTAGGGAAGAGCCTGCAACACAATGAACAATAGCACAGTCAGAGAGACATGTTGATGCTAAACCACAGGCTGAATTTTGCTGAGAGATGGTACTGACCTGAAGGGATTTGATGAAGGTCCACAGAAGATTCCGTATCCCCTCAGAGCGATTCAAAAGTTTCACGAGACGCATGACACGAAACAGTCTGAAGAATGTTACTGACACGCTCATGTTCTCAGAAGACTTTTCAGAGAAACATAGAGAACAAATTGTACATCACATAGTGCCAACTCCTAAATTCCACAAAACTTGAATTTAAGAAAAATTAAAGCAACTCACCGCAATTGCTTGCATGGGATCCACTTCCTGCAGAAACACACATGTTTTTTGCTACTGCTGCCTTCTGACAAATGGCTTTCACAAACACACTTTTTGGTTCGTGCTTCCAAACTGTTCTTTTGCTCACATTTCAAACTTTAGTATCAACGCATCTGATCATTTCATAAAGGAAACTTTTGCATGAGAGGCAGATCAATGCTTTTGTCTGAGCTTGTTCAAACAACAGAAGATATTCAACATGCATGTATTATTGGTGCTGAGCCAAACTAGAAAGAATTAGCTCCAGTGTCCCGTCAATTAAAGGATAACAGTGTAATTCATGCACAATACAAGCGTATACATTGTCAGGGATAACACGACAAAGTCCAGGACATCATGGTCCCTGATGGAAATTTCTATCAACGGTTTTAAATCTTGACACTCATTTCCCAAAGCAGTACTTAAAAGCAAAGGCACTTGCACACCGTTTTGAGCTTCTTAACATCAGCTGTCTACTTGTGCACAGAATGAAGTCTCTTTCCCTCTGGGTGCGTTGTTATCAGAGCTTCTCCTTGATTTGTTCACATAGCTGGCCGGCCGCGAGCCTTTTAGTGCATGCCCCACTGGATAGCGCACGACCACCACTCTTCACTGCTCTCATACAGCAATTACGGTGGATAACGCCGTCCAAACCAACAGCGTCTCCTCCGGTTCCCCGCAGTGTAAACACTGTTAGCTCTGTCAGCACCGTTAGCTGTCATGTCTCGTCCTGTCATGTTTTCCTTATTTTATCAGTTATTAGTGTTTCCTGTTTTCTTTTGTTTCAGATCACTTCACTGTCTGCCTTTGCATGTTTTTCCACCACTGTGATTGTCTTCCCTGCCCCTGATTGATCCCACCTGTGTCTAATCACTTCCCCAGTGTATTTAAACTCTGTATTTCCCCTGTCTCTGTGCCAATTCGTCTTTGTCCTCTGTGTCAAGCGCTCCAGCGATTTCATAGTGTTATGTTCCTGGTTGTTGATATCTCCGCCCGTTTTTCCTCGACCCTGTTTTTGCCTGATCCCTGTCTGATTTGTTTGTCTGTTCTGACTGCCTACCCATGTACCGAACTTCTGCTGACAAGTAAAGATGTTTTTACCTACACTTTATCCTGCGTTCTGGTCATGCAATTGAGTCCTTATTTTCCCTGTTGTTCACCAGTCGTAACAGTTGGCTACAAGCAGCTGACTCAGGGGTCACCATGTTCAGAGGCCATCGATATGATCCCAGTCTGGTATTATGCACTATTAAGAAGGCTAGTAAAATGTGTAGTAAAAGGGCCCTGGCTTTTAAACACCATTGTCAGTATAACACTAACAATTCATGCAATGTGAATTTCATGCCAAACTGAAGCAATTGAATAGTTACAGTGCAGCCATGGAGACAGTAAAGTCCTCCAGAGGAGGCAAGTGCTGCCTGTCGGAGGGAAACACAAATTTGAGAAGTGATGTCATTGAGTAAAGAAGGAGAGCTTTCAGCTAAAGGTGTGCCTGTGGCAAAAATAAGTGACAGTGGGAGATGATGGCATGAACATGGACAGCAGAGAAGAAAAACATTAATGTCACCATTCATAAAAATATATGGACACATATGCACCATTTACCGCATGTATTATCAAGATTTACTGTATGCATTCTGAAGACTGCCAAATAACAATAACAGGTGCAATTCAACTATTTTCATTTCAATTATACTACATTACGAATAACCAACACTGCATAAAGTGCTTCTCAGAATTTGTAAATATGTCCTGGATATGGATGCAAAGAAGGTCAACTGTCTTGAGAGACCTCCGGAGTGTGGTGAGTAGAAGAGTAGAGCGCTAGTTATTGTGTTGTTGAGCAAAACTCTTGCTCAATTCATTCAAAACTAAATATACAAAATACTATTTTGTATATTTGAGACACACACACAATGATATAAATACAAGTTAAGATCTTCATCCATTCAGCATACCATAAACTACACGCATTCAACACGACAGCTTTGTGATGTGGGTGCAACTGGTGTGACTGTCGGTCTCCTAAGAATAACGTTCCTATACAACAAAACTACGTTGTGAAATGAGTTTCAAGGTAAACATATTTTGTCGTGAATTACGTTTTCTTTTGATGTTGACATGGGGAAGGAGGTCTGGTGTTGGATAGGTCAAAAAACACAGACCTCTCACCAGGAGACAGCTGGTTGTGTCCACAGTGAAACAAGTAGTTTTGTTGCTTAAACCTAACCAAGTACTTTTGTATCATGTTTTGTTTTGTTTCAATTTGAGAAAAAATGTTTCCCCAGAAACACAATTGAGAGTGCAGTTTAGTTGTATGGTTAGTACGTTTGTCTGGTCAGGCAGGTATATGAACTGAGGTTCGATGGCATGGACTGCATGAGAGTGAATTCTAATTTTTCTCCAATCCTTTTCGAATTCTAAGTTCCCTTTCTTCAACTTTTTCAGACAACATAGTGGCAACTTTTCATGATAAAAACACATACAAAGGAGAAAACACAAACATTCCAAAAAATCTATCTTTTTAGCAGCCTTCCCAGGTTTATACAGCGTACTGTTAGATCTGATCTGGTTTCACTTTTCAGCTCATTCTCTATCTCCCAAATTATTTTGATTTAATGATCTTCTTTATGATAGGACAACACCACATAGACTGTCTGTGATAATCTTCTCAGATGTAGTTTCCTCCATAATTCTTAATGATATTAAATATTTTGAAAACATAATTTTCAAATGTTTTTAATTTTCATATGAGGCAAAGACAATAGTTTCCCCTGTATATCTGTCAGATAATTATAGGCTCGGGGTTCGCTTCTGGAGTGACAGTTGTCAAAGCCGCAGCACTGTGCTCCGTTAAAACCACCAGTTGTTTCAATTAATATATGGACGGTTTTGTGTCTAATCACACTGATATATATATATTTATATATATATATATATATATATATATATATACACACAGTGGTTTGCACTTGTCAACATCATGTCAGGATTATAGCAATTGACTTTGATGTAGCCTACAATAAATATAAAACATAATTTAAATGTCAATGACGAATGTGGTTAGTACTGAGGAACTACATAAACTGTGAATGGCAGAAGCTTTAATCGTCTGATTTATCTGATCATCAGATATAACTACTACTTAAGAACACAAAAGGAAAAGTTATATTTGTTGAGTCCTGCCATGGTTTTAGATTATTCCAGTTGTGTAAGGGCTCTTTTATTTGTTTACGGGTGCCGAAAAGACCTCCGTAAAGGCTACACTGACTAGGTCTACATGCACACTCATATTCCACTATTATTCCAAATATGAAAATATTCTGAATTTGATATGGCTCATGTAAGCATCATATTCCAAACGATCAACATTTTCTTGTGTTTTTAGTGTGTTGAGCTCTGTTGTCGATCGACTTTTCAAAATGTTTTTAGTACTGTGGTTATAGACAGGATACCTGCAAAACTAATGATATTATCATCAGGTGCTGGACTTGGTAAATATTAGGCTAACAGCAGATTTCTGTGTTTTATAGGCTTAGCCCTCTAAGAGCTGTTGTCATTGGCTTCATCCCCGCGGCGCCCTTGTCCCTCCACAGCCCCTTACTTCTGCACTTGCTACACATAACAGCCGCTGAGAAATCATAGTTCTGCTCCCATCTTTTCTTAAATTGTAGCTAATTTTTGGACAGCACTGACGGATAGCCAACTTCAAGTCATAAACCTACAACAACCGTGCCCCAGCCGTGTGCAACACATTCTAGTGTCTCCTGGAAACAGTTTTTGTTGTGTAGTGTGCTACTTGCAGCACATTTCTGTATTTGCTGTGTGTTGAGCTACGGCAACTGGACCAAAATTATTAGAATGTATTCTCTTGGATTCTTTAATATCTGTAGCAAATTAAACAGCTACACAATAGTCAAGATATTTTGCTCAAAACCAAAATGTGTCAACTCATGGTAGCGTTCAATGAAAAGTTCAAAGAAGTATAAGATTACATGAAAATAAAATTCCATTTAAAAGTCTACATGTATTAGAGAATCATTGCCATTATTGTGTTTTTCAAAAATGTAGAAACTTTATTGATACAATCTGCCCTAACACTAAAGCTTAAACACTCTAATGTGATCCATGTATAAACTATGTATTATTATATTGTTATATAAATATTGTTTTTACTTTTCTTGATTTTATACTATTTGCTATAACATTAATTACTGTAGCACTAAAAGAAAGCAAAACTCCAAAAAGGCACAAACATTGTACTTTGTTTTATGTGTTTCAAAGAATGGTATCCATACATCCATTACAATATTTGTGGTATAACGTTATATCATTTGAGGTGTGCAGTGTTAAATTTGTGAAATGTAATGTAATGTTTTTTTTATTTTGAGTTCAGATATGTTGTGTCATATATCAGTGAGCTCAAGTTGTTTAGTTGTTGTTGGTTCAGTTAGCTACAGTTAGCTCCACTTAGTAAACACTTGCTGTTTGAATGGCTACTACAAAATGAGTACTGTCCGCTAGTAAAAATGTGCTTACATTTTTGTTTTTCTGTCACTGGCCACATTTAGGGAACATTGTAGGAGTAAGTAACAATGGGGACATTTTCTCTAGCTAAATCTGGCTTCCTTGCATGAACCAATTAGTTAAAAAGGTGCTGAGTATGTACAGTTTATGTTTAAGATTAGATTAGGTTAAGGTACCAGTAATTATTGTTCGGTCAATGCAATGCCCCCAAATGTGTAATAAGCTAATGTGTTTGTTTAGTATTTATGTTCTGTCAGTTTAAATATGTGAACATATTATCAAAGTGTGTGTTACGTATGTGTGTAAATAGTAAATGCTACGCTCTAACACTACATGTCATTCACCCATTCACATACCGATGGCACAGTCCTCGGGAGCAATTTGGGGTTACGAGTCTTGCCCAAGGACACATCGACATGGACTAGCTGAGCCGGGAATTGAAACACCGATCTTCTGAATGAAAGACAACCTGCTCTATCACTGAGCCACAGTGACAGAAAAAGAATGAAAGAGAGTAAGGTAATGGTACTCACATCAACTTCGCTCAGCATCACGTCCACAACACTTCCAATGACGATGACGAAGTCAAAGACGTTCCAGGGGTCTCCAAAATAACCCTTTGAGAAAAAAACACAAGTGGATGTGTGTCTTGGAATGTCACTCACCATGATATCAGTCATCATGATGTATGAGTGCCCACAGGGTAATGCCTATGTTTCCAGAGTCCTTATTGCAGGACATTGGTATATTTTCGCAGTTCAAATTGTAAAACAGGGAGATGGAAGTTTCAAATGCAGTTTGAATGCTTAATATTCCATTTCGTTTTTGAGAATATATCAATGTCCAAAGTAAAGAAAACTTTCTTGCCCACAAATTTGAAGGTAGCTTTTAAGGAGTATAACATTCGTAGCACTGTGCGAAATAGGAGAATGATTTTCACCCAGGGAAACATGAATTGAACATTTGACCTTGGGATAAAACATTGCTGACAGCATACGATCTTTGAAAGGTCTCCTTAATGTGTTATATAAAGAGGATATTGAGCTTGAAACGCAGGACCCTGGGAACATAGATATGCACACTTATGATTATTGTGTACCTCTTTTCTCATAAAAGTGTGCATCCAAATTATTGTCAACCAAGCAATGTCCAGGCACTCCATTATGAAAGCAAATATTATTCCTAACTATACTCCTCACAAGTTACTGACCTTAATGCAGTTTGTATCACTTGACGCAGAAAAGCACCATGAAATAGAATAGAATACATGGTGTAGATTGATGCACATAATGCAAAACCAAAGTTCACTGGTGCCCAGAAAGTTTTAGTTGTAGGCCTTTGGCAACATTTGCTGAGGTTAGCACCACAAGCTGGTTAACGGGTGAGACAGTCATAAGTAAGCCAAATGAAACACCAGAGCTGGATGACCTGGTCAGCTACAACAGCAACAGAGAGTTGTCTATGAGACAAGGAAAGACAAGGAGTGAATAGAAACACATCCTTGACTGCCTCACCCAGATGTGCCAATCTCACCTTGCAGGTTTCTTTGGATGGTTATACCTGGACCGAAGTTGTGCCTGCTGCTGTTACCCTGCCTGACACCCACTGCTAGTATCATTATAATCACTATTGTCATATTTCTATATAATTCATATTATTATATTCTATTCTATCCACTGTAGCTAAGATTACCAGTTGTAGTCATATTTCTAAGATTATTTATATTGTTACTGCTAATACTATTATCTTTCCATTATATCCACCACTTTTATTATTATTAGTCCAAATTATATTAAAAGTATAGCTGTTGTTGCTGTGCATCTCTCTCTCTCAATATTTTTCAGTGTACACAAAAATGGTATGTTTATAAGTTATATGTGATGTCAACAAAATCCACACTGATGCACACACAAATATTTATTTTAAATAACTAATTGAAAACGACATATTGAAAAGGATTTGAATGTTGATATATTCATATACAAACTGTTGAACCTGCATTTACAAACTGCTTGTCATATGTGTGAACTTCACCGCATTCTTGTATGGGCGTACCCTGACGTCAATCTATTCACAAATGCATTTTTTCTCAACGGAATTATCTGTAGCCAATCAGATGTCTCCTCCATTTTCAACCAATCACATGAGCACACCCCTACGAGTGTATACTCATGTAGGGAATGTGGTGGAAAGCAAAAGGCTGAAACTAGCAAGACAGCTAGTCTTAGCTTTTGATTGAAACAATCAAATGTTGGCAGATAATTCTGTAAAGATCCCCAAAAGAATCCAAACCAAGGGATACAGTGACTGAATTGAAGGTTACGTCCACGATGTTGAAGGAATTCACCGGAACACAGTGTTTTAACATGAATATTAGACATTAGCTAAGTTAATTTGGCATGTAGCTATAATTTACTGACTTAAAGTTGTCATAAGGAATCAATGCCTTTATAGAGGAAAGGGGGAAAAGCTCCAGGAAGGGTCTACAAAGGCAAAGTGGTCCCAGGTTACTGCCAGACCAAGAGCGATTTACTCACCCAATATGAATCGGTCAGGGAGGAGTTGAATTAAACTTTGAAATGTTATTGTTTTCAAAGGGGCAATTTGTGGTACAACACAGTAAACAATAAACATACTATATGTCACCTCTCTGGAGGGGATCATGGTAGAAGCGTTCACGTTCGCGATCCCTGTCAGGTTTAAACAAACCTGCGAATTCTACCGAAGACACTGAAGCCGAGTGAAAGACAATGATGTCCAGAAGCTCAACAAACGACAGCAGCCCTCCAGTCCGGAGCAGGAAGAGAGGCCAATGCCCACCTCCAAGGCCAGCACTGACCATCATATCTCTCAATGTTGAAGGACTGTCTACAACTAAAGAAGAACTTGTTGCAAAACTCTACAAAGTGCCAGTGCGATATACCAGTGCGATATTCTCTGCTTACAGGAAACTCACCGCGGACCAAAAAATCATCGCCCCTGTGTGGAAGGTACGACCACCCTCATAGAAAGACCACATAAGAAATATGGCAGCATCATGCTAGCAAAAAATGGGACAATTGCCGAATCAACATCAAAGAGTGATGAAAACAACATTGAAGTCCTAACCACTGAGCTCAGAGGAGTTACCATCACCTCAGTCTACAAACCGCCCCCCATACCTATGGAGATGCCTGAAATACCACCATCCGGAAAACCGAAGATTGTGAAAGGAGATTTCAACAGCCACAGCACGCAATGGGGATACGCCAACAACAATGCAGATGGAGATGCTGTAGAAATGTGGGCTGAAAACTGCCAGCTTAATCTGATCCACGACGCAAAACAACCAAAGTCCTTTAACAGCGGACGATGGAGAGCAGGTTACAACCCTGATATCGTGTTTGTCAGCCACAACATCGCTGGATTAAGCAAAAAGCTGGTCTTGGAGCCACTGCCAAGGACCCAACACCGTCCCATCGGCATCACAGTCAACGCTGCAATAACCCCAGCCACAGTTCCATTCCAAAGAAGATTCAACTTTGGAAAAGCAAACTGGCCTGGCTTCCAAGAACATCTTGAAAGGAAGATTGCCCATTCCCAGCAGACCCCAGGAACTATGACAAACTCACTAAGCTTGTGCATGAAGCAGCCCGCAAGAACATCCCAAGAGGATGCCGCACTCAATACATCCCGGGCCTTGACGCTACAAGTACTGAACTGTACGAGCGATACCAACCGCTCTATGAATCTGACCCCTTTGCTGAAACTACCACCGAAGTAGGTGAGAGACTCATGACCTCCATTTCAGAACACGCCAACTGAAGTGGAAAAACCTGCTGGAGACAACTGATATGGCAAAAATCAGCAACGATCCATCAACCGCAGCTCGGCAACAGTATACGACCATTACACACCTCTCTGGAGAGGACAGACCTTAAGCTGGTACGGGAGGTGGAATGGTATCAACTCAATATAATTGGTCTCACCTCACCCGGGAGGGTGTGGGGGATACTCACAAGCCCTTTTCTGAGTGCGGCTGTGATGGAGTTCTCCCTTGGAACAAGCCTCTATGTGACTGCAAGTTGCTGGGAGGAGCTCTTTGACGGTTCTTTGTGCTAATGCACCAGACAGCAGCTGGTGTACCCGGCCTTCCTGGAGTCTCTGGTTTGCGTCCTGAAAAGGGCATCGACTGCAGACTCACTCTGCAATGCTCACATGGGTATAGATGGAGAACCCTAGAGGGGGTTGATTTTGAGGTACGGCCCTGATCTGGACCCAAGTGGTGTTTATTTGATTTTTGTGCTAGTCATCAATTGGTCATAATAAACACCGTGTTTGATTATTGGACGGTTCATAAGTGTACTTGGTACCAGAGCACCCTTGGCCAAAGATTGATGATCAACTTTGTGGTTGTATCATCAGTTTTGCGGCTGTATGTGTTTGAAACTCGGATGGGGAAAATAGCTGAACTGACAACTGATCACCACCTAGTAGTGAGTTGGATCAGCTAGCAGGGGAGGCTGCCGGATAGACCTGGTAAACCCAAACGTGTAGTGAAGGTGAACATGGCTGGCTGAGGCCCCTGTCTGTAAGGTCTTCAACTCCCACCCTTGGAACAATGTTGTATGCATCCCAGGGGAGGCAGTGTACATGGAATGGTAGTGGGCCATGTTTAAAGCCGCCATTGTAAAAAGCAGCTGCAAGGAGTAGTGGGAGTAAGGTCATCTGTGCTTGTCATGGCAGCAACCTTAGAACCCCCTGGTGGACACCAGGACCTCAAGATGAAGGAAGAGGCTTTTCGGGCCTGGTTGGTCCAGGGGTGTCTGGAACAGCAGACAGGTACCAGGTAGGAGCAAAAACCCGTGTGTAGGAGGAGTTTTGAGAGACTGTGGAGAAGAATTTAATGTTGGCTTCAAGGACATTTTGGCAAACAGTTAGACGAGTCACAAAGGGAAAGCAGGGCTTGGCTCAGACTGTGTTCAGCAGGGAAGGAGAAGGTGGTGGTTCCCATCTTTAAAAAGGGGGACCAGAGGGTGTGCTCCAATTATTGGGGAATCACAGCTGAGAAGCGCCTGGGGAGCGAATAGGGGTTCAGTGTCTTGCTCAGGAACACTTCCGCACAGGACACGTAGCAGCCAAGGATCGAACCTCCAACCCTATGAGCCACAGCCGCCCCCATGTTTAGTAGACTTTGACAAAGCTTACAATTGTGTCCCCTGGTGAGAATACGTGGTACCGGCAGTGAGTAACTTTGTCGCCTCAGGAACAGTCTGCATCAGATCCTTCTGGGCCAAAAAGCTGAGAAGCTCCCCAGGGGATTTACATTCATCCCTCACTGTTTGTGAGCTTTACAGTCTGATGAGATCAGCTTTTAGTCTAACAAAGTCAAAGAACCTGGCATATTTTGACAGGCTCTGCAGTTTGGTGCCATCAAAATGTTGTGATATTTAATTTTGTACAATCGACCAAACCAGGGAAAGCTAGCTCACTAAAATGGTCAAACCTAGCTTTCAGTTGAACACTGATATTGTCCAGATTGTTATAAAACATTCGTTTCCTCTCATCTCTGACTGACTTTTGACTTCAGACACTATCTGTTGTTCCGAGTGTGGCGCATTTCTGCTCAAATCGCTCATAGAAACTGTTAAACTCTTGTCTCTGGTGTTCCACAAATCCAATTGTGTCGCGGATTCGTGCACAACAAAATCCAATGTCCATTATTTCGTTTTGCAGCATTCTAAAGAGTGCATCAGTTTCACTGAAAATGTCCTCATATGCCATAATGAAAAAGCATGCTGATGCTTTTGACAGCCACCGCTCATATCCAGCAGCCATCATTAGGGTGTCATTATCCCAACTATCTGAATTTTTGCTCACAATATGGAATACAGAACGCAAATCAGATTGGTACATGGTAATTGTCTGCAACAGTCTTGAATTTGAGCTCCATCTCATGGGTGCTGCTCTTGGTAAACGTCGCTTCACAACATCATCCAATAGGTGGGTGCGCTTTGTGGACTTACTGAAAAATGTCGCTACAACTGTTTTCAAAAAAGTTCTACACTCAGGCACGCATTTTGCTGAATGCAAGAGCACCAGGTTTAATTTGTGTGCGTCACAGTGAGTAAACATGGCCTCAGGCACCTTTTCTTTAATCCTGGCCTGCACCCCATTACTCTGATGACATCACAGCTGCTCCGTCATAAGTCTGAGCTACCAGCTTTTCAACACACTTGTATTTCTTCAACACTCCCAAGACATACTCGGCTATAGCAGGGGCTCGTCTGTCACTCACATGTGCACGATTTGCCGGTAACTGCTCAGCAACGGACCAGAAAGGAACTTTCCTGGGATTATTGTGCCAGAGTCGAGCGGGAGCCTCACGGTTATTTTGTTTTGCTGCATCCCGTATGCCGAATGAATTTGATTTGTATTAATAACTGTGTTATATTTAACTGGCTGTGTGGTTTCTTTTGTGTCTGATATCGTCTGTCCTTATAGTGAAGAATAGAGAAGACCTGACAGCGTGTTTTTTGTACCTTCAACTGTTACGCAGTCAGATGTAATGTCTGTATACCTGACCAATTCAGATCTGCCCATGCCCTTTAATTTTAGCTTATGCACTTTTCCCTTTTTAGGTTAATATAATTAGGTGAATTGTTACAAGGCCACCTCACTTTTAGAAATAAATAATAATAGAGCAGGTATTAACAAGTAATGTAATTCAATATGTGGACGACATCATCATTTGTTCACCAGATGAGGAGACATGTCATAAGGACTCAACTAAATTGCTACAAATACTGGCAGAGAAGGGTCACAAGGCCTCTCTGAAGAAACTGCAGTATTGTAAGGAGAAGGTAACTTATTTGGGTCAAACAATAACGCAGGGACACAGAAGCATCTCTGAGAGTCATGTGGAGGCTATTCGCAAGGCTCCAAAACCCAGAACAGTTCGAGAGATGATGACATTTCTTGGTATTGCAGGATATTCTTCAGCATGGGTTGAGGATTATGCTAGCTTGACAGGGCCTTTGAGAGCTATGATTAAAGATACTGGGAATGCTAAGCTACACTGTAATCTGACCTGGACACACGATGGCCTTTTGGCATTTGAAACGACATAAGCAGGTGGGAACTTCCAGATCGAATATCCTCAGACAATGGGAAAGAGTTTGTGGATAAGACGGTGAAATTGATTTAGAAAAAACTTGGAATTAAACAGCGTCTTGGTGCAGTCTATCATCCGCAAAGTCAAGGGATGTGCGAAAGAATGAATGGTGTTCTGAAAAATCGTATTGTCAAAATATGCCAACACATGGGATTAAATTGGATCATGATAAGAGATTTGGGGCCTATTGAAATTTCTACAAGTACTAAAGGGGTTCAGAAACAATTTACTACAGTAACCACTCCAAGGGTGATTAGTACACAGATGAAACTTGTTACGTTAGTTCCAGGAACAACTAAGAATATTCATACAACTACTCAGACTACTACTCTAGCTATGACTACAAAGGGGATGAATGTTACAACAGTGACGACATCTGTGGCACCTACGACTTTTGTAAACATAACGCGGACATCTAATATGACATCTAGGACATTTAAGGATGTGATTAATGCAACCCAGAAGCTAATATCAAAAATAGAGCCTAGCGTGAACAACAGTAATGACATGGTTGAAGTTAGAGAACAAAGGATGGAAGAGAATCATGGAGAGTCATCCATGACAGCTCAGAGGACTATTTCAAACGTAGATAATAACTTTGGTGACTCTGATCAGGCACCAGAGTACATGATGGATCAATACCATACAGTACAAAAGAGGGACACTAAATGGAAGGCATTGCAGTGTTAGTTCAGATTTTGGTAGCGCTCGTTCTGTCGTTGTGTGTGATGTTTTGTTTTTGTACGCTGTTGTTGACCTTTGCAAAGGCAATGATAATTAGATGGGTTGGAGTTGTGCTACCCGGCGATCAAACTCTGATGCCATTATTACACGAAGCTGACACGGACATGGATGAGGATGACGCAATAAAGATCGAAGTGGTGGAGGAATATCCATTTTGAATATCTCATGATTATAATCCTTTATTTACCTCTGTTATTGCTTGCGTAGTTTGTAGTGTTGATTTTGTTTTGCTCTTTCGAGACTTTGTTTAGTCTCGAAGGGGGGGGTATGGAAACAAATGAACAAAATGATTAATGGACATTATGAGGTATAATCTCACATTTTACTTATAGAAGTGTTATTATTCGGTGTTTGATGTTTTAATGTGTATCTGTTCTGTATGCAAAAGATACTGGCCTTCTTTTCTTTCATTCTAGAACATATTGGGGGAAGACCACTGTGAGGGTGGTGGATTGTCAGGGACTCCGATGGGCTGAATGGATTCAGACACTTCAAACATGAAAACATGAAAATCTGAAGGACTCTGAACGTGGACTGGCGATACAACATCCAGATTCAAGACATCTTCGATACTACACCTGAGTCACGGCTGCTGAGAAAACTGCAGCGTTATACAGTCTTATGTCTTCACTGAAATGTTACATTAGTATTATTAAAAATGAATTTTCGTCTTTGTATATTAAATGCTTGGGAAATGATGGTTTCTAAATATAATGGGACCTCGGATGTTTTCTTTTTCTTGATGTTTAGGGACAGTGGGGTAGGCAGGAAAAGGTCCAGAGAAAGGTGCGATGGGTCGACCAGCCTGACTTTGGACATTGTTTTGTTTTGATTTGCTGAGTGTTCCATATGTATTTGCTAAAGTCATTTCCTTACACAAATTTATAAATTTCTCATTTCAGTGTTTTGGAGTATTACTTATGGTTGCCTTGGCAGAGGGACCGTGAGAGAATTTTCCTGTTTACATTGTTTAATGGATTTCAAGAAAAATTAGCTGCCTAACAGGTTTTTCACTCTCACTTTTATATACTCCGTACCGTTGCTTTAAGGTTAAAAAGGACGGGTTGTTAATTTTGTCATGATCATACACTTGTATGTCTCTTCTGTTATTTTTTCGAGACTTTGTGTAAGTCTCGAAGGGGGGAATATGTGGTATATTTTCAGGCCTTGCATATTTTCAGGTCTTACACAGTACAGTGAAGACCCCAAGTGTAGTTGTATTAGATGAAAACCAGATGTGCAGGAGACCAGGGGCAGAAGGGTGGATGTGTAGAATGAGGGGGCCACATACATTCTCTCATTGTTCCGCCCAGATGTTGCATGACATGTACCCTATATAAAGATGAAGCGAGAGCCCTAAAGGAGGGACTTTCGGATTCGACTTGAGACCTCCGGACGATCTAGACGTCCGTAATGGCATGTGTTGCTTGTTTGTAATAAACTTTATTATACCAGCAAGAACAGTGTCCACGGAGCATCCTTCATCATCACTTCAACAGACCTGTCGCATGCAAGATACGACACTGACAACAACTTTTCTGTGTGAGCAAACACACAGATCTAGAGCTAGGCTGATTGGTCTGAGGCCCGTGGGTGCTTTGACCCAAGGCCTCCGACTGTTTCCTTATACACGGACAGAGTGGAGGGGCCAATGTCAACCTAATGTCCCCTTGGGACTCAACTGGCTCCTAACAATACATTATTGCACCCAAAATATATATATATAAAATATACAATAAGTGATTCATTTTCACTCAAATTCAGTGAATTTAGTCATCCAGTGTTTTCCGAGTTGGGACCGAAGAAAGAACTAAAAATCATGAGTTTGTCAAAGGGGCTGTCTTATGGCAGCTGAATTAGATCTGAGCTTGTATGTGTAAATCTTCTAAGATTTGCTCTTATGAAGGATCCATTTTAAGCCCTGAGCCGTTTTTGAGGTCTCTGAGCGAAAATGCATAGCCCTACAAAACTGACCATAGTTCTGTAACTACAAGGTCGATTTTAATAATTTTTGTTGATATAATCAGATCACAACACCTGTGAGATAGTTTAGATAGGTAATATTGTGTATATGTTGCTGGTTAATATAGGAAAATAAGACATTACACAGCTGAAATTGAAAATATTCAGCTTCGCCTGGAGAAATGCACTTTCATTGATAAAAGGTTATTGAAATAATGCAGCTAGCTCCCTAAAACTTTCCCAAGTCATAGCATAACTGATCAGTAGTTATTAAAAAAAGGTTAAAGTGGAATAAAGTGGAATAAAGTGAATAATAAGAGGTTTTAGTCAGGCGAGGTCATCATTTTCGAACCAGCTGTTGCAGCTCTTACATTGTACTTTTATACACTATATAACTATATATTTCACTTTCTTTATCACTCATATGATTCAATACATCCAAATACAGATAATAGGAATCATATTCATATTCATAACATCATCAGAGCCAGTTTTGGCTGTCATCTGTAGGATTTTCTCATTTCATGTGTGTGTATGTGGCTGCACGTCAGCCTATCCTCGGTCGATTTCAAAAAACAACCCCTCCTTCGACGCGTCAGAGTCTTAGGAAGACCTGTGTCGAGTTTGGTGGCGATCGGCAAATGTTTTCATACAATAAAGTTGCCAGAAGTGACGCGTGTACCCCGGCGGAAATTTCCGGTCGCAGGCAGTCTGACCACTCGCCCAAGCCTGCTTGACCGCTCTTATTCTGGAAACAAGTCGGAAGTCAACAGTATGCAGTTGGCAACAATGACTACAGCTTTGGAACGGAAATTCTGCGACGTTATTATCCATATTTTTCATAAAACTTGGGCGCATACCAACGATTTTTTTCGGCGGAGGCCAGCACGAAGGTACGTTTGATCACTCACAACTGTTTAGTGTTTATACGGATCGTAAAACAGAAGTTAGTTACGTGTTCCGCCACGTGTGCTAATGCTAATAAATGCATTGCATGACTTGGTAGCCGTTAGCATGAGGGTACAAACATTGATTTACTGTACTCATAACGCCGATTTCGGGCCAGGATTTGGTGCTTTTATGCCACGATATTTTTCTGCTTATATGAGTAGCCTATAGTTGTGTTTGGAGTTTGTAAGAAGTGACTTATATGATGTTGTTGCCCATACGTTGCTGTTTCATCCAAAAAAAAAAGTGGCCACGTCCACACTACTGTGGATAGCATGATTATTAAATCATGCTATTTTCCGCATTTGAGTTTGAGGGGTTCTGAGCCCGAGAAGCCCAAATGGTCTCCGCTCGGGCTAAAATTAACAGTGACTAATGAGTCAAATGTTTTTAGGATAAGGTAGGACATAAAGACTTTTGACAAAGTCGAAGTATGATTCTTCAGTGCTGACTGTAGCGACTCCTCATGGTTGGAATGGTAAAGACTTCAATTATATCTGCCCACAGTGCTTTAACTCTCCCAATTAAAGCTTGCATATAATGCAAAATACACATTCTCATGGCTATTCAACATAAATATGAATCCCTGCTGTGTGAGAAAAGACCACGCTCTCTTTTTCTCATGCTCCATCTATCTAAAAAATCTGTCAAATTTGCAGATCCTTGTGAAGTTCTATCAGGCCTTGTTTAACATAGCACCTTCTCCAGCAAGATGACCATCTCTGCCCAGAATAGCGAGTCAATCTATTTCGCTGTCTGCCATTGTTATTTCCTCTCTATCAACCAACAGGTGTTGGCTGCAAGAACCAACACAAAAGTCTTCATGTACTCACACCATCAGACGATGTGAGGAAGATAAACCTGATTTTCACATTACATTCATTAAGCTAATGATTTATCGAATAAATGCATTCAGCCATGTGGATACAACCCCAAAATTGGAAGAATCATGCAAGTATGTTATTTCGGCAAATATGCTGAATTGGTTCTCGTGCTACATTTAGAAACAATAAGAGATCGAGAAAGACATATTTTTTATGGGCCACGGTGCAGTCTGAAAAGATGAGTTGTCTGTCTGCGATAGAAAATGTGAGTTTCTGCTGTCTTTATTTCAGTGGGGAGCTTGTTCCATCAATGTGGAACCAGGACAGCAAACGGTCAATATCTTTTGGCCCCCTGGTAGTGAGGGAACCCCCCCATGGATTTTTATCTGCAATAATCCAAAATCGAATGAAAAAGTCCGATAACTTCTGGGGTCGGCCTATGGAAAAACATCAGCACTCTAGTCCCTTTGTAACATAATGTGGAAATGTCCTGCTATTCATAGTTGTGCGTGAGATTGCAAGTCAGATTAAAACATGAAAAGCAGGATTTTGATGAGCTAACATTTGGGAAGACTTACCTGAGAGCTTTCTTGCGTATTTTCTCCTCTGCTTTCTCTTTTTGTGCCAAAGTCAGAGACTCAGCCTCTGCCAAGTTATCAACAGCAATGGCCAGGAAGACATTTAGAAGGATGACTGAATGAGGGGGGAGTCAAAGATTATTACAGTAATTGAACTGAAATTGTGGTTGTCATGGTTGGAGTTCAGTGTTGGTTCAAGGCACACACACAGAACAGACACAAACACTCGATAAGGATACAATTTCCACAGGCAAAGAGGATGATGAAGTAGATGCTGACTAGGATACCAGGCATGCTGGGTCCTCCATGAGCCATGATACCATCGTACATGACAGCATTCCAGTCCTCACCAGTCAGGATCTGAAACACATATCATTTAACAATAATAAAGAGTTATAGTACTAAATAATTGTGACATATTTCAAAATATAATAACTTCGTTTTTGAAAAATATATATTTTTTTCAACATTTTATGTTTAGTGGTTTTGATTGTACCTGAAAGACAGTGATGAGGGCCTGAGGAAAGCTGTCAAAGGTGCTGCGGGGTTTGGGTTGGTTGGGGAAGTTGAACTTCCCTCCAAACACCTGCATACCCAGCAGGGAGAATATGACAATGAAGAGGAAGAGGAGCAGCAGCAAGCAGGCGATGGAACGCACCGAGTTCAAGAGAGAAGCCACCAGATTACTGAGCGATGTCCAGTATCTAGGGCACACAACATCAATTGAATAATGGCATCGGTAATTCTGCGAGGATACAGCTTATAGTGACAGATCTTATATCATGCACGACCCTCTGTTCTTTTTCATGTCAAATGGATCTTCTTTGAAGGACAATACATCATTTATTAGGTGAAATAAAAGAGAATGAGCCCTCTCTTGTTTTTCTGATCAGTTATAATCTAGCGTCAACAGTAAATAAAAGCAATATAAATGCTCTGGCTATGTTAAAGGTTTAATGTAATGCACTCTGCTTAAAGAGAACTTATCAACAATCAAACAGTAAGACCTCAAATAATAAGATAATGATCGATCATTCAAGGGCGAAAGACAACATTGTAAGGAGCAATGAGATACTAGCAGGGTTGGTAAACACATTTTGCCATCAGATATTCCTGATGAAGACTTCATACACAACTACATACACATTACACATACCAGCTGACCGCTTTCTCACCTGGTGACTTTGAGCAGGCGGAGCAGGCGTATGCAGCGCAGCACAGAAATGCCCATGACTGACATCACGCCCATGTGGACAAGGATGAGCTCCATAATGCCGGTGGACACCACAAAGCAGTCAAAGCGATTGAAGAGGGACATGAAGTAAGAGGGCAGGCCGAGAGCATACATCTTCATGAACATCTCAAGTGCAAACATAGACAGCAGCAGCTTATTGGCATTGTCTGTTGATGGTTGGAGCCAACGGTATGAAGAGAAAGACAATAGACAAAATGAGAGATGAGAGAAAAAGACTATCAGTAATCAACAGTCTGCAAAGAGTTTGGAGTGCCACATAAATCATTTTAGATATTTTTAGTAGTTAATCAGAATCATTTGTTACCTTTGAAAACAATTCAGAAAGTGATTTATTTTCTATATATTGCATTAATTATATATTATAGAAAATAACAATGTACTGTTTAAATACAATCAATAATTCAAAACTGATGCAACAAAGCATGTTTATGGTATTTTATCAAATTTAACATACAGCACCTTACTGAATCAATTTAGGTTCCTCTTTCATTATTTTTAATTTTGCACAAACTCAATCAGCTGCAGCTTTCAACATTTACGAGAAACTAAAGTTAAAAACTGTAGTAAATGAAAACTTGTTTACAGTGAATTGGTGTTCACAACCTGTTGCAACAACCTGAAAATGAGATTAGTAGCAGAAAATATGGAATGTTGATTAAAATGACATCACATCACACTGCTATAACTAGAGATCGGTTTGTGTGTCACATAACTCCTTCTGTCTTATTCCCCAATCCCCTCCAAACTTTCCAGTGTACTACACAAAGCAGCAGTATATAACAGTAGAAAAAAACAGGTAACGCTTACAGCTTTCCTATTACCTCCTCCATCTATGGATTCAACTACAGTCATTTATATGGTTATGTGGGTCTAAATTCAAACTAAGTGCATGAGAACCGCATTGGAAATGATTTACTTTTCAGTTCAATAATAATAATAAAACATTTTATTTATTGAGCGTTTTTCATAATTCTCAAAGACACTTTACATTAAAATCATATAAAAGAAAGCTATACACTAACATTTTAAAACACATAATATCGGTCACACATTAAAAGCAGTTCTGAATAGGTGGGTTTTGATTTGAATATGGAAAGGTCAGTGCAGTCTCGGATGTGTTTGGGGAGAGAGTTCCAGAGGGAGGGGGCAGCTATGGAGAAGGCTCTGCCCATGTCCGGTGCTTGGTCCTGAGTGGAAGGGACAGGAGGTTGGCATCAGAGGAGCGGAGCCGACGGGATGGAGTGTGGTGGTGAAGCAGGTCGGTGAGGTAGGAGGGGGCCTGATTGTGGAGGGCTTTATCAGTGAGGAGAAGGACTTTGTATTGGATTCGTTGTTGGATGGGGAGCCAGTGGAGGTTTTGGAGAACAGGGGTGATGTGATCCCGGGAGTGGGTGCTGGTGAGCAGACGAGCAACAGCGTTCTGGATATACTGGAGATTATTTAGGATTTTGGACGATGTGCCATAAAGAATGCTGTTGCAGTAGTCGATTCTGGAGGTGATGAAGGCGTGGATCAGAGTTTCAGCAGCAGATGAGGAGAGTGATGGGTGGAGACGGGCTATGTTTTTTAAGTGGAAAAAGGCAGTTCTGGTGATTTGTTTGACGTGGTGTTCAAAGGAGAGGTTGCTGTCAAACATGACTCCAAATGTTGCGGATGTGTGGGGAGGGAGACAGTGGAGTTGTCGATGGTGAGGCAGAAGTTGTGACCGGTTTTAGTGAGGAATTTGGGACCGATGATGATCATGTCAGATTTATCACAGTTCAGTTTGAGGAAGTTGGTTTGCATCCATGATTTAATGTCAGTGAGGCAGTTGGTGAGAGTGGAGTGAGTAGCAGTGGTAATGGCCTTTGTGGAGATGTAGAGCTGGACATCATCGGCGTAGCAGTGAAAGTGAAGTCCATGTTGACGTATGATGTTACCAAGAGGGAGCAAGTAGAGGATGAACAGAAGAGGACCAAGCACCGAACCCTGGGGGACGCCTTGAGACAGAGGAGCAGTGGAGGAGGTGCAGTTGTTGATACTGATGAACTGTTGTCTGTTTGTGAGATATGATTTAATCCAGGAGAGAGCAGTTCCGGTGATGTTGAGGGAGGATTCGAGGCGGGAGAGAAGGATGTTGTGGTTGATGGTGTCGAAAGCAGCAGTGAGGTCGAGGAGGATGAGAATATTAAGGTGACCAGCATCTGAAGAGGGGAGGAGGTCGTTGGTGACTTTGAGGAGGGCTGTTTCAGTGCTGTGCTGTGAGCGGAATCCGGATTGAAATGGCTCGAACAGATCGTTGGAGATGAGGTGGGCTTTGAGTTGTGTGTTTCAGTATTTTTGACAGAAAGGGAAGATTGGAAATGGGCCGGAAATTGCTCATGGTGTCAGGGTCAAGTCCAGGTTTTTTGAGGATTGGGGTGACAGCAGCCAGCTTAAGTGTGTCGGGGACTGAACCGGAGCTGAGGGAGGAGTTAATGATGACTGTGATGAGTGGTGAGATGGCTGGGAGACAGTCCTTGACAAGGTTAGATGGGATGGGATCCAGGATACAGGTGGAGCTTCTCATTCCTGTTGTGAGGTTCGGCAGTTCCAAAGGGGACACAAGGGAGAACTGAGAAAAGGGGCTGAGGGGTGGAGGAATTTAGCACATTCTGATGGAGGTCAGTTTTGTCAAATATCAGTAGTTTTTAAATATGAACTCACTTACTGTGGAATATTTTCAAGGGATTTATCCACAACTTTATTATCAAAACTCTGTAAGGGTCAGATACATTATCAGATCATGCTGTTGCATGACTGTGGTGTTTTTGAAATTTTGTATTCCACTTACTTAGAATTTCAAGCAATATTTAATGTAATATGTGAACAATTTCTTATTGTAGCAGAATGAAGTGTGTGAACAGTGACACCTACTATTCAACATGAACAGCAGCTTTAAAAGACCTAAAACTCTAAATATTCACTGATGAAATGTTACTCAAATATTTAAGTTTACATCTGTAAAATAAAATGTAGTATTTCATAATTACTACAGTATATTAGATCCTATCTTCCCCCAATAGATGACACTTTTAAGCAACATGATTTTTAATGTTTGTTTGACCAAATTTCATACAGCTAGGTGAAACCAAAAGTTGGGGCTACTCAATAGGGGGCACTATAGAGCCAATTTTTCATACCGCAGCTGGACACCACAATCAGACAGCAATTTTCGCCACGACAGGCTTGCGTACCAAATTTCTAAACCGTGCCAGTATCCCAAGAACCTCATTTTCCCCTTGAAAGACAGAATAAGAATGATAATTAAAGCTGCGAGCAGCGATGAATGGGCCCTCACATCTTTGCGTATGTTGGGGGTACTTGCGAGGCCTCAGCTTACGCGGCCGAGAATGTCTGCGACCATTGGACAACGCGACCACGAGTTAGACGTTTTTTTCCTGCTTGGAGTATTTGATCCTGGAAATGATCCTTTACAAATAGTCCACCACTTCCTGTAACCACTGTGTGGCGCTAAACAACGTGCGCCAACATGCATTATGTTGCTCTATATCAAGTGTAGACAACATCATGTAAGTCTCATCAAGATGGCGCCGCGGACGGCTGCCTCGACGTGTTGGTGCGCATTGTTTTGTGTTGTTTTCGTCGTTAATTCAGTTTTATGCTGCGATACCCGGAGCTCTTTCACCAGAGATGAGCTCATGAACATCAGGGGTACAACTACAGCAGACTTAGTCCCAACTTTTCTGCTAACTTCTGTGGAATTACTGGACATTCTAGTCAAAGGTGTTCTCACCTTAGCCCATGCAGTGAGACGCCGTAGGAGAGGGAAACGGGCCGGCGTGCTCGTGCGTCTTCGCACACGTGGATTCCGCACACCGCTGCCGGGCATATTTCTCTCAAACGTCCGCTCACTGTGCAACAAACTGGACGAACTTCAGCTACTGGTGAGGAGAGACAGAGACTTTTCTTCATCCTCCGTTTTGTGCTTCACTGAGACCTGGCTCTGTGGATCGATACCCGACTCTGCTCTCCAGCTGGCTGGCTTCCAGCTGTTCAGAGCGGATCGCGATACGGAGCTCTCCGGCAAATCGAAGGGTGGAGGAATCTGTTTCTACTCCAACAGTGGCTGGTGCAACGATGTGACAGTGATTCTCCAGCACTGTTCTCCTGATCTGGAATATTTTATCATTAACTGCAAACCCTTCTACTCCCCCCGTGAGTTCGCTTCATTTATACTAGTCGGTGTTTACATGCCGCCGCAGGGCAACGTGCAGGAGGCACAGCGCGCGCTCGCCGACCAGATACTGTGTGTGGAGCGGACCTACCCGGACTCTCTAGTTATTGTCCTTGGTGACTTTAACAAAGGAAACCTCAGCCATGAACTCCCCAAATACAGACAGTTTATTAAATGTCCGACCAGAGAGGAGAACATTCTGGATCACTGTTACACCACAATCAGCAGGGCCTATCACGCCGTCCCTCGTGCTGCACTGGGTCTCTCTGACCACGTCATGGTCCATCTGATTCCTTCATTCAGGCAGAAACTCAAACTCTGTAAACCTGTGGTGAGGAAATTCAAGAAGTGGACCAGTGAAGCTATGGAGGACCTTCGGGCGTGCTTCGACTGCACAGACTGGGATGTATTCAGGACTGCTACCAACAGTCTGGATGAGTACACAGAGGCTGTGACTTCATATATCAGCTTCTGTGAGGACAGCTGTGTTCCATCAAGCACCAGGGTGTGTTACAACAACGACAAACCCTGGTTTACAGCAGAACTCAGAAAGCTAAGGCTGCAGAAAGATCAGGCTTTTAGGAGTGGGGACAAGGACTTGTATAAAGAGTCAAAGTACAGGTTTAGTAAGGCGGTGAGAGATGCTAAACGTCTGTACTCTGAGAAACTGCATCACCAGCTCTCAGCAAATGACTCTGCTTCTGTCTGGAGAGGCCTTAGACAGATCACCAATTACAAGCCTAAAACCCCCCACTCCATGAACGACCTCCGCCTGGCAGACGAGCTGAACGAGTTCTACTGTCGCTTTGATGGACAATGGGACAGCCCTGACTCCATCCCCCACAGCTCCATCAACCAGCCCCAGACCACCAGGTCCCCCTCCCCCATCCCAGCAGGGGCCCACGCCTCTGTATCACCCATCACAGTGTCCCCCCCACCCCCCTCCCCAGTGACGACTCTCTCTATCCTGGAGAGTGACGTCAACAGGCTCTTTAAAAAACAAAACTCCCGCAAAGCAGCCGGCCCAGACTCTGTCTCCCCCTCCACCCTGAAGCATTGTGCCAATCAGCTGTCTCCGGTGTTTACAGACATCTTCAACACCTCCCTGGAGACATGCCACGTACCAGCCTGCTTCAAGGTCTCCACCATCATCCCCGTCCACAAAAAAACAAGGATCACAGGACCCAATGACTACAGGCCCGTCGCCCTGACCTCTGTGGTCATGAAGTCTTTTGAGCGCCTTGTCCTGTCTCACCTTAAAACCCTCACTGACCCACTCCTGGACCCCCTGCAGTTCGCCTACAGAGCCAACAGGTCTGTAGACGACGCAGTTAACTTGGCCCTTCATTTCATCCTCCAGCATCTGGACTCCCCAGGAACCTACACCAGGATCCTGTTTGTGGACTTCAGCTCTGCCTTTAACACCATCATCCCGTCTTTGCTGCAGGACAATCTCTCCCAGCTGCACGTGCCCGACTCCACCTGCAAGTGGATCACAGACTTCCTGTCTGACAGGAAGCAGCACGTCAAGCTGGGAAAACACGTCTCAGCCTCCCGGACCATCAGCACCGGTTCCCCCCAAGGCTGCGTTCTTTCCCCTCTGCTCTTCTCCCTGTACACCAACAGCTGCACCTCCAGTCACCAGTCCGTCAAGCTCCTGAAGTTCGCGGATGACACCACCCTCATTGGACTCATCTCTGGTGGGGATGAGTCCGCCTACAGGTGGGAGACTGACCATCTGGTGACCTGGTGCGGTCTGAACAACTTGGAGCTCAACGCTCGAAAGACAGTGGAGATGGTTGTGGAATTCCGGAAGATTGCAGCCCCACATGTCCCTATCACCCTGTGTGACTCTCCCGTCGACGTGGTGGAGTCCTTCCGCTTCCTGGGCTCCATCATATCCCAGGACCTCAAGTGGGAGCTGAACATCAGCTCCATCACTAAAAAGGCTCAGCAGAGGATGTACTTCCTGAGGCAGCTGAAGAAATTCAACCTGCCAAAGACAATGATGGTGCATTTCTACACAGCCATCATTGAGTCCATCCTCTGCTCCTCCATCACAGTCTGGTACGCTGCAGCCACTGCCAAGGACAAGGGCAGGCTGCAACGCATCATCCGCTCTGCCGAGAGGGTGATTGGCTGCAATCTGCCGTCCCTCCAGGACTTGTTCGCCTCAAGGACCCTGAAGCGAGCAAGGAAGATTGTAGCCGACCCCTCTCACCCTGGACAAAAACTGTTTGTGCCCCTTCCATCTGGTAGGAGGCTGAGGTCCAGCAGGACCAAGACCTCACGCCACACGAACAGCTTCTTCCCGTCCGCAGTCTGGCTCATTAACAGAGCCCGGGTCCCCCACTGACTCTGTCACCCCAGGACAAATTCCCACCGGTCACTCCCCTGCATCCCTTCTATTACACTCAACACTTTACATTACACTTACATCTCACTTGTTTATAGTCCTGTCATCTGTTCGTTGTTTATAGTCCTGTTATCTGTTCGTTTGTGCACTTTATTTTATATTTCACTTTATTTTATATTTCATCTTTATTTTATATTTCATTTATTTTATATCTTACTTTATTTTATATCTCTTGTAAATTTTAATATGTTTCTACTTGCACTGATTGTTGTTGATTGTTAAATGTTTGCACCTCCCGTCACGCCAAATTCCTTGTATGTTCAACATACATGGCAATAAACGGTTCTGATTCTGATTCTGATGTGAATCGGATATTGTTTGTCAAATAACACTGATTTCCTTTCGCCATTAGGTGGTGCTTTGACTTAGATGAAGAATTGGCTTGTAGACATCCTCAGGCCATGACTGTTATCAAGCATGGCAACTGTTGGGATCTGACCCTGCTCTCCTGGCTGGCTGAGACCTTCACACGTGCTTTTCAAACAAAGGAGCAGCCATGTTCCTTCCTTCCACCAAAACGCCTGACCTGGGGTCTGCAAGAAACCTCATGCCGGAACCTGATGCTCCAGTCAAAACCTGATGCTGGTCCCTCATTGGCCAAGAAAGGGCCCCCCACTGGTTGTGCCACCTGGTTTATAAGCCTGAGCACAGCTAGAATCGCCCTCTTCACTCCGGACTCGTCCGGGGGACAAGAAGATGCACAAGGCTCTTCCGTCCAGACATGCTGGTGTGGTGAGGTCCACAAGGCCTCTTCCCTCCGGACCTCGTCCTGGCAACAAGAAGATTCACGAGGAACCGCGGCCTCATCAAATCCTATCAGGTCACATGTAACATTCGCTGGTCGTGTTTTATTTTGAGTTTCGGATCCTGTAGTGCGAGAACGGATAACTTCTATGCCCCGTTCCCCCACCCTTATTGTGAACACACCGCCGGCAGAAGGACGATTAACAATCTTTCCTCGCCGAAGATTTCCGGGAAGGACGACCCAAACCTCGTCCCTCAGCCGAAGTTAAAAAGCCCTCTCTGCAGAGAGGAGATAGAGTCTGTGCCAGCTCCGAGAGCCGCGCCACCGAGAGCCCTCATCTCTCGAGGACTGACTGATTCCCACCACGGGAAACGTACCCTACCGAACGAAGCTTCTACAAGTAAGAGTTACTGGTATCTGGGCCTAGCCTAGCTTAGCTTAAGCTTAATTTAGCCTATTCGTTTATGTCGTTGTTATTCCTGTATCTTGTTGTGTCAAGTTGCTGTCGTGTTCTAACGTGTTATTGCGCAACATCGCGGACCACGGAGTCCCGTTATATTGTGTATTTCCTGCTTTAACTGTTTGCATTAGATCCGTCGCTGCTAGCGGATGTGGAGCTTGTGATCTTATCACTTTAAAGACTAAAACCACGGTGGCCGAGTTTCGGGGTGATAAGAAAGCAACACTCGCACCTCACCGCAGTGATAAAGATCTGTTTTGTTTTGGGGATTCTTTTCTTTTGTTTTGGTTTTATTCTCTCTTCTTTAAATCGGCTCTGTGAGTGAGATTTAGAACCGCAACTATCACCGTACAAGCGTGACCGGTCGGTTCAGAATCCGACCGCAGAGTTTACGAGTGATCAGCTGTTTCTCACATTCTCACTGCAGCGCCGAGCACCGCGCTCAGAGCTCCGCTCTCGCTCCCTCTATCGCTCTCTCTCTCCCTCTCTTCCTACTAACCCGCGTACACATAGTTAGATTCACTGATTTTTGGTGAATATCTCAGACACGTAAGGTTACGTAATCTATTTTCTCAACCCACAGTGTGCGTCGCCCCACGTGGTTACAAGCGTAGCCCCTCGTAGCCATTTTGGTCGGAGGTCTCTAGACTCCGCCATCTTTGCTTGTAGGCTTACACGCCCTTTTTTTAGCTTACTCCCCTTTTACTGTTCGAGTAGTTCTCCCCCCCCCCCCCCTTTTTTCCACACACACACACACACACACACACACATGTACATATAGATATAGACATATCCTTACCCCACTTTATTCATTTGACTTTAGGTATTAGACATATAATTGTATGATAGTGTTTGTTGATTTTGATATTACTTGATTTGATCATTTATTATTTTGATTTAATAAACTCTGTTATATTTTTAAAGAGCAGTCGTCTGTGATTACTTGTGCATATGTGTGTAATAATAACTGGATGTAGTGGCCTGTGCTCGAACTTAAACCTTCACTCTCACTCCAAACGTGTAATAGAATTCAGACTGTTAATATCGTGAGTGAACACTAATTATGAGACTTAGTTTATAGTTTGGTTATTGGTCCCTGTCCGCAGGGTGGTGCCCCGTTCTTATTAGTAATTACTAATTAGCTTATTGATGTTAATAACTCCATTGATGTTGATAGTTTAGTTTCATATTTGCTGATAACCAAACACGCTCCTTTACGTTCCCAACACAGCTTTGGGACAGATTTGAACAAGTCCAGTAGAGATACATCAGCTTGCTCTTTCATGGGGAGTCACGTAAAATAGCCGCCACACCACGGCTACACCATTCAATTAAACGTAAAGCTTTTGATAACTTTTAATCACAAAGGTCTTTAGATTGTACTGACCATTTGACCATTTGAAGTGGATCCTCAAAATTCCCTAGGAGGAGTTCGTTAAAGTATAGTGCCTAGAAATGGTCAAAAATGAATGGAAAATTCACACTAAAATCTAAATTGCAGACTTCAAGTATAATTTAGTACAGGGATTCCCAAAGTGTGCTGCCTCTAGGGGGTGCGCGAGAGGAAAAATGTAATGGTGGTCTAATGGTGTAATAATTCATATTAAATATAATTTAAAAAAATGGGATTTTTCACAAAATAAAAACATGAATTATAAAAATTCCCTTTGTAAGATTTAAATTTAAAATTAAAAACTTTTATTATTTATTAAAACAATTTAATAAATAAATGCACTTCAGCTCCTGCCGCCAGTCTTTTACGTACACACTAGCTAGCCTAGCTTGTGCAGCTAACGTCAGCTAACTTCATCCATTCAGCAACATTCATGCAAATATGCTAAACTGGCTGAAATTGGGGAAACTGTCAGGTGGGACATCTGAAGCTATCAGTCATAAAAGAGGAGAGGGACAGAGAGAGAGAGAGGAATCAGAGGCGAGAGAAACGGAGAGGTGCGTTGGGGAGAGACCGGGAGAAGAAATCGAGCAGGAGTCAGAGAAAGATGAGACAGAGGAGACCGGAAATGAGGAAGGGATAGCACAGACAAATCGGGAGCACATAGGCCCATCGCGGCGTCATGGTGAAAAAAGAGGAAACGAGAGTGAGCATCAGACTGGGAAAAACAAGAGGAAATATGATCTGGGTCTGGGCTTCACTTGGATTGGCAATGCAGATTGCCCAAAGCCACAGTGCGTGGTGTGCAGTGAGGTTCTGGCTAACAGCTGTCTGAAGCCCTCTTATTTACGTCGTCACCTGAACACCAAGCATGCCAGTGCAAGTCGAAAGCCCCTTACATTTTTTATATCGAAATTGGAGGAGTTACAAAACAGCCAAAAACAACTGCAGTCTCATTCATGTGTTGGGTCTACAAAAAACGTACTACGGGCTTCATATCTGGTCAGTTACAGAATAGCAAGAAAGGGGCTACCTCACACAATCGCCAAAGACGTGTGCTTGCCAGCTGCCAAAGAGATGGTGGAATGTATGATTGGAGAGAGAGAAGCAAAAGAGTTGAACATGATCCCGGTGTCCAACAACACTGTGTCGCGCCGCATCGATGCTTTGTCCGAAGACATCCTGGCTACATTAGTCGGTCGCGTGAAGAAGAGTGAGTTTTACTCTCTGCAAGTAGACGAGTCTACACATGTGGCCAATCTGGCCAATCTTCTGGTGTACGTCCGTTACCTTTTCGAAGGCACGGTGCAGGAAGATTTTTTGTGTTTTTTATCTTGTAAACAAACGCCACGCGTGAGCAAACTGTTCTCTCATTGGTCCAATTTTTATGCGGCTATAAATAGGCTCTGTTGCTTTTTTTTCTTTAAGGTGTGGGGAATTGGGGGTGCGTGAAACCGGTCGGGATGTAAAAGGGGGTGCGTGGCCTAAAAAGTTTGGGAACCGCTGATTTAGAGCATAGTCTCAAGAGACTTTTATTTAAGTCTCCATGTGATACATGTGCCTACTAAATTTCATACATCTAGGTTAAATGTACTGCTGGGGCTGCTCTTTTGAATATCAGTAGGGGGCGCTGTCAAGGCAATTTCTCATAGAAAAGGCAAAACCCCATATGATTTATTTATGTTTATCACCTTTGACACATGTGCAGAGTTCCATGACTATTTGATCATCCTAAGCCACAGAAAAATCTGCTTCCTTTTCATGATGAATAATGCATTGCCACGGCAACATCTTTTAACGAAAACTCACAAAAAATCATGATGAAGTATCATCAATGTCATCAGGCTTGCCTCACAACATTTGAGGTTGATCAGGTCAAATGGCTAGGAGGAGTACACCAGTCCACCAAACATAAAGCTTTTGATAACTTTTAATCACAAAGGTCTTTGGATTGTACTGTCCAAATTTGAAGTGGCTCTGATAAAGTCCCTAGGAGGAATTCGTTAAAGTATAGCGACTAGAAATCAAGGGAAAATTCACACAAAAATCAAAATGGCCGACTTTGGGTTGATTTTAGAGCATAGTCCCAAGAGACTTTTCTTTAACTCTCCATATGATACATGTGCCGACCAGATTTCATACATGTAAGTTAAACGAGGCACTGGGGCTGCTTTGTTGAAATTTTGCAGGGGGCGCTATCGAGGCAATATATAACGACCAAGCCAAAAATCCACATGAGATCTTTAATTTCATCACCTACGACATATGTACAAAGTTCCATGAGTCTTTGAGTATCCCAAGTCACAGAAAAATCAGCTTGCTTTTTCATGGAGAACAAAGCATTGCCATGGCAACAGAGTTATCCAAAAACTCACAATATTCATGATTAACTATTATCAATGTCTTAAGGCTTTCTTTCTAGAATTTGAGGATGATCTAGTGAAATGGCTAGGAGGAGTACATCAAAGTGTGAAACTTGTCATTTCCCTTTGCCAGTAGGTGGCGCTATGACTATGTCAAAATTGAGGCTTTGGAATGTTTTCATGCCTGGACTAGCATCCTGCATAAGAGATTTTGGGCGGATTTGACAATGTACCTTGGAGTTACAACAACTTCAATTTTCATGAAAAATTGCAGAAAATGGATGCCACGCCACGCCAAGGTTGCTGCATGAAAACTCATGATTTTTATAACTTTTCATTATAAAATCCTTAAGATCGTGCTGACCAAATTTGAAGCCGATCGCATAAATACTTTAGGAGGAATTTGTGAAAATACAAAGCCTGAAAATGGGAAAAATGGCCAAAAAGAGATCATTATTGTAGCGCCCCCTAGTGGCTGAAGGAAATGAAAATGTGAGGGTATGTTACAGGCTGCAATGTGGACATTTGTCTCAGATTTCGTGATGATAGGCACAAATGTTATAAAGTTATGTTGATTGATAAAACTTAAAATGGTGGAAATCTGAATGGGCGGAGCTAAAAAGTTAGAGTGCATTGATTGTAGAGCAGATGGAGCTGAATGTATGTCAAATTTCACGTTAATCGGACATGTTGGGTGATGGCCGTGGACTGTGAAACTGTAGGGGGAGCTAGTGAGCCATTTTGTCATACATGAGCATGCGACCCATAAAATCTCAAATTTTCACGCAGTTGTGATACGCCTGCCAAATTTGGGGAGTTTTTGAGTGTGATAAAGCCCTGTAAAATGCGATTTTAGAGGCAACGGAATAATAATAATTCTTTGGATTTCAATTGGGCCTTCGCCCGACTTCGTCGGTAGCTCAGTCCCTAATAATTCCTACAGTTTCAATAGGGACGCAGTGCACGCAGTGTATGATGGTCACAGAAATGCATGGCCGCATCAACCACAGTCCTGCCAGTACCCTCAACGTGCGTGAAGATGCGAGGGCCCGATCAATGCTGCTTGCAGCTTTAATTAGGGCCCGAGCTACCGACAACGTCGGGCCGCGAAGGCCCTATTGATATTGTACCCGTTTGGGTAAACGTACGCATGGTTGGAGGACTTGCCATGCATGAAAACTCACAAAATGTTGGGGACTTGTCAGGCCTGGTGAATATAGCCATCTGAAAAAGAATGCATCTTTCTGTGTTAAGAAATGGCTCTCTAGCGCCCCCTACAAGTCGGACCGGCGACGCCCCTCGGCCAGTATGTCCGATTGACTTGAAATTTGACACACATGTCCACTTGAGCTAGAGCTACAAAAAAGCCAATCAGACCCCTAAGCTCCGCCTACTTAGATTTTCCGCCATATTGAATTTAGTGTAAAACACATTTCTGTGAACTCCTCCTACATGCTTAGTCCCATTACTACCAAATTGTCTGTGGATCATTACTGGATCTACGTCATCATAAGTTATCAAAAGCTGTTTGATATCTCTTTTCGTTTACAAGATATGTACCAATAAACCTCTTAGGGGCGTGGCTTAATATCAATACATATAACTTCTCAACCGTTTGTCCTAAAATTACCAGATTTCCAGCATATGTGCACATTGCATCCTCTAACATATCCTGATATTTATTTTGAATTCAACAACTAGGGGGCGCTACAGTAAACCCTCAAAGTTGTGCTTTTTGTCACTTTTTGCAGATTTCAGCCTTCGCACTTTAACGAACTCCTCCTTGAGATTTTAAGCGATCAACTTCTACTTTGGTCAGGATGCTCTTAAGACCTTTGTGATTAAAAGTTATCAAAATCGAGAGTTTTCATCAAAGAACCTTGACGTGGCGTGGCGGCCATTTTGTCTCATTGTTTATGAAAAAGGAAGTTGTTATAACTCCAAGGTACATTATCCAATTCGCACAAAACTTCTTATGCATGATGCTACTTCAAGCCTAAACATAATTCAATTGAAAATATTTCAATAACTCATAGCGCCGCCTACTGGCTAAAGGAAATGTCATATTTTATACTTTTATTTATTCCTCCTAGCCAGGTGACCTGATGAGTCTCAAATTTGGTAAGGATAGCCTTAAGACATTGATGATAAATCGCCATGAATATTGTGAGTTTTCGTTCCACGCTGTTGCCGTGGCGACGCATAGTTTGCCATGAAAAAGGAAGCTGATGGTTTAGTGGGTTGGGATGCTCAAAAACTCATGGAACATTGTACATGTGTCACAGGTCATTGGAAGAAATAGTTTATATGATTTTCTTTATTGACCGTTTTAAATTGTCTCTATAGCGCCCCCTACAATATTTCAAAAGAGCAACCCCAGCGCTACGTTTTGGCTACATATATGAAACTTGGTAGGCACATGTATCCTATGGAGACTTAAAAATAAGTCTCTTGGGACCATGCTCTAAACCCTACCGGAAGTCTGCCATATTCAATTTTGTATGAATTTATACAATATTTTGACGATGCAGCCCTCGCAGTACGTTTCACTATCTATATATAAAATTTAGATGTATAACATTTGGTAAACAGATGTATCACATGTAGACTGACAAAAAAGTCCCCGGAGCTCTAAGCTGTAAACCCAACCGGAAGTCAGCCATTTTGAATTTAGTGAAAAAAAACACATTTTTGTGAACTCCTACACGCTGGCTCCGATTTCTACGAAATTTGCTGTGGATCATATGTGGATCTAGATCATCAAAAGTTATCAAAAATATTTTTGATATCTCTTTGTGTTTACAAGATATGGACCAATACACTTCTTAGGTGCGTGGCAAAATATCAATACACATAACTTCTCAACCATTTGTTCTAAATTCCCAAAATATTCAGCATATGTGCACATTGCATCCAGTAACATACCCTGAGAATTGTTTTGCATTCGACCATTAGGGGGTGCTACAGTAAACCCGCAAAGCCTACTGGCTAAAGGAAATGTCTGATGTAACTCAGCTGGACTTGTTCCAAACGGTCCCAAACTTCTCATGCTTGATAACACTCATGGCCTGAGGATGTCTCCGAGCTAATTTTCACTAATACTCACAGCGCCACCTGCTGGCGAAAGGAAATCTTGATTTTGTGATAAACAGCTCCGATTTACATGACTTTTACACAATGTGGTTTACATTTGACACAGAGCTACATGACGCATGTTTGCACGTGTTCTGTAGCGCCAGGCAGCGGATACAGGAAGCATCGGACTATTTGCAAAGCATCATTTCCGGCATCAGGCGGTCCACGCGGGATAAAAAATGTCTCGCTCGCGGACGCGCCGTCCGACGGTCGCGGACGTTCTCGGACGCGCAGGCCGGAGTCCCGCTGGCACCCCCGACGCGCTGCAGATTGCAAGGGCCCGTTCATCGCTGCTTGCAGCTTTAATTTAATTTGTCATTATTGTTTTGTTTGTACTCGTTTGTTATATTAGACAGGTTGGAGTGTTTTGCGAAATTGTGATGCCCCTACACGGAATGCCCTAGTTATTAGGTGTTAACAAGCACCTTAAAAACAACAAATAAAAATTTTGAAAAACAAAAAATGAAATCGAGAGAGAAATAGGGCACTATGTCTCTTGTAAAATTGTACCTGTTGAACAGACATGTTTCTGTTGTCACACACACTCTGCTGCACGGACGTGTGGGGGATGGGTGCACACACACACACACACACACACACACACACACACACACACACTCACGTTCCTGAGGCTGTCCAGGTGGCGATTGATGATCTCCTTAGTAATACAGGGTTGCGACCTACCCTCAGGGGGACAGGTGGGGGACGTGATGTGTGCACACATACACCCACACACACATGCGGGGCTTGTAGGTACTGACCAGGGTACTTTCCACACCCTTGCACATAGTTTCACACAGGAGGCACCTGTTGAAGTTTGCATTCTGCATTAACCCTTTAGCTTGTCAAACAGATATATGAGAATACCTTGGTATTAATCTTACGCTGGGCAAAAAGGTGTATTATGTTTTATATCATGTATTGTTTGTATTATCCTGTATCCCTGTAACCTGTTGAAAGATACGCTGATGTATATGTAGCTGAATATTATTATCAACCAGTGAGCAAGGGGTTACCATGTCCCTGTCATGACCCACAGAGGCAGCAAGAAAGGGGGGAGGGATTACTTGCCCCAGGCGTTGTTAAGAGTATAAATATTCTCGGTTTGCAAGGACCAAGGTCTTAGTCGGGGGAGAGGTCTGGACCTGCGCTGGGTTAATCTTTAACTTTTTTCTCCGGACATTTGTAAACAGCCTGCTCACTGAACCAGCGTTTTTAAACACTTTGTTGATTTTTATATTTTTATGTTAATGACTTTTTCTCTGTATTTGGACCAAGAGAATATACTTTGAATTGGACAAAAATAAATAAGTAACATTTGAACTTTTTTCGGCCGACTTTTTTCTTCATCTGTTTTGGGAACTCAGAAAGGAGAGGGCTCCTCTTAAGGGAGAGACACCAGCCCCTGTGGTAAGTTGACGGAGCTCCAGCACGGCACACGACTGATGCATACTATATGCGCACACACATCTGCACATACTAGCATTCGTTTTCTATAGTTAAGAGAGACCCGCTTGATTTTGAAAGAGCTTTATATCTGTTGGGCTCTGAGCAGGGACAAATAAAAATAAATTTAAATTTAATATAAATTAAATTAAATTTTAAAATACTTTATAAAACCGACGGCTATTCGAGTGACCGATTATACTATTTAGTATATCAATGTTTGGCGATTCGGAAAAGAAAGCAAATGAGCTATCGATCGTGCTCTTGTTGATGATTTATTACTATTTAGTGCAATCAGCTACTGGTCTAGGTTTCTCTTAAGCGGAGGCAATCGGGGCAAAGCAGGGAGAAGTGCACGGGAGCCACTTCACCCTCAGGCCAGGTGAGCGAGTCACATAGAGAGAGAACTGAACTCTGCCTCTCTCCCCCGTCACGCAGTCTCTTGCTGCAACAGGGGCGCTCAAGGGAGTGACCGGACATCGGGGCACGAGTCTCGTGGGTCCATGGTCACCCCGGCGGCAGCTCGGGTCTGCCCGTCGCCGGCGAGGTCCTCTCAGTTCGCGCATCCACTGCTGAGGGCTCCTCGTTCCACTTTTGTTCGTTTCAAACAAAAGGCCTCCTATTTGTTTATTACTTTTGATTTTTTTGATAAATTAAAACATTTTGATAAGAAAAAATTTTTAATAAATCAAATTAAAAAAAATATATATATATTTTTTAATTATTATTAATTAAAAATTAAATTAAGAAAGCGTGCGGGGGCACCATGCGCTACAGTTACATTATCTACATAGTAAATTGAAATTAAATGGATGTTACTGACTACTCATATTTATCAACATTAATTACATTAACATAAGACTGTATGAAAATAATGCAAGATAGGCATATCGTTTGATTTCATGGATGGCTGAATGGTGGGTCATTTTAAATGATACTGCTGCAAGGAATTGTGGGGCGGTATGATCTCCTTTCCTTTTGTAAAGGAAGATCCAGTGTATCCTATTGTAAAGGAGATGAGAAAGCATTGAAGCATATTTTCTTAGCATTTAGAGCAAAGGCCTTCAACCCCTAGGGCAGGGGTTCCCAACTGGCGAACCGCGGTCCGGATCCGGACCCAGACGCATCCGGACCCAGGACCTAAAATCGATAGATAACTTGGAGTTATACATGTTTAACAGTGAATTTATACTTCAACCGGCACAACTTAGTCAGCCGTTACGGCACTTGTTCAGCGGTGCAGGAAACACACCGACCAATGCGTTGTGAATCACATCAGGTGATGCAGCTTAGCCAATCAAATATGAGTATTCTGACAAGTTTCCTGACTCGAGTTAGATTTACACACACCGTGACACACGGGGCTGAGACGAGGAAATAGAAAGAAGAGCAGGGAAATTGCGATAATCAGAGAAGTTATCTCGCATGACGTTCTCCAAAAAGAGAAACGTGTTCAGAGTAAATGGAATTTATAAGCAAGAATGAACAGACTCTTATATGTTGATTCTTCCCACAGGCAGTTAAAACTAGCATGTCTCATATGTTCAGAAACCGTAACTATTGATAAAAGCGGCAAATGAAGCGCACTACGAGACAAAGCACAACTCTTTTGAGCAAACGTACCCACTCACATCTAAAATGAAGACACAGAAAATAAACCTAAGAGCCCAATATGATCAGAATCCTAACTCATGACTTCACTGACCAACAATGATGTTACCAGAGAGAATAGAGCTGAAACAAGTGTTAATAACCACAGATAAAGTCCATGTACACTGATTTCTCTTTTAAGATGACAAAAATCTAATATCGTGGCTTTTTTATTGACATCAATTCACACCTGAATGAACTGAATTTAAGTGAAATAAATTTTTCTAAAATGAATTACTTTATTTTAAGATGCACATTTCTGAAAAGCTTTCTGTTATGTCAGTTATTCTTTAATGCAGCCATTAGTTTACTTGAAATGAGAAGAACATTTATTTATGTATTTCTATGTATTATTTATAATCCATCCAGTAAAGTTAGATATTATTGTAATGTAAACCTTCTGGGCCCGAGCGAGCCCCATTTGGGGTTTGAGCGAGACTGTTTAGCGAAGAGCGGTGTCGTAGAATACACTTTTCAGAAACAAATATAATGAATGCTGCACACATATTATATACCGACTTAACGAAGAGATTCTGGGCAACTTAATCATGTAAACCATTTTACACACTGCAAACACAATTATACACAAACTAATATATCTAGAAGACGTACCACAATATCACGTATTTTTCGCCATAACTCGGCGAGCCATACACTCCGTACAAAGCTGCGAACAAAAAGCTAACACGGACAACCGAGATATCAAAAAGCACGAGCATTCGACACAGAATCCAGCGATATCTTCCAAATTTCTCTCTGTGAAACTATTACAGCGATACAGCCAACAAGCACCACAAAACCAAGCCACTCCACCGCAGAATAAACCATAAATGCTTCGTACCTTGAGACGAATCATGAAGAAAAAGGATTCATATTCCATTTTTGCCGGCTAAAACACTGTTGCTACGTATTTCCTGTGTTTTTTTACAGCGTTCCCTGGAGAAACAGGCTCACAGGTCAGACAAGGCTGGGGGACCGTGGGGGAAGGGAATTCACTTTCGGCGAATCAGTTTTTACGCACGGCGCGTTTCTGTTTTTTTCCTTTAACGATTCTGTCAATCAAACCCACGTTACCACCCCTGCATTCATGAGATTCTGACACGTCTAAAGAGGTGTCATAGTCTGGGATTGGCCAATCATAGGCTGACAAAAGCTTCACATACACACAGGCAGACGAGAATTGATCCGTGGTTCACAGACACAGAGAGGGTTTAGAGAGGGCTCAGGCTCTCAACATGATGCCAAACTGCTGTATTTGGATAGATTGAATACTATTAGTGATAAAACAAGTGAAATATATAGTTATATAGTATATAAAAGTACAATGGAACAGTTGGAACAGCTGCTTCCAAAATGACAAATCAGCTCGACCTCCCTGTACTAAACCTCTCTTAACTTTTTTTTGCTTCACTTTATCAAAGCAAAAACTTTGCAGAGAGACTTCTGACATGTTGTGCTATGATTTGCATCATTAAAAAAAGATATTCATGCTTTCAGTGCTTTTTTTTCCAGGCGAACCTGGAACTTTTCAATTTGAGCTGTATGCCATCTTCATTCACTATTAACCAGTAACATATAAACTGATATTTACACATCTGAACAAATCTCACAAGTGTTACCTTTATTCTAGCATCAAAATGATTAAAATAGACCTTGTAGTTATAGATTTACAGTCTATTTAGCATGGGTATGCAATTTTTGAGCAGAGGCCTAAAAATAGGGCTAGGGTTATTTTACTCAGTTTAAAACCTTCCTGAGCCAAACAGATGTTTTCCCTGCTGCTCTGGAATAGCCTGCTTAGCCTGCTTCCCCCGCAGCCAAACATAATAGATGAATGAATGGAAGTTACACTTTGTTTGTGGCCATAAATGTGTTTGGGCTTTGTTAAAATAAGAAAAGTGAATATTAGGTTAAATGAGAGAGCTGATTGTTTTGCTGTCCAGGATTCCAGTTCAAAATATAAACTTTTGTCAAACAGCAGACTGTGAAAATGTAACAAAATGCAATCGATTGGTTTTGTACTGAGCAACACAAATTGTCTGTTTTTTACGTGTCGCTCGGCACGACTTCTTTTTCTGGTTTAGGCAACAAAACTATCATGAACGCAACTTCACAGCAACACTTGGGGACAAGCAGTTTGAACATCGTTCTCGTGTTTGTTGGACCTATGCACCTCCTCAGACACCTACCCATTATAAGTGGTCTCTCTAAATATTAAATATTTTGTCACTAACTCTGACCATTGCATAGTCATGTGGCTGCATTAAGGATCCCCATTGGCATTGTGACAAGAAAGAAATGTGTCGTTTAACATGACAACAATAAATTGCATTTCTTGACATTTCCTGATTTCACCACCTGCCATGAAACTTGGCTGGTCATTGATTACAGAACTATTCGTTTTTCTTTGCACTAAGGTGTTCTTGTTAGGCAGACCAGCAGCCATCTGGCACCCAGAGTTATGAGAGTTATGTTCAGCAGTGTAATGAAGCCCATTTAGTTGCCTTTTTATAATGTTTTTTTTACCACATCGTCTTTTTTTCAATAGCATCTTTAGAATCATTTATTCAATCAATTAACTGTTCATTAGTAAACACTGGAAAGTATTTCATTATTCTACTAACACACTGGGTAGTCCATTTATTGTATGGACAAAACACATCAATAAGATTGGTCTCGTCTCTGCATTTGATCCCAGGTTTGCATTCCAAGGCTGAGAAACCATATTGCACTGTATTCATGATACTTCTTTTCGAAACAGTGTTTCTTTTGCTCTCACTAAAATGAAGCTGATTGATGAAAATGATCTGGTACTAAATACAGGATGAAATGCATGTAGGCATGAGAGGTTTATAAAGCTCTGACCTTGCCAGTTTGTGAGTCTCTGGGACTGTTTGTGGTGTTCCGTTGCGATGGCCAGCGTATTAAGAAGGACGAGCATGATCACCCACCAGTAGAACAGTTTGGACTTCACATACACTCTGCATTTACGGCGTAACCAACGATTCCACTTACGAGCCAGTTTACTGCACAAAAGACAAAGAAAGACAAGTTGAATTCCGATGAATGGTGAGTCTTCATAGTGGCCCTAAAAAAGGTAGCATGACTTTTAAATGACTTTGATGACCCCCTCTTTATTGTTATGGAACATGGATAGATGGGGTTATTCACATCCCTGTAGACATGATGCTAGTATCCCGGTTACTGATTACTGCATGGCATTGGGCATGGGTGATGAGAGGAAATATAGACCATGTTAACCTTTCCTGCTTCAGTTTCCAGACCGTGGATGATAAGCCCACCTTGTCTCCCCCTGCAAGGTTTACTCAAGGACATTTACACTTGATACCTTTACTCCTTATTCTTTTTCTGCTCCGATCGCCAACACCTGTCGGCTCTGAGCACATCCACTGTTACACACACTACGCATTGAGCTATTTCTTATAACTATATTTCTCATAGTCACTGTCACGTCCAGTAAATCAACCACATAAGACGAAACTCATTTTCTTGCTTTAGCTATTGCCATTATTTGTGTTTCTGTTATGTCACTTGGCTGAAGCATTGCTGTGCAGGTAGAAGGTGGCGTTCAAAAACCTGTACAACATGTTAACATGTGACAATGTCCCGGTTTCTAGCATATGCTGGGATCTCAAAACTAGTATGAGGTTTATCCAGGTTTGTAAAATCAGGATATAATGTTTGCATGTTCAAACACAAAAACTGGATACTTCAGAAACCCGATCAGAACCAGGATACTCATGTCCATGTTAATACACTCAGTATCATACTTTCGGAACTCCTTTTATTAAACTAAGACTTTTAAAATGTTGACAATATGTGAATAAATACATTCTGCTAAACAAAGGGCACTACTGACTAGTAATAGATGATCATCTGCATGGTGTCCATTTTGTTGACACTTCCAGTCTCTGATCCATTTTCTGTGTTGAGCAGGCCTGATGAAAAGAGACAAACACACACACAGAACAGGTCTTTAGATCATGTTAAAGATCAGTCTACATCTTCCATGTTAGTCTTTGTCAGGAGATGATATTTAGGTCAGGTAACTGGCTTTCTATTACCATTTGCAGTGTGCAAAGTGGTGCAACCCCCAAAGAAAAAATTGTAACGTAATCAATATTAATACAATATAAATAGTAACTTTTCTACTTCTCGGTGAGGAGCCCGTTGCAGCAGCTGTCTTGCTACTGTTTCTGTTTTAGACCTTTCATCTACTTTGTGATTGTTGATTACTTATGCAAGCTTGCACTACTAAAGCATTTTGGTTGTGGTGAATTTGGTGGAAGGTTCTTCATATTACTCCTGTATTAGCTTCTCTGCACTGGCTCCCGGTAAAATCAAGAATATAATTTAAAATCCCTCTCCCTGCCGTGGCCCTTCCGACACCCACTGCTACTATCGTTTTTATTATTTCTCACACTGACTTTGCTTCTTCCCTTGCTTGTCGTGGTCCTGCCTGACACCCACTGCTATTATCATTATTATTAGTAGTCTTTAATGTTATTATACTATATTGATCCCGGAAGGGGAAATTTGTCTCTGCATTTGACCCATCCCTGTATATAGGGAGCAGTGGGCTGCCAATGACAGGCGCCCGGGGAGCCGTTAGGGGTTCAGTGTCTTGCTCAGGGACACTTTGATACGTGACACGTCCCAGTCAAGGATCGAACCGTTGACCCTGCAGTTACCAGACAACCCTCTTAACCCAGTGAGCCATGGTCGCCCCAAAGTTGCATTGCTATTGCCAATACCATTACTGCTTTTATTATTAGTAGTCATACTTTTTCCATCATTATTCTGCTTACTACTCTCATTATATGAATAATTTCTGTCATATGCATGTAATGTGTTGTAACTCTGTTATGTTGTTCATTGTGTACACATAACATCTATCACACTTCATCCTGGTAGAGGACCCTCCTCTGTTGCTCTCCTTAAGGTTTCTTCCTCTTTTCTCTACGTTAAAGGAGATTTTCTCGTACCAATGGGACAGAGGATGTTGCTTGTGTACAGACAATTTGTGATTTTGGGCTCTCCAAAATAAATCGAATTGAATTGTGTGTTTTTTTCTATACTAGTTACCTGGAGATAATGGTCGCTTACACCCGCAGCGAGCTACTGTGCTACAGGCATGGAGCTGGAGTTCCCTCAGCACACATTTCAGAGACATGGAGAGAGTGAGAGGCATAGAAAACATAAACCTCTTCTTCCATCAATTCTTATGGGGAACACCACTTCCCTTGCAAACAAGACGGATGAACTAACCGTAAACCATGCTCCCTGCCAGGGGAGCTTTCGTACACCAATGTTTGAAAATCCACTATATATCGCAAGTGATATCACCACAGGTCTACAAATACAACATTCCAGCAAACAACAAATGAGAAACAAAGTAATTGAGATCTATCAGTCTGGAAAAGGTTACAAAGCCATTTCTAAAGCTTTGGGACTCCAGCGAACCACAGTGAGAGCCATTATCCACAAATGGCGAAAACATGGAACAGTGGTGAACCTTCCCAGGAGTGGCCGGCCGACCAAAATTACCCCAAGAGCGCAGCGACGACTCATCCAAGAGGTCACAAAAGACCCCAGAACAACATCCAAAGAACTGCAGGCCTCACTTGCCTCAATTAAGGTCAGTGTTCATGACTCCACCATAAGAAAGAGACTGGGCAAAAATGGCCTGCATGGCAGAGTTCCAAGACGAAAACCACTGCTGAGCAAAAAGAACATAAAGGCTCGTCTCAGTTTTGCCAGAAAACATCTTGATGATCCCCAAGACTTTTGGGAAAATACTCTGTGGACTGACGAGACAAAAGTTGAACTTTTTGGAAGGTGTATGTCCCATTACATCTGGCGTAAAAGTAACACGGCATTTCAGAAAAGGAACATCATACCAACAGTAAAATATGGTGGTGGTAGTGTGATGGTCTGGGGCTGTTTTGCTGCTTCAGGACCTGGAAGACTTGCTGTGGTAAATGGAACCATGAATTCTGCTGTCTACCAAAAAATCCTGAAGGAGAATGTCCGGCCATCTGTTCGTGACCTCAAGCTGAAGCGCACTTGGGTTCTGCAGCAGGACAATGATCCAAAACACACCAGCAAGTCCACCTCTGAATGGCTTAAGAAAAACAAAATGAAGACTTTGGAGTGGCCTAGTCAAAGTCCCGACCTGAATCCGATTGAGATGCTGTGGCATGACCTTAAAAAGGCGGTTCATGCTCGAAAACCCTCCAATGTGGCTGAATTACAACAATTCTGCAAAGATGAGTGGGCCAAAATTCCTCTACAGCGCTGTAAAAGACTCATTGCCAGTTATCGCAAATGCTTGATTGCAGTTGTTGCTGCTAAGGGTGGCCCAACCAGTTATTAGGTTTAGGGGGCAATCACTTTTTCACACAGGGCCATGTAGGTTTGGATTTTTTATCCCCCTTAATAATAAAAACCTTCATTTAAAAACTGCATTTTGTGTTTACTTGTGTTATCTTTGTCTAATATTTAAATTTGTTTGATGATCTGAAACATTTAAGTGTGACAAACATGCAAAAAAATAAGAAATCAGGAAGGGGGCAAACACTTTTTCACACAACTGTATATTGTATAAAATAGTGTTTTATATTAAACTGGGCCTAGTGCCGTGTATAAACATACCTCTTTATTGTGCATTCAATACTAAGCTATTCAAATAACACACAGGTTCATATATTCATTGGCTTGGCTGAGCACCGTCACGTGAGATGATATAAAATGCATGCAATTGGTCGGTGTGTTTCCTGGACCACTGTACTAGTACCGTTGTGGTATATTTTCAGGTCTTGCACAATACAGCGAAGACCCCAAGTGTATTTGTCTTAGATGAAAACCAGATGTGCAGGAGACCAGGGGCAGAAGGGGGGATGTGTAGAATGAGGAGGCCACATACATTCTCTTACGTTCCGCCCAGATGTAAACATAACATGTATCCTATATAAAGATGAAGCGAGAGCCCTAGAAGGAGGGACTTTCAGATTCGACTTGAGACCTCCGGACGAGCTAGACGTCCGTAATGGCATGTGTTGCTTGTTTGTAATAAACTTTATTATACCAGCAAGAACAGTGTCCACGGAGCATCCTTCCTCATCACTTCAACAGCACTGTCGCATGAAAGATACGACACCGTAAAGGCTAGAAAAGATGCGCCTCTTAAAGAAGGAGCGTTCTATCAAAATGTAATAATTCTCAATTATCTATCAGTAATAGATCCAGGTCTGCAAACTGTATACTTGGGAACATTAAAGGCCTGGGACACCACACTGTATGATAAGCCGTGTGCCAACCAGTAAATGGCAATCAATAAATGCAACTCATGTGACCAGCCTTGGTGTTCTTTGATGTCAGAATATTCAAAAGGTCCCCCATGGACTGTCCTCGCAAACTGTGGTCAGCCATGAGGTCTTTCTGACCATCAAAGAACACAACAAGGACAGGCACATGGGGATGAAGCTGCACATTTACTGGCTCTGTGTCCAACTCCATCTACAAAATAAAGGAAATAGTTAATTCCCACAACTAGCTTTTCTAAACTGCAATTACAAGTAATCTCACATTTGATTCATCTTATTGGTGCAACCACTCATAAAGCATTAGACTTGATGTGTGTATGATGCTTACCTCTGTAAAAGACAGGAAAGCATGTTGCAGTTTTGCTCTTCTGCACCCTGCTCTTACTATTATTTTTGCAAACATCAGAGGACACACATTTGCACACATCTTCTTTTTCCTGTTTGATGAAAATCTTTTGTCTGATACTTATAAAGCCCTGGTACCTTCTTCTTTCATTAACTCAATGAGTTACATCTGGTAGTTTATCAACACATCTAACGATGTCCTACATTCAGCTGCTGAATGGCAGTGAGGGAATTGTATTGAATTTAAAGGGTTAATATATCTGTTAGTATTGATTTTCCAAAAGAGTTTATTCTGTTTAATCTAGGGAATATTACTCAATGTGGTAGTTGATATGTCACTTTTGTTTCTGAAAAATGTTTTTTTAGTTCCCGACTTACGGCAACATGAATCAGACTGGTGTAGGCTTATTCAATCTGTTTTTGCTATTAACTCTTCATCTATACACTTTATTTTGGTCTGCAATAAATTATGGAAATGTAAATACAAGAAGCTGTGTCAGCAGGTGGTGGGGGCTGTTGTTTGTGTTTGAATGTAGCAGTAGGCTATTCAGGGCTTTCAGCTAGAAATCTCCTTCAGTTAAAGTCTGCCCTAGTCCTTGGAAGTGGCAGCAGTGTACCAGATGGTGATGGAGGAGGTGAAGTTGGACACTGATTGACTTTGACAAATTTAACTTCTTCTGCCACTTCAGCTTCTGCACTTCAGAAAGTATAATCTCTGCTGTGCATTCTTGGTAAGGGAGCTGATGATCAGCTCCTAGTTGAGGTCCTGGGTGATGGTGCTAAGGAATCAGAAGGAATGGGTGATGGAGGCGGGTGGGGCTGGGCTGTTTCTGAAATCCACAAGCATCTCCACTGTAAAATTTGCCTAAAACGCCTATCCACCGCGTACCCAAAGTAAACTGACAGCTCTTATTGAACCATTGGGAGTACATGTATGGTTTTAGTCTCTATTGAACGGCAACACTCTGAAGTTTCTTCACAATCAGTCAGAATCACTGTAAGTGCTACTGGCATTGAGCTGTGGAGTTTTAAGCACATTGAAAAAGAAGGATTTTATTTCCGCATGGACTTGTTTTGGCCAACAGATGGCAGCAGTTATCTATGGCTGGCACTTATGACCCGGAAAAGACACTGGTTAGGTAGAATGGAGGCATGATACCTGGTACAAGTTGGAATTTGGACAGAAAATTAATATTTTACATGTGGTTTACTAAGAGTGCGGCCACATAAAAACGCATTTGGAGGCTCACGTCACTACGTCAAAATGCATATACTACGTGTCCAAAATTCAAATTATAGTTTATTTATGTCGATGTATGGTTAACTATATCATATTTAACCAATGCCAACTTTCACAGATTCTTGAAAATTCTCATGAACCAGACTTTGGTCTTGATACTCTGTCCCAGTTACCTCAGTCACGGTTTCAATTGCAGTTTTGAAAACTTTCCCAGGGGGCCATCTGATAAATCTGCATATCCTTGGCTTCGTAATTTCATTGGCTATATGGAGCCTGAGTTTGAACAGGATCTGTTGCGATTGGCTCGAGCTTTACCTAAAGAAGAGAGGCGGGCATTGTCTTTCAAAGCGGACTCTCGTTGGCTGTTCCAGAATGTGACCGGGCTATAGAAGCACCTATTGGGTCAAATGAGGTGTCAATCTAACTGGCAGAATGCAGCCTCCATTTTGCGATGAAAATCTCCGCTCTGTTGACATGAAAAGTGAAATTATGCCCGAAATATGATCAGGAGTTATCATATCTGCTGGCTAATTTGAAATGATGCAACAGCCCCCCGTGGGTCTTTATGGACGTACTAATGTGTTTTGGACTAAATCTTTTACTGGATTGGATCGTGTGGACCCTTAGCCACCTAGCAAGACCGTTTTTGCTGGACTAGCATGCACAAGGGGAACGTTATGAATCATAATCGGTGAGTCACGGCGATATTTTATCGGCTATTTTTGGAGTGATTGTTTGACAGAGACCTTAACTGTACCTGCTGTTGTTATTGTATCTTGACATGGTTTGCAGAAATCGAGTTACAAGAACCGTAGCTTTCTAATGAGATATCGCATTAATACTCATCGTTACAGAGCAGTTGTGTGCATAACACAAATATGCCTTTAACGGGCGGGCCGTCAGAGTGGGAAGAGGTTTTAATAACATATATTATACCGAGAGCCCACTTTAAAGGGGGCTAGGGGGGTGACAGAGTACAAACATGTAGTACAATTCACTTTTGCGAAACAAATAAAATGATATTTTATGACATATCATATACCTATGTCACGAAGAAATTCTGGGCGAAACAACCATGGGTAACCAGAGTAACCATTTTACTCACTCAAAACACAGTTATACACGAACTAATTCAATAAACTAGAAGATTTACCACAATAACACGTATTTTTCGCCATAAATTGACGACCTATGCACTCCGTTTGCATATCCCAACACAACGCTGGCCGCTATCATGGCCGATGCTAGATCAGAAAGCACGAGGATTCGACCGCGAATCCACCCATAGCTTCTAAATTCCTCTCCGTGAAACCATTAAAAGGTTACAGTCAGAAAGCCAACGAACAACAAACCTCTCCACAGCAAAAAAATTTAAACGCATCGTACCTTGAGATGATTTTCTGGAAGAAAAACGCTGGAAATTGACGGTAATCCGTTTCAGACGTGTTCTCTCCGTGTCCCTTTGTGTGTGTGTGTGTGTGTGTGTGTGTGTGTGTGTGTGTGTGTGTGTGTGTGTGTGTGTGTGTGTGTGTGTGTGTGTGTGTGTGTGTGAAAAATGGCGCTTCTGGGTGCAAGTATGATTAAATGGTCGGCATTTTTGGCTCGGGGGTGGCGCGGCACGGTTTGGGATTTTTAGTGGCTAAAAAGTATGTTAATCTACTCAAAAGCCCAGCTACTGCTTTCCTGGGTCTCTTGTAGGAAATTTGGGGTTTAGAAGTGTGTTTTAAGAAATTATAATAGAAGTGTTTAATGATTCATAATTAAGAAATCATAATTAGAAGTATTTTGGAATACATAATTAGAAGATTCATAATTAGAAGTGTTTTAGAATTTGTAGTTAAAAGTGTATCTTAGTAGAATTTGTAGCACCTTTATATTTGCTTGTGAAACTTGTGAAGGTTTTTGCCAAAAGTTGCAAATCCTAATCTTTATATAGAATGTTTACCATAGAAGTGTTAAGCCATAAAAGACAGTCATTGAATGTATTAAACTGTGAAGAATAGCCAAGGGAAAGTCAGACTCCTAGACAGACATTTGCAGGTTGTACCCGCGGGAGGGTTTTCGGAAGCCTGATGCCAGGAGGAGGCAACCGAAATTAGCCAATAGGAATTAAGATGGACAAAAGGGAGGGGATTTCAAACTGTAAGAGGAAGTGCTGGAAAGGAATTCACTCTCTTTCTTCTCGGCTCTCAGCCTGGAAACATCTGTGTTTCCAGGCTGAGTCGCGAGTGAATAGCTTTTCCGCGCGGATCATATATTATATATTCTGTTAGTGGTGTACTTCATTCTGTAATTGTATTAGCTTCAGTAGGATTAAATACTTTTAATTGTAAACCAGTTTATGGTAGATTTATTAAGAAGCAACTCTACTGTAAAACAACAGTGGAGCGTGCTCTCCGGCCTTCTCTCGGTGGGGAAGATTTCAGCCCCCACACTCTTCCGCATTGAACAAGGTGTCACATGCTGAAATCCGCCAATCATAGGCTTAGAAAGGGCTCCATAGACACAGACAGAGACGAGAACATTCCATGGAGAGATATGAGAGCTCAAAATGGCTCGAAATTATGCCAAACTGCTGTATTTGGATAGATTGAATACTAGTAGTGATAAAACAAGTGAAATATATAGTTATGTAGTATATAAAATTAGAATAGCACAGCGCAACAGCTGGTTCCAAAAATGAGAATTTGGCTTGGCCCTGCCTGACCTCTCCATCCTCAAACCTCTATAACCTTGGCCTGCTTCACTCAATCGAAGTAAAATTTGTTGTGGAGACTTCAAACATGTTGTGCTATGATTGTGGCGTATTTTTAGGCTTGGATCTGCATTATTTCAAATAAATAATATATCAATAAAACTTGCTTTTTTTTCAGGCGAACCTGACAATTTTCAATTTGAGCTTTGTTCCATCTTCATTCACTATTAACCAGTAACATATAATAATGGTAACACTTGTGAGATTTGCTCAGATGTGTAAATATCAGTGTATAACATCAAAATTATTCAAATAGACCTTGTAGTTAGAGATCTACACTCTCTTTAGTATGGGTATGCAATTTTTGAGCAGAGGCCTAAAAATAGTGCTAGTGTTTAAAAGGTTTAAGCATGTAATTTGCTCCTCTGAGAGTTATTGGCAGCTATCTGCCATCCCTCCAGTCCTACAAGCCTTGTATCCTTCCAGGGTCCTGAAGCGAGCTGGAAAGATTATGGTCTACCCCTTACACCCCGGACACAAACCATTTGAAACGTGGGCCATCAACACCAAGACCTAACTACACAAAAACAGTTTTTTCACCGATTGCAGCTTGTCTAATCAATTTGGCTCGGGACCCCTACTGAGGCTGTCTCCAACTGATTAAATTACTTAGTGAGTACTACCACATATAGACACAGTGGATAAAAGGCAGAGGAAGTATTTCCAGTGAATGTTAGCACTAAAATATATTTGGGTCAGAAGTGCATTGAAGAATATTGCTGCAGTTGAAAGAAAAAAGGGAAAATTGCCATCTAGTGAATGTCAACCAGAGTGGCACTACAAAAAAATGATATTTACAGCAACGTTAATCTACTGAGTTTATGCATATCTTGAATGCTAGTAATGTTTCTGACAGCTGCAAAAGAAAATTCCATGCATTTCCTTGGCATGTTATATACTGTATACTTTTTTCTATTATGTTCAACCGGCATTGTATTCTGTGCCTTGTGCCTTACCCTGTGCCTCCTGGTCATTGTCCATGACCTCAGCCTGAGTTATCCACTCCATATAGCCCTTGAGGTCCTCATCCAGCTGCTGGGTTTCCCTCAGCTTCTGAAACTCTCCTCGGGACTTGGCCTTCTCTCGCTCTTTTGTGAACTCACTAGTTGGAAACAAGACACACAATATGAACTAAAGAGACAGAACACACTGAGCAGTGTGAAGAAATGACAGTCTTAAATGAACAGCTTAAAGAGTAAATCATGATTATGTAAAATAAATGAACTGAAGGGAAGTAGTTAGGTTTGGGGTAATCTTACCCACTGAGCACTCCCAGAACGAGGTTTAGCACGAAGAAGGAGCCAACCAGAATGAGTGTGGTAAAAAAGATCCATGGCCATTCCATTCCTATAGCATCATTGACCTGTATGACAAAGCACACTTTTCTATCTTTATCAAAGAAAGTGTAACTTAAATACGCACGTAACATTTGGTAATAACCAGCAATTAAAAGAAAACTGCAATTTTTGCAGGATATCAGTATTAGTTTAATCTCTGTGCATACATATAAGATCTGGGACATGTTTTGCCAAGCATACCACTCTGCTAGCCAATTACCATGGAAAGTCGAAAACTGCTTGTCATTATGAAGTCATTAGTGTTAGCTGAGAAATGTGGAGTTGGTAAAACATGGGAATGTATCAGGCATTACAGAAAATACTATTGTGTTGCCCTGTGGAAGTGTAGAATCTAGTGTCGTTGGAGCTTGACACATACTAGGGACTAAAAGCAAGGATAACCTTTGCTGGATTCATTTTGACCATTATGCTCTTTTTATTCGATTACAACTTTACGGACGACCAAGACTACTGCTTTGTCTCAATTCAGATAATTACTGAGACTACTTCCATGTATTACACTAGGTGTGTCTCAATTCAGGGGCTGCATCCTGCAGAGGCTGCATTCGTAGACCGGTTACGTCACAGCGCTGCGACTAGGCTGTCCAATTTCGCATGTTTGTTGAAGAGTCCTTCAAATGCAGCCGACGAATGCAGCCTTCTGCTCCCAGATTCGGAGGACACATCTGATATATCCTTCGCGGCCCAGCATATCCCGAGATGCATTGCGTGCCGATGGGTTTTAACTCACTCGAATATCATCAATACGAATGTTAAAACAAAATAAGCGACCTTATAACATCACGTCTGTTAAAATGATCGGTTAAGTTACGTGACGTTCGTAGCTGACAAGCTACTAACGAATGACGGCCTGTTCACCGGAGCCAAACATTCTGCAAGCGTTGCTTGGAAGTAAGCTATTGGTCCATTTGTTATATCGCTTTTTGATCATCCTGTATACAAAGCCTTTACTAATAGGACAACCAGTAGAGAGGACAACACACTTCTGGTTTGTTGTTGCTGTCAGAGATGCAATTTGTGACCTTTTTCTTTTATTTATTTAAATGGAAAATAAGACATCCATGTAAATTATTTCTATGTGAATTTGTGTATATTCTGCTGTGTAAAATGTTGCATACTTGTGTTAACATTATTGTTAACGTTTTAACTTTTCATAATTTTGTCAATGTGATTAGGACAATTTTGGAGAAGATGTGCCTGCGGGGGAGGGTGAGTCCCTTGCAGGCAAAAGAAATGTGACAACCTCAAGAAGAAGTATAAAGTATGTGCATATGTGTTGTTACAAGTTAATTAACGTTTACCGACAATAATTTTGCTGCTGTTGTTTTTGTTAACTGTCTTGATTGATGTGCTCTGCCTTAGGATTGCAAAGATCCAGGGTCAGGAGAGGGAGTGAGTGGGAAACCCACTGCTGCAATTTGGCTGTGGTTTGTCCTCATGGATGAGGTGTTGGGACAGAGTCTATAAACCCCCCTGTCCTAATTGCCTCCATCCCCTAGGACACACCAAGGCCAAGCAACGCAGTGGGTGACCAGGAGGAGGAGGAGGAAAGCGAAAGAGAAAGAGAAAGGGAGAGAAAAAGGATGAGCTGATTAGAGAAGATATAAGGTTGCAGAGGAGAGAAGAGCACAGGAGAGGATGGACAGGCTCTTTTCTCTACTGGAGAGAATGGTTGACAAATGAATGTACATGTAAATTAAATCAAATAAAGTTTTTTGTTAAATACATTGTTTATTTTATTTATTATAGAAATAAAATATGAACTGATTTAATAACTGATTAATTTAGAAAAAAACATTATTTAAGAAAAATAACTATAAACTAACTAATAACTATATACCTCATAGTTGAGACACCATAGTATGATGAAAATTACAGGCCTCTCATCTTTTTAAGTGAGAACTTGCACAATTGGTGGCTGACTAAATACTTTTTTTCCCCACTGTATATATATATGTATATATATATATATGTATATATGTATATGTACATCTCCCAGCTGGCCTGGGAACGCCTCGGGATCCCCCAGAATGAGCTGGAACATGTTGCCGGTGAGAGGGAGGTCTGGGTCGGCCTGCTTGACCTGCTGCCACCGCGACCCGACCCCGGATAAGCGGTGGAAAATGGATGGATGGATGGATATATATATGTATATGTATATATATATATGTATATGTATATACATATATATATATATATATATATATACTGTATGTATATATATATATATATGTATATGTATATATGTATGTATATATATGTATATATGTATATGTATATATATGTATATATATATATGTATATGTATATGTATATATATATGTATGTATATATATGTATATGTATATGTATGTATATGTATATATATACATATATGTATGTATATGTATATATATACATATATGTATATATATGTATATATATACGTATATGTATATATATGTATATATATATGTATGTATATATATATATATGTATATATATATGTATATATATGTATATATATAAATGTATATATATGTATATGTATATATGTATATGTATATATATGTATATATATGTATATATATATATATGTATGTATATATATATATATATGTATGTATATATATATATATGTATATATATGTATGTATATATATATATATATATGTATATATATGTATATATATATATATATATATAATTGAACTGAACAAATAAATGATGGGGTGCCACAACAAAGACCGGTGTAATGATATCATCTGGGTGGTCTCCAGAATGTTTGGTCTCCATCTCCACTGTCCACCGCATCGTCTCCCAACTGGGTTTGCAGGGCTGGCTCATCGACGGCTGCCATGTCACTAAGATTTATTTTCAGAAATAAGGAAGTTTAAAAGACTGCATACAAAATACTTCATGCACACGTTTATTTTGAAAGAATCAGTCCTAACACAAAATGTTTCAACAGTGCTACAAAACATTTTTGGTAATTAGGTATCACAGCTTTACAATCGTTATACTTGCCTAACAATAATCGTGGTCACCGGGTACCTCTTCTGCAAGAATGAAGTGCCCTGGAGGAGGGTAGAGTGAACGCTGGTACAGTGGGCTGTGGCGCAGCACTCTAGAGTCGTACTGACCCAGGCCAGCCCACGTAAGTGTTGATGAAGCGGCCCTGATGGTCACAAACAGCCTGCAGCAAAATCGAAGAAAACAGTTTCCTGTTCTTGTAGCAGTGACCATCAGGGCCGCTTGATGGCTTGATCCGGACATGGCAGCCGTCGATGGCTCCAGCAGCTTTCCTAAAGGCTCGGTGTCTTGCCAGCCCTGCAAATCCACGAGACACTGCCTCCAGGTCTTCTGGGGTACTCGGGAGGTGGATGATCTGGTGGCGAATGGCCACCACCTCCTCAGTGACTCTGTGGACGATGCGGTGGACAGTGGATCGAGGCATCGCAAACACTCAGGAGACCACACTGTAGGAGGCCCCACACGCCAGCCAGAATAAAAACACCAGGGTCTCAATTGGGGCACCCCATCCATGCCTCCGATCCTGGCGGAGGAGGTCCAGCAGCACTGCCAGCGCCTGCCTGCTTAGCCCAAAGTCAGGCCCTGTGTCCTGGTCATTGAAAAATCTGTCCAGGACAGGCACGCTCAGGTTTATCCTGCAATACAGGGGTCTGGGCTGGTTTAGGGAAAGGAGGAAAAGAAAAACTGTTCAATAAAGAACAATATTAAATGTGGGGAGCTTAAGTAGAATAGGCTTATATCTTCATATTATATATATCCATCCATCCATCTATCTGTCTAGTTATCTATCTATTTATCTGTGTCCATCCAACCTGTTTCAGCTGAAAAATGTACATATGCACAATAAAACATTAGCCATACAAACTACGTTAGCTAGCTGAAGTTAACATTACTTTTCGATAAAAGTACATGGATTAATGAATTTTAATTTAATAAAATGTTTTAATTACCTAAAAATGGTCCTCTCTGAGCCTGAAATATATCAATCGTCAGTATCGGCGGCGGTGAATCATGTCTTCCAACATGATTTGGAAGACGAGGTACTGCAGTAACATCTCTTGCTCCATTTCTGCAAGTTTTTAGCCCGAAGCTGGTTGCTCGGCGACGGGTGCGGCAAAGGAAAAGCTGGCTTCCTGTTTGGTGACGCAAACAGGAAGTCCTCTGTAGCATAGGCCGTCTCATTTCGAAGACCTCAAAGGATGCGGCCGGCGTAGACCGCGAGGGCTGGGTCGTCCGAAGGATGCAGCCCTTGAATTGAGACACAGCTACTGTGTCAAATTGAACACGGCAGTTGTTCACTTTCTGGAAATGGCGATTTCACCATATGACCGCTTCTTCTTTTTATTTTTAATAGTAAATTGCAACCGTACAGCTGTTCATTCTGTACACATGACATCTATTGCACGTCTGTCCATCCTGATAGAGGATCCTCCTCTGTTGCTCTCCCACAGGTCTCTTCCTCTTTTCTCCCCATTAAAGGTTTTTTTTGGGGGAGTTTTTCCTGTTCTGATGTGAGGGACAGAGGATGTCGCATGTGTACAGATTGTAAAGCCCTCTGAGGCAAATTTGTAATTTGTGATTTTGGGCTGTACAAAAATAAATTGAATTGAATTAAATTACCACCAACATCAGACCACAATTGTCGTCCACCAAAACTTCTAGTGGCTCATTTGCTCACTTGACATGTCTTAAAACTGTATAAAAATAATCATGATTCAATGCAGAAATTGCAACTACTGCAGCTTCCTCTGCTGCCCTTTTCACAAGTTTGTTGATCCCTCCCCTTTCACTATGTAGCCAAGATGGGGAATATTGAGGGTGAGAAATGTCCAGCGTTCCACATTCAACTTCTTGACAGTTATGAGTACATCATCGGGGTACTCATAATGCACTGCATTTGGCCAAACTTGTCTGTGTAAACGCACTTATGCACTCACAATAGCAAGTAAAAGTATGGAATAGCTAGAATTGAGAAACAACATAAATTACTATAATTCGCTTAAGCCATTTAAATAGACAGCATGTCTAGACAGCATGACAACACGTTTAATTACTGAATTCTGTGAGAAAATAATGGAAGAAAATATTTTTATTTACCAAAAAGCCTAAGCTCCCTTTTTTGCAGTACAAATGCATTATAACTAGGGGTGCAACGGATCACAAACCTCACAGTTCGGTTCGGATCACGGTTCTTGAGTCACAGTTCGGATCAACAAAGAAAAGGGGAGGAGTCAAATATAACTTTGCTTTCCATTTATTAATTAAAGAACTTCAAGAACACTTAAAGAAAAGAACTTTGGGCTATAATCTTATATAAAAACAAAAAGTATTGAAGATGTCCAATTTGAAACAAAATGAAAAAAATAACAAATAAAAATAAAACATTCAAGAATACTCAATTCTGTTACGTTTAAGTGCAACATGAGGTATGTTGATATCCTCGTCCTTTGATCAATACTGAAAGAAAGAAACAGCCAGTCAGCTAGCTTCCACTGTTTACACTGAACTGAACTGCTCGGCAACAACTTGGGTCTATGTTTACTTCCTGTCAGGTTATGTCATTCAAATACACAATAATGTTTACCATTACCATTATTTTCAAAAAGATGAGAATATCTACATTGTCTGGGGAGAGGGTAGACCTTTCTGTGGTGACTGGAATATTACTATTGGGCCTCCAGCTTCCACTCTGATACTTCTGTCAGCACCTGCCCCAGGTGTGTGTTGGTGTGACTGTCACAGAGGGGGCGTGTCTGCAGCACCGGACTATGAATCTCCACTCCGCCGTGGTGAAAGCAGTCACAGTCTTTTCCTTCTCATAGAGGTCTGGAACAGCTTCACACTGAAGTGGGTGTGTGAGGAGATTTCGTATCGTTGCTCAAGCACTTTAACCAGATTTTGAAATCCTTTGTTTTCCACACCGGAGTGTCGCCCGTCGCTGACAGACGGGATGGTGTCTCTTCATATGTGTGGACATGCCCGATGTTGCCATTATCGTAACGGTTTTGTCCACCACCCTTATCCGTCATTATAAATTACAGGGAAGACAAAATGCTCCCAAACTTGCGACTTAAATGATGCCGGGGGCTTCTGAAGTTCCTCCGCTCGCCATGACTTTCACCGTTAAATGCTTCTAACCTGCTCTGTTCACGTGAACACACTACTGCTTTATATCTGTTCACTGACACTCTGCATTGATATTCAGAGACGTGTTACTTGAAAAGGAACAGCAGCAGTACAACTTTATTACACACTATGATGATTACACTGTAAAATAAATAAATAAAATTATTCGATTGATCCGCGGTTCACGAGTGATCCGAACCGTGAGGGCTGATCCGAACGGCAATAAACCGACAAAAAGGGACTCCGAAATAACTACGTAATGATGCCGATTTGTAGGCTACTTGTCTTCTCAATGGAGCTCGGACGGATCGGTGCTAGGCTATGCTAACATTGTAGCAGCTCCACCAACACTCAATAACGTCATGTAGACGTAAATACGGCAGCATCTATTCATTGTTTGTACCATGTGGTTTACATACACATTTATACACATAGTTTGGTCCGGTCTCTATTGATATGAGGTATCGTAGAGCTCTGGGTGCACACACACGGCTACAGTATTTATTTCCTGATTCAACAACGGCAGGAAGTTAGTGATGACAGGGGGAGCAACTCAACGCTGATAGGCTATCGCGCCACAGCGTCACGCGAATATTTCGCAGAAGTTGAAAAATTTCAACTCACGCGTTGGACGCGAATTCGCATCCATTGCGCCGCGCCAGTCTCATCGCGTCTGTGCATAGACTTTGTATGTAATCTACTCGCGCCGCAAATTTGGGCCGCGTTTGGTGTGAACGCAGCATTACACCAATCATCCTCTCCCCCAAACCACCCATGTGAGAGGCATGGTGAGGATTGAAGCATGTGCAGCAATGGTCAAACAGGAACTTCTCAATAGAAGTGTTGTTGTTATTGGAAGGAATCTTAAGCTCCTTAAAAGCACTGACGAAGTTGGTTCCTCGTTCGGAACAAATAAGATCCATTGATGGCCCCTGGTGGCGAGGAAACGCCTTCCGGCAGTGATGAAGCTTGATGGATCTAGATGTTCAATGACCTATGTAAACAGCTTTCAGGTAAATAACACTGCTCAACATATACTCTAAGTGAGACCACCCCTTGTGCAGGCGGTATGAAGATACTGTCCATTGGCTGAAAACATCCAGGCTGACAATCATGATCATGATGAGTGGAAACACGATCTACTGGAAAGTCTGTCATCTTCTGCACAAAGTTTGCCCCCGACTGCCAGTACCCTCGACGTGCGTAATATTGCGAGGGCCCGATCAATGCTTGGAATACTAGGAATTTTTTTTAATTTGGCACGCAAGCCAGAATTTGCAAAAATTGCAGTCTGATTGGGGTGTCCAGCTGCGGTATGAAATATTGGCTCGATAGCGCCCCCTATTGAGTAGCCCCAACATTGGGTTTCACACCTAGCTGTATAAAATTCATACTTTAACGAACTCCTCCTAGAGATTTAACCCGATCAACTTCAGATTCAGTCAGTATGCTCTTGAGACCTTGGCAGTGAAAAGTTACTCAAAGATCAAAAAGTTATCAAACTATGTATCTGTGGCGTGGCGTCAAAAAAACACCATTCGCCACGAAACAGGAAGTTGTTGTAACTCAGCCGTACATTGTCTAATCTGCTCCAAATCTCTCATATGTCATAACATCCTGAACCGGAACACATCTATATGACAATATCGAATCATAGTAATAGCACCACCTAGTGGATACAGGAAGTTATAGGTTGTGTACTTTTACATCCTGCTCCTCACAGATTAATCAGATTCCTCTAAAGTTTTGTCAGAAAAGTCTTAAGACCTTGATAATGCTTCATTCTGAAGATTGTAAGAAGTTGTTGAAGGGCGGCGACGTGGTTATTATTATTATAATTTTTTTTTTCGAGCATTTTTTCGAGCATTTTTCACGGCGAACAGTCTTCGCCGTGAAAAACGAAGGTAATTTTGAGAGGCTAAAAATGCTCGAAACATAAGCAAACTTGGCACACAGATTACAAGCCCAAAATGTAGTTATATGTTATGATTTTATTCGTTCAGAGTGGCAAGTCGGCTCGATAGCGCCCCCTACAAAATGTCAACGAAGCAGCCCACTGTACTTTGTCAAAACTGTCCCAAACTTGACATGCTTGATTACTGTCATGGCTTTAGGACTTCTGCATGCCAATATTAACTCAGTCATCGCGCCACCTACTGGCAACCACGGACGTAAGCAGGATTCTATAATTACAGCGGCCCAAACACTGAACTTATTGAAAGGGTTTGTGGGCACACCATGAGAAAAAGACTTCTCTGATCTAAATATGTGCAAACTAAGATGCTTGGAGAGCAAAAGTTAGATAACAGTGGATTTTCAAACCATGTCAGTGGGCATTAGTATAAATGATCTGTCCAGAGCTTCTTCATGACAATCAGGTTAAACGTTACAATGAATGCTTCACACTACAATCTAAAGTTACAGAAGAACATAAAATGAAAACAGTGTTAAATTAAAGTGTTCAAGTAACAGCAAATGGCACTACTGTTTTGTTAACTTTCATGTAAGTCCAAATACAATCAGCAGGACACTGCAGGGAGTTGAACCCCATCCCAGTAAACTGACAGTCTGTTATGTTACAAACACTGAAGCACATTCACACACATTCATTTTCTTAATGATCTTTAAAACCTCTTGAACACTAGCCCTATTTTTAGGTCTCTGCTCAAAAATTGCATACTCATACTAAAGAGAGTGTATTTCTGCAACTACAAGGTCTATTTTAATAATTTTTTGATTGTATAATACAGGTAACACTAGTCAGATGTGCTGATATGTGTAAATATTGTGTATATGTTACTGGTTAATAACAAATACACATATGGCACAGCTCAAATTGAAAAAGTTTCAGTTTCGCCTGAAAAAAAGCACTTGTGTCTAAAATATTACTTGAAATAAGGCCTAAAAATGTTAATGGCATAGCCAAAGTCATAGCACAACAGGTTTTACAGTCTCTAAAACTGATTTGACTTCGATTGAGTGAAGCAAGCCAGCATAAACCAAGCAAAGGCATGCAAAATTCTCATTTTTGGAAGCAGCAGTTGCATTGCTGTATTCTAATTTTATATACTATATAACTAAATATTAACTATATATTCACTTGTCTTATCTTAAGAGTGTTCCGTGCTTCGTGATGAGAGATCATACAAAGAGCACAGTTCGTCGATTTTTGGCCAAAATTGTTGCAAATCTTCTAGATATCTTCCAGATATGATCTTAGTTCATGTACAATTGTGTTTTGCAGTGTGTAAAATGGCTCCCATGGTTGTTTCGCCCAGAATTTCTTTGTTACACAGGTATTATTTTTTTATTTTTTTTATTATTTTATTCCTTTCGCAAAAGTGAATTGTACACATGTACACCACCCCCCCCGCCCCCCCTCTAGCCCCCTTTAAAGGGGGCTCTCGTGTACAAGAGGTTTAAAGGCTTACATTTATGATTGTATCGGATGTACACTCAAAACATTTGAGGCTTAAGACCTGGCAACATGATCTTGCTACGCTGCTGGTCTAACCAGGAAATATCTCACTCGTGCACGCAGAGTGTGATGGTCACAGAAATGCATGGCGCGTCACACAGAGTCCTGCTAGTACCCTCGACGTGCGTGAAGTTGCGAGTGCCCGATCAATGCTGCTTGCAGCTTTAATTCAAACTTGTCATTCAATAAGAAGTTCAAAAGACAACTTCAGAAACTTTCTTTGAGTGTGAACCAGTTTTCTTTAGACTGGACTATTAACTTACCCAGTAGAGGACATCAGTCCACCCCTGTGTGGTGATACACTGGTAGACAGTCAGCATGGAGAAGCCTAGGTTGTCAAAGTGGGTGATTCCATGGTTCGGGCCTGGCCAGCCAGTTCGACACTCTGTGCCATTGATGGTACAACGACGACCATTCCCTGCTTGGGCACATGGAGCTGGCTTTTCATTCTCCACTGTAGCAATAATATCTGAAGGCAAGAGGAGGGTAATGTTAAAGGTTAGGTTGAATCTGTCTCCCTTTTTCTCCCCCAATGCCAAATTCCACATTTGTACAAATCTCATATAAGTGCTCTTTATTTCTCAAATGAAAATGTATGATGCACACTTTTCTGAGGGAGAAAATATGAAGCTTACTTCATGAGAACGGATGTTAATACACATTAATCTTTGCACATTTTCTACTATATGGTTCTGTGTCCTGAGGGCAAACAAAACACTCAGTTCAACTTGTCTAATACATTTAACACACATAGTTCCTCATATGGTATTAATGGTGACCTCTCAAACAACACCCTATACCCTGTATGCAGTAGGCAATTTGTTCATTTTTAATAGGGTGGACGTACCAGTACAACAGCTCCATGGATTTTTCAATGCATAGCACAGTGACAGCCGAAATACACAGGGCACGGATGCGGCGCGACACATCTGCTGAAGCATGCTTGTAGCAGAAAGGCAACTCAGTAGAGGCAATGTGACACAGCTAAACAACCTTGTGGGTGTTTTGACATTTTACTTTAAAATAAATCAGCGCTGCATTTCGTTCGTTCTGCTAACACGCAGCATTAGTAAACCAAACAAACCTAAACTGACTTTTTTAACTGTACTTGCTACAAATCAATCATCAATAAGATTACAAATTCTAGATTAAGTTAAGAAAAAATTAAGAAAAAAAAGATATATATATATATACTGTATATATATATACAGTATATATATGTACCTGTCACCTACTTTACTTGAGTGTTTCCATTTTATTCTTAGTATTTTAGTTCACTACAAGAGGGAAATATTTAACTGTTAACTTCACTGCATTTATTTGAAAATAATAGTATTCAGGCTACTTTGCAAATTCTTAATATAAAATATAGAAATATATGTGTGACTATAGGCTTACAGTAAATATTTCATTTTAAACGGGCCTTTCTGCATTATGAGTACCGTATTTTCCGCACTATAAGGCGCACTTAAAAGCCTTTAATTTTCTCAAAAAACGACAGTGCGCCTTGTAATCCGGAGCGCCTTATATATGGATCAATTGGTTAATTGGTTGATCCATACTGGTTGTACACGGCGCTCTGTCAAAATGTTTCAGTACGACTGGTAAACTACAAAGCCGCACCGCGGTAAACACCGGTACTGTGCTTACTCCTAGTCCAACACCACTTGTGTGTATAAAGACCCCAAAATGGCACCTTTCAAGAGACACGCTTACGACGCTATTCTATTCTATGCGCCTTATAATCCGGTGCGCCCTATGTATAAAAACAGTTCTAAAATAGGACATTCATTGAAGGTGCGCCTTATAATCCGGTGGAGCGACTGTGTGGAGAGCAGGGCCGTCCTTCAATCAGAGGATCGGCGGTTCGATCCACCGGCTCTGGCTCCGCTAGTCGCATGTCGATGTGTCCTTGAGCAAGACACTTAACCCAAAATTGCTCCCGTAGCTGTACCTACAGTGTGATATAATCTGAATTGTAAGTCGCTCTGGATAAAAGCATCTGCTAAATGACTGTAATGTCAGAATGACATTTATTCTGACTTTATCTTGCCAACACATGTTAAATAAGGTCAGTATTGGCCTCAATCTAGCAATCAGATTGGTGCATTAAATATGGTATTGTTTTTAGTATTACAGTCATATATAACCCTGTTGTGCTGCATACTCTACCTGTGCCTGTGTAGTAGCAGGTCTTGTGCATTTTGCACTTGAAGAGCTCCAATCCCATAATGGAGTAAATGGTGACCATGAAAAGGACCAGTAGGGTGATGTGAAAAAGAGGCAGCATGGACTTCAGGATGGAGTTCATCACCACTTGAAGGCCTTCGGGTCACAACAGGACAACAGATCAGTATTCCTAAAGTATTCTCTCCAAGCAAGCAATCATTCATCGACGTTTAATAACTGTGATTGAAATTAGTGCCACACTTCTGTAGAACGTTGACAGAAAGCTTTATTTCTAATAGTAATATAAATACTACCACTAAGAATAAAATAAAAAAGATGGTACAATTATGTTAGGCTTGATGAAATGATATAATGTCAGTGGTTCAAAGTATCTGATTCAAGCAGACCAGTTACTCACTGGGGACTCCAGAGACCAGTCGGAGTGGTCGCAGGACTCTGAACGCCCGCAGAGCTTTCATGTCAAAGCCACCACCTTTTTCTCCCACTGGAGCCTCCACTCCACTGATGTGGTTAAAGGCATCCACAAGCACACTGAACAAGCTAGAGGGATACAAACAGAAATATCAGATGGTTGTTTAGAACATTCAAAGTGAGCATCCTTCCTGTTGTTAATGTTCATTAAATGGTGTTCCTCCTGGTGCATCCATGTTCCCTCACTCACATCCTTTCCTCTAATCGATGTCCTACCTGCTGAAGATGTGAGTGAGTGATGCAGGAAAAGAGGCAAGGAATGGGGGAAATCTGTTTTTAGTAACAGAGTGATGAAGTTTACAGTTACCACAGCCGGTGCTCTAGTTTGTCTCCATGATTTATGTCCTCTCACATGGCAAACACAACATCACATATCCTAAGTGTGCTTCCCCTTAAGATGAGTTGTTCTACAAGCATCTATCCATTTGTTACTACTGGCAGCAACAGGGTTATCTATTTCATTTATTCATTATTTGCACGTGCATTCATTTATACTCTGTTCATACATTTATTATCTAACTATCCAGATTATGATTTTAATAATGTGTATAGATAATTCAATAGCCAATTTTATTTTAGGAAAGAAAATAATGTAAACGTATCTTTAGAGGATAGTTTCTACTTGACACACAGAAAGTGAACCCTCCAGCTGTGTTCAGCTTTCCTCTCTGAACAATGGAGTTCATGTTATTGTCATAAGGTTCCATGACTTTGTCCACAAGGCATCTGAACACACAATTCATTGAGACAATGTTCATGAAATGTGGGGTGTGGTGTTCCCACTCATTACAAATGAAATGGTGTGACAGTAGTGCATCACAAAAGGTTCAGGCCCATTCATCAGATTGACACACTTCCTCTTTTAGACCCCCATGTGCATGTGCTTGAACACACACACACACACACACACACACCTCACTCCCCTTCTTGCTTTCCATGGCTACCCCGACAGGAACATTTACTCACAGAATGTTTTACTCACAGAGCTACCTGTGGGCATTCTCACAAACTATATAGATAATATGGAGCTTTTCTCGCAGCTCTGGTATATAAAGATTTTGTGAGGTCTTACTCACAATTGATTCTGTGCAGCTAAATTATTTATTTATATATAAAATCATGGACGGGAACACAACAGATGCTATTTTGTGCCACTACTAAAAATATTGAAAGTGTTTTAAAACAAATGTTCGTGTTAAATGTTGACACAAACTAGTCTATGATGAATAGGTTTCATCTGAGCATTTGTTGTAGTCAAAATAATCCAATATGTTGTGCTTTCTTTCAGGTCAATGAAGCCTACAGGCGTGTTGGTACTGGAAGTGTTTCATTTAAGGTCTAAGGAGTTATTATGTGATGAAGGCGTGCTGGTTTGCAGAAAAAGCAGTAAGAGTCTGTTGCTCTTCATAACTGTGGCTGCTTGTTATTTATTTATTCTTTTTCAAACTGATCTGCTTACCAATTAGTGACAAATATGTTCATGTATTTTGGTGTTCACCTGCTTTTATTGTTGAACTTGGCGATAAGCATACTACAGCCTCACTGGTTTAAGAAGCAGTAACAGGACATGTTTGGTTTCCTGCAGTAACGTACGGAGTGTGGTGCAATGAAACTAAACTCCAACTGAATAAATTAGCAGAGGAAACCAAGACCTCAATGGTGCAGCTCGCTGCGACTCTGTCCTGCTGTCAGGACTCAGTGGAAACACACGTGTTCACAACTTGGTGCAGCGAAATTAATGTGGACCGACCAGGCTCATGGTAAAGCAGCATTAGACCAACTGCTACACACACAATACACAAACCTCTTATCTTAGGTTTATCTGAGAGATGCAGCTGAAAAGGTTCAATCATCATCACAACAGGTAACACAGGACCACTTGCAAGGGCAGTATGGACCAGGGTCAGCATCAAACCCACGTTCCTCTTGGAATGAGCTGACTCAAACACTATCACTACCTTTTCACCACTATTTTGCAAAGCAATGACACAACATAAACAGCATATAGTAATGTGGCCATTCAGAACATTACATTACAAACACAATGCCCTCAACAGGAACTTATACACTTACCCAACGGATACACAAACAAAGTCCAGAATGTTCCAGCAGTTTCTTAAGTAAGCATCTGTATGGAATAGAAATCCATAGGCAACGATCTTCAGGAAACATTCTATAGAGAAGATGATGAGGAAGATGTACTCCAGGCTTTCCTGTAAAACAACCACAATGGCTTTTGTTTGAATTTGTGTTACTTGTAGTCTCAAATAACTTGTTTGAGTACATTGGTTGCTTATATTTACTGACAGCATTCTGACATATTTGTAATTTTTTTGAACATATTAGAAGTTCTCGAGTTATTTCTCCTGTTGTACCTGTGTTGATGAGGCGTCAGTGTCAAGGTGTTGTTTTCACTCAGGGCTTACACTGTAGGTTGAGTAGTGAAGTCACCTCCCCTGCTCATGTTTCTTTATGAGAGTTTATCAACTTCTGTCTATTCATGTCACTTACAAACTCACACACCACTGAAAGGCTTTATGGCCTCTCCCATTTCAGCAAAGGTATTCAGTGAATGTCTATTTTAAAGGCGCAGCACACACACAGTGCCCTTCAGGAGTGTTAAACTGGTACATAGGCCTAGTATTGTCCGTGTATCATTGTCCTTGGGTATAATATAAAATGAATTCAAATTAGTTCATTAATCATTGTAATGCAAAATAATCGTTCATAGTAGTTCATTATCTTCTTGGTGGATCATTCGTTGTTTTGTAGAAATTCTGATGTCAAGTTATAATCTCAGTGGGTACATCTGTACAACCTAATGTAGTCCAATACAACAGCTACAACAGATCTATCTTTACCAACTTTACAATGTTCAGTTTTTGTTGACATTGTTGGAAATGTGTAACTTCAACAAAAAGGTCCAAACACAATAAGTAATAAATGATCCCGCATTTTTTAATCAATCATTACAAAATGCGGGATCTGCAATTCTTTGAAAATAAAATGTAATAATACTGTGCATTATGTAATAACCAACCAAAATTGATGTCTTCGTCCATACACACGTGATATATATATATATATATACAGTATATATATATATATATATATATATTTTATATTATTATTTTATTGACAGGTTATATTTTGAATAATTAGGCATTATTCAATCTTCCCAAATATTGAATGAGAACCATATGAACTGTGGTGCCTGCATTGGCGTTATACAGTATTTGAGTTCAATCTTAGTCTATAGCCACAGAAAAGCAGTACCAAGATAAGATTTGTATGGCAAAATTGAGGGACTTTGTTTTAGTGTATTATAATGTAAAATGAGATTACAAACATTATGTAATGCAGCTTGAATGCTATTTTTAATAAAAGTAGCCTGATGCTGTGGTCACACCAAATGCAAAGCAAATATTTTGCGTGACGAGATTACATACAAAGTCAATGCAAAGCAGCGAAATGGACGCGAGTGGACAAAAGAATCAAAAGAAAAAAAAAATCAAATGCGTAGTTCAAATATTTCAACTCAAGCAACAAATAATGTGACGCTGTGTCGCGAAAGCCTATCAGTGTTGAGATTTTCCTCCTGTCATCATTGACGTTCTTGAATCAGAAATGGAGGAAAAAAATATGGTAGCCGTATGTGGACACCCAGATCTCTACGATACCTCATATTTATACAGAGACCAGACGAAACTATGTGTATAAATGTATGTGTAGAAACCACATTGTAAAACAATAACGCTGCCGCCATATTTACACCTATATGATGTTATTTTGAGTGTTGATGGAGCAGCTACAAAGTTAGCAAAGCAACCAAACTTTGTGTTTGGTGTGAACACAGCATAAGGCAGAGAATAAAAGTGTATAATCATGGTGGGCTAAAATATTGTATGATATGAAAAACATTAACATTTGGAACAGGAGATACAAATGTTATTATTCAAAACTCGCTAGGTAATCTTAAATTGGAATTTATTTGAAATGTTCAATTTATGAAATATGGGGGCCTAAAAATTACTCAAAACTGTATGGTAAATGGGTGATCCTTAACTGGATTTGAATTTAAAGTTTCTCATAATGTCTTAAGGATTTGTTTTTGTATCAGTTCAAATATGAGGAAATTATAAATTATATAATTTTAGCAAACTTTCCTGAAATGTTCTCAAAATGTCACGGGGCATGGTGAGGACTCAAATGCAGACAGTCAGGTGTAGTGAAAAAGGTTTTAATGATAACCAAAAAACAAAGGGAATCCAGGGACAAGACAAAAGACGAGGGGGAAAATCCGGCAGGAAAAGGCAGAACAGGCAGACTGGAAAACCGGGAACAGGACGAGCAAAACGGGCGGGTAGGTCGGAAAACAAACAATGATCTGGCAGTGGGTGTGTGTGCGGCAGGGGTTTAAATAGTGAAGGAGGCAGAGTGAGCAGGTGAGAGTAATGAGCTGAGTGTGACTGGCAGGTGCACTGAATGAACTGATTAGGTGAGTGAGGAGCTACAGAAAGAAACAAAGACAGAACACACAGGGCAAAGCCTGATCGTGACAGTACCCCCCCTCCAAGGGACGGATTCCAGACGTCCAAAAAAAAAAAAAACATGAACATCTTCCAAAGGGCGGTGGGGGCCCGGAGGAGGGTTATAACTCCTCCGAGGCCGAGAGTCCGGAGGACGGAGCTCTGGAGGCCGAGGGTCCGGAGGACGGAGCTCTGGAGGCCGAGGGTCCGGAGGACGGAGCTCTGGAGGCCTGAGGGTCAGGAGGACAGAGCTCTGGAGGCTGGGGGTCAGGAGGACGGAGCTCTAGAGACTGGGGGTCAGGGGAACTGCACTCGAGAGACTGGGAACCAGGAGGGGAACTGCACTCGAGAGACTGGGGATCGGACGGGAAACAGGGCTCTAGAGACTGGCGATCGGACGGGAAACAGGGCTCTAGAGGCTGGAGATCGGACGGGAAACAGGTCTCCAGGGGCTGGAGATCGGACGGGGAACAGGTCTCCAGGGGCTGGAGATCGGACGGGGAACAGGTCTCCAGGGGCTGGAGATCGGACGGGGAACAGGTCTCCGACTCTCGGAGATGGGGCTCCGGGCAACCGGAGTCCATAGACTGGGGCTCAGGGGGATAGACTGATGACCCAGCGGGGTAAAGGGCTGGAGGTCGTTGCAGCGCGGAGGCGGCAGCGGCCAGGACTGGAGATCGCTGCTGTTCGGAGACGGCGGCGGCCGGGACTGGAGGTCGCTGCTGTTCGGAGACGGCGGCGGCCGGGACTGGAGGTCGCTGCTGTTCGGAGACGGCGGCGGCCGGGACTGGAGGTCGCTGCGGTTCGGAGACGGCGGCGGCCGGGACTGGAGGTCGCTGCTGTTCGGAGACGGCGGCGGCCGGGACTGGAGGTCGCTGCGGTTCGGAGACGGCGGCGGCCGGGACGGGAGGTCGCTGCGGTTCGGAGACCGTGGCTGGACATTGATTACTTGTCCTCCTAACAGTCACTTGGTAACAATATGGTTAATTAGTTATTACCTTTTTTTTACGGGGAAACAGCCCGTAAAGCGGTTTTCCAACAAGTGATTGAGTTGAAAAAGATCGACAAATAATCCCAAAATGTCCACGAAGAGAAAAATTGATGCAGAGGGAAGAAGATGTAATTTAAGATGGGAAAGCGAATACATGTTTGTGCTTCAAGGAGAAAAACTGGTCTGTCTTCTGTGTTATGATGCGTGTCGGTGATGAAGGATACAATTCACGTCGGCATTTTGACACCAAACACGGAGCTAAATTTAGCCTCCAAGAAAAACATCAAATTGTCCAAGAATTAAAAGGCAGACTGTAATCACAGCAGAATATATGTACAAAAGCTACAGCCCAGTGCTGCTAAAGGTATGTGAGCAGGTGAGCTCCGACCAGATACAGACTTTTACAAATGTCAGTTTGTGAAGAAACACCATCGCAGACCGAGTTCAGGAACTAGCAGCAATCTAACAACACAGCTAGCTAAGAGACGAGATACATCATCTATCAATGTTTGTAAGAGGCTCAAGGCAGACCTGACTCTCTCAGTGAGGAGCTCTTGGATGTAGCTGCCATGCACGGGACGACGGCAGGGACGTTAGTGATGCAGAGAGGTGACAAAAATAGCTTTGAACAAAGTTAATTTAATAACTTGTGTTTGATGATATTTGTCTTTGTTATTTTCTTTAATAGTTTGATCTTTGATAGAGTAATGTGGGTTTCTTAACCCTAAATTAAAATGATTTATGTTATAATAACAGAAATGTGCTTAAATATATTTTTACATTTATATAACTGCATGTACAATATTTTTACACTTGAATAAACAACAATCAAATGCAGAGACAGTTATTTAACAATATGTTAGGAGTAGTTACAGTTATACAGTCTTACAGTTACAACAGGCCCTTTGAGGGAAACCATGATGCTGATGTGGCCCAGAGTGAAAATGAGTTTGACACCCCTGGCCTAGGTCATCCTGAACAGGATCCCTGTGGAATTTTTTGTCCCATGCAGAGAGTGGACCCCAACCGGGAAGTGTAAGCATATTTCTGGTTCATTATGATACTGTGGTGGGCCTACCTAGAGTGTATGTAATTAATGGGAAACACTGGATTAGTCATGAAAAAGAGAACCCTGCGAGCTTCTTTTTGCGTTAATCAGCAATAAAGTTGTAGCATGATGTGTTGACAGGTTGTATCTAGTCGGTGCTCTCCTCTCCTCTTTCAGTTTCCACGGTGCAGGTACTCCTCTCGTCTGTCTCGGCAGCAGTGTAGTGGCCTAGTAACCTACCTGCTGCGCACTGAGCTTGCATTTTGTGTCATGGTGGTCATTTTGTGATTTTAAGCCTGGTATTTCTGGGCTGCATAGACATATAGGGCTATGTTAATTATAGACGCCACATTGTCTTCTTCGCCACTTGTAGTCTTTCAAGAGAGGAGTGTACGATAGCGCTGTCATGTGTCGAGCAGCAATTATAGCTCAACTATAACTTCTCAAAACTTTCTTTCTTCTCCGTGTAGATCATAAATCATTGAATAGAGAACCGACTCATTGACATTAGTGGAGACATTTTAAAGTTATAGTGCTTGTTACCCAGACAGATTATAGCTTTACATTGTTTGTGTGCGCTGATCTGCCTGGAACACTACCAGCCAAATTTGATAAAATGTACTGCATTGTATTACTACTGCAAAGTTACACCTCAAATTGTTCTGTAAATGTTGACATCTCTCTTATGGTCACTATTTTTCTGACTGCTGAGCTCCTGAAAAACTGCCGAGCAATAAAGTGTGTGGTGTTTCTATGACAACCAGTAACTGCGAGTTGTCATGTCTTCAGCTGCATTAAACAGTTACCAATGTGGTCAATTGTATGGATTGATCTTTTCTTCTATTTTGATTGTTTGCAAACGTGACAGAAAATATAGATAATGTAAATGTTGCAATGTATTGAAACCTTATAAATAACATTATATGGCCTGTCCTCAATGCACCCCAGGGTACCAACTTTGAGAACCACTGGCCTAAACCACCATCAGTATCTACAGTATATTATAAAAACTAACACAAGCATGCTGACGTACCAAGTTGCTGTTGGTGTTGTTGCTGTCTTCCTCAGGCATGGGCAAGTACACAGCCAGGGCCACACAGTTGGCAAAGATGGCCAGTAGGATGATGATTTCAAAAGGTCTGAAAGTGATTTATAGGAAGCTTCCAGGCTAATCACCATAGCTCACATAGATTTTCCCACATTACACAAATTAAATAACAAGCACCTTGACACACACTCACACATACACCTACAGCTGTGCTACTACTAGAACTCCAAACATATACCATTTAATGACTACTGAAAGTAAATATGGTATAAGGTAGCTACAATTACATCAAATGTCATTGTAAAATGTAATGTATAGAGACACTTTACTACAGCAGGATCCACAATACTGATGCATGCCTTGCGGAAGGGATTCCTGAGTGTCAAGAAGAGGAGAGAAGGTGCAGGCCTCGGGTTGCCTCCTGTAGACATCAGCTTCTTTAGCTTCTCCTTTTGTTTTCTCTTCAGAGTTTCCTCATCCATGATGTAGGATGACAATGGGGGACTGCTGCTGTCTGCCATTGTGGCTTCAAGAGATTTGCACCAAGTTTACTTTGATTTGGAGGTGGTATTCCAAGAGGTCCTTTTTAAAATGCAGTAGTGCTGTTGGCTAGTTCTGTCCACTCATTCGTAACCCTTCTCAACTTTTCTCAATCATCTCTGTCACACTCTCTGTCTGATGGTTTGACTGAGCTCCCCCTCTTTCTATGTCTATATCTGTGGAATGGCAGCTGTCCCCTCTACTTGTAGGGGATTGGTTTACTGAGCAGCTGTGTGGTCAAGAGAATAAATATAGACAATGCGCATGGGTGTTGTAGCATGGGGTGACAAAAGAGGACATTTGCACAGATATAATCTGACTATAGGATATTTTTTAATAAATTATAAATGGGACAACATGGTACTGCAACTAAGAAATCCCTTTTGGCACAAAAAGTATTTCCACCACAGACTTAATGGTGTCCATCTGTCAGATTTTATGAAGTTGTAAAGATGATACGATTTCATAACCTTTCTGAAGGATCTCACCTAGATATATGACATTTGGTAGGCAGATGGAACTTGGAGACTCTCTATAAAAGCCTCTTGGTGGTATACCGTAAGCCCAACAGGAAGGCAGCCATTTTGAATTTAATTTGCTGTTTGCAGGCATTTCTTGCCATTTCCAGGCACTGTACTTTAACAAACTACTGCTAGACATTTCACCAGATTGACTTTAAATTTGGTCAGCACAATCCTAAAACCTTTGCAATGCTATATAATTGCAATAATTGAAAAAGCTTTAAAGTTTTGGTGGAACCCTGTTTAGGGGCAGCAAAAAAGCGCCTTTCACCATGAAACAGGAAGTTGTGACAACGTGCTCCGGTAAGCATATTTTTTCAATTCCTGTTGCCTGTACTTTCACAGCTCCAGCTAAACTAAGATAATTGTGTGATATTCTTCAGTACAAGCGGCTAATTTGCTGCTGTAAATTTAAACACCCATAGCTCTCTCCATTTTTTAGCGACTTCTCGCTTAATCCAACAGTTGTTTACACGTTGTTCAGTTCTGCTAATGTTAGCTACCGTATTTCAGCTTAGCAGCTAGCAATGGCTCCCATCTCTACCTCTCTTGTTCGGTGTGTCACATGTCTAGCCTTTCCTCTGCCTCCCTTAAGGATAATGGTACAAGTAATAAGTGTAGATTATTTGCAAGTTTGGAGGCGAGGCTTACAGTCTTTAGCCAGGCCCGAGGTGCACGAGAACGCGCGTTCAATTTAAGAATCCTCATTTTGGGGAGCACAGCTGAGAACACTTCGGCTGTGTAAGAACCCATTTTCAGGCGTTCATGAATCAGGCGGAGATCTTTTCTGACGTTGGTCTTCCAAAGTCCGTAAGAAAACATTTCAGAAGACGCTTCAGAAAATGTTCGAGAATGAGGTCCAATATTTTGGAGAGCGACAGGGAAAGTTTCCGAGATCGACCCGTCGATCACGATCAACGGGTTGGCGACCACTGCTCTAGACCTTCCTCTCTAAGATCCTTGAGAAAGCAATTGCAAATCAGTTGTGTGACTTTCTACAGAACAATACTTTATTTGAGGATTTTCAGTCAGGATTTAGAGTGCATCATAAGACAGAGACAGCTCTGGTGAAAATTACTAATGACCTTCTAATTGTATCAGATAAAGGACTTGTCTCTGTTGTCTTGTTAGACCTTAGTGCTGCGTTCGATTCCATTGACCATTACATCCTATTACAGAGACTAGAACATTTGATTGGCATTAAAGGAACCACACTAAGTTGGTTTAAGTCCTATTTATCAGATGGATCTCAGTTTGTATCTGTAAATGATGAAACCTCGATGAACACCCGTTAGTCATGGAGTTCCACAAGGATTTATCTTGGCATTACCCTGGCATCCAGCACCACCGTACATAATCAGATTTATCTTTGATCAGGATTTGTCCTTTAACTCCCAGATAAAACTAATTGCAAGGACTGCCTTTTTTCTTTTTCAATCTTTTGAGCAAACGTACCCACTCACATCCAAAATGAAGTCACAGATAATAAATGATCTAAGAGCCCAATATGATCAGAATCCTAACACATGACTTCACTGACCAACAATGAGCTGAAACAAGTGGTTTAATAACTACAGATAAAGTCCCTGCACACAAATGTCTCTTATTAGAAGATGACAAGAATATAATATCATGGTTTTCTTGGTTGACACCACTTCACCCTGAATGAACTGAATTTAAAGTTGCAGGGTAAAAAACATTTGTTCTAAAATGAAGTATTGGATTTTAAGATGCATATTTTTCAAAAGCTTTCTGTTATGTAATCTTTAATGCATCCCTTATTTTACTTGAAGTGAGAGAAGAACATTTATTTATTATTAGAGTATATATTATTTATAATTCATCCAGTTCAGGTTTAAATCTGACAATAAATATTGTTGAGATATTATTCAATTGAACTTTCTTTATTTGATTTGACTGTATGTAGTCTACAACTAACTGTATGTAGTCTACAACTAACTGTCTACAACTGTTGGCTACTTATAATATATATATGGGACTAAATCATAGAGCAAGTTAGACATTATTGTGATGTTCCAGACCTTTGATGAGGAAATTGTCTCTAACTGGACCTTGTTGAACTCTTTAATTGAATACCCCTGCAGTAAGCCAACTGCAGCTATTTTCCTCGGTTCCCCCCCCCCCCCCGCTCTGACAGCACAACCTGTATTACTGTTACTATGTATATTTCTGTGACATTCTGTGATATTTATTTTAACTTCAACATTATCTGCTGTCTTAAGTAGCGCCATTTGTATCATATTTGCTACATAAGTTTCAAAGATCTCTACGTAATTAACATGAGCAATGCTTTCCTGAAAAACCTGTTGCGTACAATCCTATACATGTCTTCTGCCATCTGGTTGATTTTCCATGCACTGCAGGCAGTAGCAGGCATTTAAATGCCATTTCCAAAATGGCAGCCGTCACAAAGCGACTCGTTCGTTTTCGGCAGGGAAATCGTTGCTAATTTTGAAAAAGTTACGGTAAGAATAACATTTATAGTGTTACTAATATTTCAATATGAATATTTACTGTATTGAATTAACCTATAATTACTTAATGTTTCATTCCTTATTTTATAGTAAAATCGTGTTGAAAATATAGGTACAGCAGTACAGCAGGTATATAAAGTAAAGTTCACCTGTAAATCCTTGTATTGTATTTCATTATGCAATCTGGATTATGCCATATCACAATGCCAAATACACTGTTTTGATAATTTAATTAAACAAATTAAAGGTAGTTTTTGTTATAGTTAAGGAACTTACTCAACTTGAGGCTCGGCGTCTCTCCAGATTCTGCAAATTAGTAGTTATCTGCCTATTTGTCTCAAGTCTGTTCACGCAGTAAAGTCTTACATACATTTCATAAAGCCGACAAGAACTTCTGGACATTGGTTTCCACAACTTGGACAACTCTATCGGCAATCTCCGGCTCATTTCAGAGATTGTCAAGACACCGGATACTACCAATCCAGCTCCGCCGGCCGGAGAGGCTTGCAGGCGGCGTCGAGACCGTAAACATGGTGGGGGAAGAGAGGAGGGCTAAGGGCTAGGCTAAGGCTATCTCTACCCAGCATCTTCCTCGCCAATGTATGGTCTCTGGCGAACAAAATGGATGAGCTGCGGCTGCGGATCATCACTCAAAAAAGGATTATGGACTGCAACATCATGATCTTTACGCTTTCCTGATAGTGCCATTGAGCCAACGGAACGCTACATGCTCAGGGCAGATAGGACAGCAGACGACTCTAGTAAGACCAGAGGCGGGGGCCAGTGCATTTATATAAACAAAGCTTGGTGCACAGACACTGCTGTAATCGAGAGTCACTGCTCTGCTAACCTGGAATATCTCATGGTTAAGTGTAGACTTTTCTATCTGCCCAGAGAGTTTACATCTACTGTTGTGACTGCAGCATATATCCCCCCGGATGCTAATGTTAAGCTTGCAGTGAAGGAATTGTATGCTGCCATGAGAAAACTTCAGACTAAACACCCGGAGGCAGCCTTTATTGTTGCGGGTGACTTCAACCACTCCAACCTGAAGTCTGTACTCCCCACATTTTACCAACATGTCTCCTGACCCACCAGAGGAGACAAGATCTTGGACCATGTTTACACTAACATGGCTAAGGCACACAAAGCCACCTGGGACAGTCGGACCACTCACCAAACGTGAGAAACCATCAGTGAGAACAGTTGAAGTGTGGCCAGAGGGAGCAAACTCTACACTACAGCACCGGTTTCAACTAATGTTGCACGTTGCATCGATACCAAAAAGGTTCCGCGGTATCCCGTACGTTAAAAACAATACGATTTTGCATATTATTAGTATCGATACTTCATTAAAATAGCGCGCACTCACTGTTCCACTCCCTGTCATGCTGCCTGCACGCATTGACTGCAAGGGGGCGGGGCTGCCCAGCGCTCACACACGCAACAGGCAGCAGTGTTGCCAATTTAGCGACTTTCTCGCTAAATCTGGCGACTTTCCAAACCCTCATGGCGACTTTTTTTGTCAAAAGCTACTAGCGACAAATCTAGCTACTTTTTCTGGTGTTGTTGGAGACTTTTCTGGTGTTTTGACTCTGACTCTGACTCTGTACCGTTCGGCACGCAGGAGCTGCCGTGAGCTCCTCCGCCGCCTCAAAGGTGATTAGTGTCACAGTAGCCCCTCGTGCAGCAGTCCCAGCTGCAGAAAGAGGAGACCCACACTCTCCGTGTCCAGACTGCAAACTCACAGCGAGTGATCGCAGGGGAGACATGGTCTCAAGTGCAGGAGCTTTTGCCGACCGTCCTCGGCTTGTTGGAAAAAAAGATGCCAGAAGTGCAATCTGGAAGTACTTTAGCTACATTGCAGACAGTGAAGGAATGCCCACTGACGTACAGAGCCCCTTCTGCAAAACTTGTTTCAAAGCCACACAGACCAAGGGAGGCAACACGTCTAACATGGCAAAGCACCTTTCAGACAGACACCCCGAACTTTTCAAAGCAAATGTGATTATAAACATGAACACCCCCAAGCTCACCCATACTGTATACAGCCAGAGATGGGCAGTATTTCTATTACTTGTATTTGAAATACGTATTTGAATTACTTTTGAGTATTTTGTAATTTGTATTTGATAGGGCCGATAAAAATCGAACGTAATTTGTAACAAAATACTTTAGAGTGGACTAATTTTGTATTTAAAATACTCAAAATACTTTCTCCACGAATCAAAAAACAGTTCACGAGTTCAGTCTTCAGATCTTCAAGTTCAACGGATTGTCTGTCAAGTTAGTCAGACGTCAACTAGCTTGACGTCAACTAGCTTGATTTATAATTGATGTCTGGTTCTGGCTACATAGCCTATTGTATATACACGGTGATGGTTATAATATCAAGCTCGATGCTAACATGCTAATGACGCTAGCATGCTGTCTAGGCTAGTGCATAGCCAGTGTTTAGCAAGTTAACTTATCAGTCGTGTAGCTAGCTATATAGGAAGAGGCAGATTGGGAGCTTGTATGTTCATGATAACCAACAAGTTATGCTGCATCTTCTCAATGTGAATGTCATAATGCCATATCAATTACTGGCAGATAATATAGTTCACAGTTAGCCAGGCTATAACAGTAGATGTCCAATTGTTTAAAAAAAAACATTAAATATCCAATTTATTTAATTTAAAAGGCATATTATGAAAGTATTCTTAGTTTTATTATTTCATACATTTTACAGTTGGCCAGGTGGACATGTCTCAGCAAGATGATGTTCAAGAAGGACTATCAACAAGCACAGATGTGCTTAGTTACACTGACATTCTGTGACTGTTCTTCCTTTTTGTGGGCTTCACCAGAGCTTTGTGTACATTATATAGCCCAAACCTGAATGCTCTGCTATACCAAATTGTGAGAAAATGGAAAATCCAGAAAAAAGTATTTCCTATATTATAAATACAAAATACATGTATTGTATTTTGTTACATTTTCTGGCACCAGTATTTTGTATTTTATTTTGATACATTTATTTGAGGGGTATTTTGTATTTTGTATCAAAATACATTTTGATGTATCTTTGCCCATCTCTGTATACAGCCTAACACAAGTAGCCTTAGCCTAGTTTGACGACAAGCCTATATGATCATGACAATGCACACAAAAGTGTACTAAATGAAACGAAATGAAAGTGAGCCATTTTGTCATACATGAGCATGCGACCCTTAAAATCGCAAATTTTCACGCAGTCCTGATACGCCTGCCAAATTTGGGGAGTTTTTGAGCGTGATAAAGCCCTGAAAAATGCGATTTTAGAGGCAACGGAATAATAATAATAATTCTTTGAATTACAATAGGGCCTTCGCCCGACTTCGTCGGTGCTCGGGCCCTAATAATAATCTCGCGCTTTTATTTTGAAGCAGATTTTTTATGCAGCAGAGTTATTCACACTCCTTCACAGTATTTGGCGTTAATGCCTTGTAATGCTAATAGACACCTGCCATTTCACAGTATAGCAGAACACCCACAAAGTTTGTTTTCACATGCCAATTGAGCATGGTGAAACGCAAGTACGACACCGACTACATGAGATATGGATTTTCTTAGATTGAGGCTTTTTCCCTCTTTTGTCCTCAGTGTGTTTCGTGCAGCGAGGTTCTGGCACAAGAAAGCATGAAGCTGTCAAAACTGAAGCGGCATTTGTTGATCACTCCGCAGAGGATAAACTGAAAACTTTACCTCTGTCAAATGACACTATAAGTATTGAATTGAAGACATGTCGGATGACATCAAACAACAGACCACAGCTCGAATTAGGCAAGTGGTCATTTTGCATTACAAATGGACGAATCTACAGACATCACAAACAAAGCAGATTTACTGGTTTACGTGAAACATGTGTGGGACGGGGACTTACAGGAACAAGTTATCTGCACTAGAGAGCTCCCTACACTAGGACTGCAGAGACATTTCAGCTCAGGTTCAAACTGCACCATCTTTACATTAAATACATTTTAGAAGTTGAAAATTTGGGTCGCGGCTTGTCATTAAGGGGTGATGGTGGGTCCTGCAGCCAGACCAGTGGAGAACCACTGCTCTAGATGAAGCGGATATATTATATGCCTATTAATTTACACACAATCATTCTGCATTTGTCAGTTTAGTCTGGATTATGACTTTAACTTCTTCTAATGTGTGTATTTTTATCTAACGATCCACATACCAAGCTTTGATTGGTCAGAAGGCGGTGCTTTTATGTGAGTTGATCTCCAACATAAGTATGCAGCATCATACGAAAACATTGTCTCTGTATTATTATTTATTTTGTCTAAATTAAGATTTCTTCCAATGGCGGTGGGTACTATACTCTTTTTCGGAACTCTTTATGTTTTTTTTAGGGCTGGGCAAGTTAACACGTTATTATCGCGTTAACGCATTAATTAATTAATGCCGACAATTATTTCATCGCGCATTAACGCAGTTTTAAAAAAATTATTAAGCGGACATTTTTAACACAAGAACCGAGCAGCGAGCGGTGAACAGCTGTGTTTGTGTGGCGTCACACATGCTACATCTATACTACTCCGTTTCTATTTGGAAGCAGATTTGTCAAATAGAAACGATCTCCGTCCACACGGCCGTTTCAGCATCATTCTCGAATTGATCTGCATCCACATGGCAACCTTTGAAGGCGGACAGCACGTGACCATTAACGTACACTGGGCATACGCATGACGGTGTAAACAGGAAGTGGATTGCTTACTTAGTTAAACAAAATACCACAGAGTAATAAAGTAGTCTTTAATAATGAAAGGTTGTATTTGATACTTAAGATCTTCCTCTATAAACTCAAACAGACACAGTTCGTGGAAAGTTTTCGAAGTTTTATTTTTCAGACGTAGTTACAGCGCTGCGGGTCTATCTCTCTCTCTCTCTCTCTCTCTCTCTCTCTCTCTCTCTCTCTCTCTCTCTCTCTCTCTCTCACATCAAATTTACTTTAACATAAACACTTACACGTAAACGTTTACTAGATTATGGTCCATAAATGTGGGCAACACACGTCTCTCACTCGTTTCCTCCGTGTTGTTGTTGTCTGTTCTCACTCGTAGCTCTGAACATCATGTAACATGTCCGACTAGCTAGCTTCTAAGCTAATTTTAACATTACCGCCAATGGATAAATGCTAACCGCGATTAGCATTTAATACAACACAAATGCTATACTAAAACAGCGAATAGAATATATCTACGTACATCTTTTCATGCTTCATAAAGAAATACTTACAGACTAAGGTCTCTCAATGCTACCAAACGGAAGAAGTAAAATGAAGCAGCGTGTAGGGTGACCAGATCCATAACACCAAAAAGGAGGACACTCTGCGGTATTTAGTGAAGCTGTGAATAATTGCATAGGACTCTGGCGTGCTCCCCTCTACAATACAACTTTGTGTGATTGCTACATGATGTATGTGTAACAGAATAGGAAAAAATAGTCTTAAAAAGAGTCAAAAAGTGTTTGTTCACAGTATTTGTATTTATTCAATACATTGTGGTGTTCAAAAACTGACCACTGTGCTGAGTGCCACTAAGCATAACATTTGTGGACTTAAAATGTACAAATTAAATCACAGGTCACATAAATAATAAATAATAAACAGATAAATGAATGTTTTAAAAGCATAAAGAAAACCAAACAAATTTGGTTAACATTTAAGGGCTCAAAAAGTAAAGAATTTCTAAAGTGATTCAGTCTATTGGGGACTTGTGTGCAGTGTCTTCATCCGTGTATGTGTGCAGCAGTCCACTTGTATTCAAGCAAACTCCACCTTCACCCTCAGCAGAAGCTCAACAGCACCTCGGTCATCATGGTCGCCAAGCCCCCACCGCGCATGGGCCTGTTCATCTCCTGCAGGGACACATAACATAGCAACAATACTGTTATCAGCATTCCAAAATCTGTATTGTTTTAAATCCAATGAATATTCATATTATATGTAGCCCATTCATAAAATCAAATGCTGCATTAGAAATCAATTTGGCTTAAGAGCTTCCTACAGGAAATTAGTAGCCTATATTTGCTCAATTAAATACACAGCAAACAAACTGCATCATATCAAGTGGATGCCACTGACACAACATCATCATAGTGTATGTCTGTTTGGGAAATAAAACATAAGACTAGTGTACTCACCAAATAGTTGATTCTCTATTTGCAACCTTACACAGCTCAGCAGCGGAGATTTTGTCATCCAACGGCGACGTAGCTTCTCGAAAAAATGTTTTGAGTGAAGAGACACCTGCTGCACGTCTGTTACCGTTATGCTTCTCTGTTCCCGCATGTCTTTCAATGGCAGCTTTACCCTGACTGCTTATGTCAACATCACAGCGACAGAGAGTGCAGAAGCCATGAAAGGAGTCTCGACTGCTTTTTGAAATAAAACCATGTTCTTTGGTCCATTCTCGGTTGAACGACGTCTGACGTTTTGGCATGTTTTCTTCTATGGGTGCATCCCAAATCGGAGGAGCCACGAGCACGCTGGACACGCCCCCTCACTGTTCATTTGTTATTTGATTGGACGCTGCAGCTGAGCGGTCTGACGCTGGAGTTTCATACCACAGTGAAGACGATCACAGATTAAACTCAAATTATATATTAGATCTGTTTTCTGATTCACCATCTGGTTAAAATATGTTCATTGTAGTCTGAACAACAAAAGACCTCAAACAACTTTCTTCATTTATAAAAATATTTGATCTGTTGTTTCCCTAAATAACTTGTATTATGTAATTAAAACCATAGAGCTGGAGAGAGGAAACACTTTTTACAACATGTAATGAAGAGAAACCATAATCATTGTGGGTTATTTTATAATGACGTCACAATCAGAATTTAAAAACATACCGACGTAAATAATTAATAAATAAGACGCATTCCGCCGGTAGAAACGATGCTGCGCGTATAAGCAGGACACAGAACACAGTATAAATACACACTGTGTATAAATACCACACACGTATAAAAATACTCAATGCAGTTTGTTTAACAGGTAACAGACTACAGAGAAAACATCTCCACTCTGACAGTGATGATAACTGTGTCTTTATTAATATAAGTAGTAGTTTAACACCATTAAATCAACTGAAAACATACGATCTTTTTTTTAATCAATATTTAAAGTGCATTTTTATTGGAATGTTCGCTGAAAACGGCCAGAAAACAACTCTGTACAGTGATCATGTACAGACACAAATGGAGAGGAGAGAAGACGCGTCACGTGAAGCGACGTCGGTTTCTGATGATTGAGGTCAGTCGGCCTCAGTGCGTAGATATGACGTAGCCAGCACACGGAGCCTTGTTTACGTTTTTAACCAATGCTATAGGGCTAGAACCTAACCTAAGCCTATCAGATATTTATTTGACAACGCTTTTAACCAATCATTTGTTAGACTGCGTTCCAGCAAAATATTCTATTGCGCGGCTCTTTAGGCCCAGTTGATGCTGCGCCGGACAGGGCATTGAAAATCCGGACTGTCCGGCCTAAATCCGGACGTCTGGTCACCCTAGCAGCGTGTCTTCTCATTAGAATCTAAAAACAACAAGGCACTAACTGTTGTTGTTCTCACTCGTAGCTCTGAATAGCATTTATGGCTAACTGTGGCTTGGCCGCTGGTCACAGCGCTTGCTAATCGCTCCAATAACAGCTGCTTCCTCCACAGAAATGCAGACTTTTACTGCACAACAGCTACTACGTTTAGAGTGCTCCTAAACTCTGGCGTAGTGTGGCCGCTCAGTGTAAACGTGGCAAAAACGGAGTAAAAACGGAGTAATGTGGACATGGCCTTACTTCTGCAGCCGCTCTCCCCCCCACCGGGTGACACGCCCGGTCTGGAACCGTCGGTCCCTCCTGTCTCACACACACACACGTGCGCGATCGTCTCGTTACAGGATCGTGACAATATCAAAATACATATTGTCGTGTTTTAAAATAAACATATAAGCACGTGAGAACAAACTGCTCTTAACTGCAACTCTTTATTAGCTTAACTTCCTCATGCACGTTACTGTCCCGGTACAGACTGGCCAAATCCCAATCTCCCCCCCTTACGGACTCACAGACTTTGAGGCGCGCTCCCGCGAAGTCCGTGAGAGTTTAGGGATGTCACATGATCGAGTGTTTGAGGGCTCTCTAGCAGACATTTTGAGCCCTTTATGAACCCTTTCCGTAAGTCAGCATGGTATGCTAACTTTGCCTAAGGGAATTACCCACAAATCATTGCAATGTGACATTAAACACGGGGTAACCAGCGGACGCATGGAGACTTAAAAAAAAGGTAAAAAAAGAGGACGGCTCACATGTGTTCAGCCTGTCTTATTACATTTACTCAGAAACATTAAGGGTTAAAGATGGAACAAAAAATAAACATGAAATCAGAAGATATTTATTTATTTATTCATCAAATATTTGATTTTGTCATTGAAGCTGTTTTGACAAAAACGAGTAACTACACTGTAAAATGTAATAGTTGTCCAGACTTACATTTAATTAGTTAACTTTACTTTGTCATCCAAAATATGACTTCTTACTAGATTTTACTAAGTCAGCGTTAATTGCGGGTGGAAAAAAACTATTTACTTTATTGTTTGGAGTTAAGCTAACTTCAAACACTCAAGTAACAAAAAACGGCTGAGGTCTGAGCATGCGCAGAAGCCCACATTCAGTCCATGTGTGCGCTCAAGATGGTGGATCGGCGGACTCGGTAGCTGAGGCAAGAAAGACAAACCACTTGGCTTTTGTGAAGATTCATTTTGTCTTTTGGAGAATATTAAGGTAAGTCATCAAGCAAACAGTAACTGTGTGTAAAATGTTTATGTTTCTGACTGCTGCCAATGTTAGCTAGCGTGAGCTAACGCTTGCTAATCGTTAACTAGCCGACGCTAGCTGACTTAGCTAACACTCACTGCACATTTCGTCTATTAGCTAGACTTATTCAGGCATGTCTTGGCGGTAGCCTAAAGACTAGCTTTTCCCACCACTGCCCCAGGTTCGCCTGCAAACATATTTTAATTGTTAACTAGCCAACGCTAGCTGACTTAGCTAACAGTCACTGCACATTAGCTTAGCTAAACTTGTTCAGGCATGTTTTAGCGGTAGCCTAAAGACTAACGTTAGCTGTTCCCACCACTGCTCCAGGTTCGCATGAAAACATATTTTAATTTTTCCATAACGAAAGTGGAAAGTCCGATGTACATTTTAATTGTTCGGTTTTCTTCGAGTTGACACAGCCAACGTATTTTGGTCGCAGGTCGCACGACATTACAACTTGGAAATTCCGAGTTACAAGTGAATGCAGCATGAACCGTGCTTTGAGAGCGACGTTAAACACGGTGTTGTTGAAACGTGCAGTTTGCAGCCGCGTTAGGTAGACAACTAGAAGACTATTTAACAGTACTGTTTGTTTCGTTAGCGGTGGAGTTATATTATTTTACGTCACGTGATGGGTGTATGACGTTAGCGGACATGTTTTTATATTTCATGCAAAGCGTGGTTGAAGGAAACTATAATATCACGGGAGTGAACGCAACAGTTAGGTTAGACTATGCTACGTCTGTGTATTTAATGACAAGTGCCGTTGTAACAGAGTCTTTCCAACACACCCATAGTTTTTCACATGGACGCGAGTAGCCACCGGCTTCATTCAACGTTAATAGATTCCAGTGAAAGTGCTTAAAAGCTGCAGCTGCGCGCGCACACCGATCTTTAGCCTCACTGAATGCGCAAATTAACGACCTTTCCTTCCCCCTCTCGAGCTGTCAGCTACATTAAGCTGTCTGTGACTGATAATGAAGGAGAAATCATCTCAATCTCCATTTTATGGTAACTTAAAACAAAAAAATCCCACAATTATATCGAGGAGGCTTGTATACGTTATGACCCAGTCATTTCTTTTGTCTGTCAGGGATATTGGTGGTCTTAGCTAGCTTCTTTGACCTGTGTCAAAAAGATTAGTTTAACAAAATCAAATGTTTATTCCTGTGATGCCGGTAAAGCATGCATTTATCAAGGGATTTGTCTCTAAATAACAACATATAAGTACAACTTCCTTTTAACTTAAATATTCTTTGTCCTTTTCAGAAGAAGTGCTCACGGTAACTGCCTGAGGGCTCTTAAAGAGCTGCTTCGTCAACGCTGGATGCCGGTTCACTAAAGGTGAGATGCCAGTAGCCTATAATTTGGAGGATATTTAGGCTTAAGGAGTTATAATCAGCGGTAGAGCAGTTTTTGACAAAGCGTTAATGCTACAATTTTATTAGAATTAATAGACTAGCTCGCTGTAGAAAAAGTTAAATCAATTTTCAATCAATACTTTGTCCTGTCACTCAGCCTGGTGACTAAATAGCAGTATGCTATTGATTTAAATTTGGCAATTGCAGTGATGTCAACAGTTGTGATGGTGTTTTTGTTTGCAGAATGGTTTTCAAAAATGTCCACATTGGTCCAATCCGATTTAGTCACTCTATGTTTTTTTTCTGTGTGTTCTAGGTGTTTGCAGGGTTTAACTGGAGCCACCACAAACCTGCAGAATTACTTTTTTGATGCTGTGGACCACTACACAACACCGCACTTTGTCACAATCTTCAAGTCCAAGAACGGAAGTGTTGGAGAGACATCTGCTGAGTTTGTGCAGCAAATTGATTCACGGGTGAGTCCGTACTGTCAAACAAACATTCTGGTGACACTTGTTTCATTGTCACATTGACAAACATATTTGTATGGTCAGATTTGAATGTTACATAATCTTGAACTTTTTTTGTTAATTATCCACTTCTAGAAACCAGATGTGACAGCAATGTGCACCCTCGTACTCAGAGGCCTCCCTGTTCTACTTGGTGATGACCCCAGTCACTTCTACCACACCTGCTTTGTAAGTTCTCATAGTTACATCTTATCCTAGACATTTGTGTGAAATAGTCATAATTAGCATATGAATTATTGAGTTATGGCCAGAAACGTGTTTTGTGAGGTCACGGTGACCTGTGATCTTTCACCACCAAATTTCAACCTTGAGTCCAAGTGGACCTTTGTTCCAAATTTGAAGAAATTCCCTCAAGGTGATCCTGAGATAAACATAATGCCTCAAGACGTATCACAGCAAGGCTGAGTCCCAACCACAGCGGCCGGAAGTTGATTTGGATGGAGGCCTTCGCTGCATGTCATCGCCTCTCTCATCCCTGCCTTTTCTGTCTCTCTACTGTTACTGTCGAATAATGCAGAAATGCCCCCCAAAAATTTGTTACAATTTTTTTTTTAATGCATATGGATAAAGGTGTATTTTCCTGGCTTCACATGAGCTAGGCTGGTAGCATCACCCATAAGGTGAAGCAGCCATATATTGAACTAACTCCGTTCGCAGTCCATGCCACCGGGTTGCACTGCTCAGCTCAACGGTGCTAAGCCTGCTTGCCATCTCCGGTTGTGTATAATGCACAAGAGGTAGATCATATCTCTCCCTCGAATACATTAGCTAATACAATCTAACGAGGATGGCAAAGAATATTTAGTGCGAGGAAGACTTCAATACTTAATTTCTTTCATCTTCTTTGCTGGACATCTGTAAACTGGTCAAAACTGTTTTAGGCCTACTAATGTGGATACAACTACTAAATGCAGGTGTGTGAAAGGAAAACGTTATGGGCAAGGCTGGAAGGCAGCGTAGACGGGACATATGACACAGTGACAATTTATATTTCCTTGTTGTAATGTTGTTTCTGTTTGGTCTTACACAGGATTCTGACAGGGATGATGCCTGGGCACAAGTATCTGTTGGGGTGCTGACGAACATCAGTGAAGATGTCCCTCTCTCCAAATCAACTCCACCTTGACCCAGTGTCTACTTCCACCATTGTTGAGGAAGGTATTGTAATGGATAATCTCCTGAATCTACCTCAAGCACTTTGCCTCTTGTTTGTGTTGTCATTTTCTTTACGCTTGGACTGAATACCCTAAAGCCATGAAAAACACTTTCAACTTCATTCAAAGAGTGACGCTTGGCACAAGACAAACTCCCACCAAAACTGCAAACTCTTAAAAATAGTTAGAACGTAAATTACTGTATAAAGGTGTTGACGTTTGGCATTAGATTCAGTTGCTTTTTGTTACGTTAACTATATTAAGGCACTCGTTTCAAATAGTTAGCCCATGGATTCATCAGCAAGTCATGTCCAGAGGCTGCCAGTGTGCCAGTGTATGTTAAAAAAGTGTGATCCAATGCCAGAGTCCTTTCTCTTTCATACTCTTCTGCTAACTGAATGAAGCCACTTTGTAGTTGTCAGCCCGTTGGTTCTTTACCAAGTTTGGTCTATGAACAACGTTTTATAGCTATTACAGTATTAACGGTGTTGTTTCAGGACTGTATGTTAGGTTAAAGATCAGGGTTGGATTTTTCTTTTTCATTATTATAATTGCATTTATTTTTATAAAGCCCAATTTATAATACAGCTGGCAAGTATTGATGGCAGATAACTGTACCATCACTGATTTTGATGCTGGCATATGTAGGCTGATGGGGAAAAAAAGACAGTCCAGCAGACTCAATTGTTCACAATACTCCTATAGCAGTGAGTTGGCAAAGCAGTGTAACATAGCTGAGCATTTGGTGTTTTAAATTGCTATTGTGAAAAAGTTGTTCCTCTGTGAAATATAGAACCTCCAGTACATGTCTATTTGATGATCAAATTGTACATTTTACTAAATGTTTTTATCTGAACCAAATCCTAATGTTAAAATAAAAAAATCATATACTAGAACTTTGAACTGTGTCACTACCTTGATTTATTATGTGTAAATGTGATTGTTTGAAGACAATGGAACCTGTTTTTCATTATTGTTTAAAGGATGTTTGACATACTTAAGTTAGACGAGTAACATGAACTTGGTTGTTTCAAGGCAATCGGTTTGCATGGTTTTACCAAGTAAATGATTTTAGTGTTCAAGTAAATACAACTGAGAAATATTAAGTAGCAGTAAATGTCACATAAGTTAGCCTGACTTAAATAAATGTGTTGCTTGGAATACACACAAATTATATTTCACTTGAAATTATTTAGTTATTTGAAATGGTAATTCTGAGTAGGCTTTACTAAGTCAAGAGTACATCTTAAGTAAAGTTGCAAGTACTCTTCACTTGTTTTTTTTAGTTACTGAAACTCGAGTGTAAGTATACTTATACTTGAATGAAATGAGTACCTTACTTTACTTGCTTTTTTCAAGGCAATCGGTTTGCATGGTTTTTTTAAGTAAGGTTAACTAATTAGATTTTACAGTGTAGATTATATGAAGTTACCTCTCATCTTGTGAGGAAAGAGCCTGAAGAGGTTCAAATCAGGGAGTACAAAGTATAAAATAAATACACACAATTATACATCATATTTTTTGTTGTTTTCATGGTAATGTGATATGTTGCAGCAAAGTGCTGTCCCATTCATATTTACAAACATGACGTAGATAGGTTTGCAGTTTTCAAGGTGTATATTTAAATTGCATCTCTTACACACATGAAGATAAAGTTGAACACCGGCTGAATATCTATTATCAGAATCATTATAACTGTATTTTAACACACTGCCTACTATTAGACCTAAACGTCAAATGTCTTTCCGGAACTGGAAAAGCATTGACTCAGCCACAATGACCACGGATCTCCAACTCATCACCTGCCCAGCCTCTGCATCAATGGATCAATTAGTGGAACTCTATAATACATCCCTGAGCAGTGTTTTTGATCTCCATGCCCCTGTCAAGTCACGTGAGGTCAATTTCTCACGCTCCGCTCCATGGTTCACACTTGAGCTGCGGAAAATAAAAACAGCTGGGCGTGTTCTGGAACGACGCTGCAGACACTCTGGGATTGTTAGAGCCATATTTTTAGTTTTGATTACAAATCATAATTTCTCATTTTTGCTAATATATTTGTGTGACTCCTTTAATTTATGAACGAAGGTTATATTTTGGATTATGTATAATTACTTTTCTTTAGGAACTTCCGTGATTAACCAGATGAGGATCAGCTGGCATAAGAGGAAGGGGTGGGACTGAGTCTCGAGTGTTGGTTTTCCTTTGTGTGGAACGGGGCATCGGGACAGTCTTTGACCTCACGTTTAACAGATTATATTTTGCTGTTCAATTTGTCAAAAGAGAAAATAAAATCAATCAAATGACGGCAAAGAAAGCAGTTTCTGCAAGAGTCATTATTTAGACGGTTCAACGTGTGAGTCAGAAACAGAGCCCCGTAACGTGGCCCAGTACAGAGGAAGAGGAATCAAGAACGGGCCACCACAGGGATCAATGTCCATAAACAGGCTTTCCGTGAGCATCAAAGGGCCTACTCCAACTCCCTTAAAGATGCTCGCTCACAGTACTATTCCAGCTTAATCAATAAAAACCCTGGCAACTCTAAACAGCTTTTTTCAATCATAAACCATCTCCTGAAGCCACAACCATCCTCTTCAACTGAGGCTACAGAGGAGCAATGCAACAGCTTCATTGACTTTTTCAGATCCAAGGTCAACAACATTCACTCTCTGATGTCCAGCTCTCCATCTATGCTTCCCTCTGACACCAACACATTATCTGCGAGTGTGCTGTCTCCTCTACATCTTGCTGAGGTTCAGGAGAGCCATGTTGAGGAAATCCTCAGAAAAGTGAAATCCTGTACCTGTACCCTGGACCCCATTCCTACTGCTCTGCTCAAATCACATATCCCCACTCTCAGTCCTTTGATCACCAAAGTTGTTAACCTTTCCCTTCAGTCTGGCTGTGTCCCACCTGCTCTCAAGGTTGCTGTCATCCGTCCCCTTCTCAAGAAGCCCACCCTGGACCCGGAGGTTCTAGCCAACTACAGGCCTATCTCCAACCTCACCTTCCTGTCCAAAGTGTTAGAGAAGGTAGTTGCTTCTCAACTTCAGGACCACCTCAAACACAACAACTTGTTTGAAAAATTTCAATCAGGATTTCGTTCAGCCCACAGCACTGAAACAGCTTTGCTCAGGGTGACGAATGACCTGCTGATGACAGCCGATGCAGGATCACCCTCACTCCTCATCCTCCTGGACCTGACTGCTGCATTTGACACAATGGATCACACTATCCTCCTAGAGCGCCTCCACACCACCATTGGACTATCAGACTCTGCACTCAAGTGGTTTCAGTCCTACCTTTCAGGCAGAACTGAATATGTCTCACTGGGAAGATGCAAGTCCAGACTGCTCCCTGTCTCCTGTGGTGTTCCGCAAGGGTCGGTCCTCGGCCCCATCCTCTTCATTATTTACATGCTCCCCCTCGGTCGTGTCATTGGCAGACATAGGATGTCTTTCCACTGTTATGCCGACGATACACAACTCTACATCAAAGCTGCCCCAAGCCCCTCTGCAGCCATGTCATGTCTCACCGCCTGTCTTGGGCAGATAAAGGTGTGGATGAGCAACAACTTTCTCCAGTTAAACAGTAGCAAAACCGAAGCCCTCCTTGTTGGCACTCCACACCAGGTTCAGTCATCCTCCATAACTCATCTCACCTTCGACGGTCAGGTCATCCCCCTCTCCTCCACAGTCACTAATCTGGGAGTTAGGTTTGACCCATACCTGACCTTTAATGACCATATAAAACATCTTTGCAAACCTCGTTTTATCATCTCAAAAACATCTCTAAACTCCGCCCCACTTTAACCCTGTCAGATGCAGAGAAGCTCGTCCACGCCTTTATCTCCTCAAGACTGGACTACTGTAACTCACTCTTCACTGGGATCACTGCCAAGAACATCCAGAAGCTGCAATACATCCAAAACAGCGCTGCCAGGATCCTGATGAGAGTCCGGAAGTATGAGCACATAACATCCATTCTGCACTCACTACACTGGCTCCCTGTCTCATTCCGGATTGACTACAAAGTCCTACTACTCACACATAAATGCATAAATGGACACGCACCTCCCTACCTACAAGAACTCATCACTCCCCAAATCTCCACCCGCACCCTCAGATCATCAAACAGCTCGCTCCTCCAGGTCCCCAACACCAAGCTCCAGGCCTTTGGCTCGGTAGCTCCACGCCTATGGAACAGTCTCCCTGACCACCTAAGGGCAACACAGACACTGGTCTCTGTTAAAACTGGCCTAAAAACCTTTCTATTCAGGAAGGCGTTTCTGACCTAAATCACTGTCTGATTTATTTTGTGTTTCTGTTCATTCACTTTTTTTTTATGCTTACTACTTCTTTTATTATAGTTTGTTTTAACTATGTTTTAACTATGTTTTTTACTATGTACTGGCTCTGTGGAACTCTGAGATTTTAATGAAAAGTGCGTTACAAATAGAATGCATCATCATCATCAACTGCTACTGTGTAAAGGGAATACTGCTGTTAAAAAGCACCTTATCTGTTTAAAGTGTTTGCAAACCAAATGTTGTTGCACTTTTGTTCATATGCTTTTAAAATAAAAGTGCATTTAATTATTGAATTTTGCGCATAACAATGCAATTAATTGCAATTCAAAACTTTAAATGTTGCCCAGCACTAGTTTTATTTGAAGCTTACTTTTCCTATCTTTCCTCTTTTGAATGTCTTGTCTTTGTGATACCTTTCCAGAGGATGTTCTTCTTTCTGATTAAGTATTGACAGTTGACAGGAGATCATGTAAGACCTTATCACCGCCAACAGTATTTATCAATGGAGCATTGTGAGGGGCATAAAGTGATGGGTAGTGATGGGTAATAAGACATGAACCTCTTGTTGTCTCATGCATAAGTAATTTTGCTCTGAACTTTGTTGAACTTCACAGTGTCTCTGTTGTGCAAAAGACAAATTCTCCCTTGCCTGTTCACAAAGATAACTAACTGTTGTATGAGAATGTTCCATGCCAAGGCCTTTTGGCCACTGGTTTTGGTTGCTGGCTGTTAGTTGTTCTTTGTTGTTCCCAGTGGCGGCTGGTGGAAGTTTTTCTAGGTAGGGCCATCCAATCAATTTCAGCAAACATCCCAGTATGATTTAATGCAAAAAAGTTAAAGTATCAAACACGTATTACTAATTTGCAGTTAAATATTTAACATTTATTGCAACAAGAAAAAAAAGCAGTAAATAACACTTTGATAAACACGTCAGGACATCTTATTCTAGTCACCCTCACAGGCAATTCAGTATATATATATATATATATATATATATATATATATATATATATATATATATATATATATATCATGTAACATGTGTATTGGGATGTCCCTATGGACCTTGTTATAGGAGGTAAAGATCAGGAGAAGTAAACATGAAGTGAGTTTTCACTGTTAATTTACCATCTCTATTAAATGTTGATGCCTCCATGACCAAGTTAAGCAGATGAGACTGAGGACAACTATGTAGAAGAAAATATGTTCACTTTGCCTAATATGTAGCTTGACAGAGTTCTCCATGTGTGTCCTGGTGTTCTCATGTTTCCTTACCTCCTCATCCCTCACTCCCTACCCTGGTGTTCTCATGTTTCCTTACCTCCTCATCCCTCACTCACATGACCAAGTTAAGCAGATGAGACTGAGGATAAAGGGCAATAATGGGAGGTAATACCAGCAATTTATCAAAACATTTGTAGAACAAGCAGAACAGATATGCAGAAATGCACGTGTGTGTTTTTGTGTTTCAGTTCGGCAAGGTCTTCTGTTGATCAAGCTAATCATTGACCTACAAATCTGTCGGTACTTATAGGGATGACACTTTTCAAATTGCTGCGATTTTTGGTCAAACGTCAAGCGAATGGACGTGATCAATGTGTTGCAGAAGAAGGTAAAAACAAAAATCTATAATAACAGCTATGAGTAAAGCAGTACTTATTCATTTTGCCTTTATATTTCTTTAGAGATATTTTAATCACTCAATACATACATCTCACCATTTTACTTTATATATTCTTATATATTTTATTGATGAGGAAGAAACAAACAACCTCATTCCCTTTTTTGCATATTTCATGTCCAAGTGTAGTTGTTGAAGCAGCAGCAGCAGAGGGTGCCAAAGAAGACTTCCCTGTGGATGTATCTCATAATCTGCCAGCAGGGGGAAGTGAGTATGCCTTCCTGCAGGGGGCCTGTGGCAGACCTAGAAGTTTCAGGTGTAGGTGTAGGTGTTCAGACTGTGGAAGTATCAGACCTTGGAGAAGTACCCAGCCACATCTTGAAATACTGTGACAGGCAGGGGCGTTTCTAGGATTCAAAGAAAGGGGGGGCTTAGCCCCAAGGGGAGTGGCATGTTTGCGCGTGTAGTTTAGGGCCCATTTGGGGCCATGGATATCCATTGTTTCAGACAGTTCATAGATTGGTTCAATCAGAACGAGTGTGATTTTGCTCTGTAGTTTTGCTTGCATTCAGTATATGATAACACAAGAGACAGAATTTCAGGGTCATAGTGAAATTTGACAACACAAATATGAACTTTTCTCAAATAAAGAGAGAGAGAAATAATAAGAGAGAGAGAAATTATTTTCCTACTTGTAAAGGAAAGACGGATAAACTAGCTTTCATATCCGCGTCACTTCCAAATCCTAATTCTTAAAGGGACCGCACACAATGGATGGAGAATGGACCTGACAGTGTCAACTTTATATCGTTAATTATGATGATGGCTGTTGGATTGTAATTTGAAGGGGGAGAAAACATACAAACCAGAACGCACGCACATATGTAGCATGTTAGTTATAAATAACTTGTCCATGTGAGAAACAATAGTTTAATTTAATGACATCACCAAAAAAAAAAAACTTTTTTTTTTTTAAAGCCAATAATGCCAAATTATTTGGGGGGGCTGAAGAACATTTTAGGGGGGCTTAACGACGCCCCTGGTGACAGGTAAAGCCATTCCATCATCTCATCTCTATTAGGCGGACGCTTTTCTTTGATATCATGATATCAGTGTCTATATATGTTGTGCAATTGTTTGATTCATTCAATCTTTAATTGATCAGGTTTCATTCAATGATTTATATCAACTGTTTGGTACGTTTTTGCAGCTGAGATAGCACACATTTCAAATATGGAAGAATTAAAACTAAAATGTAAGTAATAGTATTAATTCGGTAAAATAAGTTTAAATTAAATAATCAAGATAATAGTTAAAATGGGAGTGGTTTTGCTGTTCCTGTCATACAACTGCACCCCCTTTTTCAAGAAGAAAAAGCAAGAAGACGTCAGTTCTCACTCTCTTCTACTCTGGACTTCGACTCTGGTTTTTGAAGCTGAAGGGTGTTCTCTGAAGATTTATTCCAGTAAAATACTCTGAAACCACTCTGAGATTAAATACTTTTTAAACTGGCAAAGGTGCCATAATGACCCCTGCTGCTACAAAAAGATGACTCAGCATCCTGCTGAGAGAGATGAAGACGAGGAAGAACGGTGCAAGCCGAACCTCAATGAAGAAGACGACCGGGTTCCGAAGATATTAGAGAAAGCCGAATCAATTGCCACTGAGCGAAGGATGGTAGAGAGCGATTCAACAAACTACCAATCGCACTCTTTCAACTTTCAAGAAGGAGAGAGGCCCACAGAGGAACAACCACTGCTGCATGCAGCTCAACCTCCATCAGAGCCGTCAGGTGAAACGATAGCATCTCCAGACGTAAATGAGTTTGCTGTTCCTAGGAAAAATGTATTTAAGTCAGTTAACAAAATAATCTTAGATAGAAATATCGAATGAGACCTAATGATTAAATTCAATTTAAAACTAATATAAAGGTGTTTCACAATCTTCCCTGGTGCTTCTCAAACTCAGCTGCTGAACGTTGCACAAATGATTGGAGCCAGATTTAGGGTATAAACGTCGAACAACGGATTTAATTGATAGATTAATGATATGAGTTACTGATCCTACCTGTTCACATGTAACCCTTTTCATTTAGTTGTGGTTCATCGTTATGCATTGTACTGTTCATCATATCCTTCAGTCATTCATTTTATTTATTTGATCCTTTCTTCATTTATTTTCTGTTTAGTAGTTAAGTTATGCAGTTAGTCAAATAAATATTAGTGCTGGGCAACGATTAAAATATTTAATCGCGGTTAATCGCATTGTTATGGCAAAGTTCAATAATGAATTCAAAAGTAGTGTATTGCGCACTTTTATTTTAAAAGTACTGCTATATGAACAAAAGGGCAATAACATTTGGTTCACGAGATGCAGGTAGCATGTTTTATACTTAATGTGAATATAATTCATACTTTGTTGGCATCTTATTCTGAAAACCGGATGTTCGTCTGAAGAAACCGGATGTTGTCTCACGTTAATCTTTCCGCTAACTTTCAAAGTCCTTCGCTCGCTCCCGATCTGTGCCGTTTAAATGCGTTTACCGTGAATTTCAGCATATAGGTGCACTAAAATTACTGACTATAGGATGTTTGCTGGCTTTTATCCCACTGTTCTTGTCATCCTCTTGTTATGTATATGTATGTCGCTTGTCTTTCAATTAACAAAAAAATAAATAATTATAATTTTAAAAATGCGTTAACGCGCGATAAAATAATTGTCGGCGTTAATTAATGAATGCGTTAACGCGAAATTAACGAGTTAACTTGCCCAGCACTAATAAATATTTAATTTATAAAGAAATTGATGATTTGATTTGTGTGTACATGAAACACTAGGTCCCTGTACATTTTGAAAAGAACTCCGTAGCAACCATGAGATTCAGATTTAATGGTTAATATCAAATTTTGAAGTTTTCCCTATTTTTCCACAATTGGGTGGCGTCCAAATTTGAATCTTCAGTTAAATTCTGTTAGTTAAACTAATGGTGGCTCATGGCATAAGCTGAGTGCCATCAATCTTTTGTACGAATGTATGGTTTATAAGTCAGAATTGAATTAGTTATAATCGTTGCATATCTTGATATTCATTAATTATTATTTATTAAATCTGCTACCAGCAAAGCTACAAAGATGTCTCAATAGAGTAAATTTTTTGGTGTTTAAAAAAATTAGAATTTCTTTTTCTGTAATATTACTGAGTTCAACCTCACTTTACTGCTAGTGTGTCGTCGTATCATCATTGGACCAACGTGATGTCAATATTGTATTTTGGTTGTTGACTTGTAATGACCCAAGGGGGGGGGGGGGGGGGGGGACCTGGAGCATCATTTCACATGTTTTTGGCCAATAACAGATTAGCATGAAAAAAATGAAATATATTTAACTGATACAAGTGGTACAGCAAGAGCCTGCAGGTGGTGTTGTTGTTGTTGAAGCATTTTAATTAGAATTTCAATTTTTTCCAAAGAAGAGATTAAACTTGTTTCTATAAATTATACTGAGATTTGTTAATGGTATAATTCAACCAATTACTCTTATCTTTTGATCTTCCTCTTTCCTCAAAACTAGAAGACGAGCATCCTCTGCCTCTATGGAGCAGCCTCCTCTGATCTGGATGTTTATAAATGGCTGAAGTGTCAGTCTTGGAGTGACAGATGCATTTACCTCTTTTAAACATCCAGAAATGGTCCATTTCAGTAAATGGACCATCATTTACTGAATGAACAACATGCTGTATTGAAGAAGACTTGAAATTAGCGATTGAAACCATGAACTCGTGTTTTTGTTCATGTAAACAATGTTTACGGAGGTAATAAATCAAGTGAGACGCAGGGTCATTTTCTCAGACTTCTACACAATTGAACCTCTTTTTGCAACCAGGGTCGCACGCTGCTAGCTATTATAAAGAATTTAGGATTGAGACACTTCTGCATTGGCTTCACTTTTTGGAATGAGAACAGTTATATTAATCAACTTAAAAATATTTATTTCATCATAGCAAACAGTTTTGGCTGGTTAGGGTTTTACATCTACATTGTTTTCTACATCATGTACATCATTTTCAAATTAGCTGACATTTATATTGTCAAATTCAATCCAACTTTATTTCAGACACATGGGTCTATATAAAACAATGTGGCTCACAGTTTGATTATTGCGGAAGTTTCAACAATAAAAGCTACATAAATGCATCACTGGAAGTAAAACACTGTTCCTTGCTGAGCTTTGTTTAGGCAGCTAAAAGACATAAGCATGAATGACCCACTAACAATATTGGCATCCGCACATACAGGTGCTGGTCATATAATTACAATATCATCAAAAAGTTGATTTATTTCACTAATTCCATTCAAAAAGTGAAACTTGTCAATTATATTCATTCATTACACACAGACTGATATATTTCAAATGTTTATTTCTTTTAATTTAGATGATTATAACTGACAACTAAGGAAAATCCCAAATTCAGTATCTCAGAAAATTAGAATATTGTGAAAAGGTTCAATATTGAAGACACCTGGTGCCACACTCTAATCAGCTAATTAACTCAAAACACCTGCAAAGGCCTTTAAATGGTCTCTCAGTTCTGTAGGCTACACAATTATGGGGAAGACTGCTGACTTGACAGTTGTCCAAAAGACGACCATTGACACCTTGCACAAGGAGGGTAAGACACAAAAGGTCATTGCAAAAGAGGCTGGCTGTTCACAGAGCTCTGTGTCCAAGCACATTAATAGAGAGGCAAATGGAAGGAAAAGATGTGGTAGAAAAAAGTGTACAAGCAATAGGGATAACCGCACCCTGTAGAGGATTGTGAAACAAAACCGATTCAAAAATGTGGGGGAGATTCAGTGGACTGCAGCTGGAGTCAGTGCTTCAAGAACCACTACGCACAGACGTATGCAAGACATGGGTTTCAGCTGTCGCATTCCTTGTGTCAAGCCACTCTTGAACAACAGACAGCGTCAGAAGCGTCTCGCCTGGGCTAAAGACAAAAAGGACTGGACTGCTGCTGAGTGGTCCACAGTTATGTTCTCTGATGAAAGTAAATTTTGCATTTCCTTTGGAAATCAGGGTCAGAGTCTGGAGGAAGAGAGGAGAGACACACAATCCACGTTGCTTGAGGTCCAGTGTAAAGTTTCCACAGTCAGTGATGGTTTGGGGTGCCATGTCATCTGCTGGTGTTGGTCCACTGTGTTTTCTGAGGTCCAAGGTCAACGCAGCCGTATACCAGGAAGTTTTAGAGCACTTCATGCTTCCTGCTGCTGACCAACTTTATGGAGATGCAGATTTCATTTTCCAACAGGACTTGGCACCTGCACACAGTGCCAAAGCAACCAGTACCTGGTTTAAGGACCATGGTATCCCTGTTCTTAATTGGCCAGCAAACTCGCCTGACCTTAACCCCATAGATAATCTATGGGGTATTGTGAAGAGGATGATGTGAAATGCCAGACCCAACAATGCAGAAGAGCTGAAGGCCACTATCAGAGCAACCTGGGCTCTCATAACACCTGAGCAGTGCCACAGACTGATCAACTCCATGCCACGCCGCATTGCTGCAGTAATTCAGGCAAAAGGAGCCCCAACTAAGTATTGAGTGCTGTACATGCTCATACTTTTCAGTTGGCCAAGATTTCTAAAAATCCTTTCTTTGTATTGGTCTTAAGTAATATTCTAATTTTCTGAGATACTGAATTTGGGATTTTCCTTAGTTGTCAGTTATAATCATCAAAATTAAAAGAAATAAACATTTGAAATATATCAGTCTGTGTGTAATGAATGAATATAATAGACAAGTTTCACTTTTTGAATGGAATTAGTGAAATAAATCAACTTTTTGATGATATTCTAATTATATGACCAGCACCTGTATTTTTGTAAACAATATGGTCTTGAATATTTTTTAAATTAATTCTCATCAGTGCATCATTAACTTTCTTGTCTGTTTGACTGCTGCATGTTTGCAAAATACGGACTGTAATGTGTATGTATACAAATTATGTACCATACTGCGGAGGTGCTATTGGTCCATAGTGAGAGAGAACACTTTCAGAAACCAGGATGCTCATCATAAGCATTTTGTTTGATTTCCTGCATAACCTGATTGCTTTGACAGACATACAGCCTAAGCTACAGTCTAAATACAGCTGATAACGGCAGTCTCTCTTACACTCTTTCTTTTTTAAATAGATGTTCTACCGCCATCTAACAGAGAGCCTTCTAATGAGAATACCAAATGTGGACTCAAGCTAGCCTTTTCTTGGCCAGCTGGCACCTATACTGATCCCGTTATTCAGTCCACACTGTGCAGTTACATATCTGAGATACTAACACACTTCGGCCATCATGCAAGCTGTCATACAATGCTTATTAAGCTGCATTCAGCCTATTGCATTAGCCTTTTATCCAGAATAACTGTACGCAGCTTATTCCCCACACTGCAGACATATGTGTGTCTTGTGTATCAGTAGACAAAATCAGCTGCAGTCTCAGTCTGTCAAAATGCACATAAGCACACACGCTGTGTTCGAACTGAAGAGCTGGGACACTTCCTCCCCCACCCTCAGGATCTGTAAATAGACCTGCTTGGTCTGGTAGCTGCAGCTGCCTGTGTGTATCTACCATGGTTTGACCCATATGAGCCTTTAAAGGCCAGTGCCAATATGCCATTTTTAGATTTAAGATGCTTATAGACAGAACTATATGCTGAGTCAGTATCCTTAAATCTTATACATTATGTGCCAAAAAACAATATACATATATGATCAAGTGTTGCCTTCTGAAAGCCTGTTAAATCACCCATCAGCTGATGCTTTGAATGCTATCAGAATAAAACATTTGGTTGGATAGACGCAACTAAAAGCTTTGCATTTGTTTTTGCTGGTTTCATTATATCTGAATAAAGTTTTTCCTCACCACAGTAGATACATTTTCTCAGAGAGACATCTAACAGATAAGTGACAAAGTGTTCATATCAGCCTGATTTATGGACAAACCTATGAACTGTATGGTCTAATCCTAGCATTCCTCTCTCTCTCTCTCTCTCTCTCTCTCTCTCTCTCTCTACTCTTCCACTCCTCCCCCTCATTTGGTCTCTTATCCTTTCTGCTTGTCTTCTGTTAAGTCTGTTTAGTTTCAGGTCTTCTTTCTTTCCCTCCTTGTCTTTCTTTACATATCATATTTACATATTGTCTTTTCCACTTTTAATTCTTTACACATAGATTTTCTGAACCTACAGATTCTCTAGACAATCATACTTTCACCATGGCTGACAAAGGTAATTCGCTAACGAGAAGAAAAGAGAGAAAAGAAGAAGTGTCTGCTGAATTGACCAAGGATGTACAGAAAATGAAAGATGGAAGAGAGCGTGCAGCGGATAACGGAGAAGTCCCTTCAGCTGAGGCGGCAGCCTCTGATGGTGCAGTAGCTAGCAGTCAGGATGGAGATCTTCAGGTTGAGCCAATGGAACTACCTCCATTTGAAATCATCCAAGGGTAGGTTCATATCAAAAAGTATGGTTCAATAAACGGTTTCATAGACAGAGTCAAGGATGAGCATGGCTGAGTTACCTCATTCTACATGTGCTTTATTTACAAAGTTTCTCTTTTGCTGAAGATGCCTTTCATTGTGCTGACAATGGTGAGAGGATAGAGAGGATCCACTGATCCCACATGATTGCACTGACAACCAATCAGAGTTGACTTGAGTGAACTGCCTGCCATTAAAAGTGAATCTTAACCTTTACATTCCCATGGTGGAAACATTTGAAACGTACTTTGCCAAGTGATAATGTGATAAACCCAATGAAATGTCCGTAATGATAGAGACGTTGTTTTGCAGGTTGTTATAATGCAGTTATTACATATCCAAATGTAGATTAAGACCAACCTCTAACTTTAATTAGAAACCTACAAAAAACTCCTACTTAGCACACTTTAAAATAAAAGCCATACAAACGTTTTGCTTTTACACGGCAAAGCAGCTTCATTAGATGCTTGAGTGTTGAGGAAAAACCTGGTTTAATAGAGTTCGAATTTACAAGCATGATTTATGTTGTTTAGTAGAGTCTCACTAACATGAGTGTGTCGTATGATTTCCCATCTAGCTGCTTCCATGGAAAATCCCTGTTTGGTCTTATTTTTGCAGTTTTGTAATCTGGGAACAAGTCTATCACTTCAATGTATTGTATATGTATGTATTGAAGTCTATCACTTCAATGTATTCTACACAGCCGACTATTTCCATAATACATATCATTTGTTGTATATATTGTGCTTTTTGAGTGACAGTTGTGGCATGTTGAGGTCAACACGAACAGAGTGACTAACCCTAACCCACTTTAAAAAATAGTTGACTTAATTACAGTACGAAAAAATACTGTTAAAACAGATGCTATTTTCTTGTTTTTAGAATGCAGAAGGCATGAGGGCGTGACACTTCACAGTATGGTAGCTCTTTGCTCTCAGTCGCTGTGTTGCTGGAGGGTGACCTACTTCTACTCCTCAGGAAAGTTTGGCCAGTGTTACCAACTTGGAAACGTTCTAGCTAGATTAAGCAACTTTTCAGACCCTCTGAACGACTTCATTTCTAAAAAGCGACTAGCGACAAATTTAGCGATTAGGGGAAAAGCGAGCAATATATTCAAATATAATGTATTGTAATGAATTCCTAGTAATGCTGATCTACAAGTTGGGCTGGCAAAAATGATCTTATTATTGTCTGACCTTGTAAGCCAGCTACTTGCATTGGTTCTGCCTTTGTGTGACTCCTCTGCTCCTCAGTGTTGCTAACTTAACCTCTTTCTCGAGACCGATCATGAGTTTTTCTAAAAAAAAAGTTTTGTTTGACAAAACTCATGACTTTTGGGACAGCCCTCCATTCACGTTCCTCAATTGATAATAGCTGGCAACATTCTATACCTAGAGTGCTTTACAGTTTACAATAAAAGCAAGCAAACAAGAGCACACAGAATAAAAACAATGAAACACAATAGATACATGAGATTTTAAAAGAACAGTAATTCAAAGCAATGGTGAACAGATTGGTCTTTAGCTTGGATTTGAAAGTTGTCATCCCAGTACGAATACATGATAGCCCTCTTGTAAATCATTGGGTTATAAAGGTTGTAAAATGCACTAATAGCAGAGCTCTCCAGAGACAGAGACAGTGAGATTACTGCATAGATGATAGTTGGTTGCTGCTATATTCATAATCTAAATGAAAATACAGCTTCTTTAAGTACTGCAAAAACATTTTGATGATAATATTTGCATACTTTTACTTAAAGTAAATTCAAAAAAGTGAACTGTTCTGAAACAGTCTCAAGTTTATACTGATGCCTCTATATGACCTACATAAGGAACAAGACTGTCAGACATAAGATTGTATATTTCTATATAGTTATTCTTAATGGTCATCATCTGTGCCAGATCCGGCTTAGCTCCCGAGGTAGGAAGACAACTCAGCGTAGGGCAACAACATCTCCTCCTCCAGCCACGGGTAGAGTTTCGCCTCGCTGCTACACCAGTCCTTGTGGGAGCCAACACCAACACCACACTGCTGGAGGCCCAGGCTGTATTGCTGGCCCCGCTTGAGGGAAGGGAGGCACGGGAGAACCAGAACCAGGACTGAGAGGGGCAGACTGTCAGACCCTGCTGCAGTAACATGAGATGTTTTCTAAAGGGAGTCTGGTGCTCTGAAACACTAACCCTTTTGTCCACAGAGCTCGCCACAATCAACACAAAATGAAAGTTCTTTGTATTACCTTCAAGTTTCTAAATGCAGGACTTTAACTTTTGATGGAGTATGTTCACTGTGGTATCTGTTTACCCCAATGTTGACAAAATATTACCAACTTAAAAAATACATAGATTGTGTAGGCAGCTGCAAGACACTGACATGAATTAAGACTACCATGTACATGCCTGCCTTGATATTACTAATTGTTATGGAACTGTTTTGCTATATTCCCACCATTACTTCTTTGTGGATGGGAGAGTCAGAATTTAGGCCCTTTAGTTTGGAAAAACATGTACATAACCTGCCACTCCTAACAGCTGGTTATACAGTCTTTTCTGGCCCATTGACAATATCATTTGGTGTGTAGACTCAATGTATTCACTCAACTGCAGCTATGGACTGGCATTGTCAGTGCAACTTAAACAAGTCTTTTGAGAGAGGGGAACATATCATGGTCTAGTACACGCTTATGTCTGGAGTTCTACAGATAACTCATTAATTACTACTTAATTATTTAGTACAGGGGAACTATTACTAAAGATGATGTTACCAATCAACTCTGTCTTTGCTTATGTTAAACAAGGAAATGCATAAAATATTACGATTACCCAGAGAGTTAAATAAACAGGCAGGCAGGATGAAAACAATCTAAGATTAAGTGGAATTCGTGACAGTTACCTTATCTTTCTTAGATTTTAATCTGATATTATTTGATATTTTATGACTAGTGCTCATATTGCTGAACATGCCTGTATTCTTGTCCAACATGTTTTATTATATTGTTGACACTGTGTCATCTTACATATGACTAAAACTAATAGAAATTAAAATTAAAATGTAAAATAAATAATAAAAAATGACTTAAAAACTGAGCTGAACCTACCATAGAGAGTAGAATAGAAAATTAAGTGTTGCCAGCGTTGACTAGTTTTAAAAGAAAATTAAAGCGGTCACCGTTCTTTGCAATGGCAACTGAACTAGTCTCTTTTAGGGGGAGACAGCAGGTCAACAGTATATGCCACATAGAAGTACATCATCTGAAAGCTGGGAACCTGAAGATTAATTTGCCATGCGTAACGGGTGTGGAAAGGACCCAGAAGCAGTACGACGGACACACGGAATAGTTGGAACGAAACTTCATTCCAGGCTGAACACACAACAGGCAAACATTCTTGGATCTGGATCGGTGTACGTTTTGATGGTCTTTTTTACCTTTTAGTCGAAAATACAGAAATACTTTCTCGTTTTTCATTTTAAACCAAAAACGGAAAAGCAGAGTTGTATTTCCCTTTTTGTTGTCTGAATCCAAAAACAAAAAAACGAGAGAACCAAAGTCAAATAACGAGCCGAATTAGTTTTTTTGCAAATCCCTTTTTTGTTTTTTCCTTCGTCGGTGCTTGGGCCCTAATAATAATCCTTTGAATTCCAATAGGGCCTTCGCTGGCCCAACGTTGTCGGTTGCTCGGGCCCTAATTAAAGCTGCGAGCAGCGATGAACGGGCCCTCGCATCCTCCCGCACGTCGGGGGTGCCGGCGGGACTCCGGCCTGCGCGTCCGAGAACGTCCGCGACCGTCAGACACCGCGTCCGCGAGTGAGAGATTTTTAATCCTGCGTGGACTGCCTGATGCTGGAAATGATGATTTGCAAATAGTCCGATGCTTCCTGTATCTGCTGCCTGGCGCAACAGAACACGTGCAAAGATGCATTATGTAGCTCTATATCAAATGTAAACCACATTGTGTAAAAGTCATGTAAATCGGATGGTGTTTATCACAAAATGCAGATTTCCTTTATCCAGCAGGTGGCGCTATGAGTATTAGTGAAAATTAGCTTCTAGACATCCTCAGGCCATGAGTGTTATCAAGCATGTGAAGTTTGGGACCGTTTGGAACAAGTCCAGCTGAGTTACATCAGCATTTTTCATGGTGAATCACTTAAAGTAGCCGCCCGCTACGGCTAAATCATTGCGTCAAACGTAAAGCTTTTGATAACTTTTAATCACAACAGTCTTGACATTGTACTGACAAAATTTAAAGTGGATCTGACAAAGTCCCTAGGAGGAGTTCATTAAAGTATCGCAACTAGAAATAGGCCAAAATCTACGGAGAAATTACACAAAAATCTAAATGGCTGATTTGCGGTATGGTTTGGAGCATGGTCCCAAGAGACTTTCTTTTAAGTATCCATGGGATACATGTGCCTACCAAGTTTCATACATTTACCTGTAATGTAGTACTGGGGCTGCTCTTTTGAATTATTGTAGGGGGCGCTATGGAGACAATTTACAACAACCAAGCCAAGAACCCATACAAAATATGTCTTCCCATCACTTATGACACATGTACAAAGTACACTTTTTGAGCATCCCAAGCCACTCAACCATCAGCTTCTTTTTCATGGCGAATGATGCGTTGCCACTCTAAGTCAGTTTCCGTGATGAATTCTGTTTTAAGTGTATTTGGACATCAGGATAGAAGCTTAACATAACTAAAAGTATATTGTTCCCAATTAATGTTATGGCTGATCAACATTCTTTTGAAAATGATCCCGTAAAGTTTCAATCCAGTTTAAATATATAGGATTGAATGTTACTAAAAATGTGCAGATCTTTACAAGAAGAATTTCTTAAAATCATTCCAACAAACAACGCAAGATCTGCAGAGATGGTCCCATATGCCCATATCTTTAGCAAGCCAAATTAATATATTGTTAAAAAGACCATCCTCTCGAAATTATTTGTTTGTACCAATGTATTCCAATATACATGAAAAAAAGGTGTTTTTTTTGGCAGCATAGATAACATTCCGATTGGAATAAAAGAATACCCAGAATAGGGAAGGCACTCTCACAGAGACCCAAATCAGCAGGAGGGGTGGGGTTGCCAAATTTTCACCTTTAATATTGGGTATGTAATATAAGGATGATGACCTACTGGCTACCAAACAACCTCCTTTATTGCTAAACATAGAAAGGGCATATTGCTCCCCCTCTTCTCCTAAACTATGGTACTCTCAGTCCTAGCCACTGTAAACCCTGCATCATTAGACAATCCAGTAGTTTCTCTTACACTCAAGATTTGGTCCCAGGTCCGAAAATATTATGAATGGCAGGTTGGTTCCCTCCAAAGTCCTCTCATTGAAAATCACTCTTATGCGCCCTCATTTTAAATATTTATGTATCAGGTATTTCCATAATTTGAGCAGATTTTAAAAAATCATTAAATAACTGCAAGTGCAGAACTTTGTTAAACACAGTAATCCATCATGCTAACTCTCCAAACCAGTCTCAAATGGAACCGATACTTCGGCGAGATCCTGACAGTAATAGAGGTATATCAAATATATATAAGAAACTGTCTTAGTTGACAAGTACAACAACTATGGAACAATTGAAATCAGCTTGGAAGGATGACCTACGTAAAGAGATCAGCTGTAGAACAGATTCATAGCACTTCAGTGTGTGCTAGACATGGTATCCTGCAATTTAAGATAATACATTGTTTACATTGGTCTAAACAAAAGCTCAGTAGGATACTTCCAGAAATAGATCTCTAATGTGAATGCTGTGGGCTTGCACCGGCATCACTAGCGAAGTCAATGCAACCATAACTGGACACCGAAAACATTATGCAGTTTGCTGCAACAGAATACGAGATTAGCTGTGGACAGACACAGGTGCATACTCAGTCACTCACAGATGCACACACACACACACACACACACACACACACACAGAGAGACGCAACCAATCTCATGATCTTCCTGGCAGAGATAATAAAGAAACAGTCTCCTATTGGTTTCGCATCATTTTAGAATATGAAACTAACATAACAATGTTTCTTTCATTTATTCTGTTTTACACAGGGACCGGATTGATCCTTTCGCTTTTAAGTTCCAGTTCAAGAACGTGGAATACTCCTCGGGACGCAACAAGACCTTCCTGTGTTACCTGGTAGATTTGGGGAACACAGCTGATGGGCTACTGAGGGGCTATTTGGAAGATGAGCATACGGGGTCGCATGCTGAGGAGGCCTTCTTCATACATTGCATCCCGAACTACAATCCTTCACTCAGATACACAATCACCTGGTACATACCTCTCTTAAACTGTCAGATGGTATGTGGCATAGAAAATGTAGCTCATTCAAAGATGACTCATTTTCAGTCTGGACAATATTTTTTTGTCACGTCTGAAAATATTGTTTCCATGACAATTTTGAAAGTGTTGTCACTTGCACTCGTATAGATGCTTGTATGTTCTTAAATGCACAAATAAACCTAACATGCATTTTTGAGTTCTGGTCAAATATACATCACAACAATCTCCTAAGCTTTATACTGACAAATGTCAAATTTAAATTTTATTTTAACTTTATATTGTATGTTCCAGATTCAGTATGTTTATGTTTTTACAGAGAAAATATGAACTTCAAACGATCAGCAGAATTTTTTTTCCTTTAGTTCATTTTATTATGAAATACACAATAAGTTATTATAGCCAGACAAATTCCCCATATTATACTATGTGTCTGTTGTTATACATACAGCACTATCAATTGCAATTCAGATCTTAACAATTAATCAATCAAACTTCAACAGATTTTTTGGGGACTTAAAATAATCGTTTTATGTTGACATGTCAGAAACTCAACAATCGATCAAATGCCAAAGTAATTGCATCATTCCTCTAATTCTAGAGAAATAAAAACTAATGTGAAAAGTCATGGAAAAGCAAGGTCAAGGTTGAGAGTCATAAATAATCTCTCAAGTAGGCTACTTCCAGATGTGAAATGTTTAAAGCAGATGTGCTCTCAGGTTTCAGTTCTCTCCTTCAGTGTGAACTGACCATGTCATGTACAATTGGTGGCGTGCCCCTTTTAGCTCCATACTTGTACACAAAAATTAAAAGTTCTATGTCCACAAATTAAATCACATCTGAAAATGATTATGCTAATAATGCACTGATACAATTATATTCAGAGATATGTGAAATGAAAAAACGTTTCTCTTCATTCTGTTCATTTCAGGTATGTGTCTTCCAGTCCATGCTCTGCTTGTGCAGCAAAGATAGCTGAAGTGTTGAAGGCCAGGAAAAACATCAAGCTGAGCATCTTTGCTGCTCGGCTGTTTGAGTGGGAGGAAACAGAGATCCAGGCCGGACTGAAGGCCATGCATGCTGCTGGCTGTAAGCTGAGAGTGATGAAGCCTCTAGACTTCTCCTACACCTGGGATACATTTGTGGAGAATGAAGAAGAACCTCTGAACCTGTGGGAGGACTGCAAAGAAAACTATGAGTACTACCAGGAGAAGCTGGCTGACATTCTACAGTGACCACAGTAAGTGTGATAGTGACGGTAGAGATACAGGCAGTCTATGTGAAGAAAGGTCAAACATGCAACGAAGGTCCAAACCGTTGAACTGTGGACCTTGTGATTACATGGTCATCTTAACCAGGTGGCCAATATACACTCCAATGCTCTTCTTTTTGCTCTACTTCATGATTGATCATTATTGTGTCTTATTGTCTAACAACAATTTCCTCAAACTGTATAGACTGATACAAAAATAATACTCTCAATCATCCCTTGTGGCCCACTAGAGGAGGTGTGCGGTGGTGTCTGCACAGAGACCCGGCCCTCTGCCTGTACTCTCTCTGTTCTTCTTATTGTGCTGTGTTCAGGACTCATCTGGACATCAGTAAAGAGCTCTTGGAGCCCATGTTGGGTTGTTACCCTCAGCCAATAAGCACGGTGTGCAGCACAGTGTGCAGCCCGTTCTCATTCCTACGTCAAACACTGCCGCCCTGTGTGTGTCAGCCCTGTGTTGTGTCGAGCAGTGATTATAACTTAACTATAGAGATTCTAATTAAATGGAGACAAAACGTTATTTCTACTCCCTGGAGATCATAAATCATTGCATATAAAAACAACTGATTGAAATCAGCTGAGACATGTAGCTCCTTGGTTTGTTTACAGGCCAGTCGAGTTCAGTTACTTAAATCCTTCTTGAACTCAAATTGGTGCCAAGCCGGTAGTATTCTGCATGCATTTGAATTTATTAATTATCAGTAACCAGCCAGTTATAATCAGACCATTAATAACCATTAATAAATGAATTTTGTTATAAATCCAGTCTGCTCAGCAGTAATAGTTTGGTAATGTATCATGATGTAGCTATATGCAGCTGCTAACAGAGCCATGCTGAAACAATCACACTCATTTGTTGCACAGGTTTAGTTTTATTGTGTGGGAGCAGTCTTAGTCAAAGGTGAAAGGACACAGATATGGTGGAATTGAATGTGTCAGCCTTCCAGATAGAAGTGGCAACATGAGATGCTCTCTGTGATTTATCAGATACCTAGTTTGTGCTCATCTTAAATGGATTATTGTTGTGCTTTTTTTATGTTGAATATCATCTAAATTAGTTTTTTCATAGCCTTTATATGTTCTTTTCTTTCTCTAATCCCATCTTCTTTCTCTTCTTTAGCTTGGTACGGCAGCTTATCTTTATTATGAGATGCATTTTGAGCTACATGAGGTCATATATTGTAGACTTATGGGGCCATAATGTGATTATATATGATACGTGATGAGTGATTGAGTGATGTAAGTATGCAGCCAACACACTCACACTCCCAACTCATCAAATACTAAGGCTTGGTCAGTGGCCCTAAACTTCAATCTATGATGCCCGAGTTACCCCTCTAGCGCCAGAGACGGCGCGTCAATGTTTCCAAATCAATCTCACTTTTCACAGGAAATTAGATTTAGGCAACAAAACGGCGTAGTAAGGGTTAGGAAAGAGTGTGGTTGACGTTAACTTGAATGCGTAACGACTCACATAAGTAGAAACTCAAATGACTCACAGTACTAACAGTATTAAGGAGTCACATGACTAATGTGACAAAATAAGTCAGCGTTGACTTTAGCTTCAGATGGGACATGAACAGCTGTCTTCTGGGTGAAAGTCCTGAGTTTCAGTCCTACTTACCACTTGCTGTAGCACAGACATCAACCAAAACTACAAAGTGAGCTTTGAGACCTACCTCCTCGCACTGGTTGTTCTACTCGTGTGATTAGAATAGAGCTCCTAGAGACTGAGATGATGACGAATTGAAGTGGATCCACATGCAATTGAGGACATACTCAGGCACTCAAAGACAAAAACAATGTACTGGTAGATCTTCATGGGATCACAGCATGAGAGTAGCTGCTTCCACATTCTGCTCTAACGAGAAGAAGAATGGTCAGACTCGCCTCATACACTGTGTATGGACAGACATCGTGGCAAGATTTAGTTGATGTCCTTAATGACTGTAGAAAGAGGAGTTCATTAGTAAGCTGTGGGAGGGGTGTACTCACCTTGTTGGCTTGAAAAATGGTATCTGTGTGACAACAAGAGCTAGAGACCATTGAGCCGGTTGTGTGCAGACTTATTTGCTCTGGCAAATAACGAAAACATTGATGGCCCTCGTCATATGCCTTTATCAAACTTACTGCGTTCCTAGCAGATCTATTAGAGCTGATTTCCTGATTCATTTGGAAGTCTCTAGCTCATTTGGACAGCATCAAATTCCTGGGGCTCCAGATTACTGAAGACCTCACATGGTCCCTGAACACATCACACCTGGCAGAGGCTCTTCTTCCTGAGGAAGCTAAAACAAGCTGGCCTTCTACAGAAGTGTGATCGAAAGCATTCTGTGTCAGTACTTTACTGTGTGGTATGCCAGATGCACAGCAGAGAACAGGAGGGACCTGGCCCGGGTGGTTAGAACAGCACAGAGGATTGTGGGAGTTACCCTGCCTAACCTGGACACTGTGTATGCTGGCCGCCTCCAGAAGAAGGCCAGAAACATCTGTACAGACATCACACACCCGGGTCACTCTCTGTTTGTTCCACTACCATCAGGAAGGAGATGCAGGACCATCAAAACCCGGACTAACAGGCTGAGGAACAGCTTCTTCCCCAGAGCGGTTTCCTCCATCCCACCCACCACCCCACCCAGCTCACACCGGACAGTGCTGCAGTGAAACAAATATAGTCAATAACACGACACTTTAACAAAGCACCGTTTTCACTTTGAAGCCATTGATGCCTGTGCTTTATCTTGTTTTATATTGTGTATATTTATTTCATGTCTTGTTTTAATGTTTTTATACACTTTTTAAATGTTGCTGCTGTACTGACTGATGAGTTGCCAACTTAATTTCGGTGTATGTTTTTACAATGACAATAAACATCCTTATCCTTATCTGGACATGTTTGGTCTTACGAACGCCTCTGGAACAAGTCCACAGTGTTTGTCAGGGAGGAGAGTCGGTACTTGTGGAAGGTGTTTCTCCCCTGGCTTTACACACATGACTGTGGTGCACTTTGGTAATGTTCATTTTGTCAACAAAAAGTAATCAGTCAACAGGTTTTCATTTTCCTTTTTCTTATGACAAGAGAAAATATGTTGTTTAATTTACTTCCTTTCTTACCATAAAAAGAATAGAATGAGGTCAGGAATATGATTATTTAATGATACTGAAGAATGAAGTGAAAGCATGTTTAATACTGAGTGTATGTATGACTCTAAGATGAAAGGCATGGTCACTTCTTAGAATATTTGCTTTATTGAGGGAGCTTTTTTCTCTTTTAATGATAATGATGGAATCTGCTTTTTTATTTTTTATTAAATATTTGCATAAATGAAGTTGGGCATTTGACCAGTGTATTGTAATACATATAGATACAGTGCTTTTTGAAAATGCATAACTCTCCTTTTCTCTCTGTTGACACAGGAATCCGGTTGGGAAGGTGTGCACCCTCGATCAACATCACATCATCACTTCTTTACAAATGATTCATGTTGACATTCATATTATTGTTGATGATTGATAGTGACACTGATTCAAAGTGCAGATGGATCTGTGAGAGTAGAAGCTCAGTGTGTATGAGTGTGTTCTCTTTGTGTGTTTATCAATGCTGTGATCAGATCTCATGTGTCATGGTGAAAAACCCTCCGAACCACATCTGATAGTAAACCCTCACATCTGGTGTCCTCTGGGGTTGTCCAGGGCCCCGTTCCTCGTACGTGGTTCAGCTAAGTCAATCAAATGTCCTATTAGCAGCCTAAATTAACCAGATGATTGACATCAGGCTATCTCGGTTTTTCCAAGGCTGATCCGCTCAAACAGTCTCGTTAATTCGAACCAGACGATCAGGATCAGGATAATTGCGCGTGCCCGTCCTACTTCAAAAGGGGGAAACGTCGATCACCGAAATCATGATTTTCTAACAGTACAATGGCAAATAAACTCAAATAAAGAGCCTCTTTTTACTCCGCTGACGAGCAGGAGATGATCATGAACGCATATGAGGAATTCAAGACCATAATCACGGCTACATCTAACAGCGCCACCGCTGTGAGGGCTAGACGAAGAAGCACGGCAAAATATCACAGACAAGTTAAATGTGTAAGTGTTGGGAAATGTATCGGCTCATTTTAATGCCTCATCACCCCAATCAATCAGATGATATGTCTTTAAATGTGCCTGCTGGCAGTAGGCTTAATGAATGCATCATCCCATGAGATCTTATAGCGAAAATAATGATTTCAACTCTTTCACAATAAGTAATAAAAACAAGCCCAAAGAGTATCTAACTGATACGAATTAATAGATACTCATGAGGATATATGTACTGTATGCGCTTATGTATCATGTACTATATATGTGTATATACATGTATGTGTAGATTACCATATAGAACTAGGAGTTTGAATCTGTGTGTGTGAATCTGTGTATGGGCGGATCAGTGTGTGTGTGTGTATTATTCATAATCAGACATTCAATCAATTGAAGCAGTGAAAAGAAATGGTGTGTGATTCTCTCTATTCTTATCATGAGTCCACCTTAATCATGTTCTACAGTAATGATATGCTGGTGTACTAATAACACTGTCATATCATTATGAGTGCTTTAACCCTCATGTATGCAACGCAGCCATCAAGAGGACATGGGAGCAAGTAAACACTAACACACACACATTACTCAGAATGCTGAGTCAGTACAATATGTGCCATGGTAATGTAATGAACACATCCATAAGTTTATTAAGCGCCAAATAAACGTTACCAACAGCACGGCATGCAGCGGCTTTCCCGATGTTCTCCACATCGCAGACACTGTACAACAATGTACCACTCGCAGAACAGCTCAAGGCTGCATCCAGTCTGTGAGACAGTCAATGCTCGGCTGCAGCGTGTGGTGTTCAATGTATGCTCCAGAAGGTCTGTAAATAAATGATTCCTTGTGGGCAGAATGGATAGCGCTCGTATAGGAAGTCATCATGATGTGATAACGGATCTTGGCGATGTGGAAGAACTCTCTCCCTATAAAACGCTAATCTAACTAATATCCTCCTTCATCAGTGGATCTCTGAGGAAGGGAGCTGTACGTTAATGCAATAGAGGCTTCTTAGTTTGCTCAGCTGCTTTTAATGGATCACCGTGTGTCTCACTTTACATGCATTTCTGGAACTCCCGTATAACCCCCAGTATATGCGCAAGCGCATTAGACTACCGTATATGACAGGAGCTGCCATTTTTTCTGGGGGAGTGGCAGCTTATCCAGCTACCTTCAGTTAGCCTGCGCTGGAGCAGGTTCAAGCTTATGGATGTGTTGCTATGGTGATTTTGCCAAACTTGCTTCGTGGAACCGAAAAGCCTGATCTACGTCATCTTATCCTGAAAAGTATCCGGCTAACTCAGTTAGCCACGTACGAGGAACGGGGCCTCCTGCCTCCTGCCTCCTCACCCAGCACATCTTCATCACCACAGAAAGCTGTCTTATTGATAGCTCAGCCTCAAGCCGTTTTACGTCATTCAGATGCAGAGAAACTTGTTAGGGAGATAATTATGAAGTCTACACCCCTGTGACCTCATGCTGTAAGCTACTGGACCTATTGTAGGATCTTGTGAGAATGTATGCTAACACTAAAAGAAGAGCAGCAGATACAGGGGCGCAGACAGCAGCACTTTGATTGACAGCTCAGCCGTTACTTTAAAGAAGTCAGAGTAACGAACAAGGTAGGTCACCAACATTACATTAACTTTCAACAAAGTTGGTATTAATACTTGGCAATATGACCCCCCATGAAGTATTCTATAAATATAATAAGAAAATAAAGTCATCTTTTAGCTAAGATAAAGTAAATTTCTCCCATTAGATGTCAGTATAAATTACCGAAGACCAGCAGCTAAACTTTACCTTAAAAAGGAGCACTTAACTAGCATTAGCTTAATAATGTTGTCACTTAACGCTAGCGGCGTTACATGTACGTTAACGTTTATGGCTACCAAAGTCACTTCGGGGACAGACTGAATTTTTCGTTAACTTGTAGCTATTGAAATTATGAATGAGTAGCAGTCAGTTTGGTCTTTATAGCTGCCACAGTAGTTTTAAGTTAACGTGGTACAACCACATAAGCACACACCCCATAACATTAGCTAAGTAACTAGCGTTGCATTGACTCTAGCTACATTTAGCATTAACTGTTGTCTCTAGGTAAATATCAATATCACTCTACAGTAATAGTAATCGACCACTCACAGTAAAATCACTTTCCTTCGTCTTCACGTTTGTCTGAAACTTCTATATCTTCGGTACTTCTACACACACAACTGTCTCTTGCCGCATACCCTTCATTATGTTACCGGATCCAGAAACACATTTGTTTATTGGCAGGCTATTAACCAGCGCGGTGTGAGCATGGTGCCTCCTTCTCTAGTGGAGTGTGCAACATCAACAACGATCAGGCTATTGATATTAATAAGATATGTTATGGTGTGTTTGTTTCATTGCCTCATGTATTTTTATGTGTCTGTATTTGAATGGCCCTCCCAAAAAATGTTGGAACTGCAATGAAGCCCTACTCAAGACTGCCTGCAGTGACAGTGAAAATTATATCAATTAAAGTCCATAAATGGTCTTTTTCTGTTGGGGGGGGGGGGGGGGGGGGGGTTAACGGACTTGTCAGGCCATACCAATTCAGTGATTGCTATCACGGACGGCACCAAGTTATTGAAATTCCTAATGTTAGAAGACCTGGTAAACCAGGTTGATAAAGGGAAGTGTTATGTTAGCAAAATATATTGAATCAGCTCATTTGGTGCAGATAATGCTCAGGCGAAAAAATATGGCCTTATATCTTTGTGCCCCATTATGGTACCCAGCCAGCTTGTTTACCACTACCACACACAATTCCAGATTTCCACTTTGAGCTGTTTAAGTAAAAAACAAATTTCACATATGTATATAAATTTGCATTGTAGGCTACCGCAGACTCTGCGGTAGCCTACAATGCAAAATTTATATAGTATCTCTCTGTGGCTCAGAGAGATGCTTTACTGAATTTTGAGGTTTTTAAAGAACAGAATGTCCTCCTACTGTCACATTTAGCTTGAGGAAATCCAGCCACACCACTGTGAACAGGGACCACCAATCCCAATAAGGATTGCCTTGATTAAACAGGTAGGGAGTGGATGTGTTTATTTCAAATATGAAGCTCAGCTGTCACTTTGTTGAAATACTGGATTTCATACATACTATTTTAGATACTGAAAAATTGCTTCTGTTTTTTACAGTGTCACGACACGGCTCAAAAGGCAGTAACATGAGGGAGACAAGACGAGTTAAAAGTAATAAATACACATTTATTTAGTGAACCAATAACTAAACTAAACAAACAAACAAAAAAACAAACCAACAAACAGCCAGGTCCTCCACACAGGAGTCGGAGAGGAGAGGAGCACCAGCCAAAGAAGTGTCTCTTTATAGCTGGCCACTTCCAGCATGCTCAGGTGGGGCTTGTTAGCTGCCGATCAACATCCTGCAAGAAGAACTGACAGTAAACAGACACAGACCCCTGGTGGAATCTTCTTGTCTGACAACAGTCACTTATCTGACTGTGTCCTACCTTTTAGTAGGAAGTAAGCACTGCTCACACAGCATGTTTTATTATTGTAGGAAGAAGCAGTGATGAAGGTTGTGTTGTAGAGGGAGGCAAACTTCACACAACTACAAATTGGAGTGCCGGTCAGACTGACCCATATGAACTTATGGGTCTCAAGCACAACGCGCTTATACAGAGGTTCAAGTGAGTGAATTACTTTATTTATTGTATTAATGCTCCCCTTAGGATTGTTCTTTTACTGGCCATCCAATTAACAGATTTATTTTCCAGAACATCATTGGCGCCCAAATGCATCAAATTTCAATGTGCAAAGTAATGGTAGTGCTGGTGTTGTTGAATGACCACATTGCGCTTGTATGTACAGTTTCTCCTCCGCGAATTGCCACCTTAATGTGGTGGAGGAGTTTGAGCGGCTCAGTGATCCTGGGAGCTATGTTGTCCGGGGCATTAGCCCCTGGTAGGGTCTCCCAAGGCAAACAGGTCTCAGGGGAGAGCCCAGACTAAGAGCGGTTAAAAACGACCCTAATGATAAGCAGCCCACGGATTTCAGCCACCTCGCCCAGACCAGGGAAACCGGGGCACCCTCCCGGAGCCAGACACAGGAGGGGAGCTCGTCAGCGAGCGTCTGGTGGCCGGGCCTTTGCCCATGGGGCCCGGTCGGACCCAGCCTGAAGAAACAGCATGGAGCAGCCACCACCTGCAGGGACAAGCATCGGGGTCGGGTGCAATGCAGACCGGGCAGCGGGTCAGGCGGGAGGCCTGGGCGAGCCGATCGCCGGCAGCATAGACTAGCTCTAGGGACGTGGAACGTCACCTCGCTAGTGGGGAAAGAGCCAGAGCTGGTGCAGGAGGTGGAGCGATACCAGCTAGATATAGTTGGACTCCCCTCCACACACAGCGCTGGCTCTGGAACCAAGCTCCTGGAGAGGGGTTGGACTTTGTCCTTTTCCGGAGTTGCCCAGGGTGAGAGGCGGCGGGCGGGAGTGGGGATACTCACGAGCCCCTGGCTGAGCGCCGCTGTGTTGGAGTTCTCCCCGGAGAACGAGAGGGTTGCCTCCATGCCCCTACGGGTTGCGGGGAGCAAGGCTCTGACTGTTGTTTGTGCTTACGCACCAAACAGCAGTTCAGAGTATCCGGCCTTCTTGGAGTCGGTGGGAGGGGTCCTGGAAAGGGCGCCGCCTACCGACTCCATAGTTCTCCTGGGGGACTTCAACGCTCATGTGGGCAATGACGGAGAAACTTGGCGGGGGTGATTGGGAGGAACGGCTTGCCCGATCTGAACCCGAATGGTGTCTCGTTATTGGACTTCTGTGCTTGCCACGGTTTGGCCATAACGAACACCATGTTCGAACATAAGGTGGCTCATAAGTGTACCTGGTACCAGAACACCTTAGGCCGGAGATCAATGATCGACTTTGTAATCGTATCATTTGATTTGCGGCCGTATGTCTTGGATACTCGGGTGAAGAGAGGAGCAGAGCTGTCAACTGATCACCACCTGGTGGTGAGTTGGATCAGATGGCAGGGGAACCGGTTGGAAAGACCCGGCCAGCCCAAACGTGTAGTGAGGGTGAACTGGGAACATCTGGCGGAGGACCCTGTCCGGGAGGTCTTTAACTCCCACCTCCGGAAGAACTTCTCACACATCCCGAGGGAGGTTGGGGACATGGAATCCGAATGGACCATGTTCAAAGCCTCTATTGTGGACGCGGCCGCTAGGAGCTGTGGCCGGAAGGTCATCGGTGCCTGTCGTGGCGGCAACCCGAGAACCCGGTGGTGGACACCGGAGGTGAGGGAAGCCGTCAAGCTGAAGAAGGAGACCTTCAAAGCCTAGTTGCCCCAGGGGTCTCCTGAAGCAGCTGACAGGTACCGGCAGGCCAGAAGGGCTGCAGCTGCGGTGGTTGCGAATGCTAAAACTCGGGCACGGGAGGAGTTCGGGGAGGCCGTGGAGAAGGACTTTCGGTTGGCCTCAAGGAGGTTCTGGCAAACCATCCAACGGCTCAGGAAGGGAAAGCAGGGCTTACCCCAGGCTGTTCTCAGCAGGGAGGGGGAACTGCTGACCCGGACGGGGGACATCGTCGGGCGGTGGAAAGAGCACTTTGAGGAACTCCTAAACCCGACCAACATGTCCTCTGCAGAGGAGGCAGCGCCTGAGGATCTAGGGGGAGGCTCACCCATATCCCTGGCAGAGGCCGCTGAGGTAGTTAAAAAGCTCCTTGGTGGCAAGGCGCCGGGGGTGGATGAGATCCGCCCTGAGATGCTGAAAGTGCTGGACATGGTTGGGCTGTCCTGGCTGACACGCCTCTTCAATGTCGCAGGGGGTCGGAATCAGTGCCCATGGACTGGCAGACCGGGGTGGTGGTTCCCATCTTCAAAAAGGGGGACCGGAGAGTGTGCTCGAATTACCGGGGTATCACACTACTCAGCCTCCCGGGGAAGGCTTATGCCAGGGTGCTGGAAAGGAGGCTCCGACCTCAGATTCAAGAGGAGCAATGCGGATTCCGTCCCGGCCGTGGAACAGTGGACCAGCTCTTTACCCTCGCAAGACTACTGGAGGGGTTCTGGGAGTTTGCCCAACCAGTCTACATGTGCTTTGTGGACTTGGAGAAGGCTTTCGACCGGGTCCCTCGGGGGTTCTTGTGGGGGGGGGTGCTGCGGGAGTATGGGGTGCCGGACCCGTTACAATGGGCGATCCGGTCTCTGTACGACTGCAGTAGGAGCTGTGTCCGCATTCTCGGCAATAAGTCAGACACGTTCCGGGTGGGTGTTGGCCTCCGCCAGGGCTGCCCTTTGTCACCGGTCCTGTTCGTGACTTTCATGGACAGGATATCTAGGCGCAGCCTGGGGGCGGAGAACGTCAGGTTCGGGGGTCTCGGGATCGCCTCTCTGCTGTTTGCAGATGATGTGGTCCTGTTAGCCTCCTCGGATCGTGACCTCCAGCATTCACTGGGGCGGTTTGCAGCCGAGTGTGAAGCGGCGGGGATGAGAGTTAGCACCTCCAAATCTGAGGCCATGGTGCTCTGCCGGAAACCGGTGGATTGCTCCCTCCAGGTGGGGACGGAGTGCCTACCTCAAGCGAAGGCATTCAAGTATCTCAGGGTCTTGTTCACGAATGAGGGTAAGATGGAGCGGGAGATCGACAGGCTGATCGGTGCAGCTGCAGCAGTAAAGCAGGTGCTGCACCGGACCGTCTTGGTGAAGAGGGAGCTGAGCCGGAAGGCAAAGCTCTCAATTTACCAGTCGGTCTACGTTCCTACCCTCACCTATGGTCACGAACTCTGGGTCGTGACCGAAGGGACAAGGTCGGCTACAAGCGGCCGAAATGAGTTTCCTCCGTAGGGTGGCCGGGCTCAGCCTTAGAGATAGGGTAAGGAGCTCGGTCATCAGGAGGGAGCTTGGAGTCGAGCCGCTACTCCTTCTCGTTGAAAGGAGTCAGCTGAGGTGGTTCGGGCATCTAATTAGGATGCCTCCTGGACGCCTCCCACTGGAGGTTTTCCAGGCACGTCCAACTGGGAAGAGACCCCGGGGAAGACCCAGAACACGCTGGAGGGATTACAACTCCCAGCTAGCCTGGGAACGCCTCGGGATCCCCCAGAATGAGCTGGAACATGTTGCCGGTGAGAGGGAAGTCTGGGTCAGCCTGCTTGGCCTGCTGCCACCGCGACCCCGGATAAGTGGAGGAAAATGGATGGATGGATGGATGTACAGTTTCCTCACTTCCCATTAATGCTTGAACATGGAGTCTTGTGATGTCAGTCTGATCGAGTATGCCATTGTTTGGAAGGTGCCTACCCAACTGTCGTCCTGTTACTGGCTCTCATTGGCGTTATTTGTCTTTTCCCAGAAGGCTGACAGTCTTGATTGATGATTGTGAGAGGGGGAGGTGAGCGCCTTCTTTTCCAAAGCAGGAGTAGGTTTCACCTGTGTCTCCCATGAAGTCATGTTTTCTCTCATAGATGGTCACTGGTATGGTAGGTTAATCATTGGGATGCGTTATCTCGCTGTTGTGGGGTTTTTCACTCTCACTCCTTGTCTTGAATTCTCTCCACCATTGCGCATTGTACTGCCTTTGCGCAGCTTCTTGGTACCTCTGCGACTCCTGAGGCAGCTGCTCCGTTACATGTCGCACCTGCCTTGATCTCTCCTTTTCTTATTTATTTTCTTATTTGCCGCTTTTGTTGTCTTATACTCGCCATGCACCAACTTTTCAGTGTATCCATCATCACTTTCTTCACTCTCATTACTGGTGGTGTCTGGTGTGTGAATCCTTGTTTTCCTATTCCTCTTCTCTCTTTGCAGTGATTCATCGCTGGGTGTGGAAACATTTTGTGCTTTTAGTTTTGTGTGATTTTCCTTTTTCTCTTTTTTACAGTGTTCTTCTAATGACTTCATCGGTTCGTCCTCTGAGATCATCTTTCATTCCTTTTCATTTGATTCTTTCATTGTTTTTCAAAGTTTTGCTGCTAGTTCAGCATGTGTTGGTGTCCGTACATCTGAGTTCATGGTTGTCTCTCTGCTACACAAGTCTGTGGCAATTTGTCGTGTTTGGCTTTTCTGCTCTTCCAGTTCTGCCACTCGCATTTTGAGCTGCCGTGTTAACTCTCCCTGAATATCCACTACTGAATATCCTGAATATCCACTACTTTGTCTCCCTGGTGTTAGGCTGCTTTTGCTAACTTCACTGCTTTCATCATCATAAATGTTGTATTGGCCTTCTCTGAATGGATTGTTTTGGCCAGGATGTGGTGGCGGGTCAGGTTACGGTGTTGGTGAGATGTACTCTTGTCTTGTTTTATCTACACCTCAATAAAAGCACTGAGAGATAGTGCAGTCAGAATCACAGGACTGACTGCACTATCTCTCAGTGCTTTTATTGATTGTCTGTAATTGGTGCCTTCCTGTATATACCATGCTAATACTTCTCTCTCTTTCTTACTTTTCCCACCCTTTTATCACTGTTATCTTTCTTGTTATCTGTTCCTTGTTCCCTCATTCCTGTCAGGATCGCTGAAAGGCAATGTGCAATACCAAAATATTCAGTCCACAGAAAAAAACTCATCACTGTTGAAACCACTTCCGTTATCCCCTCTATTGAAACGGCTCAAATCTATCTTCTTAATGTTAGATCCCTTGCCAATAGTCTTTTATTTGACTTTTTTATCATCACAGAATCTTGGACTAGCCTTTTCAGTTTATTTTGTATAGCCCAAAATCACAAATCACAAATTGGCCTCAGAGGGCTTTACAATCTGTACACATATGATATACTCTGTCCCAGGACCCTCACATTGGAACATTGGAATTAATTAAAAATGTTAATTTAAATTCAGTTCATTCAGGTGTGAAGTTATCGCAATCAAAAAAAAACATGATATTATATCTTATCTTCTAAAAAGAGACATTAGTGTTCATGGACTTTCTCTGTGGTTATTAAACCACTTGTTTCAGCTCTATCCTCTCTGGTAACATCATTGTTGGACAGTGAAGTCATGAGTTAGGATTCTGATCATGTTGGGCTCTTAGATTGTTTATTTTCTGTGACTTAATTTGGGATGTGAGTGGGTACTAAAAAGAGTTCAGCTTTGTCTCGTAGTGGCACTTCACATTACTGCTTTTAATTATCTCTGAACACATGAGCATACTGGTTTAAAACCAGTATGTCCGCCTATTAGTGACCCCTGCTCTATCAGAATGGATAGAAGTGCCATAGATGTTATGTGTACTTTAATGGCCTGGCTCCTTCCCTCACTTTTATCCAATGATTTATTGTTAGATGTAACAGATTGTACTTGTTGATCATGTAGAGTCTTGCTCCATCTTGTTTTACCTCTTTGATTCGACATCTTATTTACTTTCATGTTTTTATTGTGAAGCACTTTGTAACTTTGTTTTGAAAGGTGCTATATAAAAAAAGTTATCATGGTAAACAGTCCATTTTTTCTGGTAGTATTTTCTACTATTGTTTCTGGTGTATATTAAAAATATATCTAGGCCCAATGGCCTTCTTTATTTATTGACCTGATTCTGGTTCAGATGAAAACATGAGCTCATGCTCTATCTTGTGTCGCTCTGTGCCTTACACCATGGCTTGCCAAGTCTATTGAGTGTCAGCTTTCCAACATTCCTTTCTGGCTACATTTAGCTGTCTTGGACCTTAGCTGTGTGCAGTTTTGATTTTATAGAGCAGGGGTCACTAATAGGTGGACCGCGGTCCAGATCCGCACCCAGACGCCGTTGTGTCCGTTTTTAGGACCCTGGACCTAAAACCGATAGATAATTGAGGATTATTACATTTTGACGGAGCGCTTATATTTTAACCAGCGCAGCTTTTCCAGCCTTTATGGCACTTGTTCAGCGCCGACCAATTACATGTAAATCACATCATGTGATGCTATTCAGCCAATCAAATATATTTATTCTGACAAGCTTCCTGACTCGAGTGAGTGATACACGGGGCTGAGACGAGGAAAGACAATGAAGAGTAGGAGAATAATTACGTGAGTCAGAAGTTATTTGACATGATGTTCTCTAAAGAGAGAAAAGTGGTCAGAGAGACCAGAGTCTTTTACCAAGAATAGACAGACTCTTACAGGTTAATTCTTCCCACGGACAGTTTAACACCAGTATGGCTCATGTGTTCAGAGACTGCGGCGATTATTAAAAGCGCTAACGTGAAGCGTCACTATGAGACAAAGCACAACTCTTTTTAGCAATCGTACCCACTCACATCCGAAAGGAAGTCACAGAAAATAAACAATCTAAGAGCCCAATATGATCAGAATCCTAACACAGTAATTCACTGTCCAACAATGATGTTACCAGAGAGAATAGAGCTGAAACAAGTGGTTTAACAACCACAGAGAAAGTCCATGCTCACTCATTCCTCTTGTTAGAAGATGAGAAAAATATAATATCATGTTTTTTTTATTTACATCACTTCAAACCGGAATGAAATGAATTTAAAGCTGCAGGACAATTGAAAGTGAAAATATGTTTTCTAAAATTTCAAAAGCTTTCTGTTATGGCAGTTATTCAGCCTTTATTTATGTATGTATTTCTATGTATTATTTATAATCCATCCAGTTAAATGTTAAAATTGAGAATAATAATTGATGTGCTTTCTTTATTTGATTTGACAGTTGTTGACTACACAGAGATATTGTTACTACTACTAGGCTTCTTGAACATATATATACACATATATATATATACATATATATATATATACACATATATATATACACATATATACATACATATATATGGCACGAAATAGCACAAGTTAGATATTATTGTAATGGTTCGGACTTTTGCACGAGGAGATTTTCTCAATCTGGACCTTTTGGAATTGGAATTAAACACCCCTGTTATAGAGTATATTCTTCATCAATTCCACCACAGGCTTTACTGGTAAAGTTGTTCACTACTTCTACCGAGTTGAGTTTCAGCACAGAGGAAGCCCACACATTCACTGTCTCATATGGGTAGAAGGTGCACCTGTGTTTGAGGAGGATGATGATCAGACTGTGTTGGATTTTGTGTCCAAATACATCACAGCTCAGCTGCCTGACCCACATTCACAACCTGAACTGTACAAGAAGGCCACAGAGTGCAAATACACATGTTTCAGAAGTCCCAGCTCTGGTTGCAGATTTTGATTTCCCAAACCACCTGCCAGAAACACAATCATAACGGGACCTGGTGAGGACGTTGATCCAATGCTTTAACCACTAAACATGTGGTTGACTGAACCTAAAACTGCCTCTCTCAGTTTGCAGCAGCTGCTAGCTCAATGTAATTTAACAGTGAGTATTGCAATGTTATTGCTTGTAGCAGATTTAATCAATAATAATGAATTGATATTAAAATATGTAACAATTATGAATAATTAAATTATGAATTATAAACCCCGAAACTGATATAAAAAGGAATGATGGTACTCAACTTACGCCATAACACACTTTAACATTAGATTACATTTAGGATGCCATCTAAATGGGGGGGGGGGGGGGGGGGATTTGATATGAATCAAATAAGTTTCAATCTCAGTGTTGCTCCAGAGTTCTTGTCATGGTGTACAGAATCGTATAATCGTATATACACACAAATCAAATGATCAAGTTCTTTATAAATTAAATATTTATTGGTCTAACTACATAACTTAACTACTAAAAATGAATCAACGATTTACAAAATCAATGAAATAAATAAAGGACATGATGAAGAGTACAATGAATAATGATGAACCCCGTATAACTGAAAAGGATAGCATGTGACCAGGTATAATCACTGACTTATATCATTGACAACATTTTTCTTTGACGTTCATCAATTGAATTTAGTCCAAAAGATTTATGCAGCGTTCAGTTGTTGAGAGTTTAAGAAGCAGTTCATACTAGTTCTAATTGAAGGGAGATACTACTCGAGGTCTAAAGCTCATTGATCTGCTCATTAATTTTTCCATCTGAGGTAACTTATTAAATTATTTCAGTATCTGACTTTCAATTTATTTGGCCTAGAAAAATCAAACTAATTCACACCTGAAAATGCGTTGTTTTCACCTGACGGTACTGGTGGGCAGATGGGAGGTCAAGCTGTATGAATTGGCGGCTGTTCCTCTTTGGGCATCTCCTTGCATATTGAATCTTGTTGGATGATAGTAGTTTGTTTGGATCACATTCTTTCATCTCTTGCTCTTGGGCAGTTGGTTTGGCTTTCCTTGATCTCTTCGGAGTTGGTCGTCTACTTCGTTGAGGTTCGGCTTGAACCGTTTTTCTTCGTCTCTCTCTCTCTCTCTCTCTCGCTCTCTCTCTCTCTCTCTGCAGGATGCCCACTTTGTAGCTGCAGGGCTCATTGTGGCATGTTTCCCAGTTCCCAAATGTCTTTCATTTTAGAGTATTTTTATTTTAAAGTCTCTTTCTCTTAATAGTTAAGGAAAATAAATTGCAGCATGTTGGTGCATGAAAGGTTGGGACTGCAGGGCACATGAGATAGCACAGGATGGCCATAGTCAACGGGGCAGGAACACAAGGCCAGAACATGGAGGGTTATGGAGATCAGCCTTCAATTTCAATGTCCAGAGTAGAACAGCTTTCTTCTGACTTCTTCTTGCTTTTATCTTCTTGAGCAAGGGGTGCTGTGGTTGGCACACACAGCAAACCACTCTCAACCTAACAACTACCTTGATTCTTTCATTTATCCTTCTTCGACTAAATTAATACTAGTTTGAAAAATGAACTATCTCAGCTGCAGAATGGTAACAAACAGTTTGAAATAAATCACTGAAAAAACCTGATCAATTCAAGTTAAAATGAATTAAACGATTATAAAACATAAATAGACCTCGTTATCATGACACAGACAGACCTATGGTAAATGAACTGTACTTGGAGAGCTTTTCTAGTCTTCCGACAACTCAAAGCTCTTTAACACATTTTCCCATTCACACCCACTTATACACTGATGACAGGGGCTACCATGCAAGGCACCACCTGTCCATCAGGACTATCGAACATTCATACTACATTCTCACACACACCTATGTAGATACATATGTGAACCTATGTTTCTGCATTATAAATGAATGGATAAGATTCAACTTAACATTTCACCACAGAACAGTGTCCTGGGTGAGACAGAAGAAGGACAGGGAGAACACAGGCTGGTGGTCTTTGCTTTGGTTGAGAGTTGTAAGCAGAACAATCAACATCCAGTTTATATGGCCTGAAACTAAGAGAATTGTCAACAGAGTTGGTAATTGTGGACGTAACTATAATATTTATAAACTCTGATGTTTTCACTGTTGAAATTTGGTAAACTTAAATCTTGCACAGTTAATGGTTAAAGACACTATATTTAGTTTATTTAGTTAGATTCATTTTCCATGTCTTTCCTAGAGAAGCGGTATTTTGCACTCAACTTCTAATATGCTGCTGATCCACTATCCCAGTTTCTTGTCTCATAATATTGATTTTCTACTACTATTATGAAAGTGCACATAGTTTTCAGCGCTATGCATCAACATGCATAAATGTGTATGTATAGAACCAACATTTCAGTAAACACATTATTAATGCACAGAATCAAGTCATCATTACATCTGTTCTTTTCTAAAGTGATCATTCAACAAAAACGTTTTCCATATATCAAACTGCAAGGTTAAAAATAATACAACGACAACTATTACTAATTTGAACCATATTTCAAACCATTATTATAATCTTACAGTCTTAATATTAGAGAGATCTTACCACCGATGGTCACTAGATGGCAATGTGACCCCACATTTGGCACGGCCTTAAAATGGTGTTTACGCAACTTGTCCATTTCTTCTGGTACAGTCCCAGTAGGTAAATAAAATGTATAGAAAACATCTGTTGAATAACTTTAGCTGGGTTATTGAATAATTGTAAGACTAATTCACTCAAAATCAGTCCTAATCAAGAAAACTGCACACGATATAGTCCCTTCACCTTAAAGAAAATTCAGTCTTTGTGCCATGTTAAGTGAAATCCTATAATGTTCTTATAGGTCCCACAGCTAAAAAAACCTCAGGAGGTCATTAGGTGTTTTCACGTCCTGTTGTTAGGAGGTCAAGGAGGTCAAGGAAAGATGTTAAGCAGAATTCATTAGGACTTAGGAAAAGACAACTGCGGTGCTGAGACAATCTAACTGCACTTTCAATAAGCTACAAAATGATTATGCGACGGCGGGCAGATGTTATTGACGTGGATCTGCAGTGGTGAAATTACAGTGTAAAAAGCGCATCTGAGATACTTCGGCTGTGTGTTAACCCGGTGAAAAGTATTACTTTATCAACAAGGTGTGAATTGAAATTAAGGAGGGGTTATAAAAGTGAAACCAAATGGTTGTCAGAATGACAATGATTACTCATGCTCACCCTCCTGTCCACTCATATTTATCAACATGGTTTGTATGAAAATAATATACTTGATAATACTTAATGCAAGATATGCATAATGAGTTAGGCCTACAAAGCTACTACTGTACATATCATCAGGGCCCGAGCACCGAAGTAGTCGGAGCGAAAGACCTATTGTTGATCTCATGTTTATTATTAGGGCCCGAGCATTTTGAATTTTATGACGTTTTCTAACCATTTTAAGGCGCCGTTCTTTAAGATTTAACCCGATTGACTTCAAATTTGGTCAGAATGCTCTTGAGACCTTGACAGTGAAAAGTTATCGGTGGCGTGTCAGCAAAAAAACTCCAATTGCCATGAAACAGGAAGTTTAACTCGGCCGTACACTGTCTAATCTACTCCAAATTTGTCATATGTCATAAAATCCTGACCCTGAAGACATGTATATGACAATTTACAATCATAGTAATAGTGGCAACAGGAATGCATAGGTTGTGTTCTGTTACATCCTGCTCTTCACAGATTAATCAGATCCCTCTCAAATGTTTTCAGAAAAGCCTTAAGACCTTGATAATGCTTCATTGTGAAGATTGTAAGAAGTTATTGAAGGGCGGCGACGTGGCGTCTCGGCGAATTTCGATCCTTTATTCGCCATGAACGAATAAACTGATGTAACTCGACTCCACATCATTCGATTTTTTCCAGATTTCACATGTTTGATTAGACTCCAGGCCTGAAGACATCTGTCGGCCAATTTTGAATCATAGTCATAGCGCCACCTACTGGTAACAGGAAGTTGAAGTCTTTATACTTTGGCTTGTTTCTGTTAGTAGGTAAATCAGATCAATATCAAATTACTTCCACACAAATGTAAGAAGTTCATAATGCCAGTTCATGAAGCTTTTGATGTTTCGTCAAACGCCGTTGCCGTGGCGACGCAGTCTTCGCCGTGAATAACGAAGGTAATTTTGAGGGGCTAAAAATGCTCGAAACATAAGCAAACTTGGCACACAGATTACAAGCCCAAAATGTAGTTATATAATATGATTTTATTGGTTCAGAGTGGCAAATCGGCTCAATAGCGCTCGATACAAAATTTCGACGAAGCAGCCCTCGTAGTACGTTTCACATAAATCTATAAAATTTGGTAGGCACATGTATCACATTTGGACTTAAAAGAAAGTCTCTTGGGGCCATGCTCTAAACCCAACCGGAAGTCAGCCATTTTGAATTTCTTATGAATTTCTAGTGTTGTTTCTTTGTCATTTCCAGGCGCTGCACTTTAACGAACTCCTCCTAGGGAATTAATCAGATCAACTTGAAATTTGGTCAGTACAATCTAAAGACCTTTGTGATGAAAAGTTACTCAAAGCTTGTTGTTTCGTGAAAAGACGTTGCCGTGGTAACGCATTCTTTGCCATGAAAAATGAAGGTGTTTTTGAGGGGCTAGAAATGCTCAAAACATAATCAAACTTGTCACACACATTTAAAATCCTGAATGTAGTTATCTAATGTGAGTTTAATACTTCAGAGTGGCAAGTTGGCTCGATAGCGCCCCCTACAATATTTCGACGATGCAGCCCTCGCAGTACCTTTCACCAAGGTCAGGGGTCGGCAACCTTTACTATCCAAAGAGCCATTTTGCCCTATTTTTCACCAAATAAAATTTGTCTGGAGCTGCAAAAGCTATTTGATATCACAGCCTATAAAGTTTTATATATAGTTATATTATATATACAAAAACTATAGTTTGTTGTATTTATGAAAATATAGAACAAGAATAAAGACAATTCTTGACATTGTGTTGCTATTTTACCTGTTCGAACAATATCAAACTCTTATGAAGAGGAGAAAAACTTGCTCAGTTTGCTGCAGCAGCTGAGAAATCGCTCTTTTTCGTTCATCTCCAGCGTGACACTGTTCAGCAAATGCTGTGTGCTTGTTCTGGAAGTGTCTTTCAACATTCGATTTTTTGCACATATCAAGCATACAGGTAAGCCAGCATCGTTGGCAGTGAAAAGAAATGAATACGTCCACGCAGAATTAAACTCTATTTTCCTCCGTGACTTTTCTTTTCTTGATTTAGCCATTGATAGTTTACCGAGGGCGGGGGTCGACGTAATAGGATGTGACGCACATCTACGCCGGAGTTTTCAAAGCACCGAAAACGGAGGAGTTACAGGTATTACTGACCTTGTTGTCTTGTTGTTTGGGGCAACCGTGGCTCACTGGGTCACGTCAAAGTGTACCTGAGCAATACACTGAACCCCAGGCTCCCCGGGTGCCTGTCATTGGCAGCCCACTGCTCCCTATATGCAGGGATGGGTCAAATGCAGAGACAAATTTTCCCCTTAAAGGGATCAATATAGTATAATAAATAAAAAAAAATTTTAAAAAAATTACTAGCAGCTGTTGTTCAGTTAAAGTCTGCATTATTACGGAGGAAGCAGCTGTTATTGGAGCGATTAGCGAGCGGCGTGTCCAGCGGTGTTATCAGACCTATGGAGCGGCCGTCTGAAGTCATGTTAGCGGCTTTAAGCAACCAATCTACTTCCTGTTTACACCGGCAACCATCCGCATGCCCAGTGTACGTGAATAGTCACGTGATATTCGATTTCAGGCGTTTTAGTCTGGACCGAGATCATCTCAAAAACGATGCTGAAACGCCGTGTGGGCGGAGATCGTTTTCGTTTTAAAACGAAAACGTATGGTGTGGATGTAGACTCAGGGAGCCGCAACAGAGGGGCTGACGAGCATGCAGCTCCGGAGCCGCAGGTTGCCGACCCCTGACCTAGATGTATAAAATTTGATAAGCAGATGTATCGCATGTAGACTTAAAAAAAAGTCTTAGGGGTCCATGCTCTAAACACAACCGGAAGTCAGCCATTTTGAATTTTGTATGAATTTCTCATGTTCTTTTTGCAATTTGCAGGTGCTGTACTTTAACGAACTCCTCCGAGGGAATTAATCAGATTAGCTTAGAGTTTAGTCCGAACAATCTCAATACCTTTGTGATTAAAGTTACTAAAAGCTTGATGTTTCATCGAACGACGTATATGTGTTGTGGCAACCATTTTACATGGTTCGCCATCATCCATCAAGCTGTTGTAACTTTGTCAAAAATTTCCCAAACTTGACATGCTTGTTGACTGTCATGGCTTTAGGACTTCTGCATGCCAATATTAACTCATAGTCATAGCGCCACCTACTGATAACCATGGCCGTAAGCAGGATTCTATAATTACAGCGGCCCAAACATTGAAATTATTGAAAGGGTTTGTGGGCACACCATGAGAAAAAGACTTCTCTGATCTAAATATGTGCAAACTAATATGTTTGGAGAGCAGAAATTGGATACAAAAGGTTTCCAAATGACGCTTGTCGTGGAGTTTTCATTAATAGTAAATTGAATTGTTTTAGTTTGTTTTGGAGCCAGGCCGTAATGTAATTCATTAAACGTGAAGTTTGTTTAATGAAATCAAACACCCAGCCTAATTTATATGATATATTATTCTACATTGAATCACCTTTTGGCTTGAACTTATTTCTTTACAAAAAGATATTTTTTTTCCACATCTGCTCACTCAGCAGTGATTGTCAGAGCTACCTGCACAAACAAACAACCTGCATTTACTTTGACAGTCTGTTATGTTACACAGCGCGTTCACAAACATTCCGTTTTTTGACGATTCTGCACAGTTTCCTTCAGCCAATCACATTGTTGCTGTCAAACTTTAAAAAGTGTTCTCTTCTCTGCTGCTGTCAGTTGTCATTTCAGCTCAAAGCAGATGCGATACGAAAATTGTCCTCACCCATTTAACATCTAGTTGTGGGTAACTAAGACAATGACAGATTCAGACTTCGATCCTTTTCAGGAAGAGGCAGGTGTTAACATCTATGTTTAGCCGGATCCGGCATTCAGCCCGCCGAGCGGCCGGCGCACTCCCTATACAGTCTCCCTCTTACCACAGTCTGTTGACTTTAGATAGCGTGCTCATGAATGTATAGTTGTTGTTAGTTTAGATATTAGTTGACTAGATCATTATTATTGGAACATAATAAACTCTGTTATATTTTAAAGAGCAGCTGTCTGTGATTACTTTGTGCATGTATTGTGATAATAGCAGTATATGTGGTCTGTGCTCGAACTTAAACCTTCACTTTCACTCTGAATGTGTAATATAACTCAGACTGTTGACATTGTGAGTGAACACTAATTATGAGACTTAGTTTATAGTTTGGTTATTGGTCCCTGTTCACAGGGTGGTGCCCCGTTATCATTAATGATCGTTAATAATTTGACTGACAATAATTCTATTGATGTCAATAATGTAGTTTTCTTATATGTTGATAACTCAAACACGCTCCTTTTCATTCCCAACACCAGCGACCCCTGGCCCTCTAATGCAGACAACGCCGTCATCTCCACAAAATCACCTCCACATGACAGTTCAAGCTCCGCGCTGCTTGAACTGAAACTTTGTTTCCGCTCCTCGGCATTCCACCGACAGATGAGGAAACCATGGATGCGACACACGTCTGGAGTTCCGTAGCATCCCTGTCATTCAGTCAGTATGAAAGCGTCCTTTCCAGTCGTAAAATTGGATCGCATCCACAAGATTACAAATCAGTATGCACAGAAATAAACATAACTAAGCAGCAATTAAACTTAGTTTATCCTTGACGTAGTGATGACGGCGCGAGGCGTGCGCGCGGCAGGTAATGACGTAATCACAGCCGGCGCGTGATGCGGGTATGATCGTGATGCTCGCGATCAAATGACTATCATAAATAGTTCACTGATAAAACACTATTAACATGTTTGGGGATTATAGGAAATGAGCAATTCGTTTGAGATGCTTCAGAACAGCAGGGTTTTCATTTTGAGTAAAATGTTTGAATGGCTGAGAGGTTTGTATTTAACAGTATATTGTTTCCATCTTGCAATAAATATTGATATGTTCTTGAGCACTTTGTATTTTGTCTATTGGCCTGTTCTGTTGAGAAGATAACTGAGACTTTTGTGGGTTTTGAGGCACTGCTGGCCTTTCAATGTCATTAATAAATGCTTTATAAGGCAGAGATCCTCACTTTAGATGAGGTCACACAAAATACTTTACTAACGAGTAGTAACTACCTTAATAAATCATGAATTAATCATGAATTGCAGTATTAATATGCGTTTATAAAGCATATATTAACATAGTCCCTAACCATTATATATATTAATGCATGAATAATGTACATCTAAATAAGTTATTAATCATTTACTAACACTTTATAAATGATCTTATTAATCATCTACTCCTTAATAATTGGTTTGTAATATATATAATACTTCATTTACAAATGGGGAATCCATCATTTATAAAGTATGAAAACGCAATAATGAAACACATAATAGACCAGCTTATTAATCAAGAATAAAACATTTATAACTGTTGTTATGAATTGCATACTAATGAGTGTTAATGTAGGAACAATGCTTTATAAATGATGAATTCAGTGTTTACTCATACTTAACTAATGCTTCATAGTGTGTAGTTATTATAAAGTGTTATCCATTAAACTTTCTCTTGTCTGCTTCTTTCTACTTCCTCACTTGTTGTTCTTTACGTATTCCCTCTTTTCCAGAAAAAGAACTCTGACACTAAACGTATAGTATGTAATTTCTGACGCTAGAGGTCTCTCAAACAAAACACCGGCTTTGATGACATCATTAAATAGTGTTGGATCATGGTTGTTCTTTTCTTCCTTTTTAACAACCACCATTGCTGATGAGAATCTGACTTGCCTCAGGTATGTCATGTTCACGGACAAGGTAATGTATTCATTAGTAATATTGCAGCAAAGGTTGAGTCTGGCTCAGCTGTTGTGCTGGACAGCCCTGCATTGTCTTGCCTGAGCCCCATGTGATATCAGCCATGCTCTGTTGTTGGTCTGGCTCCAGGAGAGGGCTGCGTGTTTTAATATGAGCTAAAGCCAGTCTGAGCGTGACCTACTGATCCCTGTTCGATAATCAGAAACTGTTTTGAGCGACATAAACTTCAAAGGCGGATTATCTGGTCTGGGACCATAAACGTTCATGATGATATTAGATAGGAAAACCTACTATTGAGCTACAGTCCACACTGTTAAGATGTGTGATGAGATGATACTAGATTGATAGCTGGTGGGATTGGATGTAGCCTGGGGAAGCTGTCTAAAAGCTCCTTTACTGTCATGTTTCCCCTGTTTAGTGATTGGCTCGGAGAGTCCTGGAATTTCCGTCAGGATGTAAGATATCCATTCCAGAAGATAAGTCTTTCAATAAAAATAATATTTGTAATGATATAATAACTCAGGTTTCTTGCCTATAGTCATGATATAATAGTGACAGTTCATTTAACACAGTGGGATGGATAAGAGTGGTGCACAGAATGTGTAAGAGGTTAGTTTATAAGTAACTGTGAAGGGCATAATGACTCTGTGTTTATCCAGTGACAATGCACTGAGATCATAGCAGTAAATATCCACCCCTCCTTCCCTCTCTGGTAATGTTTCTGGCACGGATCATCAAGTTTCCAGTAAGCTACGTGCTACACACACATTCTGGCCTGTGGCCAAATCTACCTGCCAGACAAGTATGTTGACCTAGTAGGAGGAGAGCAGAGCTGCTTTCGCCTTATGGATGATTGTGTGTGTGTGTGTGTGTGTGTGTGTGTGCTTGTACACGCATGTGTACCTATTTGTTTTGCGAATGCCGTGTTTAGTTAATTGATAGATTAAACAATGGCAATGAGTTATGATTAAATCAGGTATGTTAGCAATGAGTGGAAGATTACAGATGAGGTAAATGAGTGCCCACTGCTGTATTTGTTGTCAGTGCTGTTAGAGGGCTTTAGTTTGAGGGAGTGAATCAGTTTCTTGGCTTGCTTTCACTCTTGTAGGTCCATTGTTATGTTTTATTTCTGGTTTATATAGTGTTCACACTGAGTTATTACAAACAAACAAAGAGGTGTAAACATGGATTACATGCACTGACAGCTATGTCACGCATGGATTGGACAGTTTTGTCTTTCAGCCTGCATCTTCTGACAGCAAGTCATGCAGAACTTTATTGAGCTTCTTTTTTTTTTGATCATCTCTGGTGTCACACAGAGCAGACCAACTAACAGGCCTGTCATACTTAATAAGTTACAGTTTGAAACTGAATGAACAATATGCATTTTATTGTAATAAGTTACTGTGTGGCTTTACTTTTTTGTTTTTTAAGGAGGAATTGCTAAAGTACAGCATGACTGTGTTTGAACTCCTCTTCACTGATGAAAGTTCATACTGACGAGGAGATGTCTCAACTTTGGTTACTATAGATTATCTTGCATAATGTTACTTAAAAAATGACACATCTATCTATACTGTGACATGGAAGTAGACTAAAATCCACTTTTCATGTGTACACAGTCTGGCTGTATAGTTCACAACAGAAATGCAGTGACACAATTCTAAATGAACCAAACAAAATGGGCAAACAACCCAAACAGGTTGGGTGAGAAAGCACCGTTGAGGACTGCCTTGGAAATCTGGCAATAAGTGCTCGATACTGGAGTGAAACATAGACTCAATTATGACTCAATCAGCACTTCCCTGCTCCACACCAACACATTTCATCTGTTTTTAAATGAGCAGTTCCACTCACACAGCTGGGGGTCAAACACCTTGAAAAGGCACTAACAAACCAAGGTGGTTGATTACCAGACACAGGTCATTTATTTCCTTTTTGGAGTAAAAATAATAAAGACACAATAAAGACATTCTCATTCTCTCAACTGTTCTCTGAGTTTACAGTGAAATAGTTTAGCAGTTTTAATGTTTTCCATCAAGCACTGTCGCTGCCAGGACCACATGCTGCCCCTGGTCCTCCACATGTTACATAGAGAGGATGAATATCTTGTTGTATGGATGGAAATGCCAAGTGGTCTTGTCCTTGTCTAGCTCTTTTCTAGTCTTCACTCAAAGTGCTTTAACACTACTTTTAACATTCACCCATTCACATATTTAACATTCCCATTCACACACGTAGGCACAGCCTACGATAGCAATGTGGGGTTAAGTGTCTTGCCCAAGGACACATCGACATGGACTAGGGGGATCCAACCGCCGATCCTCTAATTGACACTCAGCCACAGTCGCCCCCAAACAAGGTTCAAAAGAAATTAGCATACACTGGGTTGAATCGGAAGCAAGCTTCTTCTCCAAAAGCTGTATTATCCGCCATGGCACAGTCAACTTCAGCGATTTGTTTTGCTGCCCTCGCAGTCTCACATTTTCATTGGAGTACTTACTCCATTGCTGGCGTCCGGTTCACCAGTGATGGTTTGTGTAGCAATGTAGTCCAATGCTGATTAAATGGTAATAGATGGTAAATGGATTTACATTCCCATTCATACACTGATGACAGGGACTACCATGCAAGGTGCCACTATTTCACTATCTGACATTCACACACAGTAGGCACAGCTTACGGTAGCAATATGGGGTTAAGTGTCTTGCCCAAGGACACATCAACATGGACTAGCGGAGCCGGGGATCAAACGCCGATCTTCTGATTGAGGGACGACCCGCTCGCCCAGTGTAAGGACCCTGGAACTAGAAGGTGAGAGTATGAGGTTAGCTTATCTTTATGACATTTTTATGACATTTTCCATAGCCATAGAAATATAATTATTTTTATGTGTGCAAAAACATTATTTTCACTTTTTGCTGCAAGACATGAACATCACAATAGTTCCTGCATTGCTCCAAAACCATCAGATAAAAATGTGACAAGACAGAGTGGTGGCAGCCATTGGCACTAAAGGAAGTTCTTCTACAACAGACAAGCCATCAAGATGTTATCACGCCCTGTCATTTCCAACAGGCCAAACCTGTTGTGCACCAAGCTGAAACCAAAAACCAGTCTGCCAGTGTCGGTTGGAAGAAGCAGACAGAGGTGTGTAAACCACACAAATCAGTTTTCCTGCTAAATGTTGGAAATCTAACAATGGTGGATTGATCGTGTGTGTGTCTACATATCATAGCTATCAAAGACCATTATTAATTGTGCTGTCTCATAATGTAATTATACACAGACAGTGCACCTGCACAATCTATCGACACAGAATGTCTGCTTTTTCTCATGCTTGTTGACTTTCACACTAAAATGACACATGTTATATGGTTCATTTGAAAGCTTTATGCAAGTGTTGGATTGCATAACGCTGTCCAATTGTGCCAGTTAAAAGGTGCTATTGTGCAACACTGGCATTTTCTGAAACCATATCAGTAAACAGGTGTTACAGGTTTTTTTATGGCACCACATTTTGAGTTTACGATATGGAGAAGAATGAAGCCCTGTTTTCATGATGGTTATTGTTACATGGCAGGGCTTTCTCTGTATTCTGTACCCCAGTGCATGCTATTATGATGGGCTCACACGCACACACACACCATTTGCCATATATATATATATATATTATGCAGAATAATATTCGATCGGTTCAATATTAATGTGCCATCTTAATTCAACGACATAATGAATGAATCTGCACTATAAACAGATAAACGATGTGTGGTTCTTCTGTTGTATTTCTGACAGATTAGCTGCTTCAGGCTGGTTTGCTAACCCAAGTGGTTGATTTGATTTCAAACAGAACTGAGGGGGGCTGTGAGGTATATGAGTGCCGGTGGTTTAATCGTCTGCTCCTGCTGTCCATGTCAAAGTGTCTTGAGCACAATACACAGAACCCCAAATTACTCTTGCCAGATAGCTCTGCCTTCATCATTGTGAGTATGTTAAAGATGGGCAGTATAATTACCTTTGCCTTATTTGTAATTGGCCTTTCACTAATAAGGAAAAAGCGTGTGTGGCACAGGGGATGGTCGGGCGGATACAAGTGGGTGTGTTGGAGGTAGTGTTGTGGCTAAGGTGAAGCTGGTGGGTGGAGGAAGATGAGTCGGAAATAAGCTGGGGATGGTTGCTGGCGGACCTGTGGAAAAAAGGGGTGCATTTAAGGTGGGATGGGTAACGTTAGTTACATTTGGGTTATGAGGAGAGGGGGTAGAGGGAGGGGGAAAAGCGGAAACAGGAAGAAACGAGGGGTTTTGGCTGTTGACTCTACCATGGATCCCCACTGTTGGAGCGGTCTGAGCAGCTGAGGTAGCCGGTATCATGTTAGAAAGGATGCTGGCATTGGTCATGGGATGGTAGCGGACAATGGGTAAAAGAGACTGCAGGGTGAGATGTCCCTGGGGCAGAGAGAGTTTGGAGGCGGTGCAATATGACCTGGCCCTCTGGAAGGGCTGGTGTGGGTGGCTGGGCTTCTCCGGCCGTGGTGTGCGTTGTGACGTCATCCCCGTAATGGCTGACACGGCGCTGGGAATCCAGAAGTGCTCTGGAGGCTCGGTGAGCGAGAGTGGTTTTGTGCTGAGAATCCATGAGTAGTTTGTAGAGTTTTGTTTTTCTGCCGGACTGATGGAAGGGGATATTGTGCTGGGTGAGTGCGTTCTTCAGTCGGGAGACTGTCCACTCGGAAATGTGGGATGTTTGTAGGCTATCGGAGCGTCGGAGTGGTGGAGTCGGCCGTCGTTTGGGCGCTATATCTCGAGCAGGTGGAAGAGCGGCATCAGGGAGGGACGCCGGAGTCAGGATCTCCCCTGGGGCTGTTGGAAGGCGAGGGACCGACGACTTTGGAATTGTCCGAGGATAGATATCGGGAGAATGGTTGATCGCAGCTAATGGGAGAAGGTGGGATCTCCGGGACTTCAGGAGTTAGCTGATCTTCTTCGAACATGGCGTTGTCAGAAGGAGTGGGGGGGATCTCCAGGTCCAAGTTGCAAGGTAAGTGGTTGAGGTTTCGATTTTTTGCTCGGAAATCGCATGTGATGTGGGAACTGAGTCAAAGAGGAAGTAAACAGGTTCGTTGTGCTTAAATACTTTGTGCGGAGGACATGAGCTGTGTTCGGGACGTGGTCCTTGTTCCCAGACTAAGTTTATAAAACTCTATTTGACAGGGAGGAAAAATAATTTACATAACAAGATACTTTATAGTTAGGTCATTTTGAAATTCCAAAATACTTGATTGATACATGATTCATGAAACAAAAATATATATTCATATATACATAATACATCTTGAAATGAAGAGCCAAACACTAAGATACACTCACACACAGTGATTTTGTAAGCCCAGTATTTCCATAAACAAGTTAATTTGCGAAGTTGATAAAACCAGATCTTGGTAGAATAGTTATAGAATAGTGGTTATAATTGGACAAGAACTGGGTACCATAGGACCAAATCTTGATAGAATAAGATAGGATCGGTTAGAATAGGACCAGAAGTGGGTATAAATGGACCAGATCTGGGTAGACTCCTACCAAATATGGATGGAATAGGACCTGATCAGGGTGGAACAATGGTGTGACCAATGATGTGATAATCATGAATTCTCTTCAATGATGCACTGTATGTGTTTTGTTTTTCCGCTCCCACTACGTCGGTGCTCGGACCCTAATTACACATAAAAATAGATCAGAAAAACAGTATGGAACTGATTTTATGAATGATTAATACAAACTTTTTTTTTACAGGAGATCATATAACATTTATAGTTACTCAGAAACTACTTTTTACTCTTTACATTGTGTGTACAAAATGTAAAATAAGTGAAACCAACATGCACCAGCATTAGTGCACATTGTTGCTGTATTAATGTGAAGTAGTATTCATTATTTAACTGTTGTTCTCTCTCTTCGGTTTTTGTCCATAACATAGAATTTACCAGAAGAATACTTTTACAGATGTGTCTCTACATTCAGCTCCACAACTGTTTTTAAGTTAACATGGAAAACTGATGGTGAAAGTTTCACCCTTTTAGAATAACAACAGCAATATATGAAAGTAAGACTATAACATTTCCAGCATCACAATACAGTCATTAATGCCCTTATACCCAAACAAATGATATAGTGACAGATTAGGATGAAGTCGTCCTGCATCACTAATGAAACTCAAATACAAACCCCAGTTAATTCTGTACAATAGTCAAAAGTTAGCTTTTTTAGCCTCTATGTGCTTACAGACATTCACAAGCATCCAAAACGATGTCCATTTGAGTTACTGCACACATACTTTCTGCAGTGAGAAACAACAATACAACATTAATATTGGTTCATAAAACCTACTAGAGCCAAAAACACTGGCTTACATTTTCTGCAACACCTTCCTTCTAAGAGGAAGTTAGTGTCTTAAACATCATGGGAAGAAAGGTTTTTCTTTTTTTTTTCTCAGACAAGCCACACAAATGATTCTAGTTCCTTAACTACAGCTCTGATTGGCTTTTTGGTTTCCACCCATTTGTTGACAGATGCCTTATATGCCCATGCCAATCTCTTCAATCTTCCAGCCGCTGGAGTTCTTTCCAAATTTGTAAACGAGCCTACGGCCATCGACTCGCTCCAAGATCTCCCTCTTATAGTAATACCTGAGGGAGGAGGGGATTCAGTTAGTGCAGGTTTAAGACACAAAGTATGCAGTTCCCTTCATCATCTGATGAACTTCACTAATGCAAAGCACTCGTTAGTAAATTAAAATGTCAAAAGTGGTTCCTAGTCTCTTTCACAATATTCTTCCATTAGTGGCCAGACCAGGATTAAAGGGGTAAAGGTCAATCGACCAATCAAAGAAAGTATTACTGAGACTTTCATAATGTCTCCTGTGGCTTCGGAGGAGCTTTGCCAACTGAAGTTAGAACAACAAGCTTGTATTACAAACTAGGGTGTGGTAAATCACTTGAAATTCTGCCTAACAAGATAAAACTACACCGTCTTGGCTGGTTGTCTATGTTGAAACATCTTATGCAAACAGAAAAAAACACATCTTGACACAATTCTAGACTCTTGAACTTCTGAACCATATACAGTAAAAACTTAATAATTTGAGATCCAGGCAGATCCAATGAAAAGCTGATGAAATAGCTGGAATTTCTACATCAAACTCTTTCAGCTGCTACATGAACTCACCTCATGGCACGGCTGAGTTTCTCGTACGTCATGCTGCTGTTCTTCTTCTTCTGGCCCCACATCTGAGCCACAGCCTCAGACTTGAGGAACTTAAAGACACCCTCACGATGGTCCTCCCACTTCATCAGGCCCTGGTTCCTCTCAGGGTGGATCAGAATATCCCTTATGAATTCCCATAAGTGAGTTCCTCGGGGTGCTGCAGACAAACGGTGGGGCACAATTAGCTAAATGTGTGTTTGTATGTGCATGGATCTATATGAATAAGCAGGCAAATCAAATAGATATGAATGTTGCCTGGTTATGATGCAAAGTAGAATCTGTAAAACAGTTCAGCAGTGTTCATGTACAGAGGCCTACAGAGTGTTTTACATGATGAATGACATTACTGATTCTCCAAACATGGCCTTACCGTGTTTTTTTTTTTTTTGATTGTCATAAATGCTGCTGGTATGCTCTCTGCTGACCTTGGGAGGTCGCCCACGTGGTCGCTTTAGTCGAGACTCTCCTTTTTCTATTTTGATGTGTACCTCTGTCAAGACAACAGTTCATTGTAAGACATTTACTTAATCTCACTGACATGGCTGAGACTGTGGAGAGAACCTTACAAACAGTGATGCTTGCTACTCACTTGAAATAGGAGGGTAGGAGAACTCCGGGTCTGATTCGCCACTGCCAGACTCCAGTGAGTCAAAGCTTGAGGAGTCAAACATGCCACCTGAGCCACCAACATGAGAGACATGTTTCAGATATACAGCATTATTAAGAAACTGAAGAGTTGAGCAATATGATGAGAATGAAATACTGACTGTTGGAGGAGGAGCTGTACTCGCTGTCAGACAGGTACTCAGAGTCTCCCAGAGGTGTCTTGGGTGCCATGGCAAGACTAGTGAAGTTACAATCATCCCTGTACTCAAACTCTCTCTTGTTGACAGCTCCTTCTGCTGTTGGTAGCAAGTTGCAACATTAGCCCACACAATCCACACAACATTGATTTATGCTAATATGTAACATTACTATACAATATGTACCTTCGCCAAATTTAATGGTGCTGAGCAAAGGGAAGTTTAAGTTGTCCAGGAAGTTGTCCAGGAGCTGGCAGGTTTCACTCAGCTCTGGTCCTGACAGCTCTAACATGATGAGATGAAACATGATGGTGTTAGCTGTAACATATAACAGCAAAAGAAAATTCCAGCAAAGCATATGCATGGAACTACATTGCCTGTCTTTTGTCTGAACAGAGGTCAACCCTTGACTTACTAAAATCTTTGTATTGTAATTGCTGTCCAGCAGTCAAATAACAGATTGAACCACATATATGCATATATGGTTCAATTTCAACCAGAAATTCTACAAATCATTCCCCATTACAAATGCAGTTTTACCAAATTTGGTCTTGTGTTCCTCCAGACTCTGGTGGAGGTGTAGGCCAAGCTGGGTGCCAAAGACCACGATGATTTCTTCCAGGTTCATTTGGCAGAGAGCAGGGCCATCCATGGCGCAGTAGGCCAAACTCAGGGTGCTTGCATCAAACTTGGTGCTCTCTACGTGGTCGCTGATCCACTCCAGAACATTGTCTGCTGTCCAGCAGTAAGGGTTAATATGCCTGTACCACTGACCTGCAAAGAGAGAGACATGAAATACTTGATAGTAACTATGGGATGTGTGTGTATGGAATGATCTCTCTTTGCACTAGTTGCACTGACCATCATTGAGCATTTCTATCTATATATGGCAGTGAGACAATGAAGTTCAAAATGTTAAAAATTGCTTGTTAAATGTACTGCAACATGTCTCCCCTGCTCAGCTACCAGTGATGTGGACTGATACCAGTCTACATCATCACCGGCTCTGGATTTGTGTCTCTAAGGTCAGACAAACAAAGTCTTCACTGTTTCAACTATGAGGTGGCAGCATTCTCCTGTTTGACGGTTATGCTGAGTTAAACATTGGCCTGGTAAATGATTGAGCCAACAGTGTCTAAATGAGGTCAAAGCAAAGTTCAGTGAGCGAAAAGTCCCACCGGCTGAAGTTTGAAAATAAAGGATCATGTTTACGTAGAGATTAGTCTTTAGGTGAAACTCAGACTGAACGATAATGGCTAACAAAGGCTTCACAGCCAAGTAAGACACTACACAATTTCAAATCTTTGGTCTCGCACAGATCACACAATTGAGTCTTACAGCAATGACAAGACAGAAATTAGGTTCACAGACACGGTTTGTGTCCCTCTCACCAGTGCTGAATGCTGAATTGCTGATCTGCAGGGTGTTGATGCTGGGTAGCACACTGGGCTGCTGCGGCCGGACATCAGGGATACCAGTCTGATACATGGTACGGTTGGCATGAGTCAAGATGCTGCTGAGGCACGGTGATGACATGGAGACACTAAGAAACATAGAAGTTAAGTTTACACGCCAAGATCTGCTTTCAATTCAAAGAGAATGTATATATAATGAACACAATTTGTTTGTTGTCGTCTAGTTTTGTAACGATCAAATTCTGTAACATTAGGACCACTGTAACATTTCCAATAAATAGTTAACTAATGTCTTTTACCTGATGACAGCACGAGCCACAGTATGATGCAGAGGAACTTTGCTCTTAAGACAATCCGCAGTTCTTGTATTTGATGATTTCCACTGTTCAAGTATCAGTGCTCTCCTCTGCATGTTCTCTTTGTAACCTTTGTCTCTGAGGCAGAGATGCACCTGTTGCTGAATAAACCACCTGTGGAGCTTTATACTCCTGTAAAGGAGTGGGGGATGGACGCAGGTGAGTTCAGGGGAATTCCACCTGCAGCTAGCCACACCTCCAACCCTCCTCCCTGTTCCTGAGAACTTGATCAACAAAACAAACCTGCTCTGCTATTCTCTCAAAGTGTTTCTCTCTCTTTCTCATCATCAGTTGGGGTTCTATTATATTAATAGACTGGGTTAGCTTTTGCTTTGCGTTATTACATACGTTTGAAATGCGTTACAGGATTTTAAAAACGAGTTTTAAAATGACTTGTGTTGAAGGTCACAACTTATATATTTATATACAGCACCTGCTCATCTTTAGGATTATGGAATGTTTCTACACTACATGCTCAGATGAACCCTGAGGGGAGACTAAATAGAAAAACACAGACACAAAACTCAGGGCAAAGGTGAACAAGCGGAATGTTGATGATAATTGTATCCTTACAGTGAGAAAGACAGTATACACCCTTTAGCAGGGCTGTTCAGGTATCATGTTGCAGAGAGAGGGCTTCAGGTTTCTGTACTGCAGTAAATCTCTGAAACTTGTGGCTCACTACTGGTCCCTAGTGGTTAGTGCTCAGCTGCCTAACACCCCTACTACACGTTCTACTGCTACCATACATAAACAATGTTCTGATAAGATATGGGTAAAATCAATCAGCTGGTACACTTCCTGACCAAATGTATGTGGACAATCGAATATTACAGCCACTTAATCTCTGAGATGGCCACAGGATTTTGGAATCTGGCTGCAGGGATTTGCTTCCATTAAGCCACCAAAGCACAAGTCCAACAATAATGTGATGTTGGGTGATATGGTCTAGCTGCACTCTAGTTAATCACAAAGGTGTTGGAATGGGGTTGAGGTCAGGGCTCTCAGATTTTCCTTACAGTGATTGCTTTTACTTTGCTTTTCAACAATTGTAGCATGTTTGAGCCCATAACTACATTACAAGTACACAGACTAGACACAGTGCAGTAATAAATACACTATAACATTTTCACTTAATTTTCCACTTCTTTTCAACAGTAATTGTTGCCTGATTTAAGTACTGATTTTGATTATTCGTTAATGGTGGATTCAAATTCTGAGACTTTATTGTCGGCTCAGCTATCCAGAGCCAAAAATAGTGACAATGACAATATCATCATCTCTACAAAGAACGTCACAAACATATAAAGAGTCACGGAGTACAGGTATCTTGGTTGAGGTGAGCATTTCAAGGAAAAATATTGGTTTCTTTGATGGTATTAAAGCATATTTTTCTCTGCATTGAAGAAGCCAACGTATCAGTCTGGGATTATGGGTGCATTTTATACATGCATGTTTCAGTTGCGGAGGACCTGTTGTTCTTCTAATGTTTATTATTAGGGCCCGAGCACCGACGAAGACGGAGCGTATTGTTCTTCTAACGTTTTATTATTATTATTATTATTATTATTATTGTTGTTGTTGTTGTTATTATTATAAGTTCTCCTTTTTGAATAGCCCCAACATTGCGTTTCAGTCAGCGGCATGAAAATTAGTATGTAACATATGTATCATATGTAACATGATGGGATGTAAAAAAAGATATGCCCTAAACCTGACAGGAAGTATTTTATGACTTTTTTCTACCGTTTCAAGAAGCTGTACTTTAACGAACTCCTAGAGATTTAACCCGATTGACAAATCCGGTCAGTATGATCTTGAGACCTTTGCAGTGAAAAGATATCCAAAAATCAAAAAGGTATGGAACTATGTATCCGTGGCGTGGCGGCAAAAAAACACCATTCACCATGAAACAATAAGTGGTTGTAACTCTGCCGTACATTGTCTAATCTACTCCAAATGTCTCATGTTCCATAATATTCCCAACTTCAATCCCAACATTTAAATGACAATTTTGACTCATAGCGCCACATAGTGGTAACATGAAGTTAAAAGTTGTATACTATTACATCCTCCTCACAAAATAATCAGACCCATCAAAATTTTTGTCAGAAAAGCCTTAAGACGTTAATGCTTCATTGTGAAGATTGTAAGAATTCGCTGAAGGGCGGCGACGTGGCGGCTCGGCGAATTTCAATCCTTCGCCATGAAAGAATAAACTGATGTAACTCGGCTCCATATCATCAGATCTTTACCAGATTTCACATGTTTGATGAGACTCCAGGTCTGAAGACATCTGCAGGCCAATTTGAAATCAACGGCATAGTGCCACCTACTGGTAACAGGAAGTTACAGTCGCTTTACTTTGGCTTGCCACACATGGTAGGTAAATCAGATCCACCTCAAATTTGTTCCACACAAATGTAAGATGTTCATAAAGCCAGCCAACTAAGCTTTTGACCGTTCGTTGAACGTCATGGCCGTGGCTACGCATTCTTCATCATGAAAAACAAAGGTGATTTTGAGGGGTTATTAAATGCTTTATGTTTGATGGGATGGCATAGCTGTGGCATGTTGGCCATTTCACGTCATTCGCCATTAAAAAATAACCTGGTTATACTCCACTGGACTTGCTCAAATCTGTCCCAAACTTGCCATGCTTGATAACAATCATGTCCTGAGGATGTCAACAAGCCAATTTCCACACAAAGTCATAGCGCCATCTACTCGCAACAGGAAGTTAGCGTTGTGTGTCTAACAGCATTCGATTTACATGACATTTGTATGATATGGTCTACACTTGATACAGACCAACACAATGCTGTTTGTGCGATTGTCTTGCGTCACTTACTGGATACAGGAAGTGGTGGAATATTTGCAATACATTATTTCCGACGCTACATACTCGACATGCACACAGTGTAAGGGCCCAATCATTGCTGCTTGCAGCTTTAATTCATACTTTTTTCCCTGAGTTCTACCTGCATTAAAAAACAAGAGCATATCCGTTTGAACTGATATCCACCTGGATTTTATGTCCCCACCCAAAATTTACAGCTGCAGTAAAAACAGATTTCACAATTAAGAGTACACAAGCTCCTCTTGCCACAAGTAGTGTAGTGTGGTATACACGCTTACAACGTATAGACAAAAAATCTGGCTTCATTACTAAGGCACTCGTTGCTTCAAGTAAGTTTTTGGATTTGTTTTTTACAATTTGTTGCAATTTACAGCTGTACTACAGAACTTATTGCTGTGTAAGTGTAATTATGTCTAGAGTTGAAGGGGAAAAGGCATGGGGTACAGCTGACAAATGCTTAAGCTGTTAAGTGTTTTGGAAAAACAAAACAAATTTTATTACTGAAATTCTATGAATAAATGAATCAAATAATTGTCAAATTTACAAGTGGATGTAAATCGTATCTTTTTGACACCGATTTTTTTCAAAAGCAGCAGCAGTGTATGGAAAAGTATCCCTAATTACAGTGAATGTGCTGCTTTTTGTGTTTTATAATAAGATGACATAGAGATGATACATTTATTAAAACACAGTTGGCACTATTGTTGCATTGGCCTGAGTTTGTATGGCTCGTACACCGGATGTTGTCATCAGGAGAAAGATGAAACAGTAGGTGTGGGCAGACGGCGAACACATTTTTCGTATAATCCCATTCAGTATTGCCTTTTGGAATTTGGTTCAACCAGTAGTGACCGGCAAACCTTCAAATGTTTTCCCAGAAATTTCACAACATCACTCACGCCTGGCGTAGAAAGAATAAAACCAATGTGGCTGAGGTGGCAACCTTCATTGAACAGCAACTGGAAACATCTGGTCAGTGTCATGGTTACAGATGGATGCAGCAAAAGTGTTGGTGCATTATTTTATTTATTAGGGCCCGAGCACCGACAACGGCGGGCCGCGAAGGCCCTATTGAAATTCAAATACACATAGTATATCAGGCGCATATTTAGGGTGCTTGCCATAGTGGGGTGACTGTGGCTAAGGGGATAGCAGGGCCGTCTTTCAATCAGAGGGTCGGCGGTTCAAACCCCGGCTCTGGCTCTGCTAGTCGCATGTCGATGTGTCCTTGAGCAAGACACTTAACCCCAAAATTTCTCCCGTAGCTGTGCCTACGGTGTAGAAATGTGATAGAATCTGAATTGTAAGTCGCTTTGGATAAAAGCGTCTGCTAAATGACTGTAATGTAATGTAATACTCGAAAACTCACCAAATTTTGTACACTTGTCAGGCCATCTGATATAGGTTGCATATTTGTGTGTAAAGAAATGGCTCTCTAGCGCCCCCCTAGAAGTTGGACCGGCAAAGCCCCATGGCAAGTATATCCAATTTACTTGAACTTCGACACACATGTCCACCTCCGCTAGCTCTACAAAAAAGCCTCTCAGACCCATAAACTCTGCCTAACGAAATTTTCCGCCATTTTGAGTTTTGTGAAAAACACATTTTTCCAAACTCCTTCTACACGCTTGGTTCGATTGATACCAGATTTGCTGTGGATCATTATTGGATCTCGCTCATCGAAATGTATCAAAAACTGGTTGATATCTCTTTGCGTTGACAAGATATGGACCAATAAACATCTTAGGGGCGTGGCTTATATATTAATAGACATAACTTCTCAACCATTTGTCCTACAATCACCAAATTTGCAGCACATGTGCACGTCGCATCCTGCAACATACCCTGATATTTTCTTTGTATTCAACCACTAGGGGGTGCTACAGAAAACCTGCGATTTTTTGCTATTTTGTCACTTTTTGCATTTTTCAGCCATTGCACTTTAACGAACTCCTACAGAATTTATGCGATCGACTTCAAATTTGGTCAGGATGCTCTTAAGACCTTTGTGAGGAAAATATATAAAATTCGTGACTTTTCATTTAAGAACCTTAATGTGGCGGGGCGGCCATTTTACCTCATTCGGCATGAAAAAGAAAGTTATAACTCCAAGGTACATTATCCAATCTGCACAAAACTTCTTATGCATGATGCTACTTCAAGCTTTCATGCTAAAATGTTCATAGTCATTGCGCCACCTACTGGCAAAAGGAAATTTCATATTTTATACTTACATTTATTACTCCTAGCAAGTTGACAAGATCAATTTCAAATTTGGTAAGGACAACTTTGACACATTGATGATGTATCAACATGAATATTGTGACTTTTCATTGAACGCTGTTGCCATGGCAATGCATCATTCGCCATGAAAAAGTAGGCTGATGGTTCAGTGGCTTGGGATGCTCAAAAAGTCATGGAACTTTATACATGAAGTGATGGGAAGACATATTTTATATGGGTTATTGGCTTGGCTGTTGTAAATTTCCTCCATAGTGCCCCCTACAATATTTCAAAAGAGCAGCCCCAGCCCAACGTTTTACCTACATGTATGAAACTTGGTAGGCACATGTATCCCATAGAGACTTAAAAAGAAGTCTCTGGGGACCATGCTCTAAACCAGTGGTTCTCAACTGGTCTTGGCTGCGGGACCCACCATCACCCCTTAATGACAAGCCGTGACCCACGACCCAAATTTTATATATATATATATATATTAGTGCTGGGCAACTATTAAAATATTTAATCGCGATTAATCGCATAGATTTTTTGCGATTAATCGCATTGTTATGGCAAAGTTCAATAATGAATTCAAAAGTAGCCTATTGCGCACTTTTATTTTAAAAGTACTGCTATATGAACAAAAGTGCAATAACATTTGGTTCACGAGATGCAGGTAGTATGTTTTATACTTAATGTGAATATAATTCATACTTTGTTGGCATCTTATTCTGAAAACCGGATGTTCGTCTGAAGAAACCAGATGTTGTCTCACGTTAATCTTTCCGCTAACCTTCAAAGTCCTTCACTCGCTCCCGATCTGTGCCGTTTAAATGCGTTTACCGTGAATTTCAGCATATAGGTGCACTAAAGTGCAAGTGTCTGCTGAGTTGACCACGGAGATCTGAGTGCCTGCTGACTTTACCGCAGCGATGTCCAGTAGTCTCCAGGGAGAGCAACAGCTGGTGCAGCTTCTCTCTTTATTTCTGCCCCCCCCCCCCCTCGACCAGAAGCGGAAGTCGCCTTTTCTCTACGGCAGGGGTGTCAAACTCATTTTCACTCTGGGCCACATCAGCATCATGGTTTCCCTCAAAGGGCCGGTTGTAACTGTAAGACTGTATAACTGTAACTACTCCTAACATATTGTTAAATAACTGTCTCTGCATTTGATTATTGTTTATTCAAGTGTAAAAATATTGTACATGCAGTTATATAAATGTAAAAATATATTTAAGCACATTTCTGTTATTATAACATAAATCATTTTAATTTAGGGTTAAGAAACCCACATTACTCTATCAAAGATCAAACTTTTAAAGAAAATAACAAAGTTATTACATTAACTTTGTTCAAAGCTATTTTTGTCACCTCTCTGCATCACTAATGTCCCTCCCTGCCGTCGTCCCGTGCATGGCAGCTACATCCAAGAGCTCCTCACTGACAGTCAGGTCTGCCTTGAGCCTCTTACAAACATTGATAGATGATGTATCTCGTCTCTTAGCTAGCTGTGTTGTTAGATTGCTGCTAGTTCCTGAACTCGGTCTGCGATGGTGTTTCTTCACAAACTGACATTTGTAAAAATCTGTATCTGGTCGGAGCTTCCGTCGGAGCTTTTCTTGGAGGCTAAATTTAGCTGCGTGTTTGGTGTCAAAATGCCGACATGAATAGTATCCTTCATCACCGACACGCATCATAACACAGAAGACAGACCCGTTTTTCTCCTTGAAGCACAGACATGTATTCGCTTTCCCGTCTTAAATTACATCTTCTTCCCTCTGCATCAATTTTTCTCTTCGTGGACATCTTGGGATTATTTGTCGATCTTTTTCAACTCAATCACTTGTTGGAAAACCGCTTTACGGGCTGTTCCCTCTCCTGTCCACCTGTTTTAAAAAAAGAGGTAATAACTAATTAACCATATTGTTACCAACCATATTGTTACCAAATTAACGCGTTAACTTGCCCAGCACTAATATATATATATATATATATATATATATATATATATATATATATATATATATATATATATATATATATATATATATATATATATATATATATATAATTTGGCTATATCTATATTCAAGAAGTCTAGTAGTAGTAACATCTCTGTGTAGTAAACAACTGTCAAATCAAATAAAGAAAGTACACATCAATTATATTTTAACAAATATTATTCAAATGTTTCAAATTTAACTGGATGGATTATAAATAATACATAGAAATACATAAATAAATGTTCTTCTCATTTCAAGTAAAATAACGGCTGGATTAAAGAATAAATTATGTAACAATTCATTTCTGAAAAATTATTTTCATTGAATTGCCCTGCAGCTTTGAATTCAGTTCATTCAGTGTGAAGTGAAAAAGCCACAATATTATATTTTTCTCATCTACTAACAAGAGAAATTAGTGTTGGAAGAATTCAGCTATATGAGTCTGTCCAGTCAGAGTCTAATGTCTCTGGTCTCTCTGGTCATTCTCTCTTTTGGAGATCATTCTATGATTTGACTTTCACAACTTCAATAGTCCTGCTCTTCTTTCTATTTCCTCGTCTCAGCCCCATGTGTCACGGTGTGTGTACATCTCACTGAGTCAGGAAACTTGTCAGAATGCCCATATTTGATTGGCTGAGCTGCATCACCTGATGTGATTCACAACGCACTGGTCAGTGTTTTTCCTGCACCGCTGAACAAGTACCTAAATGCTGGAATAATTCCGCTGTATAAAAAATGCCCTTCAGAATAAAATCACATTTATTTTTTTTTTGGTCAGGCAAAGGCCCGCGACCACTGAAAACCAGTTGAGAATCACTGCTCTAAACCGTACCAGGAGTCGGCCATTTAAATTTTTGTGTAATTTCTTCATAGATTTTTGCCTTTTTCTAGTCGCTATACTTTAACGAACTCCTCCTAGGGACTTCATCAGATCCAGTTCAAATTTGGTCAGTACAATCTGAAGACCGTTGTGATTAAAAGTTATGAAAAGCTTTACGCTTGACGGATTGGCTTAGCTGTAGCGGGCGGCTACTTTATGTGTTTCCCCATGTAAAAAGCTGATTTAACTCCACTGGACTTATTCCAAATGATCCCAAACATCCCATGCTTGAGGATGTCTACAAGCTAATTAGGGCCCGAGCACCGACGTAGTCGGAGCGTAGGACCTATTGTTCTTCAAATGTTTATTATTATTATTACGGGCCGAGCACCGACGTAGTCAGAGCGGAGGACCTATTGTTATTCTAAAGTTTATTATTATTGTTGGGAACGTAAAGGAGCGTGTTTGGTTATCAGCAAGTATGAAACTAAACTATCAACATCAATGGCATTATTAACATCAATAAGTTAATTAGTAATTACTAATAAGAACGGACAGGGACCAATAACCAAACTATAAACTAAGTCTCATAATTAGCGTTCACTCACAATGTCAACAGTCTGAATACTATTACACGTTTGGAGTGAGAGTGAAGGTTTAAGTTCGAGCACAGGCCACTACATCCAGTTATTATTACACACATATGCACAAGTAATCACAGAAGACTGCTCTTTAAAATATAACAGAGTTTATTAAATCCAAATAATAAATGATCAAATCAAATAATATCAAAATCAACAAACACTATCATACAATTATATGTCTAATACCTAAAGTCAAATGAATAAAGTGGGGTGAGGATATGTATACATATGTGTGTGTGTATATGTATATGTGTGGAAGAGGGGGGGAACTACTCAGACAGTGGTGGGGGTAATCTCAAGCAGGGCGTGTGGGCCTACAAGCAAAGATGGCGGAGTCTAGAGACTACGACAAAATGGCTGAGAGGTGGCTACGTGTGTAAGTGGGACGACGCACAATGTGGGTTGGGACAATAGATTACTTAACCTTAGTGTCTGAGATGGTCAACCAAAATCAGTGAATCTAACTGTGTGTGTGCGGGTTAGTAGGAAGAGAGAGAGGGAGAGGAAGAAAACCGAGCTCTGAGCGCGGTACTCGGTGCCGCAGTGAGATGTGAGAACAGCTGATCTATCAAGCAAAATTCTGCGGTCGGGTTCTGAACCGACCAGTCACGCTTATACGGTGATAGCTACGGTTCTCAATCTCACTCACAGAGCCGATTTAAAGAAGAGAGAATAAAACCGAAACAAAATAAAAATAATCCCCAAAACAAAACAGATCTTTATCACTGCGGTGAGATACGAGTATTGCTTTCTTATCACCCCGAAACTCGGTCGGCGAAACGAGGGTCGGCCACCGTGGTTTTAGTTTTTAAAGTAATAAAATCACAAACTCCACATCCACTAGCAGTGACGGATCTAATGCAAAAACAGTTACAGCAGGAAATACACAATATAACGGGACTCCGTGGACCGGGTCCGTGTACGTTTTAGTCATCCGTTTTACCGTTAATTCGGAAAAACCAATATACGGAAATACCATGGTATTCTCGTTTTTCGTTTCAAACCAAGAACGGGAAAACGGAAATGGGCGGTCGTATTTCCGTTTTTGGTTCTGAATTCAAAAACGGAAAAACCAAGAACCAAAGTCAAATAAGGTCCGTGTACGTTTTAGTCATCTGTTTTACCGTTAATTCGGAAAAACCAAAATATGGAAATACCGTGGTATTCTCGTTTTTCGTTTCAAACCAAAAACGGAAAAACCAAAGTCAAATAACGAGCCGTATTTCGTTTTTGCAAATCCCTTTTTTGTTTTTTCCTTTAAAACGAGACGCAGAGCACAACAGGTAACCCGGAAAGAAGAATATTTCAAAATAAAAGTGAAGACGATATAATGACCGTATGCAAGAAATTAATACATTAATTAATTAATTAATCTGGGCCGATGGGAGTGCGTTAGCATCAGTAGTTGACTACATGCTGTTTAATATTCATTTATCTATGTACACAGCAATAATTAAGTTTTCGATTAATCGGTGCATTGATGTTTGATGCAATACAGTTCGTGCACTGCTGTCTGTCCACAGGTCTCAGTTTTCGGTAAGTAAGCAATTTATAACCATATGTGTGTTGTATTTGTTCTAAAACAGAGTTTTCTTTACACTTTAAAACAGTGTTTGATCGAAAAAATCATTTAGCTGACTATCAATTGTGTGTTTGCTACTTTAGCTAACGCCACAACAGCTAACGTTAGCTTAGTTGCTACTTTATCTAACGTCACAACAGCTAGCTTAGTTGTGTAGTAACATAATGTGAAGGTGATATGTATGTTAACATTAAGCTAACATGATATTGCTCTCAAGTGTAATGCTAGGTGAATTCAATTTGAGTAGCTTTTAGACTGTTTTAGTAGCGTGTGGACTTCACAAACATGCAAATGTTAATGGACTATTGAATGAGTGGCCATGCTGATTGCCAACTGTATATTCCTGACTGGTTGCAAGTGTGCTTTCAAATATTTTTAGTGTGGTAGAATTAGACAAAGCTAACTGAAATCACGTTAGTAAATGGTGTTGAAGATGCACTTAATAAACAGCAAGGGGTTAATGTTACCGTCCCTCATAATGTAAACTGAACGGCGTGACACCCTAACGTTAACGTTGTATTGCAGCAGCAAGCTGCCGTTCAGTCAACACAATGACGCTGAGTCATTACAGAGCAACAGCAGCTCACTTTGTGCAAGTCTTAAGTCTGAGTTCACCAGAAGCAGGCTTCAGTAAAGTGAAGGTAATCACCAGGTTGTGCTTTATGAGAATAACTATAAGTAAAGGTAGTAGGGTCATGTAAGCAGAACTAAGATAATGAATTATTCCATTAAGAGAATGTATAATGAAGTCAGTGTATATTTTAAGGTCACCATAGGTCCTATATATATTCTAAACATTTTTTGTAATTATTGATGTTTTGAGGGATATTTCAACAACTGTAATCCTTTTATACAGGCGACAAGTGCTTTCAAGGGCGGCCATCTAGGCATCCAACTTGAGGAAGATGATGGGCATCTCATTCTGAAGTATATGGTAAGTCAATGTAACCAGCCACATGTAGTTTTGTATTACAGAAAATGTTTTAAGATCCCAATATCACTAATAGTTATAACAAGTCATTGCGACAGCACAAAAAACTCAGTTCACACCTGTTGAATAGGTATAGAACATGTCTGTGATTTTGGGAAAGGAAAACAATGCTGAACTTTTTTGCTTTAACTTGTCATTGTGAAGTAAATGTTGATTGCTCAGTGTAAGGGCTATAGAAAAATGACACCACGTTCCTTTTGTCTTCCCCAGCATCGTCTGCTGTTCAAGTTAAAATGTGTCAGAAATAAAGTGATGGGATTTACTAGGTTACATGTGTCACACATCAGTGAATTAGTAGAGAGTGGGAACCTCCACACCACTGGTGGTACCGCTCCATAGAGGGATGTACAGACTACTAGCAGTGTTTTAAATAATGAAGCGCATTGTATTCATATGTGAATAAGGTCTATTAATTCCTAATAGGTAGGGAGAGATCTTCCAACTGTATATTAATGTGTTCCATTGATTCTCTCATATACAGCACGCCTTACCGAATTAACGGTAAAACAGATGACTAAAACGTACACGGACCGGTCCGCGATGCTTGCACTAATACGTTCTAAACGCTACAGTAACTTAACAAAACAAGATAAAGGAATAACAATTAAATAAACTAAGCTAAACTAAGCCCAGATACCAAGATACTCTTACTGTGAGAAGCTTCTTTTCGATCAGATTGGTTTCCAGTGGTGGGAAACACTCGATGGCGCTGCTTCAAGCGTGGCGCAGAATCGACCTCACTCGCTGCGGAGAGGAGGGCAAACTTCGGCTGAGAGGAAACGGGAATGGCTCGTCCGTTTGCCGGCAATGTGTACACTAAAGGTGGGAGAACGGTCGTAGAAGTTATCCGTTCTCGCACTACAGGATCCAAAAACAAAATATAAAACACACTCTGTTGTTCGACCAGCGAATGTAACATGTGACCTGATAGGATTTTATGAGGCAAGCGCTTCCTTGTGGATCTTCTTGCACCAGCGCGATGTCCGGACGGAAGAGGAAGAATTGAGCTTCGCGCTGGCTTATAAACCAGGTAGCACAACCAGTGGGGGGTCCCTTCTTGGCCAATGAGGGCCCCCCCCCCCAAGTTCTGGCTGGAGCTGGGAGGTGTGGTCATTCTTCTTGGAGCTTCTATCAGACCCCAGATCAGGCCTTTGTTGAAAGGAAGGAACATGGGTGCTTCTTTGTTTGAAAAACACATGTGAGGGTCTTAGCCAGCCAGGAGACCAGAGTCAGATCCCAACATTATTATTATTAGGGCCCGAGCACCGATGTAGTCGGGCGAAGGCCCTATTGTAATTCAAAGAATTATTATTATTATTCCGTTGCCTCTAAAATCTAAAATCTTTCAGGGCTTTATCATAATCAAAAACTCCCCAAATTTGGCAGGCGTATCAGGACTGCGTGCAAATTTGAGATTTTATGAGTTGCATGCTCATGTATGACAAAATGGCTCACAGCGCCCCCTACAGTTTCACAGGCCACGGCCATCACCCAACATGTCCGATTAACGTGAAATTTGACACACATATTCAGCTCCATCTGCTCTATAATCAATGCACTCTAAGTTTGAAAATTCCGTGTTGGAGAAATTTATCATACCGTTCTTAGTTATAACTTGTATCACTAAACCTGCATATAATCTTAACCCTCTTCCCACGAAAAGGCTGGGAACCTGGCCTTGGTGGGTGCAGCAGCCGACGGAGGACGACATCTGCGAGGGAGGGGGTAAATATTATTTATTTAGATTAAATCTACATACTTTTACCTTGGTAACTGTCCCATGCATGTTTTAATCATTTTCTTCAACTGTTTCATCAAAGAACACCACTTAGATACAGTTAGTATAAATGTTTAAGAACATTTAACCTCTTTTATACTATATCAAAAGCTCATGAAAACACATGATGACGTGCTGAACTGGCCATCTATATTAAATAATATGAATATCACTGTATTCAAATTAGTTGGTAACTGACATTAGGGAACGTAAAAGAACTGCAACAATAAATATTCATGTTATTTATTACAATACGATGCGATTTCACTGAAGCAGTTGGCCTAATACAGCATAGCAAGGTCACCAATAGGACCCTGGACCTAAAACCAATTCATTTTGATGGAGCGCTTTTATTTTAACCGGCGCAGCTTTTCTAGCCTTTAGGGCACTCGTTCAGTGGCGCAAGTAAACACACAGACCAATTGAATGCATTGTAAATCACATCACGTGATGCTGCTCAGCCAATCACATATTCCGACAAGGTTCCCGACTCAAGAGACGAGAAAAGAGAACGAAGAGTAGAAGAATAACGTGAGTCAGGAGTTATTCCACATGACGTTCTCCAAAAAGACAAGAGTGTTGAGAGAGACCAGAGTCTTTGACAGACTGTTAGAGGTTAATTCTTCACACGGACAGTTTAAAACCAGTAGGTCTCACATGTTCAGAGACCAGGACTATAATTAAAAGCAGTAATGTGAAGCGCCACTACGAGACAAAGCACAACTCTTTTGATCAAACCCACTCACATCTGAAATGAAGTCACAGAAAATAAACGATTTAAGAGCTGATATGATCAGAATCCTAACACGTTAATACACTGACCAACAATGAGGTTAACAGAGAGGAATAGAGCTGAAACAAGTGTTTCTTTCTCTTATTAGAAGATGAAGACACCTCCCCTGCCTTTTCCATCTCTCCGGTTCAGTCCCTGACACACTTAAACTGGCTGCTGTCACCCCCATCCTCAAAAAACCTGGACTTGACCCTGACACCATGAGCAATTTCCGTCCCATTTCCAATCTTCCCTTTCTGTCAAAAATACTGGAACGCATTGTCGCCACACAACTCAAAGCCCACCTCATCTCCAACGATCGGTTCGAGCCATTTCAATCCGGTTTCCGTTCACAGCACAGCACTGAAACAGCCCTCCTCAAAGTCACCAACGACCTCCTCCTCTCCTCAGACGCTGGTCACCTCAACATTCTCATCCTCCTCGACCTCACTGCAGCTTTTGACACCATCAACCACAGCATCCTTCTCTTCCGCCTCGAATCCTCCCTCAACATCACCGGAACTGCTCTCTCCTGGATTAAATCATATCTCACAAACAGACACCAGTTCATCAGTATCAACAACTGCACCTCCTCCGCTGCTCCTCTGTCTCAAGGCGTCCCCCAGGGTTCGGTGCTTGGTCCTCTTCTGTTCATCCTCTACTTGCTCCCTCTTGGTAACATCATCCATCAACATGGACTTCACTTTCACTGCTACGCCGATGATGTCCAGCTCTACATCTCCACAAAGGCCATTACCACTGCTACTCACACTGTAAGAAACGTACTGTGAAATTCACAGTTATTAACTGGCAGCAATTGACAAGTTACTTACTGTAAAAAAAAACACAGTAACTAACTGGCAGCAATTGACAAGTAACTTACTGTAAAAAATAATCACAGTAACTAACTGTGAAAAATAATCACAGTAACTAACTGGCAGCAATTGACAAGTAACTTACTGTAAAAAATAATCACAGTAACTAACTGTGAAAAATAATCACAGTAACTAACTGGCAGCAATTGACAAGTAACTTACTGTGAAAATAATCACAGTAACTAACTGTGAAAAATAATCACAGTAACTAACTGGCAGCAATTGACAAGTAACTTACTGTGAAAATAATCACAGTAACTAACTGTGAAAAATAATCACAGTAACTAACTGGCAGCAATTGACAAGTAACTTACTGTAAAAATTAATCACAGTAACCAACTGTGAAAAATAATCACAGTAACTAACTGGCAGCAATTGACAAGTAACTTACTGTAAAAATGAATCACAGTAACCAACTGTGAAAAATAATCACAGTAACTAACTGGCAGCAATTGACAAGTAACTTACTGTAAAAATTAATCACAGTAACTAACTGGCAGCAATTGACCAGTAACTTACTGTGAAAATAATCACAGTAATTGTTACCATGTATTGTATTTTTTAATACAGTAGCAGTTTTATATTGTGAAATCAAACAAAGTAACTAAAGTATTTACTGTATTTTTAATTACAGTAGTAGTGTTATAACCGTAATATAAAGAACAGTAATCTCCAAGTATTGTAATTGTTTTGACGGTTATAGTGTTTAAACTGTAAAATAAAACACAGTAATATCAAAGTACCGTTTTTTTTACGGTAATACTGTTTAAGCTGTAAAATATAAAATAGAATGTTGTATTTGTAAGTTACAGTATCTTAATGGCGTAATTTACATATTACCAGTATTCTGCTGTTAAAATAAAATATCACTATCTTAAAATACACCCATTTTTAAGCTTCAACAATAACTGTGGGGAGACAGCAAACGATACATTTTTAACAATTTATTCTTAATTGTTGAACAGGATAACATTATTCCTGTGCTTGCGAGTATACCATGGCTTCAACAAACAATGCACTAGGAATTTTGTTTTCTTTTGATAACCCAATGACAATTATCTTCTTCTGAAATGTGCATAACTGACAAGAGCTGTAATCTCTAAACATTTACAATCACAAAACGATGGATATTAATATCCAAAAACATGAATATTGCAACATTTGAAACCGTGGCGATAACAAAAACACAAAAATATGAGGCCTTTTCTTCTGCCAATTTTAGATATGTTCTGTTATTGAAAAGGCACCATTTGGTAAATATATTACACATTCTTGCATAAAACACATTTAAAAAAAACTTTGAATACACAAAACCAAATGCAAAAATGGTGCCAAACTAATTCATTCCCCTGAAATCCACCGATCTTACTAAACATTAAGAGTGTAGAGGAATTGCCACAGTAAGAAGGGGCCAATAAACCAAGTGCTGTGACAGTTAACATGTACTCTACAGGAGGAATTTGAGGTAGACAGCTTAAAAAGTAACTCTAGCTGTCTCTCAACTTTTAAGTATTAAATCTCTTTTTGAGAGCTTTTGTGCATTTACTTCTGGGTAGATATAATACACAAATATCACACAAAAAAGTATTACATCTCCATGAAAACCTTAATGCTAACTGCAAAAACAGTGTACTATATACATTAGTATACAGCGCAGTTCATACTTAACAATTGGTATATTTTATAGAAATTGAACCAATCATATGCATCAGTGACAGTTCCATTTAAAACAATGATAGTAACATCTTAATAATACTGTTTCCCCTTTACATACAAAGAGAGCTCACCCTGTTCCACGGACGAACTGAGGTGACTTCACTGAGCAAAGTAGTCTGTGGCTCCTTGCCTCTTAGTGAGTCCATCACTATTCAGTCCATCAGCTCCACAGTGCAAAATGAATAGCAGATCCCTGAAAAAACAACAAAAACAATAGCAAATAAGAAATTAACTTCATTTGAGTGGATGAAGCAGGGATTAAGAAATATTATTTGACCTGTGGGAGATCAATGTCCCACATATATCTTTAGTGGTGTGAAGGCAATCTGGCATTCATGGGGTGGAGTCACCAGTGTGGGGACAGGTGTATATATTTTTTTGTTGTGGCGTGGGGGGGGGTTACATACACCGAGGTTACAGTCGGCCCTTTCCAGCAAACTGATGCCTGAACTGTATTATAAACAAGGTTTTGCTACCAGGCGAGCAATGTCCATTCCAACCACATCTACTGGCATAAAAACAGGAAGTCAGTGGTAAAGTAGTAAAGCCTGCATCTGGCTTGACTTGATTGGCTGCCTCTGTCAATTGTGACATTGACAAGCAGTGCGACTCCGCACCTGGTGCTGAAAAGTTGAGAATATTTTATCTAAGGTGCGCACGGTGTATGAAAGGAATGCAATGATTTTGCAGGTGACGCGTTTTAGCGAAAATTGGAGGTTTAGTAAAACTCACATACTGTTGTGAGGAGGAACTCTGCTTTGTCTGTGTGCATGCCTGTTCTCTCACTGCCACCAGTTCATCAGTTCTAAGTTATCTAAATATTTTAAGTTGAAGTTCGCTCAAACAGACACACACAGATAAAATAACACGGAAGAAAAAAACGAGGCCACATCATCTTTTATCTGTAGAGCTAAAATCAGTAAGCCACGCTTGCTCTGGTTACTGATATGCTACATGTATATATGCAGATTTACAGTGCATATAAACCTGTTGACACAGTTAGCGCAGATGAGTTCAATAGTATATGGCATCAGAAAAAGCCACATTCTGACAGATTAACTTCCAGCGTGCAATAGTAATAAAACTCAATTCAGAGTTTATGAGTGTTATTTTACAGATTTCTTAAATTTTACTGTTGTTGGACAGAGTTTAACATATGTAATGGGCACTTAGTGGTGGTAATGTTTACGATTACCGTACTTACTTACATTCAATTGTTTGTTTTTGCTGTTGCATGCTGGGAAATCTAGCAGATACAATATAAAACTTTTAATCTTACACAATACTCCATTCAATTCTATGCCATTAGACAATATACATGTATATATATACGTATATATATTTTTTTTAAATATCTATTCAAATTACTTCATAAAATCGGTCTAAATGATCAGATACAGTTCCTTTTTCCACGCTCATATGTAACAAAAAGTCTAATCTTTTATTCACAAATTATTTCTGTTCTGTGTGGAGCAAGGTTGTAATAGTTTTTAAATTAAGTATATTTTATATTAGTTTTGACTTTTCAATTTCATAGTTTTAGTTAGCATTCAGAGTATTTGCTGGTTTTAGCTTAGTTTCAGTTTGTCAGAAATGAATAGTTTTAGTTTTTGCATTTAGTTGTTATAGTTTGTTTTTGTTTGGGCTAGGTATAATGTCTCTACATACAAAATACATGGTCAAAAAAAACTGTATGAATGGCCATAATTTTGAAATCTTTTGATTTGGGAATAAACTTGTGTATTTTCAGAACCACACTCGGAAGAAAACCAACTGGCAATTTCAATCCTACCCCAGCTGGTCAACATCAGACCTGAATAGATCTGTTAAATGTAATTTGTTCTACTAAATCATATTGTTGTTAAATTCTAGACTGCATGTGCACTAGACTGCATGTGAAAAACAAGAGGGATTTATTGTGAAAGCAATTTGCAGCATCCCGTGGAATGTCATGTCTGTTTAGTTGATGGAAATTCCTGTCGTCTCCTTTTTTATCTGAAGTGATATATTAGCAGTAAAATTTTTACGTCCATTTTATATTATTTTTGTTGAATGCCAGATTGCGTTTATACCATTAATAGCCACATATTGGTCTTTTTTGTGACTAGAAGGGCAGAAAACAGACATCTATGCCTGCACACGGTTCAAAATATCCCATTTGAAATTGCCATTACATGACAATGACTATTTCTTCAGTGGAAATTAGTTCCATTGAAAACTGTCCAATGTGTGTTCTGGATATATTATTTAAAGTATCAAGGACACATTGAAAACAGATTTAACTTTAACATTATCTAAGAGACTAATATTTCAAAACTTTGACAAATAAAAACCAAACCTTCATGGATAAAACCAAACCTTCATGGATAAATACCACAAGAGGGAACTCTTTAAAGGCCATGTTATTATAAGAGCCTCACCTCCATCTGGTTATTCTGCCAGTCAAATGCAGTGAAGTCCCTCATGAAGGATTTGACGCGTTGGTTCATATCTGATGTCTTGCGCTTTACTGGTCTTCCACTTTCCATTCTTTTCTTGACCTTGGCACTGCATTTGCTGGAGTCTGGATTTACCCTGACAAGGAACCCAATACAAATGAAAGTTAATATTTAGAACCACCAAGCTCATCAGTCTTTTCAGGGCATATCAACAAGGTCATACAACAATCAAACTCTTTTTAGATAATAATTGGGCAAACGTTTTTTACAGCAAAATCAAATAGATGCTGATTGTAAGAAGTCCTATTCTTGTATTGTCCGCAAATGCCACCTAAATGCAAGTACGGTGATTTTTACCTGGTCAATGCTACAAGCAGACTTTAATGGAGAAATGCAGGTAATGCAAATGCAAAGAAACGTGATGTACATAAGAATTTATAACAATACCTTTGTATACGTTGTGGCTGCTTCCACCTGATACTCAAGGGCCAGGGCAGTTGTGAAATCTGGCATGGGAGGTAAATATGTGATTACCACACGGCCTTCTATGGACAGCATCCACCTGTTCGCAGACATACATACAATAAACATGTGCTGTACATGATTTAAAAAGTCCAATCGTGGAAAGTGAGCATATTTGTTTAATCACTCTTATTATAAACTGTAAAACTTACAATCCGTGCCTCTCCACCAAGTCAGAGACGCAAACTTTGACAAGTTTCAGCCTGTTTTTTTCTGTAACAATGGCCTGAGTTTGGAGTTCCTCAAATATTTCAGGAACTTTCTTATCGAGGAGCGGTCTCAATCCATCCTATACAAACGGTTCCTTTGTAGGCTGAAAAGAGAACTAAGAGCAAAGCCGAACAAAGCAGAAATTTAGACTAATTTCCATGAGATTCTTCTAAACTAAATTTGACAAGATGTACACATAACCCCAAATAATATATATGAAAATGTACCGAGTAAGACAGACTTCTCTTGCAACAGGTAGAAAATGGGCACTTGGAATCTGTCAAGGTAACTTATCTGTACACTACTATCAACATCGGTAAACTCTTGGAAATCTGAGTTAAATTTTAAAATCCTTTCAAGGACAAATCCCAATTCGCTCGTCTTTTCCAGAAGTTGGTTTGTGCTTTGGACACAATTTTTCTTTTCAATTCTTTACCATTCTGTAATGTGGTTGCGAGGACTTTCACAGATTCATGCTGCTCTTGTCTCCCTTCCTGTAAACAACAAACAAAACACACGTTAAGTACCAATCAAATGTATTGTGGTATTGACTAGTGTTTTCCACTTTTAGAGGGTAAAGATACTGCATCACGCATTCACAGAAAGGGAGGTCACCTAATCTTTAGTCAAATAATCAAAACTCACTACAGGGACCTTTTTTATTTGAAAAAAAACACACCGTTGCTGAATTATATTAAATATAAAAATTCAAAGAAAATTCAAATGGCATGAGAGCTATTGTGCTTATACTACAGTGCACCATTTCAACATAATACAGTTTCAGAATAAGAGCATCTACTCCTGCCTGCCAGCACATGCAAGAGGAGAGGGAGACATGGGCCCTGAAGCTCTCCACATATATTTTATATTCATGTGCTTAAAGGTCCTTCGCCCTATAGCCATATAACGGCAGGGAAAGCCCTGCCGTTATATGGCTGTTCAAGCCAATTGGCCTGTTCAAGCCAATTGTAAACAGCTAGCTAATATTAGTTCCATGTAGGTTAATGGCACACTTAGTTTCTTTAACAAATCAAACACAGTTAACCCAAACTTTACATTTAATAACGTTACAGCTTAACCACTTAACGATACTTACTTTTCCTCTGCCCCATCGCTAACACCTGTCTGCTCTAAGCGCATCTAAGTCACTCTATCTACACCTCAACACCCACACACTGATGTTAAAGTTACGCACTTTCGCGCCACTTCTGACGGAACAATGAATTAAATATAACAAAGATAGCTAGCTAGGCTTGACCAACCGAGTGTTTGCTAGCTCACAAATGCTAACATGAACTGACATGACATAACGCTCATCATGATGGCCAGAACATAATTTACCCAGGCAGTTAAAGAAGCTAGCTAACGTTAGCTATCCAATATCAGCTAGCAGAGTCATTCATTCAACATTAACCACTAGCTTAACTCAGTTCTTCAGCTAACTAGCTGATAGCTAATGTTAGCCAGATGGCTAGAGACTGTTGGCAAACTATTTTAAGAGATATAATGTTAACGTTACTCACTTAAATTAATCTTTACCGATATCCAACCAGCTCTGTGTCATCACAGTGTGTGCAGACGTTCGCTCCGTACCGCAGCGCCCGGAGCTCTCTCCCCCCCATCAGCCGCACAGGCGGCAAGCGGGCGGGGAGCTCCGAGCGCTGCAGCACGGGGCGAAGAGTTTCACCGGGCGCCGCTGGACTGCACACACTACGTTACACACACTTCCATTAAAATATGGGGCCACTGTTTTGGTAATATAACCAACGCCAACAACTCACCCCTAGTGTTGGAATGTCCTCCTCTGAGACGTCCATCTTCTTTGGCAGCCAGCAGTGAAAAGAGCAGCTTGACGGTTGCAAGTTGAAACATTTGAAATAGCTCAACCGTGATTGGTCAAGGCAGTCCACTGTTCCCGCTTTACCGAGTCTCAGGAGGATACACGTTTTATATTTGCGTTTATTTGGAAAGCAATAATTTGATTTCAAGTCCATTTTCAGATGACTTATTCATACATTAAATATTTAAAATTGTAGAAACTGAATTGTCAAAAAACACATTTTGCACTCAACAACACACTCATGTGTGGGCTGATCCATTGTCATACTACACGTGTGTCTGTTAAAAGGATACAGAAATGACATAAAATGTGTTAAAATGCCCTTGACACAGCAGATGTGTGATGTATATTAATTCAGATTCATGTTTTTCTGCTGGATGGCACCATCCCTGAACATGTTCCAGTCTGTATTCCAAACAGTCCTGTAGAGCAGATATACTAGTTTCATCTAACAGTTGGGAGTGAGGCTGAGGGACAAAAGGGTGTGCTAGCTAGCTAATTTAGTGGTCTGATTAACAGTAAATTCATAAAATGTAGTCCCCCATGTTACTATTACTCATTTCAATAATAATAATACTTTTTATTTGTATAGTGCTTTAAAAGGTACTCAAAGACACTTTACATGCTAAAAACAGAAACAATAGAAGCAATTACAATATAAACAAGATAGATAATATAACCGTATCGAACAGCACAAAAACATACATCACTAACTACACAGGTTAAAAGCAGATTTAAATCGATGAGTTTTAAGTGCAGTTTTGAAAGTGGCGATTGACGGAGAATGTCTGAGGTGCTGGGGGAGGGAGTTCCAGAGGGAGAGGGCAGCAATGGAGAAGGCCCTCTCCCCCGAGGTCCGGTGCTTGGACAGACTAGGGGGGGTAAGGAGGTTGGCGCGGCGTCATGTTGGGAGCGTGTCGATGCAGGAGGTCTGAAAGGAAAGGGTTCAGGGTTATGAAGGGCTTTGTATGTGATGAGAATAATCTTGAACTGGATTCTTTTCTGTATGGAGAGCCAGTGGAGGTTTTGAAGGACTGGGGTGATGTGGTCTCTGGTGCGGGAGTGGGAGAGCAGACGTTCAGCTGAGTTCTGGATGTATTGTAGTTTGTTGATGATTCGGGTGAGCCGTACAGGATGCTGTTGCAGTAGTCCAGTCGAGAGGTGATGAAGGCGTGGATGAGTGTTTCAGCAGCTGTTGAGGAGAGGGAGGGCAGAGACGGGCGATGTTTTTGAGATGAAAGAAGGCGTTTTATGGGATGTGATTGACGTGGCGTTAGAAGGAGAGGGTTTGATCAAAAGCAGGGACATCGATGCAGAGAGAGAAGTTGTGGTGGGATTTGTTTAGTGATTTGGGGCCGATGATGAGGATTTCAGATTTGTTGCTGTTGAATTTGAGAAAGTTGGCTGGCATCCAGGTTTTTATATCTGTGAGGCAGTTGGTGATGGTGGAGTGGGTGATGGGGTGATGGATTTGGTGGAGATTTAGAGCTGGGTGTCAGCATAGCAGTGGAAGTCGAGACCATGGTGGCGTATGATGTCGCCAAGGGGGAGCAGGTAATGAGTATGAGGATGAAGAGTAGGGGACCGAGTACCGAACCTTGGGGGACACCTTGGCCAGGACAGAAAAATGCCGTGACCGGGTCGATTGGCCGCAGGTACTTCTGAGCGAGGCAGCAGAGCGAAGTGGCCGGACGGGGGTGTAGGGCTTGACCATGGGCTGGAGATAGGAAGAAGCTGTTCCTTTCACTGCCCTGTAGGCTAGCACCAGAGTCTTAAACCGGATGCAACCTCTTACAGGGAGCCAGTGTAGAGAATGGAGAAGGGAAGTTGTGTGGGAGAACTTGGGGCGATTGAACACCAGACGAGCTGCAGGTTTCTGGACAAGCTCCAGAGGTCTGATGGCCGACGCCGGGGCTCCGGCAAGTAGTGAGTTGCAGTAGTCCAGGTGGGAGATGACAAGAGCTTGGATGAGCACCTGCACCGTCTCATCAGTGAGGAAGGATCAAATCCTCCTGATGTTGTAGAGCAGGAATCTTCAGGAGCGTGTAACCGATGCAATGTTTGCTGAGAACGACAGTTGGTCATCTAGGGTCACACCCAGATTCCTCGCAGTCCGAGTTGGCGTCAACACGGTATCATCAATGGTGATGGACAGGTCTCGGTGAGGGCAACCCCTCCCCGGGAGGAACAGTAGCTCGGTTTTGTCCAGGTTGAGCTTCAGGTGATGTGTCGCCATCCACTTTGAGATGTCAGCCAAGCATGCAGCAATGCGTGCCTCCACTTGAGTGTCACCGGGGGGAAATGACAAGACCAGCTGGGTCTCATCGGCATAACAATGTTAAGAGAAGTCATGAGAGCGAATAACAGAACCCAGAGATGTTGTGTAGAGCGACAAGAGAAGGGGGCCCAGAACTGAACCTTGTGGAACCCCCGTAGTCAGCATGCGTGGTTCCGACACGGCCCCCCTCCATGTCACCTGGTAGGATCAACCTGTCAAGTAGGATGCAAGCAGGGAGAGTGCAGAGCCTGAGGTTGGAGAGGAGGATCTGGTGGTTCACCATGTCAAACGCCGCAGACAGGTCCAGGAGAATCAGGACAGAGGAGAGAGAATTCACCCTCGCGGCATGAAGCGACTGTCACCGCAAGGAGGGCTGTCTCTGTCGAGTGACCCACCTTGAACCCGGACTGGTGGGGGTCCAAGAGGCTGTTCTGGTGGAGATAGGAAGACAGTTGGTTAAAGACAGCACGTTCAAGTGTTTTGGATACAAAGGGTAAAAGAGAAACCGGTCTGAAGTTCTTGACATCAGAAGGGTCAAGTGATGGTTTCTTCAGAAGAGGGGTGACTCTGGCAGTCTTGAAAGCCGCGGGAAAGCATCCTAGCAGGCCGCTAGAAGGCTACCCAGCTTGTTAAGATAAATACCATCGTTCTTAAAAGAGGAAGAGCGGTCCCAAAACAGATTAAAATTGTCAATGAAGCCTACGTTGTGGGTCCTTGACTGGAGTCAAGTGTGGAGGCTGAGGACTCTGCTGAACCGCTGTGATCCACGGCCGAGTGTCGGAGTTGGACCACTGATGAAAGCAGACCGTCCACGGCTGTCTAAAAAGTGTAAAAGATTTAAAAAATCAATCTTATTCAACTCACACTGGTGGAGTCTGAGTTGACCAACTGTGTGATTCCCACATGAACGATCATTTGCCGAATGGTAGACGGGAGTGCATGCAGCAGGCGAGGCAATTTCAACAGGATGTCGGGAGCTGTCGCTCCGGGGAAACAGTGTGTGGCTGCGTTGAAGAAATGGATATTCCTGATTATGGAATCCACGACTATCAGTGCCGTCGGGGAGAAGAGGGGACGAGGAGACAACACAGCGCGTGTAATATGGAGGAGACGAAGATTTAACAAGTGGTGACGGAGTGGACAGGGAAGGACTGAGAAAACGGGGGACAGAAGCTCGCCGCGGTGCTGGTGTAAAGAGCGGTATGGAGCGGCGAGTCCTGGTGCGAGAGGAGGGCTGAGGAATGACTGGCATAGGGATCTCAGGGGACCCGGGGCCGTGGGTCCCGCGAGGCGGCAGGTCAGATGGTGTAGTCAGAGGAGGGAAGTCGTGGAGGGCAAGAATGTCATATTTATTCTCCAGCTGGACATTAAGTCCAGCTAATGGGGTGTAGGAAGTAATGGGGTGTAGGAGAGGGATGTCTCCCTTTCCGGCTGCTGCGAGCACAGACCAGGGACCAGGGCTCGTGATGGGATGGAGTGGAGCTGACCAGGGCTTTAGGCTTAGCTCCGAGCCGTAGCCAGGAAGCCTCAGGGATTTTGACCGGAGGAGGGGCCGCGTCAGCAGGACTGGAAGCGGTGGAATCACATGGTCGCTGGCTGTGTCGGTTTGTGCTGGACCGAAGATGATGGTGTCCATGAGCTTCTCAGCATCCTGGATCCTGTAGAGTGTGGAAATTCTTCCTTCCAGCTCTGTGATTTTATCGATCAGGCGCGCGCAGCTGACACAATTGGATGGAGAGGTGAGTGGAGCCATAGTAGATGTGGTGGACAATTGGGCTCCAACCCGCAGCCCACAGCCTTGTCCAGGTATTAGCAACGTAGCTGATTCACAGACGGCCCCGTTTTCAGTTTGCTGATCACTCTGTATCTGTGGTCCCTGTAGCATTAGCTAGCTTCAAAGCCCAAAGCTAAAAACAAGCCGGTAGTAGCCCAGCAGGCTATCCGGTCTGGGGAATGCCAAACCTAAGAGGTATAGTACGTGTTGGCTGACATCGTGCTCCTAGTTCAATACACACGGATCAAAACAGCCAGGATCTCAAAAGTATAGCGCAAGAATGTGGCCAAAACTGGACAAAAATGCCAATTTGTGGAAAAGGGGAGCGGAGAAACAGCTGTGAAATAACTGAAATAAATAAGTGTGGAATTACGAAATAAAATTCCACTGAAATAAATAAGTCATTTGAAAAACATGTATTTATTTATTGAACTATACTGACTATTTTAAATATTTATCATTCCATTTATTTAAATATACAGATATTTATTGCCTCAATTATTTATTTCAAGATTTTTTTCAGTGCCATATTTATTTATTTCAGAGGCATTTTTTTTAATTTAATTTTTATATTGAATTAAATCCATTGCAATGCAGCTATCAGTTACTGTGATTTTTTTACAGAATATTCTCAGTTATTGGGATTTTCTACAACATGTTGATTACTGTGACTTTCTACAGTACTATGATGGGTAATGTGATTTTCTACAGTAGCTTGTTGGTTATTGTGATTTTCTACAGTACTATGTTCGTTACCGTGATTTTCTACAGTACTATGTTCGTTATTGTGATTTTCTACAGTTCTATGTTCGTTATTGTGATTTTTTACACTACTATGTTTGGTACTGTGTTTTTTTTACAGTAGATTGTTAGTTACTGTGAGTTCTACAGTACTCTGTTTGTTACTGTGATTTTTTACAGTACTCTGTTCATTACTGTGAAGTTCTACAGTAGATTGTTAGTTACTGTGAGTTCTACAGTACTCTGTTCGTTACTGTGATTTTTTACAGCACTATGTTCATTACTGTGATTTTCTACAGTAGATTGTTAGTTACTGTGAGTTCTACAGTACTCTGTTCGTTACTGTGTTTTTTTACAGTAGATTGTTCGTTACTGTGATTTTTTACAGTAGATTGTTCGTTACTGTGATTTTTTACAGTAGATTGTTCGTTACTGTGATTTTTTAAAGTACTTTGTCGGGTACTGTGATTTTCTACAGTACCTTTTTGGTTACTGTGTTTTTATACAGTAAACGAGTTATTACTGTGATTTTCACAGTAAAACTTTGACTACAGTAATATTTGGTTGAATTCACAGTATTTTACTGGGAAATAGTATACAGTAAGTTACTGCTCACATACACAGTAAATTACTGTGGATTTCACAGCCGTTTTTTACAGTGCACTCCACTCTCACCAACTGCCTCACTGACATTAAATCATGGATGCAAACCAACTTCCTCAAACTGAACTGTGATAAATCTGACATGATCATCATCGGTCCCAAATCCCTCACTAAAACCGGTCACAACTTCTGCCTCACCATCGACAACTCCACTCTGTCTCCCTCCCCACACATCCGCAACCTTGGAGTCATGTTCGACAGCAACCTCTCCTTTGAACACCACGTCAAACAAATCACCAGAACTGCCTTTTTCCACTTAAAAAACATGGCCCGTCTCCGCCCATCACTCTCCTCATCTGCTGCTGAAACTCTGATCCACGCCTTCATCACCTCCAGAATTGACTACTGCAACAGCATTCTTCACGGCACATCATCCAAAATCCTAAATAAACTCCAGTACATTCAGAACTCTGCTGCTCGCCTGCTCACCAGCACCCACTCCCGTGACCACATCACCCCTATTCTCCAGAACCTCCACTGGCTCCCCATCCCACAACGGATCCAATACAATATCCTTCTCCTCAATGATAAAGCCCTCCACAATCAGGCCCCCTCCTACCTCACCGACCTGCTTCACCACCACACTCCATCCCGTCGGCTCCGCTCCTCTGATGCCAACCTCCTGTCTCTTCCACTCAGGACCAAGCACCGGACATGGGGTGACAGAGCCTTCTCCAGAGCTGCCCCCTCCCTCTGGAACTCTCTCCCCAAACATATCCGAGACTGCACTGACCTCTCCACATCTCAAATCAAAACCCACCTGTTCAAAACTGCTTTTAATGTGTTACCACTATTGTGTATTTTATGTTTTTAGTGTATTGCTTTTATATATAATGATTTTAATGTAAAGTGTCTTTGAGTTTTATGAAAAGCGCTATATAAATAAAATGTATTATTATTATTATTAAGAAAATATAGTATCGTGGGTTTCTTGGTTGACATCACTTCACACCTGAATGAACTGAATTTAAAGCTGCAGGACAACTCAGTTAAATACATTTATAAAGTACTTTATTTTAAGGGCCACATTTTCCTAAAGCTTTCTGTTCTGTTCTGTTTTTATCCAGCTCTTATTTTACTTGAGATGAGAGAACATTCATTTATTATCAGAGTATGTATTATTTATAATTCATCCAGTTCAATTTGAAATTGGACAATAAATATTGTTGAGATATTATTCAATTTAACTTTCTTCATTTGATTTGACAGTTGCTACATACACACGTTAATACAACTGTTGGCTACTTTAATATACATCATAGCGCAAGTTAGACATTATTGTGTATTGTATTGTAACCCTTTGAGGAGGGAATTCTCTCTAACTGGACCTCGTTGAACTTTGCTATATTATACTGCAGGGTATTTAAATACAGTAGTGATTTGTCAGAGAATAACTAAGGAGCATCATCTGTAGACCTCAGGGTTTAAAACTAGACTTAAAGAAACAGTTACTGGGAACAAAGTAAAGAAATGATAACATATTACATTTTATTAATTTAGCATGGTACACGAGAGGGTTCACTGTTTTTTAGTATTTTGTAGAAAATGTATTATTTGCTAACAATGCATCAAACATGTAGCCGATCACCTCACTCATTTTGTGTGGCTGGGGAGAGAGAGGAGGGCAGTAACCCGAGTTTCCCAAACTGCAAAGCTGTCATACAGAAATCTGTGTGGTAGGAGGTGAGATCATATGTGCAGAGATGACGCCGCAATAGAAGGCAGATCTCCTGCACCATGGCACCCATTCCGCTGTCCGGGATGGTGTGGCCTAAGAGATTCAATGTGTTTTCTGCTAATGTTAGTGTACATTAGACTCCTTTCTCCAGAGACTTTCGATGATTCTGAAAGCGTCTCTTCACAGCACATGTATTTTTCTTTACAATGTTGCTCGTTAATTTGTCAGAGCTGGCGATCGAGAACAAGGTTAATCTATCACATGATTAGCTTTTTGATAACGTAATCAATCATGATAATACAAATAATAGTAATAATAACAATCATAAAAATCTTTATTCATAGAGCACTTTTCAAACGTTACAAAGTTCTTCACAAAGGCACGAGATTGTGGCGGTTAAATTCATATTTCATATTATGTATATAAATGGACCAGTGAAGAACTTTGGACAGGTTATGAACCTGAAATATCATTTTCAAAGTCCAGTACAAACGTTGATATTGACTCCATGGTTAACCTGGACTTGGTTATTCTGATACTTAAGCTGCTTATGTTTGGTGGCGTGAAGCAAAACTTACTCTAACACACTGTTTGCTTTCGGGACGAATGAGCAGACTGCACCATTGAGTGAACTGTGGGGGAGAAATGATGTCCTCTTCACCGGGGCCAAACATTCAGGAGAGTAGCTTAAAGGTAAGGCATAAGTCCATTAGTAATATGTCCATGGGACCAACTTGTTCTGAAGGTTAAGGTTACCACTAACCACTGTACAAAGATGGGGCAGTACCATTGTCTTTATTGTGTGCTGTGACTGTCACCTTCTTCTATTATACGGCATCCAAGTAAATGATCTCTGAGGGAAGTGTGTGTGTCCTGCTCTGGCAGCTTTTACAATCTTCTAAGTTTGCATCCCTGAGTTAAAGTTATGAAAGTGTTCCTATTTCCTCTCTGTGATTAGCACAGTTTTGGAGAAGATGGGCCTGCAGCGGAGGGTAACTCCCTTGCAAGCAAAAAATAAACGGAACAATTTGAAAAAAGTTTGTGCATGTGTGTTACAAGTTAATGAACACTGAAATGTATTTTGCTGCAGTTGTTCTGTTAACTGCCATGATTAATTTCCTCTGCCTTACAACTGCAAGTGCATTAATAATAATAATAATAATACATTTTATTTATATAGTGCTTTAAAAGGCACTCAAAGACACTTTACATGTTAAAAACAGAAACAATAGAAGCATTTATAATAAGAACAAAATATACAGTAAGAAAAAAAAAGAAAAGAAAAAAAAATAAACATGAAAAGAAAGAAAGAAAACATACATGACTGACTTTAGAGGTTAAAAGCAGATTTGAATAGGTGAGTTTTAAGTGCAGTTTTGAAAGTGGCGAGTGACGAAGAATGTCTGAGGTGTTGGGGCAGGGAGTTCCAGAGGGAGGGGGCAGCAACGGAGAAGGCCCTGTCCCCCCAGGTCCGATGCTTGGACAGAGTAGGGGGGGTAAGGAGGTTGGCGTCGGCAGATCTGAGGTTGCGGTTGGGAATGTGATGGTACAGGAGGTCCGAAAGGTATGAAGGGGCAAGGTTGTGGAGGGCTTTGTAGGTGATGAGGAGGAGCTTGAACTGGATTCTTTGCTGTATGGGGAGCCAGTGGAGGTTTTGAAGGACTGGGGTGATGTGGTCTCTGGTGCGGGAGTGGGAGAGCAGACTGAGTTCTGGATGTATTGTAGTTTATTGATGATTTTGGTGGGTGAGCCGTACAGGATGCTGTTGCAGTAGTCCAGTCGAGAGGTGATGAAGGCGTGGATGAGTGTTTCAGCGGCTGCGGAGGAGAGGGAGGGACGGAGACGTCTGATGTTTTTGAGATGAAAGAAGGCGGTTTTTGTGATCTGATTGACATGGCGTTCATATGAGAGAGTTCGATCGAAAATGATCCCGAGGTTACGGACATGTGTGGAGGCAGGAACAGTGATGCCATCAATGCAGAGGGAGAAGTTGTGGTGGGAATTGTTTAATGATTTGGGGCCGATAATGAGGACTTCAGATTTGTCGGTGTTGAGTTTGAGGAAGTTGGCTTGCATCCAGGTTTTTATATCTGTGAGGCAGTTGGTGATGGTGGAGTGGATGGTGGGGGTGATGGATTTGGTGGAGATGTAGAGCTGGGTGTCGTCAGCATAGCAGTGGTACTGGAGACCATGGTGGCGTATGATGTCACCAAGGGGGAGCAGGTAGAGGATGAAGAGGAGGGGACCGAGTACTGAACCTTGGGGGACATCTTGAGAGACTGGGGCTGTGTCAGACTTGAATTTGTTGATGCTGATGAACTGTTCACGGTCGGAGAGGTATGATTTAAACCAGGAGAGGGCTGTGCCAGTGATGTGGAGGGAGGACTCGAGACGTGAATGGAGGATGGAGTGGTTGATGGTGTCGAAGGCTGCGCTGAGGTCGAGCAGTATCAGGATGTTGAGGGAGTGTTCATCAGAGGAGAGGAGGAGATCGTTGGTGACTTTGATGAGGGCAGTTTCTGTGCTGTGATGAGATCTGAATCCGGATTGAAATGGTTCATACAGTTGGTTTGAGTCCAGGTGAGTTTTCAGTTGATGGGCAACAATGCGTTCCAGTATTTTAGACAGAAAAGGGAGATTGGAGATGGGTCTGTAGTTGTTGTGAATGTCGGGGTCAAGGCCAGGTTTTTTGAGGATGGGTGTGACTGAGGCGAGTTTGAGGGCGGGAGGGACGGAGCCAGTAGACAGGGAGGAGTTGATGACAGAGAGGAGGTGCGGGCGGAGGGCCGGGAGACAGGCCATAACTAAAGTGGAAGGGATAGGGTCGAGGTCACAGGTCGGAGTCTTCATGCCAGAGAGTGATTTATTGAGATCCGAGGGGGAGATGAGAGAGAATCGGAAGAGTGACCGGTCAGTTAGTGGAGGATTTGCAGATACAGGGTTGGACAAAGCGGGGCTGGAAGTGGCCAGTTGGTTGTAGATGGTGTCGATTTTAGCTTTGTAGAACGTCAGAAAGGAGTTGCATTTCTCTGCTGTGGAGGAGTGGGAGAGATTGTCCATAGGTTTGAGGAGTTTGTTTATTGTGGAGAAGAGGACCTTGGGGTTGGTGGAACCAGAGGGGATGATGCCAGAGTAGTAGGTGGAGCGAGCAGAGTTTAGAGCCAGTTTGTATTGCTGTATGTGTTCCTTGTACGCCAGGGTGTGAACTGTGAGGCCGGTTATTTTGGAGAGTCGCTCTAGTCTGCGTTTCCGGGATTTCATGAGAGTTCAGGGGTGAACCAGGGAGCAGTGTGGGTGAATGAGGCAGTTCTGGTTTTGAGAGGGGCAAGCTGATCAAGGCAGGAGGATAGTGTGTTATTGTAGAGGTTGACCAGGTCTGAGGGGGAGGGGCTAAGGGAGGGGGAGAGTGTGGAGAATTTTTCAGTGAGACAGGCTGACAGGGATGAAGGGCAGACAGACTTGATATTTCGGAGAGTGATGGTGCGCGTGAGTTTGGGTTCTGGGATTGGGATGTCGATCTCCATGATGATGGCTAGATGGTCGGAGATGGTGAGGTCATAGCCGGAGAGGTGGTTGATGGTGATTTCAGTGGAGCAGACCAGGTCCAGGATGTGCCCGCGGTTGTGGGTGGGGAAGTCGATGTGTTGAGTGAAGTTGAAGCATTTAAGCAGGTCCAGAAATTCGGTGGCAGTTTTACAGTCTGAGGAGTCGATGTGGATGTTGAAATCACCAAGCAACAGGATGGAAGATGAGACAGAGCAGAGCTGGGTGAGGAATTCTGATAGGTCAGAGAGGAAGGCAGGGTTGGGTTTGGGGGGGCGGTAGATAATTGCAATGACCAGGGGTTTAGGACCAGAGAGTTTGAATGTGAGCTGTTCAAAGGAGGGTGGACTGTCGAGGTTAGTCAGTCTGGTCTTGATATGTTGGCGGTGAAGAGCGGCAATTCCTCCACCGCGGCCATCAGGGCGTGGTTTATCCAGGTAATGATATCCAGTTGGGGTGGTTTGATTGAGTGCGTAGTAATCCAGGTGTTTTTGCCAAGTTTCAGTGAGACAGAGGATATCAAGGTTGTTGTCAGTGATGAATTCATTGATGATTGGTAGGTACATATATACATATATATATGAAATGTAACTTCTGCATTTAACCCATCCCTAGCTTATTGGGAGCAGTGGGCTGTTGAGAAGCGCCCGGGGAGCAGTGAGGGGTTCAGTGTCTTGCTCAGGGACACTTCGGCACAGGATGGAGCGGTTGACGGACGACCCTCTCTACCTAATGAGCCACGGCCGCCCCCCGATAATGCAATAACAAACATCAGTTAGAATATAAGTCATTTTTGAGTGGAAACGCTAGCTGAATTCACAGTATTGCACATAGGAAACATTGATATTAAACACTTAAGTTGATATTGCACATGAGTGGATAGTCTGTTTGATTTGTACTGAGATCCGTGTTAAAGGTAAAGTGTGACAGCAGGAACCTCTCTGTCACACACCACAGGTGAAGCAGGAGCCTGCATGTTCAATTCAGCTGAAAAATGTACCAGAAGCAGCCGCTGTCACATCATTATTATAGAGAAAGTGCATTCAGATTCTCAAAACACAACGTTATGCGTCAGGGTCAAGGAAAAGTGGTGAGGAAAAGAAATATGGAGGCTTTTTATTGATTCAACCAGAAACGGATCATAATAACGTGTTTGGTTGTTGGCCTACTTAGCACTTCCGCTGGCTAAAATCCAAGATGACGACGGCCAAAATGTTGAACTCGAGGCTTTAAAACGGCAGTTTACAAACCAATGAGGGACGTCATGGTGACTCATCCGCTCCTCTTTATAGACTCAATCAGCCAGTATATCATCGTTAGACAGGAACTCATGTGACTAGCATTCCTCATGTAATGATGATATGTAAGGGTAATGTAATGAACGCAAATCTATGTGGTGGGTTGAATTTTCTGGACTTAACTCTGAACAATACATAAAAAAGAAATTGGCTCAGACAATTCATTAAAGACTTCGAGCGCGCCTCAAAGTCCGTGAGTCCGTCAGGGTGCAGAGTGGGATTGGGCCGTAACATCTGTTGCTATCAACCAGCTGCTGCTGTGCAGTATCAGAAAACTCGGTACCTGGTAACGGTGTTACACCCCAACTGGTTTTCAAATCTACTGCTTTCCCTTCCGTGAGAGTTGTGTTCACGGAACAGTAGCAACTGTTTTCTGCCTCTGTCGCCAGATTCACAAACATATTGCTGGAGATCTATAAACCACATCTCGTATGCATTGTGGGGATTACGATTGCATAAGTGAGCACTACATCACAGACACATATGAAGAAATACCTTGAAGAAAATACATTTATGGAAAGATCGCAACAACCTGGATTCGATCTCTATCGAGCACAATTGTAATATATCTATAGACGGTCGCGCTACGCAATTATCAATCTTCCACTAGCTTCACCATCTCCACAGCATTTCACCAGCTGTCTGCACATGCTGGGTCGCCCGTCTGCCCCCCCTCACACACAGATGGAGCAGGACACACACACTCAGGGTACATCCCAAGTCTCTTAATTGCATCCCCGTTTCCCTCACTTGGGTCCTTTCCTTGCGTCTTAGTCCCTCCCACCAGGGATACATGGAGGAAACCATGCGAGGAGAGAGGAATGAGGAAATATGTTTTAAGAGACATGAGACGTCCTTTCCTCAGTTGCGTCATGTGAAGCGACGTCTGTTTCTGATGAGGGTGGCTGATGATCACAGCTGATCAGCTGTCACTCGGCTTTAACAGCTGGAGAGACTTTTGATAAGTTTGTGTCTGTTCACATGATCACTGTACTTAATAACAGTAACTAATAATACTAATAACTAATAGACACACAGTAATCACACTGTACTTAATAATAGTAACTAATAATACTAATAACTAATAAAGACACAGTAATCACCACTGTACTTAATAATAGTAACTAATAATACTAATAACTAATAAAGACACACAGTAATCAACACTGTACTTAATAACAGTAACTAATAATACCAACTAATAAAGACACACAGTAATCACACTGTACTTAATAACAGTAACTAATAATACTAATAACTAATAAAGACACACAGTAATCACCACTGTACTTAATAACAGTAACTAATAATACTAATAACTAATAAAGACACACAGTAATCACCACTGTACTTAATAACAGTAACTAATAATACTAATAACTAATAAAGACACACAGTAATCACCACTGTACTTAATAACAGTAACTAATAATACTAATAACTAATAAAGACACACAGTAATCACCACTGTACTTAATAATAGTAACTAATAATACTAATAACTAATAAAGACACACAGTAATCACCACTGTACTTAATAACAGTAACTAATAATACTAATAACTAATAAAGACACACAGTAATCACCACTGTACTTAATAATAGTAACTAATAATACTAATAACTAATAAAGACACACAGTAATCACCACTGTACTTAATAATAGTAACTAATAATACTAATAACTAATAAAGACACACAGTAATCACCACTGTACTTAATAACAGTAACTAATAATACCAACTAATAAAGACACAGTAATCACACTGTACTTAATAACAGTAACTAATAATACTAATAACTAATAAAGACACACAGTAATCACCACTGTACTTAATAACAGTAACTAATAATACTAATAACTAATAAAGACACACAGTAATCACACTGTACTTAATAATAGTAACTAATAATACTAATAACTAATAAAGACACACAGTAATCACACTGTACTTAATAATAGTAACTAATAATACTAATAACTAATAAAGACACACAGTAATCACCACTGTCCTTAATAACAGTAACTAATAATACTAACTAATAAAGACACACAGTAATCACACTGTACTTAATAATAGTAACTAATAATACTAATAACTAATAAAGACACACAGTAATCACACTGTACTTAATAACAGTAACTAATAATACTAATAACTAATAAAGACACACAGTAATCACACTGTACTTAATAATAGTAACTAATAATACTAATAACTAATAAAGACACACAGTAATCACCACTGTACTTAATAACAATAACTAATAATACTAACTAATAAAGACACAGTAATCACCACTGTACTTAATAATAGTAACTAATAATACTAATAACTAATAAAGATACACAGTAATCACCACTGTACTTAATAATAGTAACTAATAATACTAATAACTAATAAAGACACACATTAATCACACTGTACTTAATAACAGTAACTAATAATACTAATAACTAATAAAGATACACAGTAATCACCACTGTACTTAATAATAGTAACTAATAATACTAATAACTAATAAAGACACACAGTAATCACCACTGTACTTAATAATAGTAACTAATAATACTAATAACTAATAAAGACACACAGTAATCACACTGTACTTAATAATAGTAACTAATAATACTAATAACTAATAAAGACACACAGTAATCACCACTGTCCTTAATAACAGTAACTAATAATACTAACTAATAAAGACACACAGTAATCACACTGTACTTAATAATAGTAACTAATAATACTAATAACTAATAAAGACACACAGTAATCACACTGTACTTAATAACAGTAACTAATAATACTAATAACTAATAAAGACACACAGTAATCACACTGTACTTAATAATAGTAACTAATAATACTAATAACTAATAAAGACACACAGTAATCACCACTGTACTTAATAACAATAACTAATAATACTAACTAATAAAGACACAGTAATCACCACTGTACTTAATAACAGTAACTAATAATACTAATAACTAATAAAGATACACAGTAATCACCACTGTACTTAATAATAGTAACTAATAATACTAATAACTAATAAAGACACACATTAATCACACTGTACTTAATAACAGTAACTAATAATACTAATAACTAATAAAGATACACAGTAATCACCACTGTACTTAATAATAGTAACTAATAATACTAATAACTAATAAAGACACACAGTAATCACCACTGTACTTAATAACAGTAACTAATAATACTAATAACTAATAAAGACACACAGTAATCACCACTGTACTTAATAATAGTAACTAATAATACTAATAACTAATAAAGACACACAGTAATCACCACTGTACTTAATAATAGTAACTAATAATACTAATAACTAATAAAGACACACAGTAATCACCACTGTACTTAATAATAGTAACTAATAATACTAATAACTAATAAAGACACACAGTAATCACCACTGTACTTAATAATAGTAACTAATAATACTAATAACTAATAAAGATACACAGTAATCACCACTGTACTTAATAATAGTAACTAATAATACTAATAACTAATAAAGACACACAGTAATCACCACTGTAGAGGTGTTTCTCTCTGTAGTCTGTTAACAAACTGTGTCCTGTGTTCTGTTCATAAGCACAGGATCCATTTCTACCAGCGGAATGCGATCGTCTTATTTATGAATTATTTGCGTCTGTACGTTTTGAAATTCAGATTATGACGTCATTATTAAATAACCCAGAATATGATTATTGTTTCTCTTAAATGATAAAACTCATCAAACACTCAGGAATGAACAGCCTCACGTGACTGAATGAAATGATGATAAATGATGTAAAAAGTGTTTCGTCTCTCCAGCTCTCTCTCTCTCTATAAATATATATATATATATATATATATATATATATATATATATATATATATATATATATATATATATATATATATAAAGTGTTTCGTCTCCCCAGTTCCCTCTGACTTTAATTGTTTCCATAATAAAAGTTCAGATCATGAAAACACAAATCTTTCTAATAGATGTAGAAAGTTGTTTGTGGTCCTTTTGTTGTTCAGTCTACAATGAACATTTATTTAAACCAGATGTTGAATCAGAAAACGAATCAAATATAAAGCTTGAGTTTAATCTGTGATCTGTCTTCACTGTTTACGTGTTGAAAAAATCTCATCAGTCCGATCGGCTGCAGCGTCCAATCACATGACTGATGAACAATGAGGGGGCGTGTCGGCCGTTAAAAGACTTCCTGTAAGTCTGTTCTCGTGGTTCCTCGCTCATGGCTCCTCGGCGATCCCTCCTCTCTCCTCGATCCTCGATCCTCAGAGCTAAATAAGAGCTTTGGGACGGCCGTCAATATGGAGGCGCAGAACAACTTCCGGTTCAAGCGAGGAGCGAAGAGCGAGGAAACGAGAATTAAGAGACTTGGGATGTACCCTCAGTCAGCGATGTTGCTCTCCCATGTAGTAACATCATTTCATCCTCTCCATCTGCAGATACACCACACCAACAGCAGAGGGAGCCAGAGCTGTGTGCTGCTGAGCCCGCTGACACAAAAGCAATCACAGAGGTGGACAATAAAGCCATGATGATGAAGGGAGAAATACAAAGCGACGAGCTGACTTCACCCCTAACACCTGATTTGTCCACCTCAAACTCCAGCAGGGGCTCAGCGGTACCACCTGGCTCCCCAGGACGGCCGGAACCACACGCACACCCCCGCACATTTAGGAAATTGCAGGACTGGTCGCTGGAGGTACGGAACACGACCCTGATCATAGGGGACTCGAACCTCTCCCGTATCCCAACATTCAGACACCCACACATTCAGATAGACAGTTACCTCGAAGCCACCTTCCATCATATCAATGCCAAACTCAACGGGGCAGAAAGAGGCGAGAGCCTGTGCCCCTCACCTGACCGTCCTGTTGGGAACCGAATTCAGACACTATTTCACCAGAAATAACAGTTAATCCATAAAACCTTACAAACACCTACACAATGGCGCCCCCTGACACATGCACAACCCAACATTAGTCAGGAACATAAACACATTATCAAATCACTAGGTAACAGCAAACACATTAAACCAGGAGATAAAGGGGGACAAATAGTTTTACAAGACAGATATAACTACATTTTAGAAGTTAACAGACAGTTAACAGCACATATTATAGACCGCTTACACACATTTCACAACTCATAAGAAACATCACACATACCCTATATCATAACAAACATATCAATGCAAGACAAGAAATATCTGGATGGTCCAGATGAGCCCAGGCCTCGCCTCTTACCTCCTCCCCAACATCCATAAGCCTCCTGAGACTTGGACCGTCCCCTCTGTTGTGACAGTCGGCCGTCCCATCGTCAGCGACCGTGACTCTGAATCATATAGAACAACAGAATACATCGACCATTTCATCAACCCACTTTACAAACTTCACCCCATTTATCTCAAGGACACATGAATTTGTTAACAAAATAAAAGACCCAGTCACCTTCCTCTTTTCAATGTAGACTCCCTATACACCAGCATAGAAACACCACTCGGCCTTGTAGCCATTCAGAACATCTCTAATAAACATCCAGACCAGACAGTGTAATGTTACAGTTACTTCAGATCACACTCACCAGGAACGATTTTGAGTTTAACAGCAAACACTATCTCCAGCTGTGTGGGCGTGCAATGGGCCGTAAATACTCAGCATCGTATGCTGACATCTACCTGACACACTGGGAAGAAACGGCATTCCTTAAAACCCAAGCCTAACCCCTCCTGTATTTCTGGTACCTGGACGACACCTTCGGCCTTTGGAACAACACAGAACAGGATTTCCACACATTTTTGGATACACTCAATTCACATCAGCCCAGAATCAAACACAAGCACAACATACAGAAACACACGGTCGAGTTCCTTGATACACGGGTCTTCTTCCGGGACTCCAGCGACCAGCAAAAAAACACTGGCCACAAAGGTATACTTCAAGGACACTGACCGCTACGCACTCCTTCACAAGTCCAGCTACCACCCCGAGCACACGTACAGAGGTCTCATCAAGTCCCAGCTGATCCGCTTTCACAGAATCTGCACCTTCTTGGGGCATGTAGAGGAGCTGCCACCAGCACCCTCTTTGGTGCGTTGAGGCTCAGGGGGTACTTGAAGCGCTTCCTTAGAAGTATCAAGGCGGGGGTCGGCGGCACCTTTAGCGGCAACAAGCCGTAATGCGGCTGTCTGGCCTGTCCCTTGTCCCCATGACAATTTTAACCTGCACTGTAAAAAAAATTCTGTGTAATATACGGTAAATTACCGGCAGCTGTGGTTGCCAGAACTTCACCGTAAAAAATAAAGTGAGAATGTATAATACATCACGGTATATCTTTTTTGCAACCGTAGATTTCACAGTTGAGAACAGTTTTTTGTTTACGGTAAATTACTATAAAAAACAGAGATTTCATAAACCTGTTTAAGGTAATATGCAATTTAACGGTAAATTACCGGCAGCTGTGGTTGCCAGAACTTCACCGTAAAAAATAAAGTGAGAATGTATAATACATCACGGTATATATTTTTTGCAACCGTAGATTTCACAGTTGAGAACTGTTTTTGGTTTACGGTAAATTACTATAAAAAACAAGAGATTTCATAAACCTGTTTACGGTAATATGCAATTTAACGGTAAATTACCGGCAGCTGTGGTTGCCAGAAATTCACCGTAAAAAATAAAGTGAGAATGTATAATACATCACGGTATATATTTTTTGCAACCGTAGATTTCACAGTTGAGAACTGTTTTTGGTTTACGGTAAATTACTATAAAAAATAAGAGATTTCATAAACCTGTTTACGGTAATATGCAATTTAACGGTAAATTACTGGCAGCTGTGGTTGCCAGAACTTCACCGTAAAAAATGAAGTGAGAATGTATAATACATCACGGTATATTATTTTTGCAACCGTAGATTTCACAGTTGAGAACTGTTTTTTGTTTACGGTAAATTACTATAAAAAAAACAGATTTCATAAACCTGTTTACGGTAATTTGCTTTAGAAATAACAGCCATGTTATAAACGTGTTTACGGTAAATAACCTTATAAACAGCAACTATATTGTGAAGCTAATTACAGTTTTTCTCAGTAAAAAACACAGTACAACTGTATGATACATTACGGCATTTTATTGAAAAATGCAACTTAACGGTAAATTACCGGCAGCTGTGGTTGCCAGAACTTTACCGTAAAAAATATAGTGACAATGTATAAGACATCACGGTACAAAAATACGGTACAACATAGAACGTAATACAATTGGTTGGCATAGATTTCAGTCAACTTCTGATTATTGTAAATTACAAAGGAAATATCAAATAAAGCAGATTGTAAATCAAGGTACAGACCATCATTGATATACCTTAAGAAACTAACATTCTCTGTGAAAAACAGGTTGAACTGATACAATATCTTGTACAATATACTCACAAAGCAGTGTTGAGATCTTGAAGAAACAGCATGTGTCCATATATATATGAAGGATAACCATGAATAAACATGAAAGGATTAGCCACTTGCCCTGAGTTGATCAAGAGTAATGAGTCACTGAGTCCAGACTTGACTGAAGAGGGCACTCAACATGGTATAGCGTCTCACATGGACATGAAGTTCAGGAAGCTGGAACATGAAGCGTGTATTTTCACCAGTTCTGCTTGAGGACTCGTATGTTGACCATCAGGTATTCACTGTGGACTGGAATGATCCTCTCTGCACCCAAAAACAGAAACAAAGGCAAAGTTAGATTGATGCAGTGCTTCAACATGATGCCTACAGAAACATTTACTGCCTTCTGCTGTTAAACTGAGCTCCAATGACCTAGAAGAAACCAGCACTTTATACTTAATAAAAAATAATAGTGTCACAGATTATTTTATTTTTTTTAAATATCAATAACGTTTATTTGTAAATTTTGAGTTGTTTGTTTATTATTCTCACTTTAACAGATAAAAATAAACAAGTGAGATGGGAACATTTTTCATTTAGTTGCATAATAATTGTGCACACATATATATTCTCCTAAGAAAGCCAAAACCTCACTTTTACTTTATTAAATATTCAGGTTTGAGGTTTATAACATTTTGGATTGACCGAGAGCTCTGTAGTTGTTCAATACAATTAATACTCAAAAATACAACTTGCCTTTTAATTGTGCACACAGTGTAAAGACAATCATCATGTTTGATACAACCAGGGTATCTGCACATCTTATTAATTCCATCAATTCTACATTTTTTGTTTTAATTTTTTTAATTCAATGACTTTTAAGACCTTTTAAATATCTCTAAAATCAATTACATTACTGTTGCAAAATAAATAGAGAAACTAGAATACAGTAAGCTGTATCCTGTTGTTGAGTTGTATTGCATTTGAATAACTGAGCTATTCAGTGTACAATAGCTAATATAACTGCCTTCTCGTTAACAAAAATCAAACTGTATGGCGGAGACCCAGTTCAATAGGAAACAATGACCCCCAGCATTTACCATCAAATAAACATAAGAGTGCACTGTAGGGCCCACTTGGGTGCAAAGACACAGGTGCAAACCCCTTTTGGGTGGATTTTGGAAAGATAGTACACAGAATTAATGACATTTTACTGCTACGTGAAACGTAATGTAAGGGGGATATCAGTTCAGAGCACTAAAAAACAAATAGTACTAATACAAAACTATATTCCAGTGGTTTCATCTATGTTTGCATGAAGCGGTTGGCTCAGACCGTGCACCTGAGGATGATTGATTGAGTGAAGTTTGAGTTGCACCTATCGCACTGCTTACCTCTAATTAGCCTTGACAAGACTGGTGTCTGAGTCATTGGGTCCAGACTTGACTGAAGACAGGTGGGACAGAGTCTCATACAGACAGGGTATGCTGTTCAGGAAACTGGAACTTTAGGCAGGTGTTGTCATAATTTCTGCTTGAAGACTCACAAGTCAATCTGGTGTTCGCTGTGGGCTAGCATGATCTTCCAGCCAGAAAAAAAGACAACATAGAAAACATTAACAATACTAACAATAATAATAACAGTAACATCACCAATAATATAACTTTATATAGCACTTACACAGTTGCAAAATGGTTCTCATACTTCACACAAAAAACAATCAAACTATAAAAACACAAAACATTAAAGAGGGTAAAACAGAACAAACTTACCAAAGGGTAAACAAAGAGTAGGGTTAAAGATTTCATAAAACGGTCAAGCTACAAATATGATTCATGAATAAGAAATAGCCATAATACGTATGGTATGTCAATAAAGTCAAAATAAATTCACAGTATGTCAAAAAAGGTTATTCTGGCAAGAAGTTAAAATCACATTGGATCATGAAATGCCTAGTTTTATGCAGTACTTAACATCAACAATACATGCATACACTGTTTGAACATGAAATGGCTAAACAGTGCTTACAAAAATAGAAGACCCTAAAGCCTTCTCTTGTTAAATGAACATACATTGAACTTTACAACAACTTACCTCTGTTTATCCTTGACAACACTTGTATGTATCCGATCATAAGGTTACACTAGTAGGACAGCAAAGAGGGTGATGAGGTCCATCTGAAGTACAACCGCTGGTAGTCGTAATCACACCTGAAAGAAAGAATAAAGAGAAAAAAGACAAGGGGTGGACATACATCCTCTTAAGTGAAAGATGAAATCATGTCAAGCATCAACTTTTACTCTTTTCAATGCAAAGGTTGCAAATTAAAATGAAATGGCTAAATTCACACTCAAAAATAAAAACAGTGCCTCACCTGGTTTAGCCCGTACCACATATTGTTATCGCAGCAACAAAGGTTTGATTCCCGTTGGGCCATGTGTTGCAGATCATCCCCTCTCACTCCACTGTGGTCCCTGTCTCTCTACTTCTGCTGTCCAATAAAACACGAATGACAAAAAAATCATCTTTAAAAGTAAAAAAAACAACTGCTTGCTTTGGGCATTTAAATGGATTAAAATCCCACCGTTTTCCTGGTTGTCATAAAAGCCAGCAAGTTGTTCCCATCCAAGTCCACAACCACTAGAGTTTGAATGCAATGTCTGAAAGGTGGCAGGAGCAAATTAATTCAATGTTGCAAGATTAGAGTAAATTGTCTTAATTATCTGCACAAACTGCTCTTGTACCAATTAAAATGTTCAGATATTTGTTAGATATGTGTACAATTTACTTACTTTAAAGGAGATTCTTCTTAGCAATGCCACCTGCCTTCGACCTAGAAGTTTCACAAAAGCACTGGAACAAATTGTCTTTCTTTTGACAGACATTCAAGTATTTCAAAGAATTGAATACTGACTTGAACTTTACTCCTTCCACATCTGGTTTATCTTGGGTCTGGAGGCGATCAACAGCAGAGTTGTAGCTGTCAATGGTGCGCTCTGCTCCGCACAGATTTGGATCGTCACCCTGAAATTCAGATCGGATTATTAGGCAGTACCTACAGAAATATTGCGAGTGACTGAAATTTTCAGTGAAGGCACCAATGCCATGAGAGCCCAAATTATGTCCTGCAATGCAATATAAGGTTATTTTGACTACTGTTTCATCTGATACTACGATCCCGTTCTCCTCCAAATCCTTCAAGTCTGTTAGTAATTCAGAGAACACAAATGTTTTGAAATCTTTCTCTCTACACAATAAAACAAGTGACATGTGGTTTGTGTCAGACCTTACATGAACTGGCAAATTATCATCAGATACATAGACAGCTAATATTTTATGTATTGTCTTTGCAGAGCCTAAAGGGTTAAAGTCTCTTTCACAGGCACATAATATGAAAACATATCAGTCCTGTTCTCATCTCGTCCTAAAAACATTTTCTTAGGCTCCACATAGTTGAACCCTTTTTTGAAAGACTGAGCTCTTGAGTATGCTGTCCTCATTGGCCCTCTATGACATGCAGAGAAAAGATCAAATTCTCAAAGACTCACAAACTTTGCTGATGTCCTCATCTGATATTGGTGTGTCATTTTTAAACAGTGAAGTTAGTTTGGTCCAAGCAGGTAGTAGAAACTGTCCCTGCAATTTCAAGTAGAATAAACAGAGAAAAAGATCACTGAAGTTTTCAGAAATATCCATATCACCTTTATCTGTGCTGGTCTCTATAACATTTTCTGAGTCATGCAGGTGAGGGCCACAGTCATGTGATTCAGTTGGAACAGCTGATGACTGAGGAGAAGCAGATTCTCTGTACATGTCACTAATACTGCTGTCTGCTATTTGTGTCTCCGTGGCATGTGGGCAGTAAATGAAGATCTGACCGTGAAAACATTTGACCATCCACTCACTTTAATAATTAGCTACTTTGTGTCTGGACATGTGCTTTCAAATAACGCCATAGCCATTTATGAGCGGTAACGTTAACAGACATGGCGCACTTATGAGCGGTAACGTTAACAGACATAGCACATTTATGAGCAGTAACGTTAACAGACAGTTTATAAGCGGTAACGTTAACAGACAGTTTATAAGCGGTAAAGTTAACAGCCGTCCCAACAGTAACGTTAGCTTAGCTGTAACGTTAGCTGATAGGTTACCATTATGCCTCTGGTAGAAATGAGCCTTATAGCTCCATATCTAACAAAGGTCTGCTTGCAACCAGCTTCAACGCACTTAAATAAACAACGTGGTTCATCACTATGAAGTTTGCAATGAAGCACATAACCCCTCGATGTTTTAGCTTTAACTGACTTGCCACAGAAATGACAACTAAACATTTTCCTAGCAAACCTTTGGTAAAGTAAGCTAGCTAATGTTTAACACAGAAACCCATAACCCATGTTACATCCACGAAAAGTAAACTCTCAACTCATTTAGATAGCTAAGTGAACTTACTATTAACGTTGAATGACTCGTTTTTGCAAGGGCGACACAAAACTGCAGAAAACAAAGCCTCAAATTCAAATGTAACGTTAGCTAGCTGACATGCTTACCTTCAGAAGAAGTGTTGTGTTTCCAGGAGTCAGGCCGTTGATCATCAGTAACGTGCTGCCTGAGCGCGCAGAAAAGGCGCTGAAATGAGTTCAAAAGTTCAGCCTCCAACCGTTGCTTTTTTTAAATTGTTGTGTAGGTCTGATCACTGCCGCCTCCGTCCGTCCGTCCCTCTCTCTCTCTCTCTCACTCTCTCTCTCTCTCTCTGTCTGTCTGTCTCTCTGTGTTCCCACCACATTTGGTCAGGTTATTCACTGAGACAGGCACCTGTTGGTCTTAAAGTGTCATGAGGGAATCGCTAAACAGTGAAACAGTATGATCATATAGGGTGCACTGCACACACATTAGGAATAGATGTCACAGGGTGCCTTGAAACTGTCGCGAGATCTGCACCTGCAAGCACCTGCAATGTTACAAAATACTAACCAACAGAGATCAAAAGAGAGGTGGGGGATGGGGTGAGGGGTGAGATGCAACTTATGCTCTGCAAAAAAGGATTACAAAACAAGGAAAACGTATGGAAGGTTACTCTCTACTGCTTTGAATAAGCAGACTAGTTTGCATCTAGCACTTATTGTTTTGTTTGTTGGTTAAATATTAGTTCTGACTGTTGAAACTGACAATGTCTTTCAAAAATTACAGTGTTGGCCTTCAAATTTATCTTATGGTATATTTACATTATTAGCACAATGGTTCGTACATTTAACCGTGACAAAATGTATTTCTTTTTACTAATAGTACCTGCAAAAACTGCAGTGTTATATTTTATATATTATAGTGTATTTACAAAAACAGCACAATGGTTAGTGCATTTAACCTTGACAAAATGTCTTTTTTACAAATAATGAATGCAAGCAACATTGATCGGGCCCTCGCACCTTCACGCACGTCGAGGGTACTAGCAGGACTCTAGTTGCCGCGGCCGTGCTTTCTGTGACCATGAGACACTGCGTGCACGAGTTAGACAATATTTCCTGCGTGTACCAGTGGCGTAGCAAGATCATTTTGCCAGGTCTTAAGCCTCGAATGTTTTGAGTTCAGCTCTGAATACAATCATAAATGTAAGCCTGTAATGATCGACAAAAAAACAAATGTTTTTTGAATGCGCTTCAGTGTTTGTAACATAAAAGACTGTCAAAGTAAATGCAGGTGTCCAAACCGACTGTTTGTTTGTGGTGCAGCTAGCTCTGACAATCACTGCTGAGTGACTCAAAGCGGAAAGAGTCGAGGAGAAATGGCAGAATGTATAGTTCCATGTGGAAAAAAACAAACCGAAAGGTGATCCCATGTGGTCTAATCTATATCATGAATTAGGTTAACGTGACTTCAGACGGGGCTGCTCCGTAGGTCTGCTAACGTCGCTGGACACGCTGCTCGCTAATCGCTCCAATAACAGCTGCTTCCTCTGCAGAAATGCAGACTTTAACTGAACAACAGCTGCTAGTAAAGACAACGTGGGTGTTTATGTCATCGTTTCTAAACGTATGCGTTTACGACTGTCCACAAGAAGAGGTAACTCTGGAGTTTTCAAACAAGTCTACAACATATTAAAAAAGCAGGGCTCTGACATCTTTAGAAGTAAAAGTTGGTCTGATCTCACCAAGAGTACAACAGGGTGTACGCCTTAAGGACGTGTACACCATGCTGAGGTCTGAGTGTCATACAGGCAAAAATCTTTTCTAGATAATCTAGAGGAATTCTGTTCAGGTGACCTCATTGTAGGCCTAGTCCACAATGTGTGTCCAGAATCTGTGGGTTCTGGGACCCATATTTGAGAGATTATGGCCATTCTTGCATATGTCAAAAAATCCACTCAGGGAATAAGGCATCAATTAAGCCCTTTGGGGCTGTTTTTGGGGACCTTAACTTGCAGCTACGAAGTCCAGATTATAGGTAGGTAATGGTGACGAGCCCCTCTTTGAAGGAGAAAAGGAGTCAAATCTCTACCCTGATTTAGAGTATAAAAAGTTAGAGAAAAGACTGGTGAAAACTGGTGCCATCTGGTTCGAATCATCTCTGTTGGGTGCATTTGAAAACACTTGTAAATGGCTTATTGTCCTAATATTCACATATGATGGACAAAAGAGGACCCTCTTAAAGGCTCAATTGGATTCAAGTCATTAGCATGCTGCTAACAGAAGTTAGCTTTCCCAAGGGTCTGCAGAGATCTTGCTTTAGATCCTGCATTACGTTATCACAGGGGAATGATTAATACAAAATTCAGGCAGTTTCAACCTTTCACTAAGATTTAATGGCCCGTTTCTCACTTGCCAAAAAAAGCCGAAAAATAAGGCTATATGCCTCAATTTTGACCTTTGGGGCTGTGTTTGGGTACCTTAACTTGCAGCTACGACCGTAAAATTTGGGGGAATTCATATTCACTAGCCCCTCTTTAAACAGGAAAAGGATTCAAATTTCTACTTTGATTTAAAGTGTAAAAATTGAGAGAAAAGACTGGTGAAGGCCATTTCGGATCATAAGTACCATTGGGTTAGAATCCTTTCTGTTGGGTGAAATAAACAGTCAATTTTCAACTTTTCGCACCATTTAATCTGTGGGAAAAGGTGGAATGACTGTGAAAGTTTCAGGGTCCTAGCCCATTGTTTTCTATGGGTATGTAGGCCGAATTGGGTAAAAAATCCATAGTTCACTATGGGAAAAGTGTTTGGAATTACCAATTGATTTTCATACCACTTGATCTCTGGCCAAAGGTCGATTGACTGTGAAAATTTCAGGGTCCTAGCCCATTGTTTCCTATGGGTAATTAGGCCGAATTAGGTCAAAAATCCATAGTTCACTATGGGAAAAGTGTTTGGAATTACCGATTGATTTTCATACCACTTGATCTCTGGCCAAAGGTCGATTGACTGTGAAAATTTCAGGGTCCTAGCCCATTGTTTCCTATGGGTAATTAGGCCGAATTAGGTCAAAAATCCATAGTTCACTATGGGAAAAGTGTTTGGAATTTCCCATTGATTTTCATCCCACTTAATGAATGGGCAGAGGTCGATTGACTGTGAAAATTTCAGCCTCCTAGTCCATTGTTTTCTGGGCGTATTTAGGCCGAATATGGTCAAAAATCCATAGTTCACTACGCAAAAAGTGTTTGGAATTTTCCATTGATTTTCAAACCACTTAATGAATGGGCAAAGTTCGAATTCATCCACCCCCGTCGCCTTGCCAGCAAGGAGCTTTTTGAATACCTTAGCGGCCTCCACCAGGGATATGGGTAATAGATAATATTTGCAGAAGTTGCAGAGTTGGCTGTTAGCTATATTATGGTGTATATCTGTAATTAGTACAATGGTCCGTACATTTAACAGTAAACAAATATATTTTTTTAAAGTAATTAATGCAAAAATCACGGTATGGATTTTTGTTCATATTACGGTGTATTTCCTTTACCAGTACAATGTTTAGTACCTTTAACAGTGACAAACTGAATATTTTACGAATAATAAATGCAAAACATACGAGGCTGCCTGTTTAATGTATAATGCGTCATATCTCCATTGGCAGCACAGTGGTCCGTACATTTAACAGTAACCAAATGTATTTTTTAAAAGAAATAAATGCAAAAATTACGGTATGGATTTTTCTTTCATATTACGGTGTATTTCCGTTACCAGTACAATGTTTAGTACATTTAACAGTGACAAACTGATGTTTTTACAAATAATAAATGCAAAAAATACGGGGCTGGCTGTTGAATATATGATGCGTTTTACCTCCATTGGCAGCACAATGGGCCGTACATTTAACAGTAACCAAATGTATGTTTTAAAAGTAATAAATGCAAAAATCACGGTATGGATGTTTGTTCATATTACGGTGTATTACCGTTACCAGTACAATGTTTAGTACATTTAACAGTGACAAACTGATTTTTTTACGAATAATAAATGCGAAAAATACGGGGCTGGCTGTTGACTGTATGATGCGTTTTACCTCCATTGGCAGAGCAATGGTCCGTACATTTAACATTAACCAAATGTATTTTTAAAAAGTAATAAATGCAAAAATTACGGTATGGATTTTTCTTTCATATTACGGTGTATTTCCGTTATCAGTACAATGTTTAGTACATTTAACAGTGACAAAATGTATTTTATACGAATAATAAATGCAAAACATACGAGGCTGCCTGTTTAATGTATAATGCGTCATATCTCCATTGGCAGCACAGTGGTCCGTACATTTAACAGTAACCAAATGTATTTTTTAAAAGAAATAAATGCAAAAATTACGGTATGGATTTTTCTTTCATATTACGGTGTATTTCCGTTACCAGTACAATGTTTAGTACATTTAACAGTGACAAACTGATGTTTTTACAAATAATAAATGCAAAAAATACGGGGCTGGCTGTTGACTGTATGATGCGTTTTACCTCCATTGGCAGAGCAATGGTCCGTACATTTAACATTAACCAAATGTATTTTTAAAAAGTAATAAATGCAAAAATTACGGTATGGATTTTTCTTTCATATTACGGTGTATTTCCGTTATCAGTACAATGTTTAGTACATTTAACAGTGACAAAATGTATTTTATACGAATAATAAATGCAAAACATACGAGGCTGCCTGTTTAATGTATAATGCGTCATATCTCCATTGGCAGCACAGTGGTCCGTACATTTAACAGTAACCAAATGTATTTTTTAAAAGAAATAAATGCAAAAATTACGGTATGGATTTTTCTTTCATATTACGGTGTATTTCCGTTACCAGTACAATGTTTAGTACATTTAACAGTGACAAACTGATGTTTTTACAAATAATAAATGCAAAAAATACGGGGCTGGCTGTTGAATATATGATGCGTTTTACCTCCATTGGCAGCACAATGGGCCGTACATTTAACTGTAACCAAATGTATGTTTTAAAAGTAATAAATGCAAAAATCACGGTATGGATGTTTGTTCATATTACGGTGTATTACCGTTACCAGTACAATGTTTAGTACATTTAACAGTGACAAACTGATTTTTTTACGAATAATAAATGCAAAAAATACGGGGCTGGCTGTTGACTGTATGATGCGTTTTACCTCCATTGGCAGAGCAATGGTCCGTACATTTAACATTAACCAAATGTATTTTTAAAAAGTAATAAATGCAAAAATTACGGTATGGATTTTTCTTTCATATTACGGTGTATTTCCGTTATCAGTACAATGTTTAGTACATTTAACAGTGACAAAATGTATTTTATACAAGAAATACATGCACAAATTATTGTTTTGGCTGATATATAGATTTACGGTGTTTCACTGTCAGATAAACTGAATATAACCGATTTACAATTTACGGTCTCTTACTGTTGTGATTTAACAGTTTTTCACTGTAAAATTCACTGACTTTTCTTACAGTGTGGGAACAGTGGGAACGGTATAGCGTCCTGTATGCACATTTTAAATTCCCCAGCTCACACAACGTACAGAGTGGGCCTGGAGAGTAACAGACATTGGAGCACAGCGCAGCGGAGAGCAGTGGGGAGGAAATGGATACACCGAATAAGTACAATAGATCCCCTAAAGAACAGGCGCCTCTGTGATCAGAGTCGAGCGGGCGCTAAAAGGGACTACTCTCCCCTTCACCTATGCTTTAATGAGCCAGGCTATAAGTCACACATTTTTCAACGCCGGACCCGACACGGGCCGGAAAACCAGAACTGCAACTCGAAATATGAGAAAGAAAAGAACAACACACATAAGAAATGGCATCAGTGAGAGCAAGGAGTGTCCTAGCGTGAGGTAGTGATGGTGTGAGGTGGTGCTGGTTCCCAGCACCAGAATTAAAAACCCTCAAGCCCCTAACCCGTCACAGTAGTGTCCACTGGGGCCCGTAATAGTAGTGTCCACTGGGGTCCAAATACCTTACGCCACTGCAGGGTGCCCATCACAGCTTTGAAGGACAGGTTCACATTTTTTCCAGGCAGTCTTTAAACATTATACTTACATCTCTATGTGGAGATTGAACATGTTATTGGTCACTGCAAAGTGTCCTCCTGTCAATAGTGGCTGTGAAGAAATCCCTCAAGTAAAAAGACAAATACCTGATTGGGGACAATCTAATTTGGACTGTAGTTTTGGAACTTTTTCATGCCGCTTGTGTTTGCAGGACTGTGTGCATTGATTATATTCATCCACATTGCTCTGGTCCAGGTCTCCCCCCCCCCCAGGAGACTCTGCAGGGGCGTAAATACAGACAGTGCTGGCAGTGTGGTTGCAATAAAAATGTTGCCATCGAAAAGTCATACCCCTCTCGGTAATGGTTTTCAGTTTTTATTTGGGTAAAATAGTGAGTAGTAATCTATCACAAATACAGTTATCTACATTATCAAGGCTGCATGCGTTCCCTGTGCTGTTGTACCTCTACCCTCTCCAGTAACTCTGCCCTGGTGTAGCTGCCCCTGCCCTTGAGAGGAAGTGCTGAAAAGCTCCGGTCCCGGCAGCAGAAGGGCGAGGCCTCTAGCCTAAGGACTGATGCTCTTGCTGCCTCTTAGCCTAGGATTATGTACTGTCTTGTTTTTTATGTTTTCATGTTAATAAAACTCATGGATTTGATTGTGTTGAAGGTGTCTTCTTTGGTGGATTTGGGTCAGTGATAGAGTGTTGTTCGCCACAAAGGGCTGCTATAAGGGTGGGGCGTAACAAACTATACCGTAACCAACTGAGCTTAAATTAATATTTTCTTTCTTTGGTACTTTTGTTATATACAGATATGCAATGATTGCTAGGTAATATGTATGATGTTGTCCATAGCCAAGTCTCTATTTGATCATGGGACAGCATAACATACAACAGCTGGTGCAAAATATCTCACGATTGACAAACTTCTTCATTAAAGTGTGTGTGTGTGTGTGTGTGTGTGTGTGTGTGTTTTGAGGTTTTCCTTGTTGGAATGAGGGGTGAACCAATAGGCAAATATTTGGCAGAAGAAGGAAGTCATATTGACCACTAACATAAACAACACTGTATATGAGTAATGATTCATGTGTCAGTTGATATAGCCTCTCTCTCAGACGTTCCATCCTTCTCTCTTGTCTCTTCAGACATTCCTACACAACACCATCTGTTTCATTTAGGCAGTGCCGGATTGATCAGATTATTACATTTGTTCAGTTGATGTGGCAGTGTTTCACATTATAAAATCTCATTCTTTACATCTCAATTATGAAGCAAAGGCACTGCTGCATTCACATAGGACATGCCCACTCAGCATCTCTTATCCAAAGCACTCTTACAATTTGCATCCAGAAAATGATGCTGCATCATTGTTCTGTCATTGATACTGATGAGATATCGGCTATAATCACTATGCAATCTCCCTCTGTGTTTAATTCTATGCTACAGAGATTACAGCCATAATTCCAAACATTAAGGCGCTAAATTCGACATTTAGAGCATAAATATAGCAGCAAACAACTGTTATTTATGTAAAGATATAGTGTAGTAATGTCTACTTGAGCACATAATCAAGTCTCTTTCCCTCTATGTTTGATGTAATCAAAGCTAGTCTGGGCATGTTAGTGCATGTTGGTACATGTGAGCGTGCCCCACTGGTTAACTCACAGCCACCGCTTCACACTGCTCTTACAGGGTAGTTAGCTGTTAACGCTGTCCCGACCCTCCAGTTCCCCCTCAGCTAAACGCTGTTAGCCCTTTCAGCACTGTTGCTGTCATTTGCAATGTAAGCATTGTTCACTGCTAGCTGTCGACAGGCCGCGTGGAGGCAAGAGACATTCTCCCAATCTTGTATTATGCACCTGGAGGTATACTGCTGTGCTGTACTCTCACGTGGATCCACTTCCCTTTGAAAGGTAGCACAGGTAACAGGTCGGGCTTATCTGATCGTATATGCTACAGCTACAGTGGAGCTGGAGGTTTTGCTGTGTTCTGATTGCTGATAATGTTCTTTCTCAGTTTTTTAACATTCAAAGTAATCAGAAAGTTATGACAGAGAAGAAAATCTAAACAGCAGTGAAGTTTTCTTTGTGTTTTTTGCCGAAGGTTTGAAATGTCATTTTATTTTCCTGCGGTTCAGGAAAGTCTCTTCTTTGTGGTCTTTTTACAAATTCCCCCCTTAGGATGAATAAAGTACATATCTATCTATCTATCTGTCTTCCATTGGCATTGAAAGGCTTTTCTTCAATGTTAATAGTTTTCAGAATAGTGTGGTTGAATGGGGAAACTACTGTATGTAGCTGAATGAGGTGTCCATTGTTGAGGTTTTTAGATTTGCAGTCTTTTTATTGTTAAGTTGTGGTGAAGACATCTTTATTGTGCTGTTAACCTCTATTGTACCATTGTTTCCAAAACTGTTCAAGCAAGATGTATTGATTACAGTTACGAGCAGTGTAACGTACACAGAAGTCAAGTTTATTTCTATAGCACATTTCATAAGACAGACTTAATAATGCAAGTTTGGTATTTTGAACAGACAGTAGTGCAAGAGTCAAAGACAGATACAATCCTCCTGCTCAGGATCTCGGCAGCATTTTGCTCTTTGGCAACTTTAGTCAAATATTCTTGTAGGAAAAATAAACATGATTGTGTGACATTGTACGAACACTGAACAAACACTTTAACTTGCTTGTCCTTTGTCTATTTGCAGGTGTTTTCTCACATTTTTTTATTTACTTACACAATAATTTGACACATAAAGCACAATTATTGAAACTGACACTCCGAGAGCAAAACCTCAGCTCAAGTCTCAAAGCTCTAAACACATTTTCTGCTTTGAATCCAATTTGCAATTCAACATGGCAGTCTGTGCAACACACTGCACACAGTTCTCTACATAAACATTTCAAAACACTACCATTCAAGGTAGGTGGTAGAGTACCTAACCCTAACCCTGTGCCTACAGTGTATGAATGGTTATGAATGTTAGATAGTCCTGATGGGCAGGTGGCACCTTGCATGGTAGCCCTGTCATCAGTGTATGAATGGGTGTGAATGGGTGAATGATGACATGTAGTGTTAAAGCGCTTTGAGTGGTCGGAAGACTAGAAAAGAGAAATACAAGTACAGTCCATTTACCATTTAAAAAAAATAAAAAAGTGTATTATTTGTCTCCATGGATTATTTTGTGTATTTATCTATATTCTATTTAGAATATACTCTGATCTGACATTCAGTACAAAATATAAACTTTGGAAATGCATTGGTGTATTGATTGATTTTACGTAGAGGAGAGAAATAAATATCAGTGTAAAGTACAACTCTCTCTAGTCAATATATTTACATGCATCAATCTAACAATATGGCTGATTATCAGGACCAATGCAGGAGGAAGGACAAGGGTCCAGATATAACCACGATCCATGGAAACCTATGAGGAGAGAAAGACTCCGGGGAAGAAGCAAAGTCAGTAATGTACATTAATGAGATATGAATTCATACAGGAGATAGAATTGTGTGTAGTGTGTTGACACAACGAACCCTGTTTTGAAAATCGTGCTTAAGCAATCATAGAAAAACTGTAATTTGCAGTGTGTAGGAATCTTTGACTTTTGATATATGGATGTGTCTTGTGTGGGATGAGCTTAGAGTGATATTGAAATAAGAAATAGCCTAACTAACTGACTGACTACATCCATATTATATATAGAAAGATTGTAGTGTTTGGTGTGTTGGATTCATGTATTCTGTTGATTGATATTTAGCTTTACAAATAGTAAAACATGAAAAATAATGAGAGCTCTACATCCTGACGGATGGTATGGGGCTGGATTTAGGACTCATACCTATGTTGAATCAGATGAAGTCTATCAAAATATCATAGATGTCCTCAATACATATATATTTGGAAGCCTTTTTCATTTTGTAATTTCTTTTGAATGCATTTCTTTTGCTTTTCTTTTTGCAAATGTCTGCCATTCAGGTAATTCTGTAGTTTATGTCCCCTGTTACGTATAAGTAAGCAGCCAGACAGGCAGATATCAAGACATATTTCCAATCATTAAAACAATCATTTAGTCATCATTCACTTGATCATTTATTTATATTAAATCAGCGGTGAAGCTTTTATTGTGAAAGTTAAAACGCGTTGATTCCGGTCTGGTGCTGTAGCCTGCCGTCTTTTGACTCAGATGGATCATCAGGTGGCAGTTCATCTATTATGCTCGCAGCCTGATCAAACTGGTCCCAGATCAGCCGGGGGTCGGGTTTCAGCACCGCGGTCAGCTCCGAGCCCAGCCTCTTCCTGTCCCCAGGCGGCGGAGCACCAACACAGTTTCCTCCTGCTGTCCCTCCCGGCAACCCCTCCCCCTTAACATCGGCTCTCGTGATAAACCCCTCCTATGTGTCACTGCTTCACGTGAAAGGCTTGGAAATCACGCAACCAACCAGACTCTACAACACTTTCCTTTTTTTTCTGGCTGCGACTGACTCGTCTGACAGCAGCTTTTCTTCTTCTTCAGAGCTGCTCGTCAGTCCGGTTTTGCGTCTCCACAGCTGCTTCCCCCGGGTCTCTCCCTCTGTGGCTGGCTCTGAAGCTGATCGGCATCTTTTTCTACTTTTGCAGTTTTACCTTTGCAGCAGCAGGTAGCCGTTATTCTCCACCCAAGCCTCGGCCAGCATGTTGGACCCGTCTTCGAGCGAGGAGGAAGGGGATGAGATAGTGGAGGTGGAGCGCAAAGAGGTGGCGGCCCCGAAGAGCCTCGGAGGAGCCCGGTTGTCACCGGGTCGATCCTCCGACGGGGGGCTCCAGCCCCGGGGCCGAGGGAGCGGTGGCGGCGGTGGCCGACCCTCCAGCCCCAGCCCGTCGGTGGGCAGCGACAAGGAGAAGGAGGACCTGGAGAAGATGCAGAGAGAGGAGGAGAGGAAGAAGAGACTCCAGCTGTATGTGTTTGTGATGCGCTGCATCGCCTATCCGTTCAACGCAAAGCAACCTACTGACATGGCGAGGAGGCAGCAGAAGGTAAGATCCGTCGGACGAACGAGAAACTTAAAACCTGTGTTTTAAATACATCGTCCATTTCTGGAGGGCAACACTGAGACACATGACACCAACTGTTGCTTCCACAGTCGCACCGTGTCGCTGCTCGCCTTTTGGTCGAATATTTAAGAATGCAGAAATATAACTCAGTTCACCTTATAGCCAGTAGGATATTTCACACATGATGATCCAAACCTAAACACTTTTATTAGAGAAGGTAGTGGACTGCGATGGATGGAGTGCAGTGTGAAATGATAGTTACACCACCTCACTGTACGTAAAGCATCAGCAGCACATTTCCACTTGATGTCTCTTTTGATTGAAAATATATTTCTTCACTCCCTCTACCCGACACCCTGGAATGATGATGCCAGAAAGGTTTAAAAAGACACCATGAAATGTGCTAAATCCAAAGTAAAGAGAGACATGGTTGGCAACATAAAGGAGCGGCTGAAGGATGGCATTATAGCATAGATGTCGCTGTAGTAGCCCTTGCATATGTGCACAGCTTCTGGGCACAGACGCACCAGTCCCCCTCCCCTCCTGCTACTCTCCAGCACAGCTCTTATTAGAACAATCTGTTGCACAGGAGAAATTGATCCTCCACAGCCTCACCACTGAATGACATCCTCTATAGGGGAAGACTGTTTCGTCTCACTGTCAGCTTTAATGTGGTCCTTCAGTGATATCCCCATACCTACCACACCCTGAGGTATTTTAGACCAATAATTGGTTTGGTTGTAAAAGAAAAAACATAAAACAGGACATGTTTAAAGATATACTGTGTCTTTGTTGTAGGTTTGTTTCTGACCTGGGAGTCTGCAGGCCCCCTGTGGTATAGCAGGCCTTTGAAGATGGCAAGGCTCTGAAGGCGTCAGTGCGCTTGAAGTCATTGTAGAGAAGGAGAAGCGTGATGATCATTCAAATACTGGGGATAATGATCTTGAAGTCATAATCACACAAAACATGATGGAAGTAGTCGTGAAATGAATAAAGACCTATCTGTACTAGAACCTTGTGAATTCAATGACAGTACAGGGTCTGTCTACGGCTTGTCTTCACCAGTCGCGTAGTGAAAGCAGCTGCAGACCTCCATCAGCATCTACACCCATCGACCTCTTCAGCCAGTGTTGTCGTGCGGTACTCAGACAGGTTTTACTGTGACTCAGCCTAATACATTGTCACAGTAAGTTGGAAGAAAGGTACTTTGGTTTGCAGTTGAGGGTGCAAAACGCAATCCGTAACAAGGCAGCTGAAGCTCATCTTTTACGCCAGATACCCATGAGACGACTGAAACATGTCCGCTGTGTCCACTGGATGCGGCTACGTTGAGCTCTGACTGCAATGTGGCTCTAGCACGTTTCGGCCAAGATACCAATGTGCACTGGAAGCATACAAGGACGTAGTGCTGGGCGGTATACCGGTATACCGGTTTTAATTTCTCGTATGATATCAATTTTTCGCACAGCCGAAACAACTGCTGTCGCTCTTCAACAGGCAGCAGAATATATTGTTCGCCGCTAAGAGCGCTACGGTCTGAGCTAGTTATCTTAAGGGTATTGAGAGGGACCTCTAATCATGGTTCTAACTTTATAACAACAATTAATAACCCACAACTAATGCTCTTTAACAGGGCAAAACACCACGACACAACAGTTTGTGACACTAATAATTGTACATTTATAAAATTACACCGCCGAATGGCATGCAGGGTACAGCTCGCTAGCCCGCTAGCACAACAGTCTGCTAACAGCTAGAAGAAGCTCCGTCGCTACATTAAAGAATAGAAAAGAGAGACCAGAGATGCACCAATACAATTTGTGCCCAAGAGAGGAGCTGTGTCTGCTGTTTGGAGGTTTTTGTTTTTAAAAAATCCGATGTAGATCAAAAGACGATATATTGTAAAGTTTGTCGAGCCGCTGTTATTGCCTCTGGTGGCAACACTAGCAATTTACTCCATCACCTCAGCCCGAAAACATGTGTTGGAATACGAAGAGTGTATGCGATTACGGTCCTCGGATGCTTTTTTGGGTATTTTGGTCAGACACATATGCAACGCTGATTACCGTAATATGTGTGGTATTTGTTATAAATGTACGTTGGTACATAGAGGGTGATAAGAAGCTGTACCTGGAGGGACTTAGGACCCAGGGGAATGTAGGTGAAGGAAACAGGAAGTGAAGGAAACAGGAGGTGACGGAAGACACGCCACACAAACAGCTGTTCTCCGCTCGCTGGCCAGTTAGCCGGCGGTTCTTGTGTTAGTTTTCGGTGTTAATTAATTAATGCGTTAACGCGGAAAAAAAAAATACAGTGATATACCGTGAAACCGCCAGAATCTTACAAAATACCGTGATACACATTTTTGGTCATACCGCCCAGCACTACAAGGACGGTGGCACAGACATGAGATGATGTGGAATCGTGACTAAGGAAACGTTTGGGTATTTTATACTCCGTTCGGGTTACTCCATGCGGCAAACCAATATTTTCAAAGCTCCTCAAAGTTCCACATTTTCTGCTCCCATCAGTGTCTGCGTAATTATAAAATGTTGGATGTGCACGGACAGGCGGAAACCTGCAGTAGGGAACCCCCGCCAAGGGCCGTGTCTGATGGTGTGATGTAGTTTTGGCCATGCGGACACTCATTACTCTTGCGGATCCAGCAAAGTTCTACTTCCTGCAGCCACGTGAGGGTCCGCTATAGAGTCCACGTGTTATAAATGTTGTCATCAGAGGGTGCATGCATAGGCCCTGTGCGGATGTCTACGTACTGGCAATTTGTTGGGACGTCCGCGTGGACACTACGCTACAAGTGGAAACATTCCCCAATGCTGCACTTTACACTATCTACCCTTAGTAGAAGTGTCATGCAAAACCAGGTTCTCATATCAGGTGAACAGATCGTGAGAGTCTTTATTAACACGCACAGGTTCTGCTTGAGGAAATTATGATTATTATTACTGTGGCAGCTACTTATTGAAATCAAAGAAAAAAAATCAATGTATCTGTGTGTTATTCTGTCTGAAATAATTCAATCCATCCTCCAATAATTCAATCCATCCTGTATTGATTCTGCTGTTCAAGTCAAGAAGAAAAAGCAGGATACTCTCCCAGTAAAGGGCCTATCTTTAGATTGAAACATATCTTCAAAAGTGAAAGCTACAAAAGGAATTTGAAAGATGTCATACAACTAGAAATAGAGCATATACAGTTTATGCAGAGGAGGCTCTTTTAATGAATGATTCTTTGTCAAAGTCAGCAGATAGAAACAGCTGTAATGTCACAGACAACAATCAGTGCTGTCCGTGTTTCTGAAACAACAGCTTGTCACTTACTGAATGAGCTGTAGCCAGGGCTACTGTTTTGCTCACAGCTGCAGTATTTTGTAAATCCACAGACGCATCCTGTGGTGACTATGATTTAGATTGTTATTGCTTGTTTGTGTTTGTTTTCGTAAACTTTTTGTGGTCTATGCGTTTATTTATTTTTACTGAATTCTTGTTCATTCTGAACTGCATTGTTGTATAATGCTAAACATTTAGCAGGCCTAACGTGCAAGCCCCCCTCAGCTCCCCCAATCACAATGCTGTGCCATCGCTGCTCTCAGCACATAAGCCAAAAAGAGACTTAACTTTTGTACGTAAGTTAAAGTTATATACGTAAGTGAAAGTTATATACGTAATTCAAAGATACGTACGTAAGTTAAAGTTACGTACGTAAGTTAAAGTTACGTACTTAAGTTAAAGTTACGTACGTAAGTTAAAGTTACGTACGTAAGTTAAAGTTACGTATGTAAGTTAAAGTTATATATGTAAGTTAATTACCCCCTTGGATCAGCCAGGCTCCACCCTACTTCACCCTATACCTCCAGTCTCTATGCTAAGCTAAGCTAATCGTCTTCTTTCTCCAGCCCAATATACAGACATTAAAGTGATATTGATTTTCCTTTCTAAGTCCCGACAAGTGAGTTATTAAACCTGTATTCCATGTCAATTCCATTAATATAAAAATATCAAATGTATCGTCATAGCTAACTAGCTAGCGGTAGTTACCTGTTTGTGTCCTGCTAGCAGTGGCGCTTGATGACAGTAATGATGACAGTCAGTCAATGGTTTGATCACGTTGTAAATATGGATGTATTCACTGATTTGTTTATACTATACATATAATCCAACTAGTAAAGATGGCATTCACCAATTACAATCAGACTTAACAGGAGCACTTGTTTGCTTAATGATCCATTATTTCTATCAGCATGTATTACGTTGCCTGATTAAGGTCCAGGGGATGAGGGGAGTAACAGTGTAAATAAACCCAGGGAAAAGAGTCATAGGCAATGGATGGATAAACTAAATAGTGAAAATACTTTCTTAAAAAGGAAAGGAAAGACACTGATTCACATAGTGAACTCAAAACACCAACATATGAACACACTAATGGGTCAGGCTACCAACACTAGCATACATGGCTTGAGCAGAGAAGATCACCGCATCAACACACACAGTTTGAACGCTGCCACTTTGCCTACCGGGCTGGGCTATCTCAATCTCCCGGCCTCGTAACCACCATGGCACTAATCGGGGATTGAGCCCAGCCGCGTACGCTCACACACTGCAGCTGCTAGGCAGGGAGAAGGGTGGCACCTGACTGGAAAATTGGGAGAGAGAGCAGTGAGAGAGCAGAGAAAAAAACACAACATGGCACGTAACAGCATATAATGATTGTGCCTTCTAAACCATTAAGTAATACAATATAACGTTAATGGAACATTCTTCCTGCAGCTACACCAGAATACAGCACAGTCAGTGAGGGAGGAGCTGGTATTAATCACGCAGACTGAGATGTCAGCCTGACATGTGATTCCTCCATCGAGGGAGAGAACACGCAGCAGCCATTACGTCTATCTGTGTCTCTATCAGAGACCAGCACACAGTTCTGATGCAATGGAGGGAACGGTGTTTTAGACTGAAAGACATCCAAGTATCTGATAGTGTGATTTTGTCACATTGGAGGAACAACAGAGCCGACCTGACAGTGTAATCACCTGGCTTGGGAAACACACTTGAAATGCTTACAAAGTTGAATGTATTTATTACAACAAAACCCATAAAATTCACCTGTGAAGTGTTAGTCTGTAGTGAAAGACACTTGTACTTTGTCAAAGCTGCTTTATGTATTCTTGATTAATAAGCTGGTCTATTATGCGTTTCATGATTGTGTTTTCATACTTTATAAATGATGGATTCCCCATGGGACATGCAACTGAAGAAAAGTGCGAACAGTGGAGATCGATATGCTTGGTTAAAATTAATAATTAAATAAGTAAATGTAAACTAATATGCAAAGCTCCTGGTTAGCTCCAGTCGTACATTTACAAATGTTTTATATCCAGCCATGTTCTCCTGAAGGAGAATGTCTTTGTTTGTTTATTTCTTACATGAATGAATGGCTGAGAGGTTTGTATTTAATAGTATATTGTTTGCATCTTGCAATAAATATTGATATGTTCTTGATCACTTTGTGTTTTGTCTGTTTGCCTTTTCTGTTGAGAAGATAACTGAGACTTTTCTGGGTTTTGAGGCACTGCTGGCCTTTCAATGTCATTAATAAATGCTTTGTAAGGCATAGATAGTCCTCACTTTAGATGAGGTCACACGAAACACTTTACTAAGGAGTAGTAACTACCTGAATTAATCATGAATGTCAGTATTAATATGCGTTTATAAAGCATATATTAACAGTCCCTAACCATTAGTGCATATCTAGATCACTATATATATAAATGCATGAATAATGTACATCTAAATAAGTTATTAATCATTTACTAACACTTTATAAATTCTTATTATCATCTACAACTCCTTAATAATTGGTTTGTAAAATATATAATACTTCATTTACAAATGGGGAATCCATCATTTATAAAGTATGAAAACACAATCACGAAACACAGACAAGCTTATTAATCAAGAATAAAACATTTATAACTGTTATGAACTGCATACTAATGAATTATTAATGTAGGAACAATGCTTTATTAATGATGAATTAAGTGTTTACTCATACTTAACTAATGCTTCATAGTGTGTAGTTATTATAAAGTGTTACCAAAACTTTTTTATGTCTAGCTGAGCTGGAAAAGTTGGATTAACGATAAAAACATGTTAAAAAGTGCAATAGGAGCGGTCTACACACATAACATGGCATCACTGTCAAGTATATATCTAAGCACGCTGTATACACTATATACTGTGATACGTTTATATCTATATGTTAGCTTTGCTGTCCTTGGTTTTAGCCATATGTCTGTTTTCTGTGTAAGTACATTGAGAGCAACGACAAACCAAATTCCCTATATGCGTTTACCGACATGGCTGATAAAGCAGATTCTGATTAAGTTTTTATTTATTTATTTTATTTTGCACAATTCAAACAATAAAATTAAAAATAAACAAACAGATAAATTAATATCACAGTGCAGGAAGAGGCAGAAAGCCAACTGGGCTTATTTGAAGCCTCCTCCTATATAATATAACAATTTTACAAAATTACAAACATAAAATAAAAAGTGAATAAGTGAATAAATTCTGATGTGCATACCCAGATGTGACTTTTATGCCAGTCAAGTTTCGGCTGCACTGGAGAGAGAAAAAATCATTACTTTCCTCAAATGAATATGTGAATGAACATAAATGTCATAATTCATTCTATGTCATTAATTCGCTTTTTTGTTTGTGCTGATTTTCTTGAAATTCTGTGAAAACATTTGGATGGAAACTCGAGCATTAATCAGCTTGAGCATCTAGCAAAGGCCTTTTCCCTGGGAACCCTCTGCTCACCGCAATCACGCTGTCTGTGACAGTAAATGGAAGAACGTCACCATGGCGACTGTACGGCTGTAGTCTGAGAAAGGGCAAATCTTCCCGCTGTCGCAGTATATCACAAAGTGAAGGAAAGAATGAAAACACAACTGCTGTAATATAATAAAAGCGCAGTACGGCCCGGTCACATAAAATATTGACATCTAATATTGCGGGTATTCAATCTAAAGCTACTCCATAGGTATCTACTGGAGGATTGCTGTTTATTCCATTGACCAAGAAAAAATTCAGTCTCTCAACAACTCCCAAAAAAAAGATTGCATACCAGTAGCTTTGGATGTAATTCTTGAATCAATGCCAAGGCTGGTGTTTCTCTTGACCGTGGTAGCAATACTCAATATGTATAATATGTAATTAGATATAGAGAGCTGAAGTGAAACCAGAACTTTTGGAGTTTGTTCCAGAAGTAAGAAAAGCTCGTTCAAAATCCAATAGACATTTGCAACTAGGTTAATAATTTTAGATCCAGTGTTAGAACAGAGCCTTTCTCGATATTATATTGTGTGTCTCGCTACATATAAGAATGGTAGTTTTTTGGAAAAAATACTATCGTCGTTTATTCAATATTTATGGTATAAGCCCTAGGCCTTCGCTGGCTAAATGTCAAAGCTCAAAAGGAGGTGATGCCATAAGCAAGTAGAGGTGTGATCGCACATTTCTGCAGGATAGTTGAGTGTCTGTGGTTAGTTCACATGATTGTAAAAACAGCAGGACACTTTAGTGTCTGCGTTTAGTTCAGATGATTGTAAAAACAGCAGGACACTTCAGTGTCTGCGGTTAGTTCACATGATTGTAAAAGCAGCAGGACACTTTAGTGTCTGCGGTTAGTTCACATGATTGTAAAAGCAGCAGGACACTTTAGTGTCTGCGGTTAGTTCACATGATTGTAAAAGCAGCAGGACACTTTAGTGTCTGCGGTTAGTTCACATGATTGTAAAAGCAGCAGGACACTTTAGTGTCTGCGGTTAGTTCACATGATTGTAAAAGCAGCAGGACACTTTAGTGTCTGCGGTTAGTTCACATGATTGTAAAAACAGCAGGACACTTTAGTGTCTGCGGTTAGTTCACATGATTGTAAAAGCAGCAGGACACTTTAGTGTCTGCGGTTAGTTCACACGATTGTAAAAGCAGCAGGACACTTTAGTGTCTGCGGTTAGTTCACACGATTGTAAAAGCAGCAGGACACTTTAGTGTCTGCGGTTAGTTCACACGATTGTAAAAGCAGCAGGACACTTTAGTGTCTGCGGTTAGTTCACACGATTGTAAAAGCAGCAGGACACTTTAGTGTCTGCGGTTAGTTCACACGATTGTAAAAGCAGCAGGACACTTTAGTGTCTGCGGTTAGTTCACATGATTGTAAAAGCAGCAGGACACTTTAGTGTCTGCGGTTAGTTCACATGATTGTAAAAACAGCAGGACACTTTAGTGTCTGTGGTTAGTTCACATGATTGTAAAAACAGCAGGACACTTTAGTGTCTGTGGTTAGTTCACATGATTGTAAAAACAGCAGGACACTTTAGTGTCTGCGGTTAGTTCACATGATTGTAAAAACAGCAGGACACTTTAGTGTCTGCGGTTAGTTCACACGATTGTAAAAGCAGCAGGACACTTTAGTGTCTGCGGTTAGTTCACACGATTGTAAAAACAGCAGGACACTTTAGTGTCTGTGGTTAGTTCACACGATTGTAAAAACAGCAGGACACTTTAGTGTCTGTGGTTAGTTCACATGATTGTAAAAACAGCAGGACACTTTAGTGTCTGTGGTTAGTTCACATGATTGTAAAAACAGCAGGACACTTTAGTGTCTGCGGTTAGTTCACACGATTGTAAAAACAGCAGGACACTTTAGTGTCTGTGGTTAGTTCACATGATTGTAAAAACAGCAGGACACTTTAGTGTCTGTGGTTAGTTCACATGATTGTAAAAACAGCAGGACACTTTAGTGTCTGCGGTTAGTTCACATGATTGTAAAAACAGCAGGACACTTTAGTGTCTGCGGTTAGTTCACACGATTGTAAAAACAGCAGGACACTTTAGTGTCTGTGGTTAGTTCACACATCTGTAAAAACAGCAGGACACTTTAGTGTCTGTGGTTAGTTCACATGATTGTAAAAACAGCAGGACACTTTAGTGTCTGTGGTTAGTTCACACATCTGTAAAAACAGCAGGACACTTTAGTGTCTGCGGTTAGTTCACATGATTGTAAAAACAGCAGGACACTTTAGTGTCTGCGGTTAGTTCACATGATTGTAAAAGCAGCAGGACACTTTAGTGTCTGCGGTTAGTTCACATGATTGTAAAAGCAGCAGGACACTTTAGTGTCTGCGGTTAGTTCACACGATTGTAAAAGCAGCAGGACACTTTAGTGTCTGCGGTTAGTTCACATGATTGTAAAAGCAGCAGGACACTTTAGTGTCTGCGGTTAGTTCACATGATTGTAAAAGCAGCAGGACACTTTAGTGTCTGCGGTTAGTTCACATGATTGTAAAAGCAGCAGGACACTTTAGTGTCTGCGGTTAGTTCACATGATTGTAAAAGCAGCAGGACACTTTAGTGTCTGCGGTTAGTTCACATGATTGTAAAAGCAGCAGGACACTTTAGTGTCTGCGGTTAGTTCACATGATTGTAAAAACAGCAGGACACTTTAGTGTCTGCGGTTAGTTCACATGATTGTAAAAGCAGCAGGACACTTTAGTGTCTGCGGTTAGTTCACATGATTGTAAAAGCAGCAGGACACTTTAGTGTCTGCGGTTAGTTCACACGATTGTAAAAGCAGCAGGACACTTTAGTGTCTGCGGTTAGTTCACATGATTGTAAAAGCAGCAGGACACTTTAGTGTCTGCGGTTAGTTCACATGATTGTAAAAGCAGCAGGACACTTTAGTGTCTGCGGTTAGTTCACATGATTGTAAAAGCAGCAGGACACTTTAGTGTCTGCGGTTAGTTCACATGATTGTAAAAACAGCAGGACACTTTAGTGTCTGTGGTTAGTTCACACATCTGTAAAAACAGCAGGACACTTTAGTGTCTGCGGTTAGTTCACATGATTGTAAAAACAGCAGGACACTTTAGTGTCTGCGGTTAGTTCACACGATTGTAAAAGCAGCAGGACACTTTAGTGTCTGCAGTTAGTTCACACATCTATAAAAACAGGACACTTTAGTGTCTGCGGTTAGTTCACATGATTGTAAAAACAGCAGGACACTTTAGTGTCTGCGGTTAGTTCACGTGATTGTAAAAACAGCAGTACACTTTAGTGTCTGTGGTTAGTTCACACATCTGTAAAAACAGCAGGACACTTTAGTGTCTGCGGTTAGTTCACATGATTGTAAAAACAGCAGGACACTTTAGTGTCTGCGGTTAGTTCACATGATTGTAAAAACAGCAGGACACTTTAGTGTCTGCGGTTAGTTCACATGATTGTAAAAGCAGCAGGACACTTTAGTGTCTGCGGTTAGTTCACACATCTATAAAAACAGGACACTTTAGTGTCTGCGGTTAGTTCACACGATTGTAAAAGCAGCAGGACACTTTAGTGTCTGCGGTTAGTTCACATGATTGTAAAAACAGCAGGACACTTTAGTGTCTGCGGTTAGTTCACATGATTGTAAAAACAGCAGGACACTTTAGTGTCTGCGGTTAGTTCACATGATTGTAAAAACAGCAGGACACTTTAGTGTCTGCGGTTAGTTCACATGATTGTAAAAACAGCAGGACACTTTAGTGTCTGCGGTTAGTTCACACATCTGTAAAAACAGCAGGACACTTTAGTGTCTGCGGTTAGTTCACATGATTGTAAAAACAGCAGGACACTTTAGTGTCTGCGGTTAGTTCACATGATTGTAAAAACAGCAGGACACTTTAGTGTCTGCGGTTAGTTCACATGATTGTAAAAGCAGCAGGACACTTTAGTGTCTGCGGTTAGTTCACACATCTATAAAAACAGGACACTTTAGTGTCTGCGGTTAGTTCACACGATTGTAAAAACAGCAGGACACTTTAGTGTCTGCGGTTAGTTCACATGATTGTAAAAACAGCAGGACACTTTAGTGTCTGCGGTTAGTTCACACGATTGTAAAAACAGCAGGACACTTTAGTGTCTGCGGTTAGTTCACACGATTGTAAAAACAGCAGGACACTTTAGTGTCTGCGGTTAGTTCACATGATTGTAAAAACAGCAGGACACTTTAGTGTCTGCGGTTAGTTCACATGATTCTAAAAACAGCAGGACACTTGAGTGTCTGCGGTTAGTTCACATGATTGTAAAAACAGCAGGACACTTTAGTGTCTGCGGTTAGTTCACATGATTGTAAAAGCAGCAGGACACTTTAGTGTCTGCGGTTAGTTCACACGATTGTAAAAACAGCAGGACACTTTAGTGTCTGCGGTTAGTTCACACGATTGTAAAAACAGCAGGACACTTTAGTGTCTGCGGTTAGTTCACACGATTGTAAAAGCAGCAGGACACTTTAGTGTCTGCGGTTAGTTCACACATCTATAAAAACAGGACACTTTAGTGTCTGCGGTTAGTTCACATGATTGTAAAAACAGGACACTTTAGTGTCTGCGGTTAGTTCACATGATTGTAAAAGCAGCAGGACACTTTAGTGTCTGCGGTTAGTTCACACGATTGTAAAAACAGCAGGACACTTTAGTGTCTGCGGTTAGTTCACACGATTGTAAAAACAGCAGGACACTTTAGTGTCTGCGGTTAGTTCACACGATTGTAAAAGCAGCAGGACACTTTAGTGTCTGCGGTTAGTTCACACGATTGTAAAAGCAGCAGGACACTTTAGTGTCTGCGGTTAGTTCACACATCTATAAAAACAGGACACTTTAGTGTCTGCGGTTAGTTCACATGATTGTAAAAACAGCAGGACACTTTAGTGTCTGCGGTTAGTTCACATGATTGTAAAAACAGCAGGACACTTTAGTGTCTGCGGTTAGTTCACATGATTGTAAAAACAGCAGGACACTTTAGTGTCTGCGGTTAGTTCACATGATTGTAAAAACAGCAGGACACTTTAGTGTCTGCGGTTAGTTCACACATCTGTAAAAACAGCAGGACACTTTAGTGTCTGCGGTTAGTTCACACATCTGTAAAAACAGCAGGACACTTTAGTGTCTGCGGTTAGTTCACACGATTGTAAAAACAGCAGGACACTTTAGTGTCTGCGGTTAGTTCACACGATTGTAAAAACAGCAGGACACTTGAGTGTCTGCGGTTAGTTCACATGATTGTAAAAACAGCAGGACACTTTAGTGTCTGCGGTTAGTTCACACATCTATAAAAACAGGACACTTTAGTGTCTGCGGTTAGTTCACATGATTGTAAAAACAGCAGGACACTTGAGTGTCTGCGGTTAGTTCACATGATTGTAAAAACAGCAGGACACTTTAGTGTCTGCGGTTAGTTCACACATCTATAAAAACAGGACACTTTAGTGTCTGCGGTTAGTTCACACGATTGTAAAAACAGCAGGACACTTTAGTGTCTGCGGTTAGTTCACATGAATGTAAAAACAGCAGGACACTTTAGTGTCTGCGGTTAGTTCACATGATTGTAAAAACAGCAGGACACTTTAGTGTCTGCGGTTAGTTCACATGATTGTAAAAACAGCAGGACACTTTAGTGTCTGCGGTTAGTTCACATGATTCTAAAAACAGCAGGACACTTTAGTGTCTGCGGTTAGTTCACATGATTGTAAAAACAGCAGGACACTTTAGTGTCTGCGGTTAGTTCACAGGATTGTAAAAGCAGCAGGACACTTGAGTGTCTGCGGTTAGTTCACACATCTATAAAAACAGGACACTTTAGTGTCTGCGGTTAGTTCACATGATTATAAAAACAGCAGGACACTTTAGTGTCTGCGGTTAGTTCACGTGATTGTAAAAACAGCAGGACACTTTAGTGTCTGCGGTTAGTTCACATGATTGTAAAAACAGCAGGACACTTGAGTGTCTGCGGTTAGTTCACATGATTGTAAAAACAGCAGGACACTTTAGTGTCTGCGGTTAGTTCACATGATTGTAAAAACAGCAGGACACTTTAGTGTCTGCGGTTAGTTCACATGATTGTAAAAGCAGCAGGACACTTTAGTGTCTGTGGTTAGTTCACACATCTGTAAAAACAGCAGGACACTAGTGTGTCTGCGGTTAGTTCACGTGATTGTAAAAACAGCAGGACACTTTAGTGTCTGTGGTTAGTTCACACATCTGTAAAAACAGCAGGACACTTTAGTGTCTGCGGTTAGTTCACATGATTGTAAAAACAGCAGGACACTTGAGTGTCTGCGGTTAGTTCACATGATTGTAAAAACAGCAGGACACTTTAGTGTCTGCGGTTAGTTCACACATCTATAAAAACAGGACACTTTAGTGTCTGCGGTTAGTTCACATGATTGTAAAAACAGCAGGACACTTTAGTGTCTGCGGTTAGTTCACATGATTGTAAAAACAGCAGGACACTTGAGTGTCTGCGGTTAGTTCACATGATTGTAAAAACAGCAGGACACTTTAGTGTCTGCGGTTAGTTCACACATCTATAAAAACAGGACACTTTAGTGTCTGCGGTTAGTTCACACGATTGTAAAAACAGCAGGACACTTTAGTGTCTGCGGTTAGTTCACATGAATGTAAAAACAGCAGGACACTTTAGTGTCTGCGGTTAGTTCACATGATTGTAAAAACAGCAGGACACTTTAGTGTCTGCGGTTAGTTCACAGGATTGTAAAAGCAGCAGGACACTTGAGTGTCTGCGGTTAGTTCACACATCTATAAAAACAGGACACTTTAGTGTCTGCGGTTAGTTCACATGATTGTAAAAACAGCAGGACACTTTAGTGTCTGCGGTTAGTTCACGTGATTGTAAAAACAGCAGGACACTTTAGTGTCTGCGGTTAGTTCACGTGATTGTAAAAACAGCAGGACACTTTAGTGTCTGCGGTTAGTTCACATGATTGTAAAAACAGCAGGACACTTGAATGTCTGCGGTTAGTTCACATGATTGTAAAAACAGCAGGACACTTTAGTGTCTGCGGTTAGTTCACATGATTGTAAAAACAGCAGGACACTTTAGTGTCTGCGGTTAGTTCACAGGATTGTAAAAGCAGCAGGACACTTGAGTGTCTGCGGTTAGTTCACATGATTGTAAAAACAGCAGGACACTTTAGTGTGTGGTTAGTTCACACATCTGTAAAAACAGCAGGACACTAGTGTGTCTGCGGTTAGTTCACGTGATTGTAAAAACAGCAGGACACTTTAGTGTCTGTGGTTAGTTCACACATCTGTAAAAACAGCAGGACACTTTAGTGTCTGCGGTTAGTTCACATGATTGTAAAAACAGCAGGACACTTTAGTGTCTGCGGTTAGTTCACACATCTATAAAAACAGGACACTTTAGTGTCTGCGGTTAGTTCACCTGATTGTAAAAACAGCAGGACACTTTAGTGTCTGCGGTTAGTTCACATGATTGTAAAAACAGCAGGACACTTTAGTGTCTGTGGTTAGTTCACACATCTGTAAAAACAGCAGGACACTAGTGTGTCTGCGGTTAGTTCACGTGATTGTAAAAACAGCAGGACACTTTAGTGTCTGTGGTTAGTTCACACATCTGTAAAAACAGCAGGACACTTTAGTGTCTGCGGTTAGTTCACATGATTGTAAAAACAGCAGGACACTTTAGTGTCTGCGGTTAGTTCACGTGATTGTAAAAACAGCAGGACACTTTAGTGTCTGCGGTTAGTTCACGTGATTGTAAAAACAGCAGGACACTTTAGTGTCTGCGGTTAGTTCACGTGATTGTAAAAACAGCAGGACACTTTAGTGTCTGTGGTTAGTTCACATGATTGTAAAAACAGCAGGACACTTTAGTGTCTACGGTTAGTTCACGTGATTGTAAAAACAGCAGGACACTTTAGTGTCTGCGGTTAGTTCACGTGATTGTAAAAACAGCAGGACACTTTAGTGTCTGCGGTTAGTTCACGTGATTGTAAAAACAGCAGGACACTTTAGTGTCTGTGGTTAGTTCACACATCTGTAAAAACAGCAGGACACTTTAGTGTCTGTGGTTAGTTCACATGATTGTAAAAACAGCAGGACACTTTAGTGTCTGCGGTTAGTTCACATGATTGTAAAAACAGCAGGACACTTTAGTGTCTGCGGTTAGTTCACGTGATTGTAAAAACAGCAGGACACTTGAGTGTCTGCGGTTAGTTCACGTGATTGTAAAAACAGCAGGACACTTGAGTGTCTGCGGTTAGTTCACGTGATTGTAAAAACAGCAGGACACTTTAGTGTCTGCGGTTAGTTCACGTGATTGTAAAAACAGCAGGACACTTTAGTGTCTGCGGTTAGTTCACATGATTGTAAAAACAGCAGGACACTTGAGTGTCTGCGGTTAGTTCACATGATTGTAAAAACAGCAGGACACTTTAGTGTCTGCGGTTAGTTCACATGATTGTAAAAACAGCAGGACACTTTAGTGTCTGCGGTTAGTTCACAGGATTGTAAAAGCAGCAGGACACTTGAGTGTCTGCGGTTAGTTCACATGATTGTAAAAACAGCAGGACACTTTAGTGTCTGTGGTTAGTTCACACATCTGTAAAAACAGCATGACACTAGTGTGTCTGCGGTTAGTTCACGTGATTGTAAAAACAGCAGGACACTTTAGTGTCTGTGGTTAGTTCACACATCTGTAAAAACAGCAGGACACTTTAGTGTCTGCGGTTAGTTCACATGATTGTAAAAACAGCAGGACACTTTAGTGTCTGCGGTTAGTTCACACATCTATAAAAACAGGACACTTTAGTGTCTGCGGTTAGTTCACCTGATTGTAAAAACAGCAGGACACTTTAGTGTCTGCGGTTAGTTCACGTGATTGTAAAAACAGCAGGACACTTTAGTGTCTGCGGTTAGTTCACGTGATTGTAAAAACAGCAGGACACTTTAGTGTCTGCGGTTAGTTCACGTGATTGTAAAAACAGCAGGACACTTTAGTGTCTGCGGTTAGTTCACGTGATTGTAAAAACAGCAGGACACTTTAGTGTCTGCGGTTAGTTCACGTGATTGTAAAAACAGCAGGACACTTTAGTGTCTATGGTTAGTTCACATGATTGTAAAAACAGCAGGACACTTTAGTGTCTGCGGTTAGTTCACGTGATTGTAAAAACAGCAGGACACTTTAGTGTCTGCGGTTAGTTCACGTGATTGTAAAAACAGCAGGACACTTTAGTGTCTGTGGTTAGTTCACACATCTGTAAAAACAGCAGGACACTTTAGTGTCTGCGGTTAGTTCACATGATTGTAAAAACAGCAGGACACTTTAGTGTCTGCGGTTAGTTCACATGATTGTAAAAACAGCAGGACACTTGAGTGTCTGCGGTTAGTTCACATGATTGTAAAAACAGCAGGACACTTGAGTGTCTGCGGTTAGTTCACATGATTGTAAAAACAGCAGGACACTTTAGTGTCTGCGGTTAGTTCACATGATTGTAAAAACAGCAGGACACTTTAGTGTCTGCGGTTAGTTCACATGATTGTAAAAACAGCAGGACACTTTAGTGTCTGCGGTTAGTTCACAGGATTGTAAAAACAGCAGGACACTTTAGTGTCTGCGGTTAGTTCACAGGATTGTAAAAACAGCAGGACACTTTAGTGTCTGCGGTTAGTTCACACGATTGTAAAAACAGCAGGACACTTTAGTGTCTGCGGTTAGTTCACACGATTGTAAAAACAGCAGGACACTTTAGTGTCTGCGGTTAGTTCACACATCTGTAAAAACAGCAGGACACTTTAGTGTCTGCGGTTAGTTCACATGATTGTAAAAACAGCAGGACACTTTAGTGTCTGCGGTTAGTTCACATGATTGTAAAAACAGCAGGACACTTTAGTGTCTGCGGTTAGTTCACATGATTGTAAAAACAGCAGGACACTTTAGTGTCTGCGGTTAGTTCACACGATTGTAAAAGCAGCAGGACACTTTAGTGTCTGCGGTTAGTTCACACATCTATAAAAACAGGACACTTTAGTGTCTGCGGTTAGTTCACATGATTGTAAAAACAGCAGGACACTTTAGTGTCTGCGGTTAGTTCACAGGATTGTAAAAACAGCAGGACACTTTAGTGTCTGCGGTTAGTTCACACATCTGTAAAAGCAGCAGGACACTAGTGTGTCTGCGGTTAGTTCACGTGATTGTAAAAACAGCAGGACACTTTAGTGTCTGCGGTTAGTTCACATGATTGTAAAAACAGCAGGACACTTTAGTGTCTGCGGTTAGTTCACGTGATTGTAAAAACAGCAGGACACTTTAGTGTCTGCGGTTAGTTCACGTGATTGTAAAAACAGCAGGACACTTTAGTGTCTGCGGTTAGTTCACACGATTGTAAAAGCAGCAGGACACTTTAGTGTCTGCGGTTAGTTCACACATCTGTAAAAACAGCAGGACACTTTAGTGTCTGCGGTTAGTTCACACATCTGTAAAAACAGCAGGACACTAGTGTGTCTGCGGTTAGTTCACGTGATTGTAAAAGCAGCAGGACACTTTAGTGTCTGTTGTTAGTTCACATGATTGTAAAAACAGCAGGACACTTGAGTGTCTGCGGTTAGTTCACACATCTATAAAAACAGGACACTTTAGTGTCTGCGGTTAGTTCACACGATTGTAAAAGCAGCAGGACACTTTAGTGTCTGCGGTTAGTTCACACATCTGTAAAAACAGCAGGACACTTTAGTGTCTGCGGTTAGTTCACACATCTGTAAAAACAGCAGGACACTAGTGTGTCTGCGGTTAGTTCACGTGATTGTAAAAGCAGCAGGACACTTTAGTGTCTGTGGTTAGTTCACATGATTGTAAAAACAGCAGGACACTTTAGTGTCTGCGGTTAGTTCACGTGATTGTAAAAACAGCAGGACACTTTAGTGTCTGCGGTTAGTTCACGTGATTGTAAAAACAGCAGGACACTTTAGTGTCTGCGGTTAGTTCACGTGATTGTAAAAACAGCAGGACACTTGAGTGTCTGCGGTTAGTTCACATGATTGTAAAAACAGCAGGACACTTTAGTGTCTGCGGTTAGTTCACATGATTGTAAAAACAGCAGGACACTTTAGTGTCTGCGGTTAGTTCACAGGATTGTAAAAACAGCAGGACACTTTAGTGTCTGCGGTTAGTTCACACATCTGTAAAAACAGCAGGACACTTTAGTGTCTGCGGTTAGTTCACACGATTGTAAAAGCAGCAGGCCACTTTAGTGTCTGCGGTTAGTTCACACATCTATAAAAACAGGACACTTTAGTGTCTGCGGTTAGTTCACACGATTGTAAAAGCAGCAGAACACTTTAGTGTCTGCGGTTAGTTCACACGAATGTAAAAGCAGCAGGACACTTTAGTGTCTGCGGTTAGTTCACGTGATTGTAAAAACAGCAGGACACTTTAGTGTCTGCGGTTAGTTCACACATCTGTAAAAACAGCAGGACACTTTAGTGTCTGAGGTTAGTTCACATGATTGTAAAAACAGCAGGACACTTTAGTGTCTGCGGTTAGTTCACACATCTGTAAAAACAGCAGGACACTTTAGTGTCTGAGGTTAGTTCACATGATTGTAAAAACAGCAGGACACTTTAGTGTCTGCGGTTAGTTCACATGATTGTAAAAGCAGCAGGACACTTTAGTGTCTGCGGTTAGTTCACATGATTGTAAAAACAGCAGGACACTTTAGTGTCTGTGGTTAGTTCACACATCTGTAAAAACAGCAGGACACTTTAGTGTCTGCGGTTAGTTCACATGATTGTAAAAACAGCAGGACACTTTAGTGTCTGCGGTTAGTTCACATGATTGTAAAAACAGCAGGACACTTTAGTGTCTGCGGTTAGTTCACATGATTGTAAAAACAGCAGGACACTTTAGTGTCTGCGGTTAGTTCACAAGATTGTAAAAACAGCAGGACACTTTAGTGTCTGCGGTTAGTTCACACATCTATAAAAACAGGACACTTTAGTGTCTGCGGTTAGTTCACATGATTGTAAAAACAGCAGGACACTTTAGTGTCTGCGGTTAGTTCACAGGATTGTAAAAACAGCAGGACACTTTAGTGTCTGCGGTTAGTTCACACATCTGTAAAAGCAGCAGGACACTAGTGTGTCTGCGGTTAGTTCACGTGATTGTAAAAACAGCAGGACACTTTAGTGTCTGCGGTTAGTTCACATGATTGTAAAAACAGCAGGACACTTTAGTGTCTGCGGTTAGTTCACATGATTGTAAAAACAGCAGGACACTTTAGTGTCTGCGGTTAGTTCACGTGATTGTAAAAACAGCAGGACACTTTAGTGTCTGCGGTTAGTTCACATGATTGTAAAAACAGCAGGACACTTTAGTGTCTGTGGTTAGTTCACATGATTGTAAAAACAGCAGGACACTTTAGTGTCTGCGGTTAGTTCACACGATTGTAAAAGCAGCAGGACACTTTAGTGTCTGCGGTTAGTTCACACATCTGTAAAAACAGCAGGACACTTTAGTGTCTGCGGTTAGTTCACACATCTGTAAAAACAGCAGGACACTAGTGTGTCTGCGGTTAGTTCACGTGATTGTAAAAGCAGCAGGACACTTTAGTGTCTGTGGTTAGTTCACATGATTGTAAAAACAGCAGGACACTTGAGTGTCTGCGGTTAGTTCACACATCTATAAAAACAGGACACTTTAGTGTCTGCGGTTAGTTCACACGATTGTAAAAGCAGCAGGACACTTTAGTGTCTGCGGTTAGTTCACACATCTGTAAAAACAGCAGGACACTTTAGTGTCTGCGGTTAGTTCACACATCTGTAAAAACAGCAGGACACTAGTGTGTCTGCGGTTAGTTCACGTGATTGTAAAAGCAGCAGGACACTTTAGTGTCTGTGGTTAGTTCACATGATTGTAAAAACAGCAGGACACTTGAGTGTCTGCGGTGAGTTCACACATCTATAAAAACAGGACACTTTAGTGTCTGCGGTTAGTTCACATGATTGTAAAAACAGCAGGACACTTTAGTGTCTGCGGTTAGTTCACGTGATTGTAAAAACAGCAGGACACTTTAGTGTCTGCGGTTAGTTCACGTGATTGTAAAAACAGCAGGACACTTGAGTGTCTGCGGTTAGTTCACGTGATTGTAAAAACAGCAGGACACTTTAGTGTCTGCGGTTAGTTCACATGATTGTAAAAACAGCAGGACACTTTAGTGTCTGCGGTTAGTTCACACATCTGTAAAAACAGCAGGACACTTTAGTGTCTGAGGTTAGTTCACATGATTGTAAAAACAGCAGGACACTTTAGTGTCTGCGGTTAGTTCACACATCTGTAAAAACAGCAGGACACTTTAGTGTCTGAGGTTAGTTCACATGATTGTAAAAACAGCAGGACACTTTAGTGTCTGCGGTTAGTTCACATGATTGTAAAAGCAGCAGGACACTTTAGTGTCTGCGGTTAGTTCACATGATTGTAAAAACAGCAGGACACTTTAGTGTCTCTGGTTAGTTCACACATCTGTAAAAACAGCAGGACACTTTAGTGTCTGCGGTTAGTTCACATGATTGTAAAAACAGCAGGACACTTTAGTGTCTGCGGTTAGTTCACATGATTGTAAAAACAGCAGGACACTTTAGTGTCTGCGGTTAGTTCACATGATTGTAAAAACAGCAGGACACTTTAGTGTCTGCGGTTAGTTCACAAGATTGTAAAAACAGCAGGACACTTTAGTGTCTGCGGTTAGTTCACACGATTGTAAAAGCAGCAGGACACTTTAGTGTCTGCGGTTAGTTCACACATCTATAAAAACAGGACACTTTAGTGTCTGCGGTTAGTTCACATGATTGTAAAAACAGGACACTTTAGTGTCTGCGGTTAGTTCACATGATTGTAAAAACAGCAGGACACTTTAGTGTCTGCGGTTAGTTCACAGGATTGTAAAAACAGCAGGACACTTTAGTGTCTGCGGTTAGTTCACAGGATTGTAAAAACAGCAGGACACTTTAGTGTCTGCGGTTAGTTCACACATCTGTAAAAGCAGCAGGACACTAGTGTGTCTGCGGTTAGTTCACGTGATTGTAAAAACAGCAGGACACTTTAGTGTCTGCGGTTAGTTCACATGATTGTAAAAACAGCAGGACACTTTAGTGTCTGCGGTTAGTTCACATGATTGTAAAAACAGCAGGACACTTTAGTGTCTGCGGTTAGTTCACGTGATTGTAAAAACAGCAGGACACTTTAGTGTCTGCGGTTAGTTCACATGATTGTAAAAACAGCAGGACACTTTAGTGTCTGTGGTTAGTTCACATGATTGTAAAAACAGCAGGACACTTTAGTGTCTGCGGTTAGTTCACACGATTGTAAAAGCAGCAGGACACTTTAGTGTCTGCGGTTAGTTCACACATCTGTAAAAACAGCAGGACACTTTAGTGTCTGCGGTTAGTTCACACATCTGTAAAAACAGCAGGACACTAGTGTGTCTGCGGTTAGTTCACGTGATTGTAAAAGCAGCAGGACACTTTAGTGTCTGTGGTTAGTTCACATGATTGTAAAAACAGCAGGACACTTGAGTGTCTGCGGTTAGTTCACACATCTATAAAAACAGGACACTTTAGTGTCTGCGGTTAGTTCACACGATTGTAAAAGCAGCAGGACACTTTAGTGTCTGCGGTTAGTTCACACATCTGTAAAAACAGCAGGACACTTTAGTGTCTGCGGTTAGTTCACACATCTGTAAAAACAGCAGGACACTAGTGTGTCTGCGGTTAGTTCACGTGATTGTAAAAGCAGCAGGACACTTTAGTGTCTGTGGTTAGTTCACATGATTGTAAAAACAGCAGGACACTTGAGTGTCTGCGGTTAGTTCACACATCTATAAAAACAGGACACTTTAGTGTCTGCGGTTAGTTCACATGATTGTAAAAACAGCAGGACACTTTAGTGTCTGCGGTTAGTTCACGTGATTGTAAAAACAGCAGGACACTTTAGTGTCTGCGGTTAGTTCACGTGATTGTAAAAACAGCAGGACACTTTAGTGTCTGCGGTTAGTTCACGTGATTGTAAAAACAGCAGGACACTTTAGTATCTGCGGTTAGTTCACATGATTGTAAAAACAGCAGGACACTTTAGTGTCTGCGGTTAGTTCACACATCTGTAAAAACAGCAGGACACTTTAGTGTCTGAGGTTAGTTCACATGATTGTAAAAACAGCAGGACACTTTAGTGTCTGCGGTTAGTTCACATGATTGTAAAAGCAGCAGGACACTTTAGTGTCTGCGGTTAGTTCACATGATTGTAAAAACAGCAGGACACTTTAGTGTCTGTGGTTAGTTCACACATCTGTAAAAACAGCAGGACACTTTAGTGTCTGCGGTTAGTTCACATGATTGTAAAAACAGCAGGACACTTTAGTGTCTGCGGTTAGTTCACATGATTGTAAAAACAGCAGGACACTTTAGTGTCTGCGGTTAGTTCACATGATTGTAAAAACAGCAGGACACTTTAGTGTCTGCGGTTAGTTCACAAGATTGTAAAAACAGCAGGACACTTTAGTGTCTGCGGTTAGTTCACACGATTGTAAAAGCAGCAGGACACTTTAGTGTCTGCGGTTAGTTCACACATCTATAAAAACAGGACACTTTAGTGTCTGCGGTTAGTTCACATGATTGTAAAAACAGCAGGACACTTTAGTGTCTGCGGTTAGTTCACAGGATTGTAAAAACAGCAGGACACTTTAGTGTCTGCGGTTAGTTCACACATCTGTAAAAGCAGCAGGACACTAGTGTGTCTGCGGTTAGTTCACGTGATTGTAAAAACAGCAGGACACTTTAGTGTCTGCGGTTAGTTCACATGATTGTAAAAACAGCAGGACACTTTAGTGTCTGCGGTTAGTTCACATGATTGTAAAAACAGCAGGACACTTTAGTGTCTGCGGTTAGTTCACGTGATTGTAAAAACAGCAGGACACTTTAGTGTCTGCGGTTAGTTCACATGATTGTAAAAACAGCAGGACACTTTAGTGTCTGTGGTTAGTTCACATGATTGTAAAAACAGCAGGACACTTTAGTGTCTGCGGTTAGTTCACACGATTGTAAAAGCAGCAGGACACTTTAGTGTCTGCGGTTAGTTCACACATCTGTAAAAACAGCAGGACACTTTAGTGTCTGCGGTTAGTTCACACATCTGTAAAAACAGCAGGACACTAGTGTGTCTGGGGTTAGTTCACGTGATTGTAAAAGCAGCAGGACACTTTAGTGTCTGTGGTTAGTTCACATGATTGTAAAAACAGCAGGACACTTGAGTGTCTGCGGTTAGTTCACACATCTATAAAAACAGGACACTTTAGTGTCTGCGGTTAGTTCACACGATTGTAAAAGCAGCAGGACACTTTAGTGTCTGCGGTTAGTTCACACATCTGTAAAAACAGCAGGACACTTTAGTGTCTGCGGTTAGTTCACACATCTGTAAAAACAGCAGGACACTAGTGTGTCTGCGGTTAGTTCACGTGATTGTAAAAGCAGCAGGACACTTTAGTGTCTGTGGTTAGTTCACATGATTGTAAAAACAGCAGGACACTTGAGTGTCTGCGGTTAGTTCACACATCTATAAAAACAGGACACTTTAGTGTCTGCGGTTAGTTCACATGATTGTAAAAACAGCAGGACACTTTAGTGTCTGCGGTTAGTTCACGTGATTGTAAAAACAGCAGGACACTTTAGTGTCTGCGGTTAGTTCACGTGATTGTAAAAACAGCAGGACACTTTAGTGTCTGCGGTTAGTTCACGTGATTGTAAAATCAGCAGGACACTTGAGTGTCTGCGGTTAGTTCACATGATTGTAAAAACAGCAGGACACTTTAGTGTCTGCGGTTAGTTCACATGATTGTAAAAACAGCAGGACACTTTAGTGTCTGCGGTTAGTTCACAGGATTGTAAAAACAGCAGGACACTTTAGTGTCTGCGGTTAGTTCACACATCTGTAAAAACAGCAGGACACTTTAGTGTCTGCGGTTAGTTCACACGATTGTAAAATCAGCGGGACACTTTAGTGTCTGCGGTTAGTTCACGTGATTGTAAAAACAGCAGGACACTTTAGTGTCTGCGGTTAGTTCACGTGATTGTAAAAACAGCAGGACACTTTAGTGTCTGCGGTTAGTTCACGTGATTGTAAAAACAGCAGGACACTTTAGTGTCTGCGGTTAGTTCACAGGATTGTAAAAACAGCAGGACACTTTAGTGTCTGCGGTTAGTTCACACGATTGTAAAAACAGCAGGACACTTTAGTGTCTGCGGTTAGTTCACAGGATTGTAAAAACAGCAGGACACTTTAGTGTCTGCGGTTAGTTCACAGGATTGTAAAAACAGCAGGACACTTTAGTGTCTGCGGTTAGTTCACACGATTGTAAAAGCAGCAGGCCACTTTAGTGTCTGCGGTTAGTTCACACGATTGTAAAAGCAGCAGGCCACTTTAGTGTCTGCGGTTAGTTCACACATCTATAAAAACATGACACTTTAGTGTCTGCGGTTAGTTCACACGATTGTAAAAGCAGCAGAACACTTTAGTGTCTGCGGTTAGTTCACACGAATGTAAAAGCAGCAGGACACTTTAGTGTCTGCGGTTAGTTCACGTGATTGTAAAAACAGTAGGACACTTTAGTGTCTGCGGTTAGTTCACACATCTGTAAAAACAGCAGGACACTTTAGTGTCTGAGGTTAGTTCACATGATTGTAAAAACAGCAGGACACTTTAGTGTCTGCGGTTAGTTCACATGATTGTAAAAACAGCAGGACACTTTAGTGTCTGCGGTTAGTTCACAGGATTGTAAAAACAGCAGGACACTTTAGTGTCTGTGGTTAGTTCACACATCTGTAAAAACAGCAGGACACTTTAGTGTCTGCGGTTAGTTCACGTGATTGTAAAAACAGCAGGACACTTTAGTGTCTGCGGTTAGTTCACGTGATTGTAAAAACAGCAGGACACTTTAGTGTCTGCGGTTAGTTCACATGATTGTAAAAACAGCAGGACACTTTAGTGTCTGCGGTTAGTTCACGTGATTGTAAAAACAGCAGGACACTTTAGTGTCTGCGGTTAGTTCACGTGATTGTAAAAACAGCAGGACACTTTAGTGTCTGCGGTTAGTTCACATGATTGTAAAAACAGCAGGACACTTTAGTGTCTGTGGTTAGTTCACATGATTGTAAAAACAGCAGGACACTTTAGTGTCTGCGGTTAGTTCACACGATTGTAAAAGCAGCAGGACACTTTAGTGTCTGCGGTTAGTTCACACATCTGTAAAAACAGCAGGACACTTTAGTGTCTGCGGTTAGTTCACACATCTGTAAAAACAGCAGGACACTAGTGTGTCTGCGGTTAGTTCACGTGATTGTAAAAGCAGCAGGACACTTTAGTGTCTGTGGTTAGTTCACATGATTGTAAAAACAGCAGGACACTTGAGTGTCTGCGGTTAGTTCACACATCTATAAAAACAGGACACTTTAGTGTCTGCGGTTAGTTCACACGATTGTAAAAGCAGCAGGACACTTTAGTGTCTGCGGTTAGTTCACACATCTGTAAAAACAGCAGGACACTTTAGTGTCTGCGGTTAGTTCACACATCTGTAAAAACAGCAGGACACTAGTGTGTCTGCGGTTAGTTCACGTGATTGTAAAAGCAGCAGGACACTTTAGTGTCTGTTGTTAGTTCACATGATTGTAAAAACAGCAGGACACTTGAGTGTCTGCGGTTAGTTCACACATCTATAAAAACAGGACACTTTAGTGTCTGCGGTTAGTTCACATGATTGTAAAAACAGCAGGACACTTTAGTGTCTGCGGTTAGTTCACGTGATTGTAAAAACAGCAGGACACTTTAGTGTCTGCGGTTAGTTCACGTGATTGTAAAAACAGCAGGACACTTTAGTGTCTGCGGTTAGTTCACGTGATTGTAAAAACAGCAGGACACTTGAGTGTCTGCGGTTAGTTCACATGATTGTAAAAACAGCAGGACACTTTAGTGTCTGCGGTTAGTTCACATGATTGTAAAAACAGCAGGACACTTTAGTGTCTGCGGTTAGTTCACAGGATTGTAAAAACAGCAGGACACTTTAGTGTCTGCGGTTAGTTCACACATCTGTAAAAACAGCAGGACACTTTAGTGTCTGCGGTTAGTTCACACGATTGTAAAAACAGCAGGACACTTTAGTGTCTGCGGTTAGTTCACGTGATTGTAAAAACAGCAGGACACTTTAGTGTCTGCGGTTAGTTCACGTGATTGTAAAAACAGCAGGACACTTTAGTGTCTGCGGTTAGTTCACACATCTGTAAAAACAGCAGGACACTTTAGTGTCTGAGGTTAGTTCACATGATTGTAAAAACAGCAGGACACTTTAGTGTCTGCGGTTAGTTCACATGATTGTAAAAGCAGCAGGACACTTTAGTGTCTGCGGTTAGTTCACATGATTGTAAAAACAGCAGGACACTTTAGTGTCTGTGGTTAGTTCACACATCTGTAAAAACAGCAGGACACTTTAGTGTCTGCGGTTAGTTCACATGATTGTAAAAACAGCAGGACACTTTAGTGTCTGCGGTTAGTTCACATGATTGTAAAAACAGCAGGACACTTTAGTGTCTGCGGTTAGTTCACATGATTGTAAAAACAGCAGGACACTTTAGTGTCTGCGGTTAGTTCACAAGATTGTAAAAACAGCAGGACAGTTTAGTGTCTGCGGTTAGTTCACACGATTGTAAAAGCAGCAGGACACTTTAGTGTCTGCGGTTAGTTCACACATCTATAAAAACAGGACACTTTAGTGTCTGCGGTTAGTTCACATGATTGTAAAAACAGCAGGACACTTTAGTGTCTGCGGTTAGTTCACAGGATTGTAAAAACAGCAGGACACTTTAGTGTCTGCGGTTAGTTCACACATCTGTAAAAGCAGCAGGACACTAGTGTGTCTGCGGTTAGTTCACGTGATTGTAAAAACAGCAGGACACTTTAGTGTCTGCGGTTAGTTCACATGATTGTAAAAACAGCAGGACACTTTAGTGTCTGCGGTTAGTTCACACATCTGTAAAAACAGCAGGACACTTTAGTGTCTGCGGTTAGTTCACACATCTGTAAAAACAGCAGGACACTTTAGTGTCTGCGGTTAGTTCACACGATTGTAAAAACAGCAGGACACTTTAGTGTCTGCGGTTAGTTCACGTGATTGTAAAAACAGCAGGACACTTTAGTGTCTGCGGTTAGTTCACGTGATTGTAAAAACAGCAGGACACTTTAGTGTCTGCGGTTAGTTCACGTGATTGTAAAAACAGCAGGACACTTTAGTGTCTGCGGTTAGTTCACGTGATTGTAAAAACAGCAGGACACTTTAGTGTCTGCGGTTAGTTCACAGGATTGTAAAAACAGCAGGACACTTTAGTGTCTGCGGTTAGTTCACACATCTGTAAAAACAGCAGGACACTTTAGTGTCTGCGGTTAGTTCACACGATTGTAAAAGCAGCAGGACACTTTAGTGTCTGCGGTTAGTTCACAAATCTATAAAAACAGGACACTTTAGTGTCTGCGGTTAGTTCACACGATTGTAAAAGCAGCAGAACACTTTAGTGTCTGCGGTTAGTTCACACGAATGTAAAAGCAGCAGGACACTTTAGTGTCTGCGGTTAGTTCACGTGATTGTAAAAACAGCAGGACACTTTAGTGTCTGCGGTTAGTTCACACATCTGTAAAAACAGCAGGACACTTTAGTGTCTGAGGTTAGTTCACATGATTGTAAAAACAGCAGGACACTTTAGTGTCTGCGGTTAGTTCACATGATTGTAAAAGCAGCAGGACACTTTAGTGTCTGCGGTTAGTTCACATGATTGTAAAAACAGCAGGACACTTTAGTGTCTGTGGTTAGTTCACACATCTGTAAAAACAGCAGGACACTTTAGTGTCTGCGGTTAGTTCACATGATTGTAAAAACAGCAGGACACTTTAGTGTCTGCGGTTAGTTCACATGATTGTAAAAACAGCAGGACACTTTAGTGTCTGCGGTTAGTTCACAGGATTGTAAAAACAGCAGGACACTTTAGTGTCTGCGGTTAGTTCACACATCTGTAAAAACAGCAGGACACTTTAGTGTCTGCGGTTAGTTCACACGATTGTAAAAGCAGCAGGACACTTTAGTGTCTGCGGTTAGTTCACACATCTATAAAAACAGGACACTTTAGTGTCTGCGGTTAGTTCACACGATTGTAAAAGCAGCAGAACACTTTAGTGTCTGCGGTTAGTTCACACGATTGTAAAAGCAGCAGGACACTTTAGTGTCTGCGGTTAGTTCACATGATTGTAAAAACAGCAGGACACTTTAGTGTCTGCGGTTAGTTCACAGGATTGTAAAAACAGCAGGACACTTTAGTGTCTGCGGTTAGTTCACATGATTGTAAAAGCAGCAGGACACTTGAGTGTCTGCGGTTAGTTCACATGATTGTAAAAACAGCAGGACACTTTAGTGTCTGTGGTTAGTTCACACATCTGTAAAAACAGCAGGACACTAGTGTGTCTGCGGTTAGTTCACGTGATTGTAAAAACAGCAGGACACTTTAGTGTCTGTGGTTAGTTCACACATCTGTAAAAACAGCAGGACACTTTAGTGTCTGCGGTTAGTTCACATGATTGTAAAAACAGCAGGACACTTTAGTGTCTGCGGTTAGTTCACACATCTATAAAAACAGGACACTTTAGTGTCTGCGGTTAGTTCACCTGATTGTAAAAACAGCAGGACACTTTAGTGTCTGCGGTTAGTTCACATGATTGTAAAAACAGCAGGACACTTTAGTGTCTGCGGTTAGTTCACGTGATTGTAAAAACAGCAGGACACTTTAGTGTCTGCGGTTAGTTCACGTGATTGTAAAAACAGCAGGACACTTTAGTGTCTGTGGTTAGTTCACAAATCTGTAAAAACAGCAGGACACTTTAGTGTCTGCGGTTAGTTCACATGATTGTAAAAACAGCAGGACACTTTAGTGTCTGCGGTTAGTTCACATGATTGTAAAAACAGCAGGACACTTTAGTGTCTGCGGTTAGTTCACGTGATTGTAAAAACAGCAGGACACTTTAGTGTCTGCGGTTAGTTCACGTGATTGTAAAAACAGCAGGACACTTTAGTGTCTGCGGTTAGTTCACACATCTGTAAAAACAGCAGGACACTTTAGTGTCTGCGGTTAGTTCACACGATTGTAAAAGCAGCAGGACACTTTAGTGTCTGCGGTTAGTTCACAAATCTATAAAAACAGGACACTTTAGTGTCTGCGGTTAGTTCACACGATTGTAAAAGCAGCAGAACACTTTAGTGTCTGCGGTTAGTTCACACGAATGTAAAAGCAGCAGGACACTTTAGTGTCTGCGGTTAGTTCACGTGATTGTAAAAACAGCAGGACACTTTAGTGTCTGCGGTTAGTTCACACATCTGTAAAAACAGCAGGACACTTTAGTGTCTGAGGTTAGTTCACATGATTGTAAAAACAGCAGGACACTTTAGTGTCTGCGGTTAGTTCACATGATTGTAAAAGCAGCAGGACACTTTAGTGTCTGCGGTTAGTTCACATGATTGTAAAAACAGCAGGACACTTTAGTGTCTGTGGTTAGTTCACACATCTGTAAAAACAGCAGGACACTTTAGTGTCTGCGGTTAGTTCACATGATTGTAAAAACAGCAGGACACTTTAGTGTCTGCGGTTAGTTCACATGATTGTAAAAACAGCAGGACACTTTAGTGTCTGCGGTTAGTTCACAGGATTGTAAAAACAGCAGGACACTTTAGTGTCTGCGGTTAGTTCACACATCTGTAAAAACAGCAGGACACTTTAGTGTCTGCGGTTAGTTCACACGATTGTAAAAGCAGCAGGACACTTTAGTGTCTGCGGTTAGTTCACACATCTATAAAAACAGGACACTTTAGTGTCTGCGGTTAGTTCACACGATTGTAAAAGCAGCAGAACACTTTAGTGTCTGCGGTTAGTTCACACGATTGTAAAAGCAGCAGGACACTTTAGTGTCTGCGGTTAGTTCACATGATTGTAAAAACAGCAGGACACTTTAGTGTCTGCGGTTAGTTCACAGGATTGTAAAAACAGCAGGACACTTTAGTGTCTGCGGTTAGTTCACATGATTGTAAAAGCAGCAGGACACTTGAGTGTCTGCGGTTAGTTCACATGATTGTAAAAACAGCAGGACACTTTAGTGTCTGTGGTTAGTTCACACATCTGTAAAAACAGCAGGACACTAGTGTGTCTGCGGTTAGTTCACGTGATTGTAAAAACAGCAGGACACTTTAGTGTCTGTGGTTAGTTCACACATCTGTAAAAACAGCAGGACACTTTAGTGTCTGCGGTTAGTTCACCTGATTGTAAAAACAGCAGGACACTTTAGTGTCTGCGGTTAGTTCACATGATTGTAAAAACAGCAGGACACTTTAGTGTCTGCGGTTAGTTCACGTGATTGTAAAAACAGCAGGACACTTTAGTGTCTGCGGTTAGTTCACGTGATTGTAAAAACAGCAGGACACTTTAGTGTCTGTGGTTAGTTCACAAATCTGTAAAAACAGCAGGACACTTTAGTGTCTGCGGTTAGTTCACATGATTGTAAAAACAGCAGGACACTTTAGTGTCTGCGGTTAGTTCACATGATTGTAAAAACAGCAGGACACTTTAGTGTCTGCGGTTAGTTCACGTGATTGTAAAAACAGCAGGACACTTTAGTGTCTGCGGTTAGTTCACGTGATTGTAAAAACAGCAGGACACTTAAGTGTCTGCGGTTAGTTCACGTGATTGTAAAAACAGCAGGACACTTTAGTGTCTGCGGTTAGTTCACGTGATTGTAAAAACAGCAGGACACTTGAGTGTCTGCGGTTAGTTCACGTGATTGTAAAAACAGCAGGACACTTTAGTGTCTGCGGTTAGTTCACGTGATTGTAAAAACAGCAGGACACTTTAGTGTCTGTGGTTAGTTCACATGATTGTAAAAACAGCAGGACACTTTAGTGTCTGCGGTTAGTTCACGTGATTGTAAAAACAGCAGGACACTTTAGTGTCTGTGGTTAGTTCACACATCTGTAAAAACAGCAGGACACTTTAGTGTCTGCGGTTAGTTCACATGATTGTAAAAACAGCAGGACACTTTAGTGTCTGCGGTTAGTTCACATGATTGTAAAAACAGCAGGACACTTTAGTGTCTGCGGTTAGTTCACATGATTGTAAAAACAGCAGGACACTTGAGTGTCTGCGGTTAGTTCACATGATTGTAAAAACAGCAGGACACTTTAGTGTCTGCGGTTAGTTCACATGATTGTAAAAACAGCAGGACACTTGAGTGTCTGCGGTTAGTTCACATGATTGTAAAAACAGCAGGACACTTTAGTGTCTGTGGTTAGTTCACACATCTGTAAAAACAGCAGGACACTAGTGTGTCTGCGGTTAGTTCACGTGATTGTAAAAACAGCAGGACACTTTAGTGTCTGTGGTTAGTTCACACATCTGTAAAAACAGCAGGACACTAGTGTGTCTGCGGTTAGTTCACGTGATTGTAAAAACAGCAGGACACTTTAGTGTCTGTGGTTAGTTCACACATCTGTAAAAACAGCAGGACACTTTAGTGTCTGCGGTTAGTTCACATGATTGTAAAAACAGCAGGACACTTTAGTGTCTGCGGTTAGTTCACACATCTATAAAAACAGGACACTTTAGTGTCTGCGGTTAGTTCACCTGATTGTAAAAACAGCAGGACACTTTAGTGTCTGCGGTTAGTTCACATGATTGTAAAAACAGCAGGACACTTTAGTGTCTGCGGTTAGTTCACGTGATTGTAAAAACAGCAGGACACTTTAGTGTCTGCGGTTAGTTCACGTGATTGTAAAAACAGCAGGACACTTTAGTGTCTGCGGTTAGTTCACGTGATTGTAAAAACAGCAGGACACTTTAGTGTCTGCGGTTAGTTCACGTGATTGTAAAAACAGCAGGACACTTTAGTGTCTGTGGTTAGTTCACACATCTGTAAAAACAGCAGGACACTTTAGTGTCTGCGGTTAGTTCACATGATTGTAAAAACAGCAGGACACTTTAGTGTCTGCGGTTAGTTCACATGATTGTAAAAACAGCAGGACACTTTAGTGTCTGCGGTTAGTTCACATGATTGTAAAAACAGCAGGACACTTTAGTGTCTGCGGTTAGTTCACGTGATTGTAAAAACAGCAGGACACTTTAGTGTCTGTGGTTAGTTCACACATCTGTAAAAACAGCAGGACACTTTAGTGTCTGCGGTTAGTTCACATGATTGTAAAAACAGCAGGACACTTTAGTGTCTGCGGTTAGTTCACATGATTGTAAAAACAGCAGGACGCTTTAGTGTCTGCGGTTAGTTCACATGATTGTAAAAACAGCAGGACGCTTTAGTGTCTGCGGTTAGTTCACATGATTGTAAAAACAGCAGGACACTTTAGTGTCTGCGGTTAGTTCACATGATTGTAAAAACAGCAGGACACTTTAGTGTCTGCGGTTAGTTCACATGATTGTAAAAACAGCAGGACACTTTAGTGTCTGCGGTTAGTTCACATGATTGTAAAAACAGCAGGACACTTTAGTGTCTGCGGTTAGTTCACATGATTGTAAAAACAGCAGGACACTTTAGTGTCTGCGGTTAGTTCACATGATTGTAAAAACAGCAGGACACTTTAGTGTCTGCGGTTAGTTCACGTGATTGTAAAAACAGCAGGACACTTTAGTGTCTGTGGTTAGTTCACACATCTATAAAAACAGCAGGACACTTTAGTGTCTGCGGTTAGTTCACAGGATTGTAAAAACAGCAGGACACTTTAGTGTCTGCGGTTAGTTCACAGGATTGTAAAAACAGCAGGACACTTTAGTGTCTGCGGTTAGTTCACATGATTGTAAAAGCAGCAGGACACTTGAGTGTCTGCGGTTAGTTCACATGATTGTAAAAGCAGCAGGACACTTTAGTGTCTGCGGTTAGTTCACACGATTGTAAAAGCAGCAGGACACTTTAGTGTCTGTGGTTAGTTCACATGATTGTAAAAGCAGCAGGACACTTTAGTGTCTGCGGTTAGTTCACATGATTGTAAAAGCAGCAGGACACTTTAGTATCTGCGGTTAGTTCACACATCTGTAAAAACAGCAGGACACTTTAGTGTCTGCGGTTAGTTCACATGATTGTAAAAGCAGCAGGACACTTTAGTGTCTGCGGTTAGTTCACACATCCATTAAAACAGGACACTTTAGTGTCTGCGGTTAGTTCACACGATTGTAAAAACAGCAGGACACTTTAGTGTCTGCGGTTAGTTCACACGATTGTAAAAGCAGCAGGACACTTTAGTGTCTGCGGTTAGTTCACACATCTATAAAAACAGGACACTTTAGTGTCTGCGGTTAGTTCACCTGATTGTAAAAACAGCAGGACACTTTAGTGTCTGCGGTTAGTTCACATGATTGTAAAAACAGCAGGAGACTTTAGTGTCTGCGGTTAGTTCACGTGATTGTAAAAACAGCAGGACACTTTAGTGTCTGCGGTTAGTTCACGTGATTGTAAAAACAGCAGGACACTTTAGTGTCTGTGGTTAGTTCACAAATCTGTAAAAACAGCAGGACACTTTAGTGTCTGCGGTTAGTTCACATGATTGTAAAAACAGCAGGACACTTTAGTGTCTGCGGTTAGTTCACATGATTGTAAAAACAGCAGGACACTTTAGTGTCTGCGGTTAGTTCACATGATTGTAAAAACAGCAGGACACTTTAGTGTCTGCGGTTAGTTCACGTGATTGTAAAAACAGCAGGACACTTTAGTGTCTGCGGTTAGTTCACGTGATTGTAAAAACAGCAGGACACTTTAGTGTCTGCGGTTAGTTCACATGATTGTAAAAACAGCAGGACACTTTAGTGTCTGCGGTTAGTTCACGTGATTGTAAAAACAGCAGGACACTTTAGTGTCTGCGGTTAGTTCACGTGATTGTAAAAACAGCAGGACACTTTAGTGTCTGTGGTTAGTTCACATGATTGTAAAAACAGCAGGACACTTTAGTGTCTGCGGTTAGTTCACGTGATTGTAAAAACAGCAGGACACTTTAGTGTCTGTGGTTAGTTCACACATCTGTAAAAACAGCAGGACACTTTAGTGTCTGCGGTTAGTTCACATGATTGTAAAAACAGCAGGACACTTTAGTGTCTGCGGTTAGTTCACATGATTGTAAAAACAGCAGGACACTTTAGTGTCTGCGGTTAGTTCACATGATTGTAAAAACAGCAGGACACTTGAGTGTCTGCGGTTAGTTCACATGATTGTAAAAACAGCAGGACACTTGAGTGTCTGCGGTTAGTTCACATGATTGTAAAAACAGCAGGACACTTTAGTGTCTGCGGTTAGTTCACATGATTGTAAAAACAGCAGGACACTTGAGTGTCTGCGGTTAGTTCACATGATTGTAAAAACAGCAGGACACTTTAGTGTCTGTGGTTAGTTCACACATCTGTAAAAACAGCAGGACACTAGTGTGTCTGCGGTTAGTTCACGTGATTGTAAAAACAGCAGGACACTTTAGTGTCTGTGGTTAGTTCACACATCTGTAAAAACAGCAGGACACTTTAGTGTCTGCGGTTAGTTCACATGATTGTAAAAACAGCAGGACACTTTAGTGTCTGCGGTTAGTTCACACATCTATAAAAACAGGACACTTTAGTGTCTGCGGTTAGTTCACCTGATTGTAAAAACAGCAGGACACTTTAGTGTCTGCGGTTAGTTCACATGATTGTAAAAACAGCAGGACACTTTAGTGTCTGCGGTTAGTTCACATGATTGTAAAAACAGCAGGACACTTTAGTGTCTGCGGTTAGTTCACGTGATTGTAAAAACAGCAGGACACTTTAGTGTCTGCGGTTAGTTCACGTGATTGTAAAAACAGCAGGACACTTTAGTGTCTGCGGTTAGTTCACGTGATTGTAAAAACAGCAGGACACTTTAGTGTCTGTGGTTAGTTCACATGATTGTAAAAACAGCAGGACACTTTAGTGTCTGCGGTTAGTTCACATGATTGTAAAAACAGCAGGACACTTGAGTGTCTGCGGTTAGTTCACATGATTGTAAAAACAGCAGGACACTTTAGTGTCTGTGGTTAGTTCACACATCTGTAAAAACAGCAGGACACTAGTGTGTCTGCGGTTAGTTCACGTGATTGTAAAAACAGCAGGACACTTTAGTGTCTGTGGTTAGTTCACACATCTGTAAAAACAGCAGGACACTTTAGTGTCTGCGGTTAGTTCACATGATTGTAAAAACAGCAGGACACTTTAGTGTCTGCGGTTAGTTCACACATCTATAAAAACAGGACACTTTAGTGTCTGCGGTTAGTTCACCTGATTGTAAAAACAGCAGGACACTTTAGTGTCTGCGGTTAGTTCACATGATTGTAAAAACAGCAGGACACTTTAGTGTCTGCGGTTAGTTCACGTGATTGTAAAAACAGCAGGACACTTTAGTGTCTGCGGTTAGTTCACGTGATTGTAAAAACAGCAGGACACTTTAGTGTCTGCGGTTAGTTCACGTGATTGTAAAAACAGCAGGACACTTTAGTGTCTGCGGTTAGTTCACAGGATTGTAAAAACAGCAGGACACTTTAGTGTCTGCGGTTAGTTCACACGATTGTAAAAACAGCAGGACACTTTAGTGTCTGCGGTTAGTTCACATGATTGTAAAAGCAGCAGGACACTTTAGTGTCTGTGGTTAGTTCACACATCTGTAAAAACAGCAGGACACTTTAGTGTCTGCGGTTAGTTCACATGATTGTAAAAACAGCAGGACACTTTAGTGTCTGCGGTTAGTTCACATGATTGTAAAAACAGCAGGACACTTTAGTGTCTGCGGTTAGTTCACGTGATTGTAAAAACAGCAGGACACTTTAGTGTCTGTGGTTAGTTCACACATCTGTAAAAACAGCAGGACACTTTAGTGTCTGCGGTTAGTTCACATGATTGTAAAAACAGCAGGACACTTTAGTGTCTGCGGTTAGTTCACATGATTGTAAAAACAGCAGGACGCTTTAGTGTCTGCGGTTAGTTCACATGATTGTAAAAACAGCAGGACGCTTTAGTGTCTGCGGTTAGTTCACATGATTGTAAAAACAGCAGGACACTTTAGTGTCTGCGGTTAGTTCACATGATTGTAAAAACAGCAGGACACTTTAGTGTCTGCGGTTAATTCACATGATTGTAAAAACAGCAGGACACTTGAGTGTCTGCGGTTAGTTCACATGATTGTAAAAACAGCAGGACACTTGAGTGTCTGCGGTTAGTTCACATGATTGTAAAAACAGCAGGACACTTTAGTGTCTGCGGTTAGTTCACATGATTGTAAAAACAGCAGGACACTTTAGTGTCTGCGGTTAGTTCACATGATTGTAAAAACAGCAGGACACTTTAGTGTCTGCGGTTAGTTCACAGGATTGTAAAAACAGCAGGACACTTTAGTGTCTGCGGTTAGTTCACACGATTGTAAAAACAGCAGGACACTTTAGTGTCTGCGGTTAGTTCACACGATTGTAAAAACAGCAGGACACTTTAGTGTCTGCGGTTAGTTCACACGATTGTAAAAACAGCAGGACACTTTAGTGTCTGTGGTTAGTTCACACATCTGTAAAAACAGCAGGACACTTTAGTGTCTGCGGTTAGTTCACATGATTGTAAAAACAGCAGGACACTTTAGTGTCTGCGGTTAGTTCACATGATTGTAAAAACAGCAGGACACTTTAGTGTCTGCGGTTAGTTCACATGATTGTAAAAACAGCAGGACACTTTAGTGTCTGCGGTTAGTTCACATGATTGTAAAAACAGCAGGACACTTTAGTGTCTGCGGTTAGTTCACGTGATTGTAAAAACAGCAGGACACTTTAGTGTCTGTGGTTAGTTCACACATCTATAAAAACAGCAGGACACTTTAGTGTCTGCGGTTAGTTCACAGGATTGTAAAAACAGCAGGACACTTTAGTGTCTGCGGTTAGTTCACAGGATTGTAAAAACAGCAGGACACTTTAGTGTCTGCGGTTAGTTCACAGGATTGTAAAAACAGCAGGACACTTTAGTGTCTGCGGTTAGTTCACATGATTGTAAAAGCAGCAGGACACTTGAGTGTCTGCGGTTAGTTCACATGATTGTAAAAGCAGCAGGACACTTTAGTGTCTGCGGTTAGTTCACACGATTGTAAAAGCAGCAGGACACTTTAGTGTCTGTGGTTAGTTCACACGATTGTAAAAGCAGCAGGACACTTTAGTGTCTGCGGTTAGTTCACATGATTGTAAAAGCAGCAGGACACTTTAGTATCTGCGGTTAGTTCACACATCTGTAAAAACAGCAGGACACTTTAGTGTCTGCGGTTAGTTCACATGATTGTAAAAGCAGCAGGACACTTTAGTGTCTGCGGTTAGTTCACACATCCATTAAAACAGGACACTTTAGTGTCTGCGGTTAGTTCACACGATTGTAAAAACAGCAGGACACTTTAGTGTCTGCGGTTAGTTCACACGATTGTAAAAACAGCAGGACACTTTAGTGTCTGCGGTTAGTTCACACGATTGTAAAAGCAGCAGGACACTTTAGTGTCTGCGGTTAGTTCACACATCTATAAAAACAGGACACTTTAGTGTCTGCGGTTAGTTCACATGATTGTAAAAACAGCAGGACACTTTAGTGTCTGCGGTTAGTTCACATGATTGTAAAAACAGCAGGACACTTTAGTGTCTGCGGTTAGTTCACATGATTGTAAAAACAGCAGGACACTTTAGTGTCTGCGGTTAGTTCACGTGATTGTAAAAACAGCAGGACACTTTAGTGTCTGCGGTTAGTTCACGTGATTGTAAAAACAGCAGGACACTTTAGTGTCTGTGGTTAGTTCACACATCTATAAAAACAGCAGGACACTTTAGTGTCTGCGGTTAGTTCACAGGATTGTAAAAACAGCAGGACACTTTAGTGTCTGCGGTTAGTTCACATGATTGTAAAAGCAGCAGGACACTTGAGTGTCTGCGGTTAGTTCACACGATTGTAAAAGCAGCAGGACACTTTAGTGTCTGTGGTTAGTTCACATGATTGTAAAAGCAGCAGGACACTTTAGTGTCTGCGGTTAGTTCACATGATTGTAAAAGCAGCAGGACACTTTAGTGTCTGCGGTTAGTTCACACATCTGTAAAAACAGCAGGACACTTTAGTGTCTGCGGTTAGTTCACATGATTGTAAAAGCAGCAGGACACTTTAGTGTCTGCGGTTAGTTCACACATCTATAAAAACAGGACACTTTAGTGTCTGCGGTTAGTTCACACGATTGTAAAAACAGCAGGACACTTTAGTGTCTGCGGTTAGTTCACACGATTGTAAAAACAGCAGGACACTTTAGTGTCTGCGGTTAGTTCACACGATTGTAAAAACAGCAGGACACTTTAGTGTCTGCGGTTAGTTCACACGATTGTAAAAACAGCAGGACACTTTAGTGTCTGCGGTTAGTTCACATGATTGTAAAAGCAGCAGGACACTTTAGTGTCTGCGGTTAGTTCACATGATTGTAAAAGCAGCAGGACACTTTAGTGTCTGTGGTTAGTTCACACATCTGTAAAAACAGCAGGACACTTTAGTGTCTGCGGTTAGTTCACATGATTGTAAAAGCAGCAGGACACTTGAGTGTCTGCGGTTAGTTCACACATCTGTAAAAACAGCAGGACACTTTAGTGTCTGCGGTTAGTTCACATGATTGTAAAAACAGCAGGACACTTTAGTGTCTGCGGTTAGTTCACATGATTGTAAAAACAGCAGGACACTTTAGTGTCTGTGGTTAGTTCACACATCTGTAAAAACAGCAGGACACTAGTGTGTCTGCGGTTAGTTCACGTGATTGTAAAAACAGCAGGACACTTTAGTGTCTGCGGTTAGTTCACACGATTGTAAAAACAGCAGGACACTTTAGTGTCTGCGGTTAGTTCACGTGATTGTAAAAACAGCAGGACACTTTAGTGTCTGCGGTTAGTTCACGTGATTGTAAAAACAGCAGGACACTTTAGTGTCTGCGGTTAGTTCACGTGATTGTAAAAACAGCAGGACACTTTAGTGTCTGTGGTTAGTTCACACATCTGTAAAAACAGCAGGACACTTGAGTGTCTGCGGTTAGTTCACATGATTGTAAAAACAGCAGGACACTTTAGTGTCTGCGGTTAGTTCACATGATTGTAAAAACAGCAGGACACTTTAGTGTCTGCGGTTAGTTCACACGATTGTAAAAACAGCAGGACACTTTAGTGTCTGCGGTTAGTTCACATGATTGTAAAAGCAGCAGGACACTTTAGTGTCTGTGGTTAGTTCACACATCTGTAAAAACAGCAGGACACTTGAGTGTCTGCGGTTAGTTCACATGATTGTAAAAGCAGCAGGACACTTGAGTGTCTGCGGTTAGTTCACATCATTGTAAAAACAGCAGGACACTTTAGTGTCTGCGGTTAGTTCACAGGATTGTAAAAACAGCAGGACACTTGAGTGTCTGCGGTTAGTTCACACGATTGTAAAAACAGCAGGAAACTTTAGTGTCTGTGGTTAGTTCACACATCTGTAAAAACAGCAGGACACTTTAGTGTCTGTGGTTAGTTTACGTGATTGTAAAAGCAGCAGGACACTTGAGTGTCTGTGGTTAGTTTACGTGATTGTAAAAACAGCAGGACGTCTGAGTGTCATAACATCATGACTTGACTCTAATATTGTTACCACTGAATAAAATAAATCTACTGGTAAAACTGAAAAAATGTTTCCTTACCACTTAACCAGACAAATTAAACAACCAACCAATGCAGCTTCCATTTTTCTAACTTACCTATTCATTTAGTCATATTACAATTTTTGTGTTTAGTCAACCTTTAAGCTACGTGCTAAGACAACCCTTTGCACTGAAACACAGTGTATTCTTTATTCCTTGCATCTGCTGTGTTTTGAATATATTGCAGTAGTATCTGGTGGCATTTGTGAATGAATGTACAAATAAACATCCAGCCTACACAGCTGAAGTGGAGCGCACAATGCTTCAGATTTACAGGGTATATTATCAGGTAAACCCTCCTCATGTTTACTCCATATTTCACACAAAGGGCACCACTGAGAGCAGATCACCCCCACATCGCTCACTACTCGCTGTGTCAACATGTTATTGTGGTGTCATCATGTTACCATGTATCTTCTTCATTGTCCCCGTGAGATACTCCCCCACTCTGGGGAGTGCATGATGAAAGACATGTGAAGTGAAGTGCCTTTCACTTCATCATCTTCATGCAGTGGCAGGCTGTGCATTTTATACCTGGGCGTTCACTGCTGTCCTGCAGCTGAAACATCTAATAACCTCATGATGGCGCCACATCTTAAATTGTAGGAAATATAATGTTTTCTGCGCTCACGTGTGACCTCTGAACCGGAAAAAAACAAAACAAAACCAAAAACAGCTGAGGGACCGCACGAGGCTACGCTAAACTAGCTTAACAGGAAAACAGCAGCAGCAACACGCATTCTGCTACACACTCGAGGGCCATTCAGATATTAGATGTAAGAAAACAAACAGTTGATTTACCAAATGCTGATCACTTAAAGACAAACTCCATTGTTGACAAAGAGTTTAATCCCACGGTTAAATCCCAACTCACAAATCAGTTTCTCCTCCTTCAGCCAGTGTTAAAAAAAACAAAGCTAGGTAAAAAAAAAAAAAAAAATCTATACCAAGCAAAATGCAAAAAATGTCATAATTTCTTCCATATCTTTCAATTCGAACTCTTACTACTCCGACTAAGCCTCTGCTGTTAAGTTTTGTTTCACAATAGTCGCGTGCTCGCCCACTGACCAATCACAGCACCTCACTGCAGAGCTGCACGTTAATGCTGACGTACTTGTAGGCCAGCTAGCAGGCTCTGACACATCAAAGAATACACCCAACATGTCAAACTAAAGATCTGATTGGTTGAACACTATGACAATCAACAATATCGTCCCCATTCCTTTAAACTGCAAAGGGATTCACTTGTGAGTCTGCAGGCCTCTGCCTCTGTTCTTACCTAGAGACACAGAGGTGAGATCTGATTGGATAAAAGCTCTACTTAAAACAAGCTGCACTGGAAGCAGAGCAGCTGAGGAAGACAGTAGCTGTGCAATGAGAAAATAAGATAATGGGGAAAATATTTTTATAAATTATAATACATGTAGTGTATTTAAGAAATAATATTAAATTATAAAATAGATATAACTTTGTGATTCTGTTTAGGCCAGCAGAGGCCTTGCTGGCCCTGACAGCCCACCACTGCCTGTATATGAAGATGAAGGGCATTCAAAGCTGTAGCCTCCACACTCAACAAATGATTATTCTATTCCAATTTCTCAAATGCTTTTTGAGTTCCCAATCATAAACCTCGTATTGTGTGATCTAACATGCCCCATTCCACAAGGATTTGTATGATTATAAATTATAACTTTGCTCCCGCACTGAACTCACTTGGAAGTTTACTCGTATGTAACGGGTGTAGTTAGGACCCAGGAGCAGTACGACAACACCAGGACTGGTATGATTTAACTTCTTTATTTTCAACACACGACAGGTAGAATATTCTCCGGAAGAATCAGCGACAGGATTCTCGTGGTCAAGGACAGAAAGGCTGAGTAAGTTACCAGGGCAGAGGCAAGGCGAGGTAGTCCGGAACAGGCAGGGTCAGCAACAGGGAATCAGTCCAAGGGTGAATGCAGGAAAGTTTAGCATGAATGCAGAGAACGATCTGGCAGTGAGTGTGTGTGAGGCAGGGGTTTAAATAGTGAAGAGGCAGAGTGAGCAGGTGAGAGTGATGAGCTGATGAGGTGAGTGTGACTGGCAGGTGCACTGAATGAACTGATTAGGTGAGTGAAAGGTGGAAAAAGCTAGACAGAAGTGACAGAGCTGTGACATCGTAGGTGTAAAACTCTTCTTAGTACAGAACGGGTGATACAAACACTAGAAGCTTTCATCTATCATTTGTTCATTCATCACTAGCAAAAAAGAAAATGAGAAGAAAATTTCAGAAGAGACGAAAGGGTTGGTAGGACTAAAACATTTCTGTCATCAGGTCAAACAACTGCTCTGAGTGCAGAGAATGCTGAAAAGGCTGTGGAATGCAAGCCATTGAAAAGCACATCAGCATCACGGCTCAGACACAATGTCACAATCAGTCCGTGTGTTACGGGTGGAGACGTAGAGGTAGACAGAGAATGAGAGTCTCATTTGACATTCTCTGTTCAGATCAGACTTTGGAGTTCAAACGCCTTCTAGAAACACATTTGCCAGTCAGCTGGGAAGTGGGTGGTACTGAACGGGGCTTGAGATGCTGTGGGCTGAGAAGAGATAAAGCCATGGCTGTTTGAACGGTTTCTTTAATGTTCAGACCTGTCTTATGAAGACTTGAAGTTTTAGGGCTTCAAATATTTGTTGCAAGTAGAGCTGCTTTGAAGTCAGAGTTAATGTCAGTGTCGAGTTAAACAGGGATAAACACAACACATAAACTACAAGCCTAAAGCCCCCCACTCCATGAATGACCTCCGCCTGGCAAACAAGCTGATTGAGTTTTACTGTCACTTTGAAAGACTCTGTGGTTATGAAGTCTTTTGAGCGCCTTGTCCTGTCCCCCCTCAAAACCCTCACTGACCCACTCCTGGACCCCCTGCAGTTTGCCTGCAGAGCCAACAGGTCTGCAGACGACACAGTCAGTTCACTCTCCAGCATCTGGACTCCTCAGGAACCTACACCAGGATCCTGTTTGTGTACTTCAGCTCTGCCTTCAACACCATCATCCCTTCTCTGCTGAAGGACAAAAATTCACAGATTTAAAACATCTCTATCTAACTAAGTTAGGGATTTTGGCTGAAGAACGTTAAATCTGTTGTTCTTCCTTGACCTCAACAACATCACTGTCACGTCACTGGATGCAGGAAGAACTACACTTCAGCTTTGGTAGCTGTGGGGTGAAATGCCGCTCATAAACTTCCTTGTATCGCATTTGAGTTATATTTCCAACAGCAGAAATGGCATCCCAAAATATGAGTATAGAGGATGTTATGGATGAGGATTTTTTACAGTATACTTTTTACAGTGTTTTGGCTGAGTTGGATATTCAGCATATTCAGCCGGAGAGAGACCTCCCAGCTCGAGGTTCCAGCTACAGCTGGTAGGATATGGCCAACGGGGACCCTCCAGAATATGAGCTGCCGAGAGCAAACGCTGATTGGTGGAACCTTTTCTCAAATTCAAATTCTCAAATATTTTCTCCAGGATTACAGTCACCGTTTTATACAGTTTAAAACACATGGTTAACGTGAAACAAAACAATCACTACAAACTACTTGGTTAGGTTTAGCCATTAGGCTACTTGGTTAGGCTTAAATTAACAAAATTGAAACAAAGTCGCAACAATGAGTTCTTCCTTAGGTACAGCAGGTCTTTATGTATTTATTTTTGATCAATAGTTTTCATTTGCCAAGTATTGAATTCACTTAGGAGTCTGTAGGCCTTTATCATGGGGTTATTTCATTTAGACTATTTATTGAATTTCCAGAAAATGTGCTATATTGTGATATATATCATTATTTTTATTGAGTACCTTTTCGCTGACACAAGCTTTTATGGGTTCTTGCTCTCCTGATGGGTTAAATTTTTTACGCCGCCATTTTGGTTCCCAAATGGGCCTATATGTTGATGTTAGCATATTTCCATCTATTAAGGTCATTTCACACCAGTGGTGTTCTATTTGTGCTATCTATTTATTCACATGTCAATACATCTTTTCAAACTGTTGTTTTTGTCATGAGCACTTTCACACAGAAAGAGAGGCAGGTCGATTTTTCTTTGGCAATGTGAATTAAGGCGTCAACCATTCACATTGTGTGTGATGGACATATTCAAACGTTACACTATAGCAGTGGTGGGCCGTCAGGGCCAGCAAGGCCTTCTCTGCTGGCCTAAACAGAATCACAAAGTTATAGCTAAATTAGTTATAGTTTTTTTTAACACTCAATGGCTGAAGGAGGAGAAACAGATTTCTGGAGAAGGACATTTCCAGAAAAACTGGACATCGTATCAAAGGGTCAGTCAACCCCACAGCTAGCAGCCCTGACCCAGCCAGGAAAAGGATTTGTATGAACGGTATTTCTGTCTGACAGCGTCGGAGAAGCGTTGCACATTTTATGGCTAAGAATGCGTTTTATTTGCAACTGAGCTCTTGGTGTTTGGAGCTGTTTGGAGCTACGCTACGCTAACCAAGGCAGCTTACACGACAGGACACGCACAAGCTACGTGCTTTTGAAAACGTTTGGAGAGACCCGAGTGGATTTACAACTCAACCGCACCGATGTTCTGTACAACCGCGTCATTAAACTCTTTGTAATCAAAGAAAGGAGGATGGTCTTTTTCTTTAAGTGAACAGCAGCTTTGGTAAGTGAAGTGCTTTTGTGTTTTTACATCTGCAGTAGCGTTACTACTGTGTTCGTTTGTCTATCATGTTGTTTTTATGAATAATATGAATGGCTCGTGCTCTAGCGCTGCAGTGTTGCTGGATTGTTTTGTCATGCTTTGTTGTCATATAAATATATGTGACTGGTTCTTGTGAGTTTGTTCTTGTCATTGTGTTAATTACATTGATTTGGACTATATGCATTATCAGTTAATTACGAAGCATCCCGTCATGCGCGGGGTTATTGTCCGGACAATTGAATCCGTTCGGGCTGTTGTTTCCCCGCTAAGCTAATTTAGCTTAGCTTCCCTGAAGACACGTGCGCAGCCTCAGCTGTTTTTTGTTATTGTTCCGGGTTCAAAAGGTCACAGCCCGTTGTCTGTTACATGAGCGCAGTCCACCGAAAACATTATATTTCCCACAATTTAAGCTTCTGTATTTTCCAAATGCACTAGTATTATTCAAATGTATTGTTCGGTTCGTAAGCCTCGTACAGAACGGTTTAATACGAATACGTGTAGTTACACCCCTAGAAATAAATGATAACCGTAGCTGTGGTGTCATATTGAGCTTATTAGGAGGTGGTTCAAGTGTAGTAGGACAGCACAGAAGGCCCAGGTATAAAATGCACGGCCCGCCACTGCACTATAGTGTAGGACAACAAGCTCCGTAGTCTGAATCAAGACAGCAAACTGTATTACTCCTTTCAAACTTGACAAAAGCAGCACAGATCAGATCCTCTCCTCATTTTTGGAACATGGAAAACAGGGAAGTATATAAACAGCATAGACTAATGGGAAAATCAGGGGCAGGTGAATAATTGAGGGCAGGTGTGGATAATCAAGGAGGTGGGAAACCTAAACAGAGCAGTAAGTAAAACAAAACATATCACATGAGGAGCAAACCTACACATTATAAGAGGAAACTGAATGAATAATATGAAACAAGGAAAAAGCACATCAAACAGAAAACCCTAGATAACTGATAACATACAACCAAAGACAGATAAACTAATAAAGAGTACTCAAAGATTATAATGTAATATGTTGTTGAAGTCAGAGGGCTCTGGGCACAGAGCCAGAATGAAGAGAAGTACGTCATTGAACAGAAGCAAGATTAGAGGTTTAGCCTGGTATTATCTGGGCTTCTCGTGTAATTTGTCATAATTAGAGTTCATGTACTTAATCTTGTGCAAATCTGTCTTTTTCCAACTAAAGAAGTCAAAATCTCAACGCAGAAAAACAGGTTCAATCCAAACGTTCCAATGCCGCTATCTTGCGTTATGTGTTATGTAACATTTCAATCATACTGTACTCAGAAATAATCCTGTGGGTGAAACCCCGACTTGTTTGTCCTGCTGCATGAAACACAGAATGTTGGTAAATCATATGATCATATCCCAAATCATTTCAACCCTGGCTTCTCAGTCTGACAAACACAGCTCATTCTAAAGTTCACCATCATACCTCTGATGAAAACCCCACTCAAAATCACATTGCATTCATTTCAATTTCATGTGAGGTGATAATAAATCAGTGTTGTCTTTACAGCTTGTTGCCCAAGTGGCCCGAAACAAAACAAATGACATAGAACTTTCTCAGTAGAGCAGTACTACTAGTTCTTAATTGGACAAGTGAACATCTGTAGCGAAAATGCTTTCTCTTCCTCCTTTGTTTCTTATTCACGCTGCCTTTCTCTCCTGATCAAGCCGGGGGGGATTAGTACTAATCCCCCCCGGCTTGATCAGGAGAGAAAGGCAGCAGGTGAGACACTCAAAGCCGAAACACAATCAGGCCATCTGCTTGTTTTCTGCACCACATCGGGGACTCTGATGAATCCACTCCTTCTTTTCTCTCCTGCTCTGCTGCTCGACTCCTCTTCTTCCATCGCATCTCATTCTGCTTTTGTCCCTTTTCCAAATCAGCATGGATTTAAAGGGGCACTCAACAGATTTTACTGCAGAGTTTGAAAATCTGTGGGTGTGGCTTAACTCACCTGAATCTACAACCGAACTCGGTATGTTCGTCATAGACTGCTCCTCGGATTGGAAAAAACAAATACATACAAGAAATCTTCCAGATTGAGCTTCCATAAATTCTAGGGAGGCTTTTTAATCCGGTAATTCAGGCTCAATGGAAAACTTCCAGCCATACGCAAGCCATGTTGAAACAGCCCACCACATGAACATTTGTGGCCGTTCAGATGAACTCAGCCGAATCTGTGTCCATTTACATTATCTGTGTTAGTAAAAACCCTGTGAAACTGGAACCATTCAGTGTTTTCTGCTTTATTGAAGTTTTATTGCAGAATAATCACTTTTTAAATTTTGACTTACTTTTAGACAATATTATAGAGGAAAAGATCATCTTGCAAGATGGCGCCGTGCCAGCGGCAGCCATGTTGCAGCAGCTCCGTCTGTTTTAATTTTAGTCTTTTCCACTCTTTCCCCTCTACTTTTTATTTTTCCTTGACGTTTGGTTTTTACGGTCAGACAACAGACTGTAACATTTTTCTCAAATTTTCTCTGGCTTTTCTGCTACTTTTCTCCCTCTTTATAACGGAGAGCTACACACAATGAGTGGGGCCATTGTTTACTCCCGCGATCAGCTGATTGCGCTGAGGAAACCGTGGCTGCTGCCCGGTGCCAGGCCTGAGATCCCGGCGGAGCTACGGAGAAGGGCTCGGGGCTGCAGGTCGGGCGCTAAGCGGAGGGCGAAGAGGAGGAAATATAAACCTTCGGTACCGGCGATCATAACTGGGAACGTGAGGTCTTTGGCGAATAAGACGGACGAACTTGGCGCGCTGGTAAAGACCAAGAGGGACTTCCGTGAGTGTAGCATCATGTGTTTCACGGAGACATGGCTGAACGCGGATTTTCCAGATCACAGTGCGTCGCTTCCCGGCTTCAGGACTGTTCGGGCGGACAGAGACGTTGTACAGAGCGGCAAGAAGAGAGGTGGTGGGATTGCAGTCTATGTGAAAGAGAGGTGGTGCAATCCTGACCATGTCTGTGTGAAGGAACGCTTCTGTAGCCCAGACATTGAACTGTCAGCCGTGGGGATGCGTCCATATTATTTGCAGAGGGAGTTCACGTCCGCCATTGTTGTGGCTGTGTACGTCCCGCCATCAGCTGATGCTGAGGTAGCAGTGGACACCATCCACTCCACTGTATTTGGACTGCTGAGTCAACATGCTGGTGCGTTTTTGGCAATTACTGGAGACTTTAACCACACCACTCTGGATAAAGCCCTGCCGACCTTACACCAGTATGTTGACTGCCCCACAAGGAACAATAAAACTCTGGACCTACTGTATGCAAATGCTAAGGATGCATACAGTGCCACTGCCCCCCCTTGGCAGGTCTGATCACAACCTGATCCTGTTAACACCAAAGTATGTTCCTCTGGTGCAGAGGCAGCCTGTGACCACCAGGACTGTGAGGAGGTGGTCTCAGGAGGCTAATGACGCTCTGCAGGACTGCTTTGAGTCAACGGATTGGGATGTGCTGTGTGGACCACATGGGGAGGACATCAACAGCATGACGGACTGTATCACAGAATACATCAAATTCTGTGAACAAACTACTATTCCATCCCGGACTGTACACTGCTACCCCAACAGTAAACCATGGATCACCAGTGACCTGAAAGTTATTCTTAATAAGAAGAAAGCAGCTTTCAGGTCTGGGGACAGGGAGGAGCTCAGGAGAGTCCAGCGCAACCTGAAGGTGAAGCTCAGGGAGTGCAAGGACACCTACAGGAGGAAGCTGGAGGCCAAACTCCAGCAGAACAACGTGAAGGAGGTGTGGACGGGGATGAAGCAGATTACCGGCTTCAAGGTTGGAGGCAGACAACCAGGGGGCTCCCTGGAGAGGCCCAACGAGCTAAACTGTTTCTTCAATAGGTTTAGCTCACAGCCCTCATCTGTCTCCTCCACACACCACCCCTCCCAAACACCACCACCTCCCCCTCTGTCCCCCCTGGTGAGCTGCATGGACTCAGAGCCCTCCACTTCAAAGGGCTCTGCCACCACCGACACTATGACCCCCCCCCCCCCCCCCCCTCTCTGTGACGACTGGCCAGGTGAGAAGACAGCTGGAGAGACTCCACCAAGGCAAGGCTGCTGTACCTGATGGCATCAGCCCCAGGGTCCTGAAGACCTGCGCCAGCCAGCTGTCTGTTGTCCTGCAACACCTATACAACCTGAGCCTGAAGCAGGAGGAAGTCCCGGTGCTGTGGAAGACGTCGTGCCTCGTTCCCGTACCAAAGAAGACGACTCCATCTAGCCTCAATGACTACCGACCAGTTGCCCTCACATCTCATGTGATGAAGGTGCTGGAGAGGCTGGTCTTGGCCCACCTCCGACCGCGTTTGAAATCCTCACTGGACCCTCTGCAATTTGCATACCAGCCTCGTGTTGGAGTGGACGACGCCATCATCTACCTGCTGCAACGAGCTCAGTCGCACCTGGATGGAACCGGTGGCTCTGTGAGAATCACTTTCTTTGATTTCTCCAGTGCATTTAACACCATCCAACCAGTGCTGCTGAGTGAGAAGCTGCGGGTGGTGGGGGTTGACGCGTCCACCGTCTCCTGGATCACTGACTACATCACAGGCAGACCACAGTTTGTCCGACTGGGCAGTGTGCTGTCTGATGTGGTGGTCAGTGATACTGGAGCCCCACAGGGAACTGTTCTGTCTCCCTTCCTGTTCACCTTGTACACCACTGACTTCCAGTACAACTCTGTGTCATGCCACCTGCAGAAGTTCTCTGATGACTCTGCAGTGGTCCGGTGTATAAGGGACGGACGGGAGGAGGAGTACAGGGCAGTAGTGGAGGACTTTGTGGAGTGGGCCAGTAGAAATCACCTGCGTCTGAACGTGGCCAAGACCAGAGAGATGGTGGTCGACTTCAGGAGGAAGACGACGGCTCCACAACTGCTGAGAGTTCTGGGAGAGGATGTGGACATGGTAGAGGAGTACAAGTACCTAGGTGTCTCCATCGACAACAGACTGAACTGGCAGACCAACATCAACGCTGTGTACAAGAAGGGGATGAGTCAACTCTTTTTTTCTTGAGGAAACTTCGATCCTTCAACGTGTGCAGCAAGATGCTGGAGATGTTCTACCAGTCTGTTGTGGCCAGTACACTTTACTTCGCTGTAGTCTGCTGGGGGAGCAGCATTGGAGCCGGAGACACCAACAGACTTAACAAACTAGTTAAGAAGGCCGGCTCCATCATTTGCTGCAAACAAGACTATCTGGAAGAGGTGGTGGAGAGGACACTGAAGAAATTATTATCCATATTGGATAACCCGGACCACCCTCTCCACCACCTACTGCAGGGACAGTGGAGCACTTTCTCCAACAGACTGATCCAGCTCCGCTGTCACAAGGAAAGATACAGGAGAACATTCCTGCCCTCTGCTATAAGACTTTATAACAAATCACCTCGGGCCAGATCATCCTCCACATAATTACACACTGCTACGCTGTTGTTTGCTGGTGGTTGATTTTTGCACTACTGTTTTTCACCTAGTTAGTTAATTTAACACTATTCTATTTCATTGTTTTTACTGTGCATTTTTGTTGTTTTATCTAATAAATTCTATATTCTGATATTTAATTTGTCCTACTCTATTATTCTATTGTATATATTGTGCATTTTTTAATACTTCATATTTTGGTTACTTTGCTTCTTGGTATGTCTTGCTGCTGTAACATACAAATTTCCCCCTGGGGATGAATAAAGTACATATCTATCTATCCATCTAAGTTTGTCTTCGGGGGTTTTACTATCTGTACAGCATACACCACCCTCTGTCAATAAGGTAGAACTCCCTCCTCTAAAAAAAAGAATGTACCGCCTTGTGGTTGTACACCAGTTTACATCCATCCATCTGTCCAAAATGTCATCCCTTCACAATTTAATCCTATGAGACATTTGTGGAAATTGTTGGATTTAGCATATGAATTCTTGAGTTCTGGCCAAAAACGTGTTTTGTGATGTTGCAATAACCTTTGACCTCCAAAATCAAATCCGTTCATGATAGAGTGAAATTCCCTCAAAGTTTTCCTGAGAAATCGGGTTCAGGAGAATGGTAATTATGTATGTACTGTATTTTCAGACAGACGGACGGACAACCCCAAAAGAATAATCTCTCTCAGCGGATGGACAAACGTGCAATAAACAGAATAGACCGACGTTGTAAAATTACAATATACAATATTGACATTCAGTGTGACAAAATTTAAGATAGATTGTAAATGTATATGATGAATGGATCCGGAAGGACGTTGAGCGACTTCAGGTGTCACCAGATAAATAGGACCTGAGCTACACGATCTCCTCTCGGTCTTGGAGACCTGGAAGATGACAGACTGCACAGACTCACCATAGCAAACTCAAGAACACCAATCAGAGAACGCTTCTGTCCAGTCATACAGAAAAGGGCACAAACACGGAGCAGGCCACTCAGATACACCTGAAACAATAAAGATATCACCTCTATTTGTCACTGAATAGACTTTTCCCTGAACACTAACTAGTTTTTAATGCTTTCAGCATCAGTGTACATAACTATAGAACCAGGCAGTTAAAGAACGGAAAGCCTTTTTGAATTATGCCATCAAAGGTTTGCGGCACATTTGTGTGTGTTGTGTGTGTGTGTGTTGTAGAAACAGATCAATAGGGTCTGCATAATTCAAAAGGACAGCATGTAGACTGCTAATTATGATAAAAGCCTTGTCAGTTGTGTTCACATACAAACACACACCCACACGGCTAAACACACACACAGCACACACATGAAAGTACACATGCTTCAGTGTACGGACATCCTATGACACATCCACTTTTACAAGGTGTAATTAAGCTGTGGGTGAGTCATCATACCGATCCAATCTATTGAGACTCTAATGTGATACTCATCACCACCGTGTGCAGGGTCACAGGGCAATTAGCATGACGAGTCTACGGCCTTTTAGACAGCCCACCAGAACTTTCCCCACAAGCTTTCCATCACCAGTGGCGTCGCACAAAGAGCAGGACTGGAGGGGTTACCATACCAGAACATCCCATTCAGCATCACTTTTACTACACATTCTGTAATATGTATGTCATTCATATGCATGTAATATGCCACTAAAAGCAACTGTTCTCAGGCTCAAATATGCTCTTAAAAGGTACAGTGTGCAGCATTTAGGGGGACTATTGGCAGAGATTGAACATGATATTTAGGGCCCGAGCACTGACGAAGTCGGGCGAAGGCCCAATTGAAATCCAAAGAATTATTATTAGTATTCCGTTGCCTCTAAAATCGCATTTTACAGGGCTTTATCACACTCAAAACCTCCCCAAATTTGGCAGGCGTATCAGAACTGTGTGAAAATTTGGGATTTTATGGGTCCCATGCTCATTTGACACACATATTCAGCTCCATCTGATCTACAATCAACACACTCTAACTTTGAAGCTCCGCCCATTCAGATTTCCACCATTTTAACTTTAGTGAAAAACACATTTTTGCAAACTGCTCCTAATCGCTGTGTCCGATTGCTACCAAATTTGATGTGGATCATTATTGACCCTAACCTCAAAATCGTGTTGATAACTTATCGTGTTAAGAAGATATGGACCAATGAACTTATAAGGGGCGTGGCTCTGTACATCAATCAACCTAACTTTATAACCTTTGTGCCTATCATCACGGAATTTGAGACAAATGTCCACATTGCAGCCTGTAACATACCCTCACATTTTCATTTTCTTCAGCCACTAGGGGGTGCTTCAGTAGTTAGCTCATTTTGGCCATTTTTCCCATTTTCAGGCTTTGTATTTTCACGAACTCCTCCTACAGTATTTATGCGATCGGCTTCAAATTTGGTCAGCACGATCTTAAGGATTTTATAATGAAAATTTATCAAAATCATGAGTTTTCATGCAACAACCTTGGCGTTGCGTGGCATCCATTTTATGCAATTTTTCATGAAAATTTAAGTTACTCCAAACTCCAAGGTACATTGTCAAGTCTGCCCAAAATCTCTTATGCAGGATGCTAGTCCAGGCCTGAAAACATTCCAATGCCTCAATTTTGACATAGTCATAGCGCCACCTACTGGCAAAGGGAAATGAGAAGTTTTACACTTTGATGTACTCCTCCTAGCCATTTCACCAGATCAACCTCAAATTTTAGAAAGAAAGCCTTAAGACATTGATAATAGTTCATCGTGAATATTGTGAGTTTTTGGATAACTCTGTTGCCGTGGTAACACCTTGGTTGCCATGAAAAAGCAAGTAGATTTTTCTGTGACTTGGGATACTCAAAAACTCATGGAACTTTGTACATATGTCGTAGGTGATGAAATTAAAGATCTCATGTGGATTTTTGGCTTGGTCGTTATAAATTGTCTCGATAGCGCCCCCTGCGAATTTTCAACAAATCAGCCCCAGAGCCTTGTTTAACCTACATGTATGAAATTTGGTTGGTACATGTATCATATGGAGACTTAAAAAAAGTCTCTTGGGACCATGCTCTAAAATCAACCCAAAGTTTGATGTTTGTGTGAATTTTCCCTTGATTTCTAGTCGCTATACTTTAACGAACTCCTCCGGACTTTATCAGAGCCACTTCAAATTTGGACAGTACAATCCAAAGACCGTTGTGATTAAAAGTTATCAAAAGCTTTATGTTTGGTGGAATGGCGTAGCCGTGGCGTGGCGGTCATTCTATGCGACTCCCATTAAACTACGTTTTCAGGCTTTGTATTTTAACAAACTCCTCCTACAGAGTTTATGCGATCAACATCAAATTTGGTCAGGACGATTCAAAGACTTTTATGATGAAGACTTTTCAAAATGGTGAGTTTTCATTGAACGACCTTGATGTGTCGTGCACCCACTTCGCTCCCGTTTTGTGCCATTCACTATGAAAGAGGGAGTTGTTGTAACTCCAAGGTACATTGTCCAATCCGCTCCAAGTTTCTTACGCATAATGCTAGTTCAGGCTTGAGCACATTTCCGTGACAAAATTTCCACAAAGTCATAGCGCCACCTACTGGCAAAAGGAAATGACACGTTTTATACTTTGATGTACTCTTTCCAGCCATTTGACCTGATCAACCTCAAATTTTGTGAGGCAAGCCTTATGACATTGATGATACTTCATCATCAATCTTGTGAGTTTTCGTTAAAAGATGTTGCCGTGGCAATGCATTATTCATCATGAAAATGAAGCAGATTTTTCTGTGGTTTAGGATGATCAAATAGTCATGGAACTTTGCTCATGTGTCAAAGGTGATAAACATAAATAACTCGTATGGGGTTTTGCCTTTTCTATCAATAATTGCCTCGACAGCGCCCCCTACTAATATTCAAAAGAGCACCCCCAGCGGTACATTTAACCTAGATGTATGACATTTTGTAGGCACACGTATCACATGGAGACTTAAAAAAGTCTCTTGAGACTTTGCTCTAACTTATACTGGAAGTCTGCAATTTTGATCTTTGTGTGAATTTTCTATTCATTTTTGACCATTTCTAGCCACTATACTTTAACAAACTCCTCCTAGAGAATTTTGCGGATCCACTTCAAATTTGGTCAGGACAATCTAAAGACCTTTGTGATTAAAAGTTTTCAAAAGCTTTAGATTTGCAGCTCTAATTGAATGGTGTAGCCATGGAGTGGCGTCTATTTTACGTGACTCCCCATGAAACAGCAAGCTGATGTATCTCCGCTGGACTCAATGTATCTCAAATCTGTCCCAAAGTTGCCATGCTTGATAACAGTCATGGCCTGAGGATGTCTACAAGCCAATTCTCCATCTAAGTCAAAGCACCACCTAATGGCGAAAGGAAATCAGCGTTATTTGACAAACAATATCCGATTCACATGACATTTACATGATGTTGTCTACACTTGATATAGAGCAACATAATGCATGTTGACGCACGTTGTTTAGACTATTTGCAAAGCATAATTTCCAGGGTCAAATACTCCAAGCAGGAAAAAAACGTCTAACTCGTGATCGTGTTGTCCGATGGTCGCAGACATTCTCGGCCGCGTAAGCTGAGGTCTCGCAAGTACCCCCGACATACGCAAAGGTGCGAGGGCCCGTTCATTGCTGCTTGCAGCTCTAATATTATGTATGTTTTCTTTAGTGCATAATCACATGAAAATAAGAATTGTTGTGTTTTCGTTACCTTAGAATGATCCGTTTATTTACATACAGAGGTCAGCCATGTTTCTACAGTAGCCCAGAGAGGACAAACCAAACACTGGCTCCAGAAAGGGCCAATGCATGTTCTTGTTTTTTGGGTCAGCCAGCGTAGTTGTCCTACATGCTTGGCACACCGGAGAAGTTTCAGTTGGTTACCACTAGATGCCGCCGGATCCTACACACTAGACTTTAAGTAAATTGTAAAAAACTCAAACTTTTTGGAGTTGAGAACAAAATTAGCCTCCACTTGGTGTGCTATTTATCAATAAAACATTGCTCTTTGTTTCTACTTCGTACAGCAGATTTACAGTGAGGCTCTCTCCTGATGCAGCACCAACTACCGGGCGACAGAGTTCCACTTCTATCAGTAGCTCTTAAGCCAAAGTCTACCAACTCTTGTGTGTGAAATCACATTGCATCGGCACAACAAGCCGCCCAGGATGCTCACACATCTACAGTCACATACTCCACTCTACACTTAAAGCCAAGGTGCATTGTTTCTGTAGAAATGCATCTGCTGAAACGGCTTTGGATTAACTGAACCAAAGAGCATGAAGCAGGATGGTCAGGAGTGTAGAGAGCAGAAGACTAACGGACACAGAAGCACAAGCTGTCTGTGCCTTTATTTCTTTGGACTAATCCCTCATCGGCTCTACATTTTGCCTATAGTATAACATTAGTAGCTCAAGAAACTTATCATGTTAATTGAATGCCTCTGAATGGTTGAAGTACAGTATCTTTTGGCACTAAACGCCTTGATAGCCAGTAGGAAGAAGTTGGTTGCAGTTCAACTTTTGACAGAGGCACTTGCCAGCAGCTGATCCTGTACCAGTAACGAGTGGGTAGCTTGTTTTGAAGCTGTCTTTATACAGTACCATGTAATGGGAAAATATGTCATAGTCTAATGTGAAGGTTTAAGGAATGTAAGTCCTAAAAGAGCAGACACCAAACTGTAGTTTCAGTAGATGACTTTAATTAGTTTAGTATCCAGGTGTCTTGTTATCTGTTATCATTGTGCACTGTTTTTGTTTACTCTTCGTAAGACAGAGACACAGAGAGGCCTTGATTAACAGAGATCCTCTGTTTGAAATACTTTTAACTTCCTTTGATGACGTGTTATCTGAAGTTGTAAAGGCGTAAACCTTTGCATGCAGATGGGATGGGTGAGGGTAAAGAATGTCTGTTCTGTCTCTGCAAATGGTCATTTTTATGTTGTCACAGTGACTTCAAAAGAAGCATCTGTTGTGAGTTTAAACTGATTAGTGTAAGGCAAACTGTGAACAAAAGGGATTTGTAAACAGGAGATAAAAGCATCTTCCTGACTGTCTTAAATGATATACTAAGGCTCGAAGGATGGCCTGCCTTTTGTTGTGTTCTTTGTGTATTCTTGTTAGCTAAGCAGATAACAGGAAGCTGTCTGAGCATAAAAGTCCATGCATTCTGACTGTTAGGTAGAGCATTCTCCCAGATGACTGCGATGTGTCTGTGAGACTGTTCTCTTTGCTTGCAAGCAAATAAATTGACTTTACAAACCTTGATCGTTCATCAAAACTCTGTTTTACTTTATATTGATAGAAAACCTCAACTTTCTTCTCCCGACTAGTCATAAGAAATATTCCACAACAACCATTACACTCTCAATCACTGAGAATTGCTCTGAGAAGAGGTTTAAGACAAGTTTGGATATTTTTTATTTTATTTTTTTTATTTATTATACTATATTTATCCCGGTAAGTGGGAAATTTGTCTCTGCATTTGACCCACCCCTGTATATAGGAAGCATGTGCCCATGATAGGCGCCCGGGGAGCTGTTAGGGGTTCAGTGTCTTGCTCAGGGACACTTCGACACGTCCCAGCAAAGGATCGAACCGTCGACCTTGCAGTTACCAGACAACCCAGAGAGCCATAGCCAAACGAAAGATTTAAAAGCATGCTTTTTTTTTCTTCTTTATTTTGGATTTGCTTAAGGCCACAGCATGTGTGTGTGTGTGTGTGTGTGTGTGTGTGTGTGTGTGTGTGTGTGTCTGTGGTGGGGGCTGCAAAGCATTTGCCACTGCCCTGTATTCATGTGCAAACCCTGTGTGTGAGTGTGTGAATAGCAGCTCTCACCCTGATGAGCACTTTCTCAATCCTTTGTTGGTCGGCTGTGCAGTGTGTAATCTGGGATTACCTGTCCATTTGATGTAATGTCATCACCACGGAGCTCCAAGCATGTTCCCTGCTGAAAGAGGGAGAAAGGGTTAATGTCAATTCAAATGTCTGCGAGAGCACGAGTGTGCGCTTCATTGGATTCTTAATGTGTAGGTCATCACGTAGGCTAAGCCTGAGCCTCTGTGACGGTGTGGTGAAGTATAGTCCAAAAGTGAAATGCTTCATTTCCTTTGATCCATATGTTGTCTGCTGTTCTGTGAACACGGAATCTGTAGGACATTTCAAAATGGATCAACTTCTGAGGCTGAACACACTTAACAGGGGGGTTGAATCGGATTAACACAGTTTGGTTTTTGGAAACTCAATTTAAGATTGATCATTGATTTTCTTTTTAAATTCACTTGGTAAATTATGTTTTGATCTCAATTTAACCATTCAAATAAATTTGCATCAGATGTTGATATAGTTGAGTTTTGCCTCAGCAGATCTGGTCCCCTCATGTTAGATATCCTCTTCATTGCTGTGCCACCTCATGTCTGTTCGTGTTTCCTTGACATAATTCAACAACTGTTCACCCGATCTACTTCATGCTTGGCTGGTGCATTGCTGGGGATCCTATGTGTCGAATTTAGGAGCAATTTGACATGCGACACGTCTAGTATTTATTAATCTGAATGAGTACAGCAGTGGGGGCGGGGCTTCAGCGTTCAGAAGTCCAGCATGTCGTCTGCAGCGAGCAGACAGCGTCTCATCGACTGCAGTTAACCTTTGATGCTGGATGCAGGATATAGCCTGCTAACGCTAGATGAATACTGGAGAACTACAACTGAATTTCTTTTCATTTCCCTGGAGTCATTAGAACTGTACCACTCACTGCCATTGCAACTTAAATTGTGCACATTTTTGGCATACTAATTTATACGACAAATAAGGTTATACATAAGATAACTGCGCTAGGTATTCCCTCTGTGTGTCTCACTGGCTAGCTAATGGCCTCTGGGCTCATACAGCAGCAAGTCACTGCTGATAACACTGTCCCGACCCACAGCGTCCATCATCGTAACATAAGCTGACCTGGCACAAAAAACAAATTGCATTCTGGTAATTTACCGACACTTGGATTAAAAACTGCAACATGATTACTGTTTGTAAAATTGTAATCCCTTACAGTGATCCTCACTGGGCAAGATCCTGGAATAAAGGATTCCTTCTCCCCTGAAGCATATCCTGGGTAGTTCAGTGTACAACAGGCAGCTTCTGCAGCCACAATAAGAACCAGGACATGATCATTTGGTGAAAGACTACAATCACATAGTAGAATCTGTGGAGTCTGTGAAGAGGCTCAGTGAAACGGAGTGGTGTGTACATGTGGTTCAGAACTGTTACAGTAACACCACTAAAATAAAAGCCTCCATTCACTGTCAGCTAAGCTTCTCTCTGTTATTGTTTCTCTCATGGACCACATATGGACATTCTTCTGGTTTTGATGCGTACAAAGTGCAGCTCAGTACAGCTCTTCAGAGTGTCACCAGATGTTCTTATTTTACACTCTGTCAGATGAAAACATCTTCTGACCTAACAAAAGTCTCTCCAGGACTCTGGACCAATAATACATATTCTGGTGTCTGAGAGCTTGTTTCATAGGCAGGTAGGCAGAAACAAGGACTGGGAGAACAGAATGTGATCACGTTGTATACCAGTAGTGCCTGCATTTCATTCTACAAATAGTACAATACTACTCATATTTCTGTAGACTGATCTTTAGCTGCAACTGTGCTGAAATACCAGCTTTGAACACAATGTCTCCAAATCCACCTCAGCCGCAGGGCTGAAACAATATGAAGGTGCTTCTCACTATATCGTAGCCTGTTGGCTAGTCTTTGAAATGATTGCAGTAGTCTGATCGGAGTGTTGTGGTGGTGTTGTATTGGTAAAGTTAGAGCAAAATGACATGAATCAATCTGTCTCTGTCTCGCCTGCGCGCTGAGTAAATGAAACTCCAAAGCTTGAAGACTCGCCTGCTTCCTTGCAAGAGAAGCTATGACCATTTTTAAAAATGCATACATGTTATTGCTATGGTCTAACACAGTTCAAAAGTAGTATGAGACATAAACAACTCTCTACCAAATCCAAAAACTAAAGTGCTAAAAATCAAATATTGTGATGTCATCAAGTATAAAGTGTGTAACTGCTCCACAGACAATGAATGGGGAGAGATGTCATAGAGGACACTGAGGCCCTGTCCACATTACTCCGTTTTTACTCCGTATTTGCTACGTTTACACTGAGCGGCCACACTACGCCGGAGTTTTGGAGCACCCTAAACGGAGGAGTCTGAAAACTCCCCCGAGGTTGGGGGTATTTGAAAACTCCGGGGTTTTGGTTGTGTGTGGACGGTCGGAAACGGATGTGCTTAGAAAAACTTACACCCACACCCGTGTTCGCTACTGGATTGGTTCTTGGCAACCATGACGTCTCCGTCCCTGATTCGTCACACTCACTATCACGTGACCCGTACCCGGAAGAAAACAAACTGGGCTACCAGCGATTCATTTCAACATGGATAACTAATTGCAAGCGTTGCTGCTAGCACAACAGCTACATCAGTGGTTCCCAAACTTTTTCTGTCAAGACCCCCTTGTTGTGGAATATTTCTTATGACTAGTCGGGAGAAGAAAGTTGAGGTTTTCTATCAATATAAAGTAAAACAGAGTTTTGATGAACGATCAAGGTTTATAAAGTCAATTTATTTGCTTGCAAGCAAAGAGAACAGTCTCACAGACACATCGCCGTTATCTGGGAGAATGCTCTACCTACACTCAGAATGCATGGACTTTTATGCTCAGACAGCTTCCTGTTATCTGCTTAGCTAACAAGAATACACAAAGAACACAACAAAAGGCAGGTCATCCTTCGAGCCTTAGTATATCATTTAAGACAGTCAGGAAGATGCTTTTATCTCCTGTTTACAAATCCCTTTTGTTCACAGTTTGCCTTACACTAATCAGTTTAAACTCACAACAGATGCTTCTTTTGAAGTCACTGTGACAACATAAAAATGACCATTTGCAGAGACAGAACAGACATTCTTTACCCTCACCCATCCCATCTGCATGCAAAGGTTTACGCCTTTACAACTTCAGATAACGCGTCATCAAAGGAAGTCAAAAGTATTTCAAACAGAGGATCTCTGTTAATCAAGGCCTCTCTGTGTCTCTGTCTTACGAAGAGTAAACAAACAGTGCACAAGATAACAGATAACAAGACACCTGGATACTAAACTAATTAAAGTCATCTACTGAAACTACAGTTTGGTGTCTGCTCTTTTAGGACTTACATTCCTTAAACCTTCACATTAGACTATGACATATTTTCCCATTACATTCCACTCTTTTGATTATACAGTAATCACACAATATAGTAAAAATATGTTATAAGACATTTCAATAACAACAGAAGTATTACCCCAAAATGTGAGATATCTGAAGAAAACCCTGTTTTAGTGAGATAAAGGAGCTCTGGTTGTTTTAAGCCAGCAATACAATACAATTCAGTAAACATAACCCAATGACCACAAATAAACAATAAGTGAAACGAGTCCCCCCCACTCTCCTCAGTGGGCTCCAGGGGTGTTGTCGTTCCATGGTGAAAGAGTGCAAACAGCCAACCAAGTTAGTATGGAGTTCACCCGAGCAACTGGTTTGTGTGAGCAGTTCTGCTTGTGTTGACACCGTTGAGGTTTCCACAAAACTGTCAGAGTCACTGTTATCCTGCCACTCTTTTTGGTCCGCTCAGACAGATTGAACAATACAGAAATAAAATGAAACCGAAACAAGCAATAATATGAATATAGCTGTAATAATAAAAAATGCGTTCTTCGTCCTTTTGTAGAGGACCTAACCGTGCTCCTTTTCTTATGTTTGTTGGCATAAACACGTCAAGAACTCTTCCAGCCGTCGTTCTTGCGTGGTATCAGCGTTGGGACGTAGACAGTTAACACAGATCACGCAAGCGTCTGTCGGTCAACTGCCCGTTGTGATTCCGTCCGTGATCACTGCATCTCCTCTGTTGGTGGCTCCGTCTGTCCTTCCTCCCTCGGTGGTGCCTGTTGGCTGACACTTGTTGTAGGTGCGAGCTCACCTGTAGCTTCAGTTGGTGCGTCTCCTGGTTCTGGAACCTTCTTGCAGTGGGACGCGTGGACCCAAGTTGCCCTCTCAGCTACTTTGACAGCCGTCTGAGTGACGAGGAGGACTTGAAATGGACCCAGCCAGCGTCGTGAGTTCCAGTGCTTCCTTCTGAAGTCTTTCACCACCACGAAATCACCAGGTTTCAGCTTGTGGAGAGGTCCTTCAGCTGGCCTCGGGAGAGCGGCAGTCACCTGTTGTCTTATGTTAGACAAAGCAGAGGACAATTGTGCACAATATGTTAACATTTCATGTTCGCATAAGGCGGTTGAGGGAAGTGGCGCCCCTGGTGCTTCAGTTCCTACATGAGGAGGAAAACCAAACAGTATCTCAAAAGGACTCAGATTTCTTCGTGTTCGTTTTCTCATTCTCATGTACATCAGCACTAGAGGCAGGGCTTTTGTCCAAGGCAGACCTGTGTCAGCACAACATTTTGCTAACTTGGTCTTAAGTGTACCATTTTCTCGTTCAACAGCACCACCACTGGCTGGATGGTAAGCACAGTGTGTTCTTAAGTCGATACCCAAGTATGCGCTTAGTTCTGTAATGGCCTGATTGACAAAATGAGAACCATTGTCACTTGATATTTTAGTAGGAATACCCCAACGGGGAATGATTTCAGAAATCAGAGCCTTTGCTACTGTTGCAGCAGTTTGTTTACTCGATGGAAATACTTCGACCCACTTGGACCACATGTCTACCATCACTAGACAGTGTTTCTTACCTTCAGATGGAGATAACTCAACAAAATCCATCATAATGTGCTCAAAAGGGCGTGTCGGAGGTGGATGTGCAGCCTGGCTGGACACTGCCACGGGTCTGCCTACATTGTGAGTAGAGCAGGTTACACATGCAGAACAGAATTTTTGTGCATATGCTGTGAATCCCTTTGTGAACCATGTCTCATTTAATGCACTCAACATTCCCCCTTTTGACACGTGGTCTAACCCATGTGTCAACTTAGCATAATGGCTGAAATAATGCTTAGGCAGACATGGTTTAGCATCAGGCCCTGACCACAGTCCATCAGTGTATGTGCAACCTGAAGCTGACCACAGCCTACGTTCTTCCGGAGTGGACAACGTCTGCATCGCTGTAAGAGAAGAGGGAGCTGAGACAAATGAGGACATGAGAGCAGAAGAAGTGGGGACTGGAAGTCGAGCAGCAGCTTTTGCAGCAGCGTCTGCACATGCATTTCCTGTTGAAATGACGTCAGTGTGTCCTGTATGAGCAGCACATTTGCAAACAGCAATTGCTGTTGGCAACAAAATGGCCTCTAACAGTTCAGCAATGAGAGTGTGATGCAAAACAGGTTTACCATCAGATTTAAGGAACTTTCTGTGTTTCCACAGACTACCAAAATCGTGGATCACGCCGAATGCATAACGAGAGTCAGTGTGAACTGTAACAGTTTTACCTTCAGCAAGTTTACATGCTTCGGTGAGCGCGATGAGCTCAGCTGCCTGGGCTGAGAGGTGACATGGCAGAGAACCTGAACACAGCACTTCTGAGTCCGAAACAACAGCAAAACCCACAAGATTAGTACCAGTATGATCGCGAGAGGCAGATCCATCCACATACATTACCATGTCGCTATTGGGCAGCGGAGTGTCCATCAAGTCAGGACGAGGAGTGCACTGAGCTTGGAGCTCAGCTAAACAGTTGTGCTCCTCTCCGTCACCAGGAATAGGAAGTAATGATGCAGGGTTAAGATTAGTACAGCGTTTGACCGTTACGTTTGGCATGTCTAAGAGACATGTGTGATAACGCAAATATCGCGCTGCAGAAAGGTGAGACGATTTCTGTTCGAGGAGAATCAAAGACACCGAATGAGGAACGAGCAAAGTTAATGGAGCGTATCCTACTATGTCACGTGAGGCAGCGAGTGCCTTTTCAGCCGCGGCCACTGCACGCAAACATTGTGGCAAGCCTGAAGCGACAGGATCGAGTTTTGCGGAGAAATACGCAACAGGTCGTAGTTTATCACCATGTGATTGTAGCAACACAGAGGTCATGCAGCCCTGTCTTTCATCTACAGTCTGAGTGAACGGTTTGTTCGGATCTGGCAACCCTAGAGTTGGAGGTGTTTGCAAAGCACATTTCATTTGTGTGAAAGCCGAATGGCCTTCTTTTGTCCAAATTATTTTGTCATGTGCTGTGAGATTTTTACCGTGAATCAAACTTGATAATGGCTGCTCCATTTGTGAGTAATTAGGTATGAACGACCTACAGTATGAACACATGCCTAAAAATGACATCATCTGTTTTTTAGTGTTAGGTTTTGGTATCGACACGATTGAAGCGATTCTTTTAGGAGAGAGAGTTTTCCCTTCCCCTGAAATGTCATGACCTAAGAAATGTACATTTTGCATTACAAACTGTAATTTAGATAGGCTCGCCTTGTGGCCTTCTTGTGCTAAATGTTGTAGCAGTTTTATTGTGTCTTTCTGACACTGTGCCTGAGTAGGAGCTGCGATTAAGCAATCATCTACATATTGCAGGAGTGCAGAGCCTGGTGAGAGAGTTAGACTTTCTAAGCTTTCTCTGAGTGCATCATTGTAGATGGTTGGAGACTCGGTGTAGCCTTGACACAGACGGGTGAAAGTGTATGGCTTACCGTTGAAGTTGAACGCGAACCAAAATTGGCTGTCTTTGTCGACCGGGACACTGAAAAAAGCATTTGACAGGTCAACCACAGAAAACCATTTAGCTGCAGGAGGAATCTGAGCTAGAATAGTGTAAGGATTAGGCACATTTGGTGCACGTGCATGAACTGCAGCATTTACTGCTTTCAGGTCTTGCACGAAACGCCATTCAACAGGTTTGCCTGCATCTCTGATCTTTTTAACAGGAAATATCGGTGTCCTGACTGGAGAGTCTGGACAGGGAATAATCACACCTGCTTTCAGGAGTGAATCAAACACAGGTGTAATACCGTCAATGGCCTCTTGGCGCAGAGGGTACTGGTGCTTGTGAGGCCGAAAATCAGAGCGCGGAGTGATAACAACAGGCTGACAGTTGTTGATCAGGCCCACGTCATATTTGTTCGCCGCCCAAAGTGTCTGTGGAACAAGAGTAAGGGCGGGAGAAATAGATGCGGGTTTAGTTACAAATGTTTGAATTTCTTTGTTATGCTCATGAAACACATAGACTGATCTGCAGGCTGGTGATAAGAGCACACAAAACATTCTGTGGAAGCCTGTAGATTGTGATCGCAGGACAAATGGATCCAGCGTCTGTTCCCAGTCGGTAAGCGCCTCGCATTGTGCAACGAATGGACCCAAATCCCGCCACTCATCCTCGCGTCCTTTTGACAGCGAGATGTGTGGAGCTGAATCTGGAACATCAAACAGTTCTTTCTGTGATGGAGTCAGAGAAACAGATACAGCAGATCTATAAGTAGACCAAAACAGTGTGGAACAGGCAATTGCATCATTGAGGACTTCAAAAAACTTGTCCTCATAGCAAAAATCTTGTCCTCTAGAAATGTGTGAGGTGCAGTGTAGATGTTTGTAGTTCATGCGGTCGGCATGTGGTGAGACACGTGCGTCTACTGTGTGACAAAGTCGTTGTGCGTCATTAACAGGAAGCCACCATTGATAGGCAAAAAGTGACAGAGAGGGAGTCTGTATCATTTGGTGTACGACTCTACGCCTATGCACTTTAAGGCCATCAGAGGATGACGTCAGTCCTATCCCATAAGCACACATTAAGTCTCTGCCCATTAAGTTGATTGGACAAAGCGTCGAAAGTAGAAACGAATGTTTCACTTTAATGTCAGGATCGTGGTCAGTCTGGTCGGAGTGTACACTCGTCATAGGTACAGTAAATTTTTCAGTTACAGTTACCCCAGAGGCCCCCTGTGAATATACAAAACGCCCACTCATCTTTTGATGAGGAAAATGTTTCTGTTGAATTACAGAGTGAGTAGCCCCAGAATCTACTAAAAATGTTAATTCTTTCCCTTCCACAATAACCTTAGTAGTTGGCATATTTTTGTATGACTCTGATGAAAACATTGAATAAGTGTGTGGTTGTGGTGTAGATGCATTCACTTGTTGTTGCTCTAAGTGTGAAATGACACTGAGGAGTATGGATTGTTGTTCTGCAGTGTGCGTGCGAGGAAGCGTGTGTGCGTTGCAGCAAATGTGCGTGTTGTGTGTGCGTGCTGAGTCAGTGTGTGTGTGTGTGTGTGTGTGTGTGTGTGTGTGTGTGTGTGTGTGTGTGTACTTCTCTGTTCCGGAGTTGAGAGGGAGTCAGCCGTCTCCTGCCCACGTGCATTACCTCGCCTCCCCACATCGCGTCAGTCAGAAGTGCCAAATTGTTGATGAAAGTCATCCCCTCCGTCTCCTCCCTGCTGTCGGCCACGTGTCTGTCGTGATCCGTTGTGTGCATTACGATGTGGGCAATCTCTGATCCAATGTCCTGTTTCTCCACAGAAGAAGCATTCATTGTCTTGTGTCACACGTGAAACTCCTCTTTGGCGGCCATCTTGGAAACGCCCTCTTACATCTCCACGGTGTTGTCCTCTTCCACGCCCCCTTTGCTGACCTCGCCCAAAGTTGTTACGTGGTTGGGTGGGTTGTCTTTGGCCTCCCTCAACTCCTAGCGTCATCTGTTTGACAGCCTGAAGCATCGCAAGCTGAGCTCTTTCTCCAGTTTGTTTGGAGAGCTTCTCCTGTCTAGCTTGAGTGTCATTGTGCATTTTGCAGTTGTGTCGTGCGTGTTTTACCACTTCATCAAGTCTTGCGTCCTCCAGGCCAATCACGGAGCGTTCGGTGGCTGTTTTGATGTCTGGCAGCAGCCCGTTCACGAAAGCATTCTTGAGATGTGTTTCCCACACTGACATTGCTGTTTTGTCAGCCGGTTCTTCAATACCGCTGTGTGTTTGGAATGCAGACATGAGTCGTTGGTGATATGATGTCACATCTTCAGTCCTACCTTGCTTGGTGCTATTAATCAATGCCATGTTAACTTTCGAGGGGAAAGCTGTTTCTATAGCCTCGCAGACAGCTGTGATGAAAGTGACATATGGACCGTTTTCCATTGCTGTCCAGACAAGCTTGATCTGGCGGGTGTCATGGCCAGCCCCTGTAACTGTGGCCCTGATTTTGCTAAAGTCAGTTGGGCCAACATGTTTTACCAGCAATCGATGCACTTCTGGGCCGGTCGGCATAAATTCTTTACAGAATATCAGGAAGTCTTTTGCGAAAGCTACGCCATTCTGGATGCTTGGCAGATGCAGTGAGGCCTGCATAATGTCAGCTTGAGTCCAGGCTCTGAACACGAGACCCGGAGCACCATCAGCGGGTCCTGGAACCTGAATCATGGGCCCCTGGAAAGCTTCGGATGTGTCGAGGTTGAAGGCTGGTGTGGGTGTGTCTGGGTCGAGCCAGTTGACGACAGCGCCGGCTGCACCCCGCCAGCTATGCGGGTCTGCGTAGGACCATGGTGAGGTGGCAGGTGTCGATGTTGCAGCCGTCGGAGGAGAGACAACCGGGTTGTGGTGAGGTGAGGCTGGACTCTGTCGGAGCTTCTCGTTTGCCAGGCGAGCCTGTTCTTGCTGTTGAGTGTGGAGCCGGGTTGCTGGTCTGCCCACCAGTGGTGCTACAGCGTATGGTGGAGGAGGTGGTGGAGGTGGTGCTTGTGGTGGTGGTGGTGGTGGTTGTGGTACGCCATCCTGTGGGGAAGGTCGGCAACACGTGTCCAGGAGGGGGCCGCTCGCTCCTGTGAGACTCGGATACATAGCAGAGGGAGACAATAATGGATTATGTGTGTCTGGAATCAGTTTTTCTTCTTTTAAACACGTCAAAGATTTCATAAGTTGTTTTCTGTCCCTGGTTTCACACTCATTTTCCCACTGTGTCAAACACATCTGGTTTTTCTCTAACATTTCCAAGTCTTTAACTTTGACTTTCTTGCCATTTTTCATCTTTTTCAATTTACCTTCTAAATCCCCTCGTAACATTTTGAGCTTAGCGGCGCTCAATGAGCCGTTTACAGGAAACCCAAACTCCCCTGACCAGTACGTGAGGCATTCTAAACACCCGTCTCCGTGTTTCTGTCGCATCATATTCACTATCGGACCCGAGGGTTCCCTGCTTTTACTCTGCTTACCACCCATCTTTCAGGCGTGGACACGTTAACGTTATCTTAAAAACAATATAGTCGTCACTATAAAGCGTAAGTTTCTTTACCTGAAGGAAAAAACTATTGCAAAAACCTTATTTGAAGTTCACGTTAAGTTAGTTTATCACGATTCTTATTCTATCAGTTTCGTTAGTAGAATTCACGTATTGGATAATTTAACAACGGTCTTACATCAAACCTATAACAATTGTAGTCAAGCGATCTGTGTTACGATCTCAAAATGTTTTTATTCTGAGTTAAATCATCACCGTATAACACAATCCTGTCTCCTACGTAAAAGCGTGTAATAGTGATACGTCAGAAAACGAAAAAGGGAGTTTACATAAACCATTCGTAAAACAAAACCACAAACGTCAAAAACAATTGTGTTACCCAAATAATAATGACTACTTGATCATTCATCTGTGTCTGCTAAATTATACGATCTTAGTACAATTTTACAATTACTTTTACAATTATTTTTACAATTGGAATTTTAACTTCCTTACCCGATATTGTAGAAATTAATTCTTTGTCGTTGAATTCGCGTGCCGCCAATCAGAAACTCCTCGGTTTCCGCCGGCTCTCTCTTCTCTTTTCTAAGGAGGTATTGAGACAGGAAACAGTTATTGAACCTGGAAAGGCCTTTTCTCCGGACGGTCCCCCTGGAGCCTGATGGACGGTCAGCGATCCCACTTCTGACACCAATTTGTTGTGGAATATTTCTTATGACTAGTCGGGAGAAGAAAGTTGAGGTTTTCTATCAATATAAAGTAAAACAGAGTTTTGATGAACGATCAAGGTTTATAAAGTCAATTTATTTGCTTGCAAGCAAAGAGAACAGTCTCACAGACACATCGCCGTCATCTGGGAGAATGCTCTACCTACACTCAGAATGCATGGACTTTTATGCTCAGACAGCTTCCTGTTATCTGCTTAGCTAACAAGAATACACAAAGAACACAACAAAAGGCAGGTCATCCTTCGAGCCTTAGTATATCATTTAAGACAGTCAGGAAGATGCTTTTATCTCCTGTTTACAAATCCCTTTTGTTCACAGTTTGCCTTACACTAATCAGTTTAAACTCACAACAGATGCTTCTTTTGAAGTCACTGTGACAACATAAAAATGACCATTTGCAGAGACAGAACAGACATTCTTTACCCTCACCCATCCCATCTGCATGCAAAGGTTTACGCCTTTACAACTTCAGATAACGCGTCATCAAAGGAAGTCAAAAGTATTTCAAACAGAGGATCTCTGTTAATCAAGGCCTCTCTGTGTCTCTGTCTTACGAAGAGTAAACAAACAGTGCACAAGATAACAGATAACAAGACACCTGGATACTAAACTAATTAAAGTCATCTACTGAAACTACAGTTTGGTGTCTGCTCTTTTAGGACTTACATTCCTTAAACCTTCACATTAGACTATGACATATTTTCCCATTACACCCTTTGATGATATAGGAACATTGGACGACCCCCCCCCCCCCGCAACCCGACCCCAAATTTTTCTTGGTTTTTAATGAATTGCATTATAATGCATGAACTGTATAAAATATTTTTATTTCTTTCTAAAATAAGTACATATCACTTCACAGTTTATTATTCAGTTTGTTTAACTGGGAAAAAAAATAGCAATAATAAAATATATATAAAATAAAAAATATATAAAATAATTTGTAAATACAATTAACTTAATTTCAAACAAAGTGCAAACAACATATACTGTATTTCCTCACATTGAACAGCAGGTTTTCTCAAACAATAAAATAACACAATTATGAACAAGGTGTGCAGGTCTACATGGACCATATTATTTTGTGATCATATTCCTATGTATATTCCTATTCATATATATCAATCAGTGACTGGTGTGGGCTTGCTTTGCTTTACAGATTTTGTCAAAGCGGGGTTGCTGGTTGGAGATATCTCTCAGTTCATTCTCAATGTTCAACTTTGATCTGTATTTGGTCTTCATTGCAGCAACTGCAGAAAACCCTGTTTCACATAAATAGGATGTGGCAAAAGGCAACAGTATGCCCATAGCTCTTTGGCCTAGTAGTGGGTAGTCTTTCTCCACTCCAATCTTTATCTTTCTCTGTCGCTCCGTATCTTTCTCGCTCTGTGTCGCTGTGTGTCTCTCTCTCGTTCGCGCTCCCTCACTCTCTCTCTCCCTCGCTCGTTCGCGCTCTCTCGCTCGGGCACGCGCTCGCTCTCTCGCTCGCGCGCGCTCGCTCTCGCTCTCGCTGGTTTTGCCACAGTCGGTCTGTGACATGAGCCGCTCTGGTGGTGGTCACGTCGGTTATTTTATATTGTTTTACCGGTGTATGTGTGCGTCTGTGTGTGTGGGTTGGTGATGAAGCCGCGACCCCCCTGTAGTACCACCGCGCCCCCCCTAGGGGTCGCGACCCCCACTTTGGGAACCACTGAGCTACATGATGTTGCTGCTAGCACAACAGCTAGCAGCAGCTAGCAGCTGTTGTGCAGTAAAAGTCTGCATTTCTGTGGAGGAAGCAGCTGTTATTGGAGTGATTAGCGACCGGCGTGACCAGCATCAGCCCTATGGAGCAGCTCGTTGTTTTTAGATTCTAATGAGAAGACACGCTGCACTAACGTTTTACTTCTTCCGTTTGGTAGCCTTGAGAGACCTTAGTCTGTAAGTATGTATTTATGAAGCATGAAAATATGTACGTAGATATATTCTATTCGCGTGTTTAGTATAACATTTGTGTTGTATTAAATGCTAATCGCGGTTAGCATTTCTCCATTGGCGGTAATGTTACAATTAGCTTAGAAGCTAGCTAGGCGGACATGTTACATGCTGGCTATATCATGGATTGTTCTTTTGTATTCATGGAATGTGTATAGGGACAGTTTGTTAAGCCATATTTCATATTGTGTTTCCACAGTTTTACAAATAAGAAAGATTCACACTGAAGTCTTGAAACTCTTCTATGGATTCCATGGTCTTTATTTCACGGATCTACTGTTAGCGATCTGCTAAGCTTTCCTGCACGAAGCAAGAGCAGAATAGAGTGAGAGACGTGTGTTGACCACCTTTATGGACCCATATTCTAGTAAACGTTTACGTGTAAGTGTTGATTTTAAAGTAAATTTGATGTGAGAGAGAGATAGACCCGCAGCGCTGTAATGCTAATCGCGGTTAGCATTTCTCCATTGGCGGTAATGTTAAAATTAGCTTAGAAGCTAGCTAGGCGGACATGATGTTCAGAGCTACTAGTGAGAACAGACATCAACAACACGGAGGAAACGAGTGAGAGACCACATTGATGGACCCATAATCTAGTAAACGTTTACGTGTAAGTGTTGATTTTAAAGTAAATTTGATGACCCTAATGATGAGCAGCCCACGGACTACAGTCACCTCGCCCGGACCAGGGAAACCGGGGCACCCTCCCGGAGCCAGACCCAGGAGGGGAGCTCGTAGGCGAGCGTCTGGTGGCCGGGCCTTTGCCCATGGGGCCCGGTCGGGCTCAGCCCGAATAAACATCATGGAGCAGCCACCCTGTGGACCCACCACCCGCAGGGACACGCATTGGGGTCGGGTGCTATGCAGACCGGGCGGTAGGTCGGGCGGGAGGCCCGGGCATGCCGATCGCCGGCGACATAGACTAGCTCTAGGGACGTGGAACGTCACCTCGCTAGCGGGGAAAGAGCCGGAGCTGGTGCAGGAGGTGGAGCGATACCAGCTAGAAATAGTTGGACTCACCTCCACACACAGCGTTGGCTCTGGAACCAAGCTCCTGGAGAGGGGTTGGACTTTGTCCTTTTCCGGAGTTGCCCAGGGTGAGAGGCGCCGGGCGGGAGTGGGGATACTCACGAGCCCCCGGCTGAGCGCCGCTGTGTTGGAGTTCTCCCCGGAGAGCGAGAGGGTCGCCTCCATGCGCCTACGGGTTGCGGGGAGCAAGGCTCTGACTGTGGTTTGTGCTTATGCACCAAACAGCAGTTCGGAGTATCCGGCCTTCTTGGAGTCGGTGGGAGGGGTCCTGGAAAGGGCGCCGCCTACCGACTCCATAGTTCTCCTGGGGGACTTCAACGCTCACGTGGGCAATGACGGAGAAACCTGGCGGGGGGTGATTGGGAGGAACGGCTTGCCCGATCTGAACCCGAATGGTGTTTCGTTATTGGACTTCTGTGCTTGCCACGGTTTGGCCATAACGAACACTATGTTCGAACATAAGGTGGCTCATAAGTGTACCTGGTACCAGAACACCTTAGGCCGGAGATCAATGATCGACTTTGTAATCGTATCATTTCATTTGCGGCCGTATGTTTTGGACACTCGGGTGAAGAGAGGAGCAGAGCTGTCAACTGATCACCACCTGGTGGTGAGTTGGATCAGATGGCAGGGGAACCGGTTGGAAAGACCCGGTAAACCCAAACGTGTAGTGAGGGTAAACTGGGAACGTCTGGCGGAGGACCCTGTCCGGGAGGTCTTTAACTCCCACCTCCGGAAGAACTTCTCACACATCCCGAGGGAGGTTGGGGACACGGAATCCGAGTGGACCATGTTCAAAGCCTCTATTGTGGACGCGGCCGCTAGGAGCTGTGGCCGGAAGGTCATCGGTGCCTGTCGTGGCGGCAACCCGAGAACCCGGTGGTGGACACCGGAGGTGAGGGAAGCCGTCAAGCTGAAGAAGGAGACCTTCAAGGCCTGGTTGGCCCAGGGGTCTCCTGAAGCAGCTGACAGGTATCGGCAGGCCAGAAGGGCTGCAGCTGCGGTGGTCGCGAATGCTAAAACTCGGGCATGGGAGGAGTTCGGGGAGGCCATGGAGAAGGACTTTCGGTTGGCCTCAAGGAGGTTCTGGCAAACCATCCGACGGCTCAGGAAGGGAAAGCAGGGCTTACCCCAGGCTGTTCTCAGCAGGGGGGGGGAACTGCTAACCCGGACGGAGGACATCGTCGGGCGGTGGAAAGAGCACTTTGAGGAACTCCTAAACCCGACCAACATGTCCTCTGCAGAGGAGGCAGCGCCTGAGGACCTAGGGGGAGGCTCACCCATATCCCTGGCAGAGGTCGCTGAGGTAGTTAAAAAGCTCCTTGGTGGCAAGGCGCCGGGGGTGGATGAGATCCGCCCTGAGATGCTGAAGGCGCTGGACATAGTTGGGCTGTCCTGGCTGACACGCCTCTTCAATGTCGCATGGGGATCGGGATCAGTGCCCATGGAATGGCAGACCGGGGTGGTGGTTCCCATCTTCAAAAAGGGGGACCGGAGAGTGTGCTCGAATTACCGGGGTATCACACTACTCAGCCTCCCGGGGAAGGCTTATGCCAGGGCGCTTGTCGAACCTCAGATTCAAGAGGAGCAGTGCGGATTCCGTCCCGGCCGTGGAACAGTGGACCAGCTCTTTACCCTCGCAAGACTACTGGAGGGGCTCTGGGAGTTTGCCCAACCAGTCTACATGTGCTTTGTGGACTTGGAGAAGGCTTTCGACCGGGTCCCTCGGGGGATCTTGTGGGGGGTGCTGCGGGAGTATGGGGTGCCGGACCCGTTACAACGGGCGATCCGGTCTCTGTACGACTGCAGTAGGAGCTGTGTCCGCATTCTCGGCAATAAGTCAGACACGTTCCCGGTGGGTGTTGGCCTCCGCCAGGGCTGCCCTTTGTCACCGGTCCTGTTCGTGATTTTCATGGACAGGATATCTAGGCGCAGCCTGGGGGCGGAGAACGTCAGTTTCGGGGGTCTCGGGATCGCCTCTCTGCTATTTGCAGATGATGTGGTCCTGTTAGCCTCCTCGGATCGTGACCTCCAGCATTCACTGGGACGGTTTGCAGCCGAGTGTGAAGCGGCGGGGATGAGAGTTAGCACCTCCAAATCTGAGGCCATGGTGCTCTGCCGGAAACCGGTGGATTGCTCCCTCCAGGTGGGGACGGAGTGCCTACCTCAAGCGAAGGAGTTCAAGTATCTCGGGGTCTTGTTCACGAGTGAGGGTAAGATGGAGCGGGAGATCGACAGACGGATCGGTGCAGCTGCAGCAGTAAAGCAGGCGCTGCACCGGACCGTCTTGGTGAAGAGGGAGCTGAGCCGGAAGGCAAAGCTCTCAATTTACCACTCGGTCTACGTTCCTACCCTCACCTATGGTCACGAACTCTGGGTCGTGACCGAAAGGACAAGGTCGCGGCTACAAGCGGCCGAAATGAGTTTCCTCCGTAGGGTGGCCGGGCTCAGCCTTAGAGATAGGGTAAGGAGCTCGGTCATCAGGAGGGAGCTTGGAGTCGAGCCGCTACTCCTTTGCGTCGAAAGGAGTCAGCTGAGGTGGTTCGGGCATCTAATTAGGATGCCTCCTGGACGCCTCCCACTGGAGGTTTTCCAGGCACGTCCAACTGGGAAGAGACCCCGGGGAAGACCCAGAACACGCTGGAGAGATTACATCTCCCAGCTGGCCTGGGAACGCCTCGGGATCCCCCAGAATGAGCTGGAACATGTTGCCGGTGAGAGGGAGGTCTGGGTCGGCCTGCTTGCCCTGCTGCCACCGCGACCCGACCCCGGATAAGCGGTGGAAAATGGATGGATGGATGGATAATCTAGTAAACGTTTACGTGTAAGTGTTGATTTTAAAGTAAATTTGATGTGAGAGAGAGATAGACCCGCAGCGCTGTAATGCTAATCGCGGTTAGCATTTCTCCATTGGCGGTAATGTTAAAATTAGCTTAGAAGCTAGCTAGGCGGACATGATGTTCAGAGCTACTAGTGAGAACAGACATCAACAACACGGAGGAAACGAGTGAGAGACCACATTGATGGACCCATAATCTAGTAAATGTTTACGTGTAAGTGTTGATTTTAAAGTAAATTTGGAGAGAGAGAGCGAGAGACCCGCAGCGCTGTAAGTACTTCTGAAAAATACAACTTCTAAAACTTTCCACGAACTGTGTCTGTTTGAGTTTATAGAGGGAGATTTTAGAGGAAGATCTTAAGTATCAAATACAACCTTTCATTATTAAAGACTACTTTATTACTCTATCGTATTATTTTTTTTAAACTAAGCAAGCAATCCACTTCCTGTTTACACCGTCACGCGCATGCCCAGTGTACGTTAATGGTCACGTGCTGTCCGCCTTCGACGGCTGCCGTGTGGATGCAGATCAACTCGAGAATGATGCTGAAACTCCCGTGTGAACGGAGATCGTTTCTATTTGACAAATCTGCATCCAAGGAGAAACGGAGTAGTGTGGACAGGGCCTAAGAGAACCAGCAGAATGTTCTGAGTATATGGATACATTTTCTGTTGCACAACTGAGAACACTAGAATAAAACAATAGAAAATAAGACAAACTCTGTCACCCATTCATTGTGTATGGAGCAGCTTCAGACTTTATACTTGATGACATCACAAATTTGAGACTTACTTCTCTGGATTCTGGGTTTTGTTATGGCCATAACTTCTGGACACAGGGAGAAATCCCCCCCCTTGCAGCCATGTGCTCTCAATCGACCTCCAAAACACAACAGCAGGTTAAAGTAAAAATCAAATGGATTTATTATCCAAGAAGCATAAAAACAGATATAGACAGTTACTAACCGAATCACACTACTAATAACAAAACAAACCTATATATAAAATGAAATGTGAGATCCAATCCGAGCCACCCAGGAGGCTGGTCTGCCTCCTCGGTGGCCAGCAGAAGATCTGAAATCCCCCAGAGCTTCAAACCCTTTGTCACCCCAAAGTTGCATTCCTCAGCTCATCGATCAGCTCATTGATTGGCTGAAGTCCAACAAGCCCCATTGTCATATGCCCCATTGTCCTAAACTTCACACCTCTCCCAGCCACTTTCACACAACCCCCACTCCAGCACATTCCTCCAACCCCCTCTCACAGACACTTAATGCATGAAATGACCAGACTCCTACAAGTAAATATACGGTATCACATTATATCCATAATTAGGAGCTTTAAAACTTACATCCCTCACAGTTTTAGAGAGAGTAGCTCATGTTCACTAATATTGATTGAACTTTCCTAGGCCATGGACATAACCTTTGGGCTAGGTGCTCCTCTTTAAATCTGTTGATGAGGAACAATTCAAGTCAGCTGCAGTTTCATTTTTATTTCTCTATTTATTTAGTATTTTCAGTTTTACAGCACAGGAGATGCTTTTCAGTTGTATAGCCTATTGTGATCTGCCGCCTTTATATATATATTTGAAATGTTCCTTAGTTTTGTGACAATAGTTCATTAAATTTGCGAGTGATCAAAATGCTACCTCAGCACCCAGCAAGAGGACCGTGTCTGTCTTTAACACAATCTGCTGCTCAAAGTAAATGAAAAGGAACATATTCTTATGAATTTATCAGCTGTATCAAACTCACCCCGAACTGTGACTCCTAAACCCGGGTATGAACCAATCCGTGTCTTCTGTGTACGTTACACCCTAACATATATAGTTCTATGCTTTTCCCTTCCTTCACGTAATATTCATAACTGATTCACCAACAAGAGCTGAAAATGGCATGTTGGAGAACTTATAATATGAATTTGCCGTCAGCAACCAACACACCATGCTGCAGTCTCTCTCTGTCACACACACACACACACACACACACACACACACACACACACACACAGCAGTAGTAACTGGCTATCCACCCCTCACACCACAGACTCTGCTGACACACTGCACTGCTGTCTGTCTGTCTGTCTGTGCAGCAAATAAAAATTTTTGGTTTTCAAAGCTTCCCTGAAGGCAGAATAGAAGAAGGAAACACGCTAACATAGCAAACCTTTGATGTGATATCTTTGTTCTCAAAACTCTATCCTCTTTATCAAAACTAAAAAAGCACTTTTCAATGCTTTGACACATATTTTAAAGTTCTTCTCAATCAAACTCAACTACTGCCATACCTCTGTGATAACACTCCATTTCTCACATTTACATACCATTGAAAAACAATTCACGTTAAAACACAAAACTACTGTACTTTAGACTGCATATTTCTCCACTCTGCAACAAAAAACAAACAAAAAAATAGAAATGCATCAACTCCTCATTAGAGCAATGATCTCACTCCCTGCTGTGCTCTAGTGTTACTTAAACACAAATATTAGCCTCCTTATTTGTGCATCCAATAACTCTTTGTTGAACTAGAGTGAGCCGAGATCCTGACATCACCTCCTGGCTCTCCACTAATCAACTAGCTGCTGCAGCTCAATCATGTATTGGGAGAACTGGGTACTGCGTTCCAAGCTTGTGTCTCAGTGAACGTTGCTCACTGGGAACAGAAGTGCTGATTGCCTTCTACGTCTAGAAACAAGGTTGACAAAAGTAGTGAGACTAAGCTGAGTACAACAGAACACAGTGAGAGAAGCTGAACAGCACAGAGCTGAGGGCACAATGCATGGCACCTCTCACACAGGTAAAGCCATTTGATCCTTTGTTCATATATAAATATTGATTAGTGCCGTTTTGAAAGTGGTCAAATATAGAACATGTGCTAAATTGGCATCACTGCTTATTGGCTGTAATCCTTGCTGTCTAATAAACATCTACACTGGCCCTCCCACCACGTTGTCATAGCTCAACACTGGACTGGCGTCTGTCTAGCTGGTGACAAGCTGTCTCATCTTTCCGATCCATATTTCTATTTTCCCTTTGTTTCCTTCTCTATTACTCACCCCTCGTTCATTCCTTCCCTTCTCTCCTTGTGGTGTCCCTCTCTTCCCCCTCTCTGGAATGCTCCTGTCCTCTTCTCCCTGGAGTGGCAGTGGCAACAGAGCGTTACATTAGAACAGATGCCTCTTAACATGCACAACTGGAGTGGAACGATATCTTCAGGAAAGAGCCAAGAGTGGAAACCATGAGGGGAGAATGCTTTGTGGAAGAAAGCGCTGCATACAGCACCACTATGTGTGTGTCATTATACATTGCACTGATAACAGTCAATCATTTGATACATCTTGGCTCTTACTAAAGTTGTGGGGGTACAACTTTTAAATCAGACCTTTTTTGGTGGCGCTACAGAGAAGTTCAATATTAGGCCTGATCATATGAGGATCATAACTATCATATCTCATCCTAATCTGGCCTGTAGGAGCCAAGTAGTAACGTACCAGGGGTTTGCAAAGTCTGATATGGCTTTTTCCAGACAAAACTCAAAAGCATAAAATGTAGTTTTTTTGTCTTATATCCAGAATTTTCAACACAAATATCTGTACATGTGTCTGTACTAACGTCACATAAAAACTGCAAAAAGTGAGTTTTCCACTCCCGTTAATACTCTTTGTCTTATTTCTATTTGGGGTTTAATCATGCTCTAAACTTTGGAACTACATAAATGTACCAATAATGTTTTGGGAGCTGTAGACAGGAAGTGTAATGTTGCTATATATTGAGTGAGTTACGCTGTGAGTCCTGTCTTTTTTCATTTGTTCACATTTTGGCAAATTGTCAGCATTATGCAGTATGCTGAATTAAATAGATAGATAGATGATAGATAGATATAAACTTTATTTATCCCCAGGGGGAAATTAGTTTGTAGCAGCAGCAATTTACAGAGTAAAATATAACTTATGGAATGCACAATATATACAGTACAATAAAATAACAAAGCAGATATTGAATTTGAAGGAATAGATTAATAAAAAATAAGATAAATAGAATGAAAAATAGAAATGAACAGTATGTACCATGAATAGAGTGGTATTAACTCGTAACTAAACAACCTGGACAGTAGAGCAAGGATCACCAACAACAAGCAACAACCGTGTAGCGTTGTTATAGTCATGTGAAGGCCGATGATCTGGCCCGAGGTGTTTTATTATAAAGTCTTATTGCAGAGGGCAGGAATGTTTTTCTGAATCTGTCCTTGTGACAGCGGAGCTGGATGAGTCTGTTGGAGAAAGTGCTCCTCTGTCCCTGCAGTAGGTGGTGGAGAGGGTGGTCCAGGTTATCCAATATGGATAATAGTTTCTTCAGTGTCCTCCTCTCCACCACCTCTTCCAGATTGTCTAGTTTGCAGCCAATGATGGAGCCAGCCTTCTTAACCAGTTTATTAAGTCTGTTGGTGCCTCCGGCTCCAATGCTGCTCCCCCAGCAGACTATGGTGAAGTAAAGTGCACTGACCACAACAGACTGGTAGAACATATCCAACATCTTGCTGCACACGTTGAAGGATCGAAGTTTCCTCAAGAAAAAGAGTTGACTCATCCCCTTCTTGTACACAGCGTTGATGTTGGTCTTCCAGTTCAGTCTGCTGTCGATGGAGACACCCAGGTACTTGTACTCCTCTACCAGCTATATAATTAGCTAGAGGCACTTCTTGTTTGCAGCGTGCCCATAGAGCAGAGGTCTTCAACAGGGGGTCCGCGGCCCTTAGGGGGTCCGGAGGTAATTAATTAGACAATTTTAAAAAAAATTTAATTTTTTTTTTTCTCTAAACATGAATCTGTCCATTATTTTAATAGTTCAGTATTGTATGCAAGATAACAGGTATGTTTATGCATGGCAGTGGCACTAATGGGCCATCACTCATTTTGGTTTCCACATTTATGTTTAAAATGAAAACATTAATTTGAATAGCTTGTATGCATGATTATCATGCAATTAACAGACAATGTTGATATTGGCATTGGTATCAGCTGACAAGGTGTGTTTATAAATGGCAGTGTCACGGCCTCCCTACTCACTGTACCTTGCACATGTTTAAAATAAAAACATGAATATATGAACCTGTGTATTATTTGAATAGCTTAGTATTGAATGCACAATAAAGAGGTATGTTTATACACAGTACTAGGCCCATTTAGTATAAAACACAATTGTATACAATATATGTAGTCGGGGGTCCCTGCTCCATCTCTATCAGTTTGGGGGTCCTTGGCCTGAAAAACGTTGAAGACCCCTGCCATAGAGGAACAGACAGCTGTCACTGCTTTTGTAAACAAAAAGGAGCGTGTTTGAGTCATCAGCATTTAAGAAAACTAAATCATTAATGATTATTAATAATAACAGGGCACCACCCTGTGAACAGGGACCAATAACCAAACTATAAACTAAGTCTCATAATTAGTGTTCACTCACAATGTCAACAGTCTGAGTACTATGACACATTCAGAGTGAAAGTGAAGGTTTAAGTTCGAGCACAGACCACATATCAGATATTATCACAATACACGTGCACAAAGTAATCACAGACAGCTGCTCTTTAAAATATAACAGAGTTTATTACGTTCTAATACTAATGATCTAGTCAACTAATATCTAAACTAACAACTATACATTCATGAGCACGCTATCTAAAATCAACAGACTATGGTAAAGGGGGGGTCGTGTGTGTCTGCATGTTGTGTGTGTGTGTGTAGGGGGGGAAGGGGCGAGACAACAGCTCAGACAACGTATGACGTAATTTGAAACGTGGCGACGTCTCGCGAGACCACAAGATAACGCGAGGCTCTATAATGGCGGTAGACAATAGCGACCTCGTTACCTACACGTGTCTGAAGCCGTTAGCGCACCCCGTAGCTCCATTAGCTTAAAGCTATGTGTGTGTGTGGGTTCGTAAAAGAAGAGAGAAAGCAAACAAAACGAAAAGGTCCTCCAAAAACATATTAAGATCCGCCGCGGTGGAGTACGGAAGATTGTTCTCTCAGCTACAGGAATAAAACCGGCGACTCTTTGATTGCACAGCCGCAGTTCTGACTTCTGAACTGATGAGAAACAACTTCCACCTCCACGAGCGGTGAACCATCTCAACACGAATTGCGGCAGTATTGAAATACACAGCATTAACGATCTCAGCGATTATTGAGCATACACCACGGTATAAAAATGACAGTAACCTAGCAACACAAAACAAGATAATAAACACAATAACTAACTCTGCCCAGACTCTCTTTGCCTCACTATGAGTTGAAATCGTAGTGATCAATGCTTCTGAGTCTTTGGCTGACTCAGCTTGCTCCGTGCAGCGCTGTGATACAGAGTTACTTCCTTCGGCTCAGTAAGGGAACTCACGTCCTTACGGCTGGAACAACGGCGGCTTGGGTGGAGGGGAGAAATGCGCTTGTCTCTCTCTGAAGAAGTCCGTTTCTTCACTTCTGCAGGAAACTGGTTCGCTTCCTCGTCCAGGATGCAAACAAAACTAAACAAACAAACAGTCCAGTAGATTCGTCCAGCGAATATAAAACTGTTAGACTTTGGATTTTCTGGTAAAACTCTGCAACGCTGCGTGTGCTATCTTTGCACCGACTCGACGTCAGCGGGATGAGCATAGAGGAGGGGGAGCAAGACTGTTTTATAGAAACAGGGGCTGAACCACAGGGGTCCTGGGGAGTCTGTGGCTCTCTGCCAATTAGATCGCAGTGTTGCATTGCGTGACGAGTTCACACCTTGATGTGAACTTCTTTCTGGGGGGTTTGAATCAGTGTTGCCAACTTGGCGACTTTCCAAACCCTCATGGCGACTTTTTTTGTCAAAAGCTACTAGCGACAAATCTAGCTACTTTTTCTGGTGTTGTTGGACTTTTCTGGTGTTTTGACTCTGACGTGAAAGCACGTACCGTTCGGCACGCGGGAGCTGCCGTGAGCTCCTCCGCCGCCCCAAAGCACTCAAAGGTGATTAGTCTCACAGTAGCCCCTCGCGCAGCAGTCCCAGCTGCAGAAAGAGGAGACCCACACTCTCCGTGTCCAGACTGCAAATGAATCGCGCATGCGCAAAGCCGCCGCTGTTCCCGCCTCTCTCCTACAGCGCTCATTACAATTATGCAAATTAGGCGATGACGTCATTTAGCGACTTCTAGCGACTTTTTGGACAGCCAATAGCTACTTTCCTTACTGAGGAGTTAGCAACACTGCTTATCAAACTCAAATCCAGGTTGTCCTGCAAAAATGGAAGGCCCAATCTCTTTGTTTCAGAGCACATGGCGAGGCCACATGGTCAGGTCCCAACACGGCCATGAGCCATGAGCTGTGTGTCATGGCCAGTGGTGCCGCCTGTAACTGCTGACTGTTGTTGAGCGGCTGTCAAACTACCTAACTGACTTACAGATGTTTTCTGTAGCGATGTTCCAAACAACTAACTTGTTCTACTAGTCCACCAGTTTAAAAGTAGGACATCACTCAGTAAACAGTCAAAATTGCGCATTCTTTACATTACTATAAGGTTAAACACTGTAAGTATCATTTTAAATCATTATCACAGTTTTCAATAACTGAATCACACTTTAAATGCTGCTAAAATCAGTATGTAAGATTTGGTAAAAGACCCGTGGGGGCTGTGGTCTTAGAAAAGTCATCACTAATACCAAAGTATAAGCGTGCAAGTAGGATTCAATCCGCTAGCTGCTGTTAGTCTGCTTCATTCATTCATAGTAAGCATACCTGCTAACGTTCTAGCAAGCGAGTGAGCTAGTTTCATCGTGCTGCTGCCAATCCAGTCGCCCAGGAGAGAACCAGACTGACTGCTGAACCAAGCCGCTACTTTGGAAAGAGGAGGTGGTGGCAAAGCGGGGGCCTCGGGCCCCTAGTTTTTAGAACCCTGCTATTCCCCGGTACCTTTCACCACACCCATTGTTTGCCGACTGTGAGGAATCTCACAGTTTAAAAACCTCTTCTCTGGAACAAACTGTTAGTTACTAACAATGAACTCAACAAGAAGCACGTGCACTTGCAGGCTTACGAAGTAAATACTGGTTTGCAACTTCCAATAGTTTTTCCAACAGCTCTCTCGTTTCTATACTACAAATAAAGCACAAATGACTTATCACTTAGCATCCTGTGAAAGCCCTGCGGTCTCCATAGACATGCTCTTACAAACCGCATGTGATTAGACATCGATAGCTGAACAGCATCTGGTGTTAACCACAGCATGTGTGAACGATGCCTGTGAGCCAAGCATGTGCACAGCTTCAATTCATCTTGCAAGAGAAAACCTTGTTGCCTTGTCCGAACGTAAACCTCAGATACTCACTTCCCTCGTGTGTCGAGGCAGATCTATCTATCGAGCACAGAGCCACAAGTTCTTTCTGAAAGAGTTTACAGTTCTGTTGAGCATTAGACCTATTCTATCCCTGGACCCTTGGTTTGGATTTGGTCCGAGCAGATTTGGAGCTGTCACGTTATCCTGTTAGTCTGAGCACAGCATACGTTTGTAATGCTCCCAATGGATTGTATAAATATATATATATATTCAATATATTATGACAGGAAGATCCATGACAGTGAAACCCACAGTTGCATGGTATTCAATAGAGATGATTTATTTCATGAATTAAAATGGAAGTAAAATTAAGTGATGCTTGTTGTTGTTCATTCATTCATTCATTCGTGGGATGAACAGGTGCATGTCTGTGGAGATAAGGTATCAAGCAGCACACTGGCAGTGGGAGCGTAAATCACCATCCAACAATATGAGATGCTGAGATCACAAAGTCTGCCATGATACGATTGTCGATACAATTTAATTCAGCGGCTTGTGATGGATATGAGACAATATCAACACAATCAGTTACTTTGATATCAGCTCACTAAAAGCAACTAATATGATTTAACCATTTTATTACTGGGCTCTGTAGAAAAAAGGTGGATGGTGTTGGGACCTGACTATATGGCTTCGACATGTGCTGTCGAACAAAGAGAGTCAGGCCTTCGCTTTTGTAAGCAAAGGTTTCATCCTGATTGTAGTTTGAGCACCAAACCCCCCAGCTCTGAAGAAATTCACATTAGGGTGTGAGTTTCCTCCCCCCAAAAACTATGTGTTCCTGAAGTTACCTGAAAGCAGCGCTGCAATCTAATTGGCCGAGGGCCAAGACACCCCAGGACCCCTGTGGTTCAGCCACTGTTCTACAAAACTACCTGCAACCCCCACCTCAATGCTTTTTCCCTTCGACCTCCGTCGAGCTAGGGAGCACACCAACGTTGTTTCCCTTTTCAACCAAATCCTAGGTCTAACAGTTTATACTCGCTGGCCGAATTCACCAAACTGTCTATTTTATCTTTGTTCGTATCCACGAAGCGAACCCCTTTTTATTCCTGCAGAAGTGAAGAAGCAAGACTTCTTCAGAGAGAGAGAGAGAGAGAGAGAACTTCCACTCTCCACCAAGCGCCTCGTCTGCTCCGGACATAAGGATGCGAAAATCCCTTATCCAGACGACAGCGATTCTCTCCTACCGAGAGAACACCTCCCGCGGCCCGCAGCCGCGCTGCCTGGGCCCAACGAAGCTCAGAAGAACCCTCCTCAATCACCACGATTGCATCGTACCGTAAGGCGAAATAGATTCTGGGCAGAGTTAGAGGGTTCATTTGTGTTTATTTTATCTTGTTTGTGTGCTTAAGGTACTGTTCATTGTTATAACGTGGTGTATGCTTAATAATCGCCGACACTAACGGTCGCTGAGATCGTTGGGGTTGTGGAGAAGCTAGTGTATTTCATGCTACCGTGATCTGTGTTGAGCTAGCCGCCTCGTGAGGTCGAAGTTGCTTCTCATCAGTTCAGGAGGTCAAAACCGCCGGCTGAGACAAAGAGTCGCGGTTCTTGCTCCCCTGGCTGAGAGAGCAATCTTCCGTACTCCCGCGCGGCGCGAAGAATCTTAATCTCTTGTTTTATTTAATTTAATTTTGTTCCTTTCCCTTCTCTTTTACTAATCCACACACACATATAGCTTTGAGCTAATGTAGCTATGTGCTAAACGGCTACCGGCACTAGACGCCGGGTCTCCTGTTGGCTATCCGCCATTTTTGAGTCTCACGCATGAGAGACGTCACCACGTCCCATCTATGTCATACGTCGCTGAGCTGTTCCCTCGCTCCTCCCCCTTACGCACACACACACACACACTCCCCCCTCCTCTTTTCAATCGTCTGTTGATTTTAGATAGCGTGCTCATGAATGTATAGTTGTTGTTAGTTTAGATATTAGTTGACTAGATCATTAGTATTAGAACGTAATAAACTCTGTTATATTTTAAAGAGCAGCTGTCTGTGATTACTTTGTGCATGTGTATTATGGTAATAGCTGTATATGTGGTCTGTGCTCGAACTTAAACCTTCACTTTCACTCTGAATGTGTAACAGTACTCAGACTGTTGACATTGTGAGTGAATACTAATTATGAGACTTAGTTTTATCGTTTGGTTATTGGTCCCTGTTCGCAGGGTGGTGCCCCGTTATTATTAATAATCATTAATAATTGTTACTGACATTAATAATTCTATTGATGTCAAGAATTTAGTTTCTTGGATGCTGATAACCCAAACACGCTCCTTTACGTTCCCAACATATTGGTGCCCCCTTTTTGAGGCTATGTTATTCCCAACAATGGTCACACAGTGACCATCCACACCTTAACTTCTAACAATTTACACGTTTCAGAGACTGTCCTTCCCAGGAACATTTAAAATGACCTATGTCGTCATCGTCCTGACACTCCACCTTTAAGAGTCTTGTGAATAATGAGGGTGGTCTTTCAAAACTAAAGGTGTGTGAGTTGTGTGCTGTAATACTCTGTTGGGCGGAGTTTAGGATGGTGGAGTGTACAAAGCATGAGGACTGATCTGAGACATTAAAAACCATGTGGACACTGTAAACTGGATTAGAGATGTACTGGACTTGGTGGTAATTGGAGGTATTTCCCTGTAGAAGTGATTTTAGGCAGACCTTTTGCTGGTATCATGTTTAAATAATAAGGCTTAAATTAAAGGTGAGAATTCTTAAGGGTGCCTGGTACTCTGATACTAGTCTATGTCAACTAAAGCCATGTCACAGAATATCTGCAAATGAATGAAGCTGCTAGGCCAGGGGTATTCAATCAAGTTCAACGAGGTCCAGTTAGACAGAATTTTCAATAATAAACATCACAATAATGTCAACAACTGGCTGTCAAATCAAATAAAGTTCAATTGAATAATATCTCAACAATATTTCAAATTGAACTGGATGGATTATAAATAATACATACTCTAATAATAAATCAATGCTCTTTTCTCCTTTTAAGTAAAATAAGTGCTGCATTTAAGAATAAATGACAGAAAGCTTTTGAAAAATGTGCATCTTAAAATAAAGTACTACATTTTAGAGAAATTAATTTCACTGAATTGTCCTGCAGCTTTATATTCAGTTCATTCAGGATGAAGTGATGTCAACCAAGAAAACATATAATATAATATCATTTTGTAATAAGAGTGTGTTCATGGACTTTCTCTGTGTTATTAAACCACTTGTTTCAGCTCTATCCTCTCTGGTAACATCATTGTTGGACAGTGAAGTCATGAGTTAGGATTCTGATCATATTGGGCTCTTAGATCATTTATTATCTGTGACTTCATTGTGGATGTGAGTGGGTAGGTTTGCTCAAAAGATTAGTGCTTTGTCTCTTTAGTGGCACTTCACATTGCTGCTTTTAATAATCCTCATGGTCTCTGAATATATGAGACATTCAGGTTTTAAACTCTCCGTAGGAAGAATGAACCGATAACAGTCTGTTCATTGTTGGTTAAAGACTCTGCTCTCTCTGGTCTCTCTCTGGTCTCTCGTCTCTCTCTGGTCTCTCTGCTCTCTCTGGTCTCTCTCTGGTCTCTCTGGTCTCTCTGGTCTCTCTCTGGTCTCTCTCTGGTCTCTCTCTGGTCTCTCTCTGGTCTCTCTGGTCTCTCTCTGGTCTCTCTCTGGTCTCTCTGGTCTCTCTGGTCTCTCTCTGGTCTCTCTCTGCTCTCTCTGGTCTCTCTCTGGTCTCTCACTGGTCTCTCTGGTCTCTCTGCTCTCTCTGCTCTCTCTGGTCTCTCTCTGGTCTCTCTCTGGTCTCTCTGCTCTCTCTCTGCTCTCTCTCTGGTCTCTCTCTGGTCTCTCTCTGGTCTCTCTCTGGTCTCTCTCTGGTCTCTCTCTGGTCTCTCTGGTCTCTCTCTGGTCTCTCTCTGGTCTCTCTCTGGTCTCTCTCTGGTCTCTCTCTGGTCTCTCTGGTCTCTCTCTGGTCTCTCTCTGCTCTCTCTCTGGTCTCTCTCTGCTCTCTCTCTGGTCTCTCTCTGGTCTCTCTCTGGTGTCTCTTCTCTCTCTGGTCTCTCTCTGGTCTCTCTGCTCTCTCTGGTCTCTCTCTGGTCTCTCTGCTCTCTCTCTGGTCTCTCTGCTCTCTCTAGTCTCTCTGCTCTCTCTCTGGTCTCTCTGCTCTCTCTAGTCTCTCTGCTCTCTCTGGTCTCTCTCTGGTCTCTCTCTGGTCTCTCTGGTCTCTCTCTGGTCTCTCTCTGCTCTCTCTCTGCTCTCTCTCTGCTCTCTCTGGTCTCTCTCTGGTCTCTCTGCTCTCTCTCTGGTCTCTCTGCTCTCTCTAGTCTCTCTGCTCTCTCTCTGGTCTCTCTGCTCTCTCTAGTCTCTCTGCTCTCTCTGGTCTCTCTCTGGTCTCTCTCTGGTCTCTCTGCTCTCTCTGCTCTCTCTCTGCTCTCTCTCTGCTCTCTCTCTGGTCTCTCTGCTCTCTCTCTGGTCTCTCTGGTCTCTCTCTGCTCTCTCTGGTCTCTCTGCTCTCTCTGGTCTCTCTGGTCTCTCTCTGGTCTCTGGTCTCTCTCTGCTCTCTCTCTGGTCTCTCTGGTCTCTCTGCTCTCTCTCTGGTCTCTCTCTGGTCTCTCTCTGGTCTCTCTGGTCTCTCTCTGCTCTCTCTGGTCTCTCTCTGGTCTCCGACTGTTGGGTCTCTCTGTCGTGTGTGTGTAAACCTCACTCGAGTTGAGGGCGATACTTATCAGAATACACATATTTGATTGGCTGAGCAGCATCACGTGATGTGATTTACAACGCATGTAACTGGTCGGTGTGTCTCCTGGACTGCGGAACGAGTCATAAAGGATAGAAAAACTGTGCCAGTTAAAAGAGAAGCGCTCCGTTAAAATGTAATAATTCTCAATTATCTATCAGTTGTAGGTCCAGGGTCCACAGACACCGGCGTCTGGGTCCGGATCCGGACCGCGGTCCGCCTATCAGTGACCCCTTCACTAGAGTTTTAAAGATATGTTACTCCTTTCAGTTCTTCAACCAAGTGAGACAACACACTGATCCACAACCGATATATTATGGATACACATCTGCACACAGCTGGCTCCACTGTAGTTAATCTGAACTGTGACCTTTGACCCCCATTATGGAAGCTGTAATCTCATACTGCTTCCCCTGCTGCAGTGGCCATGGTAACAGTTACCAGGGCTGCGGACGGAGACTGGCCAATGGATGTGGAGTCTGCAAGCAGGGAGGGAGGCTCTTATTGGTAATCTCATTTTAGTGCTAATGTCTTTGTTGAAGGAGGATTGAGTTCTACCTATGATAAGGTTCACTGGGTAACTTCCATCATAGCACGTCAGAGCCTGCACATGTTGAATATAACTGTGTCGATGGGGAGATGTAGATGGTAACTGGGAACTACCTGTAGAAGAGCACTGGAATATAGACACATAGTCAGACAACCTCTTTGGACACTGGAGTTCCAAAACAGAAACTTCAAAATAAGAGCTCACAGCACAGCACAGTTGGGTTTAGTTAAATGTGATAGTACTTTTGGTTAAGAGGTGTGCTATGAGCCTTAGCAAACTGTTTCATGTCCTGTTGGATGAACAAGGAGGCACTTTGAATGCTCAGGTGATTGGACATGAAAAGGGTTTAAAGATCAATATTTAAGATGTCTAAAGTCAAGAAATAAAGTAAAAACTTAAGAAACTTAAGAAATTAAACTAAATCCATTCTAAATGAACACCACCGTAATAGCTTTTCAGTCCCTTGTTCAGGTAATATAATATGCAGAGTACACTGAGTTTTTAAGTTTCATATCTTATATCCTCTTTGGCTGCTGTTATGTCTCCATCAGATCAGTAAGCAGCATCTGCAGACGGTCAAAGAGCGTTTCCAGGCGTTCCTCAACGGAGAGACCCAGATCGTTGCTGATGAGGCCTTCATCAATGCTGTCCAGAGCTACTACGAGGTGAGTCTGTGTTATCTGTTGCATGGATGTTTCACTCTGTCACCAGTATACTTACAAAACGGATATCTAATTTAGTCTTTTTTTAACCCTGCTATGAATCCTTTTCATTGAATTCATATATATTCACATATGTATTATATACAGCTGCTGTGCTTGGTAAGACATTAACGCCGGCCTTTTGTGGCTGTATGTGACCTCTGACATCCCTGTAGAGGAAACAAAGACACTCTCTCTTTAGAATCAGTTAAATACTTGATACTTGAACATCATTTGTAAAACAATAAATGTCATCTCAGATGTCTAAACTACATTTTGCAAGCTGTTTAGTTCCCCTTGCTAGCTGTTTGAAATGAATCTGTCCAAGCAGGAACACTAATAATGTGAAGAAAGTATCCTCAGCGGAGATAACTTAGCTCTGATAAATGATGCAGAGCGTGCACTGAGCTCATCCAGGCAGTCTTAGTAATATGCTCCCAAAGCAGGATTCAGTGGGCTGGATTCACCAAGAATACAAGAGGGAAATAAAACGAGCCAGCATCTTCTCTACACCTCACATTTCTTTACAGTTTCGGTGGAACTGTTCATTTACAACTTTAGATTTGACATATAACCGGCGCTACTCACAGCAAGTACAATGAGCTTCAGATCTTTGACATTGCGACACGTTGTTACTCATCACATGGCGCTTGGTCAGGACCGCTTGGCATCACTTTTGAATGCCCTGGGCAACCCTTTAGCGTCATCATGCACATGCAGGGTTTCTGATAGATTTCAACAAGTGAGTAACATCGCGTTTTTTAAGAAGCTACGTACATGACGTGAGCGGAGTACGTTACAAACGTGACGTAAATTAAGTGTGTTATGTTGGTACATTACATGACATAATAGCATGGCAAAAAGAATATAATTCAAATGTAATTTGTGTTTTTAAATAACTTAAAACATTACTTTTTTTCAATGTCTACTTTAAAATAGACTAAGACTATAAAATGTAAACTTTTGTCCAGGTATTGTGTCGGTTTATAAGGTAAACCTAGCTCAGACGCAGTCCCACACAGGTTCACCATTCTGATGTTGCCTCCTCTTCACACTTCGTAAATCCATTATAGCGCACGTCTCTATTCTCTATTCCCTATTCCCATTCAGTGGTGAAAGAGCAAAATCAGCACAAGCACAAATATCTCCTTTATTAATCGACCCCTTCAGAGATTTGCCTATCAAAATATTTTCTTCATAAGTTTCTTCAAGGCTTCTACTCGTACTGACTGTGTTCTTCTACCACTGAATGGCAATAGGACCTGTGCGTCTCAATAGCCCTCCATCTCTTAAGTCTGTTAATAGCAATAGTGGTGTGCTGTAAGGGATTTACTAAGTGTAAAGAGGAAGCAGCTTTAGAAGAGAACCTGTGTGGGTTAATAAGTGACAAACTACGAGTGAATTAGTTATGAACAAGACCTCCTATTAGGATGGGGAACATATGTTACTTAAGAGTAGACCATATGTATTACTGTAAGTGTTCATTCTTGTGCTACTGCCACCTTATGAGGCCCATACTTCATCATTTTGTGATCCTAATTTATGTACAACTTATTTATTTAATATAATGAAGCAGTAATTAGGAGGTTAGAGAGAACTCTTCAACACCTAGTAGAATATAGTCATGCTGCATAAGGCATTGATAAGTGCCTTATAACGACTAATAAAGAGCCAATATGCTTCTTACATGCAACTTTTTAATGGTGAATATGTGTACCTTAATATAAAGAGTTACCATGTAAAATGTTACACTATTAATACAGCTCTTTAAAACCAAACCTTTGGCGAGTAGATTCACACATGCAAAACAAGCCTGTTGTGAATTCGCCACACATGCTCAGACTTCAGATTTCCTTCAGAGCGCAGTTCACAAATCAGTCATTATAACATTAGTGCGTAATCACTATCTGTGTTTTCTAAAAGCTGGTCCAGGAACAGATGTTTGAAAGGGGAACGTTTGGAGATTTTAGGGCTGTTGGGTGCTAGAGCAAAAACAAGGCAGTGCATCTGTTGGGCTGGTGGCGCCGACACATTGACTGGGACTTCCTTATCAGTGAATTTGGCAGCACAAGCAAGCCAAATGAGAACAGCGTGATATTTAACAGATGAAGCTGGTGACACAGGTTATCCAATTCAATTAAAACCAAAAGCTCTCAGCCCGGCTTTAGCTTCAGGCTCAAACGGACACAGGCAGACAGAGAGCGGAAGGGAGAAGAGACAGAAATAGAAAGATAGAGTTCTGTCACCTGTTGTCAGGCACCCATCAATTACAAGCTACAGCCTTCCAAGTATGTTTGTGATTGAAGCCTTTCCTTCATACTCTTAATTGGTTGAAAAACAACGTTAAGAAGTTAAGAACAGAGGTTAATGTACAGGATGGCTATTAGGAGGGTACGTTGTTGTTTTTTAAACTTTTTATTTATTTATTTTTTTTCAGTTGCTGCTGCACTGAACAAAAAACGCGACAAAACATCGTCAATGACAAAAAACAAACAAACAAATAGACAAAAAAAAAGGAAATAAAATAAAAGGGTGTCACCATTCACTCTTTACAAACATTGTTCTATTCTTTTCAGGTCACCTGAGAACACTAATCATCTTTTCCTTTGTAAACAGTCCATTTTCTCCAGCGTTGATCGTGGATCCCTACTTTGATCCTTAGAAAAAGAGTCAATTTTTCCATAGAATATATTTCCTCCACAATGTCCAGCCACTGTCCTGGGCTTGGAGGGTCACTTTTCAACCAGCTCATTGTGATGGCCTTTTTACAAGCTCAAGATTTTAAAGAGGTAGAAGTCCTTTTTTTGAATTATGTCGCCAGGTATCATTCCCAGGTACACAATCCGGGGGTCCCTAGGAATCTTGTAGCCTAGAATCTCTTCCAGAGTCTGAATAACTCTGTCCCAGAATGCTTTTTTTTTTTTTTTTGGAATATTTTATTTTTCCAAGTATTTTAAGAATGCAAGAGAGCATACAGAACACAGTACATTAAACATTACAAAAAGTTACATAAAAAAACAAACAAACAAAAAACACAAATAGGAAATAAAATTAAGTAAATAAATAAAGCAAATAAGTAATTCCCCCCACCCAAACAAAACAAGAAAACAACAAAAAAGGTTGGTGCATAAAGTGACACAGCACAAAGAGACTGCAATGACACAGTGTATATTGTAAATCAGAGCTCTAAATAGTTAGTCCTGTGGTACTGTTAGTGTTGTACCCATGTACTCCAGATAAGGCTGCCAGATTTTCAAAAATAAATGATATCTCTTTCTGAGACTATATGTAATCTTTTCAAGAGGAATACAACTGTTCATTTCCACAGACCATTTGTCGATGAGAGTGGGGGAATCAGACTTCCATGTCATTGCGATACATTTCCTGGCCACATAAAGCAAGTTCTGCAAGTTTAATTTGGAGCTTCGTTAAACACCTCTTGAGAGTTGTGAAGTTTCCCAGTAAACATAGCTCAGGATCTAATGGAAAGGTATCTCCTGTGATCTTAGTTATTGTATTACAAAAGTCATACCAAAAGGACCTCACCTTTGTGTAAAGCCAGGTACAGTGTAGGAAGGAGCCGACCTCTATACCACATCTGAAACACATTTCTGACAATTCAGGTTTGGATTTATGTAGCTTCTGTGGGGTGAGGTACAGCTGATGAAGAAAGTTATAATGAACAAGTCTGTACCGGGCATTAACCGTTGCTGATAAACTGTTCAGGCACAAATCTGACCAGAGTTCTTCATCAATTGTTATATTCAAGTCTGATTCCCATCTCATCCTGGATCTGTGTAGTCCTGGTTTTGGGCCCTCATTCAGCAACATGGAGTACATTTTAGAAAAAAATTTGTACACATTTCCCTGGTGAAGCAATTTTTCCATGTTAGTTAACACAAGTAGGGTCATTCCAGGGCCCAGGTTGGTTCTCAAAAAGGATCTTAACTGGAGGTAACAAAAGAAAGTTCTACTGGGCAAATCATACTTTCTCTTCAGTTCTTCAAAAGGCACGAGGAGTCCTTTATCAAAGCATGCAGAATGCTTGTATTTTTATACATGTCCAGAAAATGTGTGAGTGGTTAGCATTCATCCGCCCACACTGTCTCCAGCATGGCTGCTCTTTGCCCAACTGTTTATATTTTATGTGGGGTGTTGTAAAAAAGCGGATTAAGTTCTTCCATCCGAATTCCCTCCATCTTCTAGAGCTGGTGGATGTTTGTTGCGTTCTACACATGGAATGCCAATCACTATTCGACAGTTCAACGTTCAGTTCTACTTCCCATTTCAGTTTTACATATAGTGTGTTTCTTCCGTTTCGTTTTTGTAAACTCCTGTACAGTTTGGAGACCAACTTTGAGGGGGTTTGTTTGTACGCACCTGTCAACACTTCAATCACTTCATTACCTTCCAATGAAACCCCTTTTTTAATTTCTGTATCATAGAAATGTCTTAGCTGTAAATATCTGAACAGGTCCCCATTTTCTAAATTAAATTCTCTTTTGAGTTTTTCAAAAGTTTTAAAAGTTTTTCCCTCTATGAGTGTACATACCGCTGTTATCCCTTTTTCTCTCCAGCGTACAAAAGTATTATCTATCAGTCCAGGTCTAAACCTGGGGGTCTGAGATGGCCAAATCAGAAGTTTACTGTCTCCTTCCAGTTTGTATTTATCTCATTCCAAATTTTCAGTGAATCTTCTAAGATGGAATTTTCTCCCTTTTGGTCAGTATATACTTTTCCACCTAGCCTGGCATGAGGTTGAGCTTGACCCAGATTTACCTCAATGTGTTTCCATCCAGCTTGATATGCCGGGGAGCACCAATAAACAATGTACCTCAATTGGGCCATGTAGTAGTATTCTCTGAGATTTGGCAGTGCTAGTCCTCCGTTTTCTTTGTCAATTTGGAGTGTCTTAAATTGTACCGTTGGCCTTGCTCCTGCCCAGATAAACCGGGATATCTGTTTGTCCCATGCTGTAAACTGAGATTCTGGGATTCTGACTGGTAATGATAAGAAGAGGTAGAGTAACCTTGGCAGTACATTCATTTTCACCACCTCAATTCTTGAACTAAAGTCCAGTACTAGTGTTGACCATTTTGTTATATCTTTCTGTATCCTATCGTTTATTATATTGTAGTTTGTTTCATATATTTTGTTAATTTCCTGAGTGATTAGCACTCCCAAGTATTTTATTGATTTTGCTTCCACTTCAGTTTATATTTCTGCCTAATTGCCTTACTTGGTACGTAGTTAAGAGAGAGTAACTGTGTTTTTGTAATGTTCAGTTTATAGCCCGACATCCGACCATAGTCAGCCAAAATTGTCATACGTTTGGGAATTGTTGAGTTGGGATTTTGGAGACAGGTAATAATGTCATCTGCAAAAAGTCGTATTATATGTTCCTCCTTTGCTATATTGATCCCTTTCAGCTCTTTGTTTTGTCTGATAGCCTGAGCCAGAGGCTCTATGAATATTGCAAAAAGGGAGGGGCTAAGGCAGCAACCCTGGCGAGAGCCACTAAACAGCTTAAAACTACCTGTCAGATGGCCATTGATCTTTATTCTAGCGGTTGGGTCTCTATATAAAGATTGTATGCACCTAATGAATTGGTTATTAAAACCCAGACTCTCTAGCACTCTGTACAGAAAAGACCAGCTGACTCTATCAAACGCCTTTTCCGCATCGAGACTGACCAGAGCTGCACTTAGATGTTGTTTGTTAGCCTGTTCTATAATGTGTAAGGTTTGTCTGATGTTATCCTGTGTTTGTCGACCTTTTATAAACCCTGTCTGATCTTCATTTATTAATTCGGGTAGAAAGTGTTCAATTCTTTTTGAGATTATAGATGTAAACAGTTTATAATCTACATTCAATATACAGTCCCTGACAAAAGTCTTGTCACTTATCCATTTTGTAGAAACAGCTTATAACCTGACTTTTAATTAATCCATTGGTTTTAGAAATGGCTCATATGAAAGCTAAAACCCTCCCAAATTATGTTTAATATACTAAAATAAATTTGCTTCACTGAAGAAAGATTGATCATTTAATGAACACAGAAAGGTCAGATTTTGGCAAGACAAAAGTTTTGTCGCCTACAGAGAGTAATGTGAAAATTGAACAAATAATTTACTTCAAATACAAAAATATGTTGCATAACATCAGTGAATTAAGTAGTGGTGCTGTGAGATCCATATTTAATATCTTGTATGACTTCCATGAGCTTGAAGGACTGCATCCATGCGGTTCGACAATGATTCATACAATTTATTGATGAAGTCATCAGGAATAGCAAAGAAAGCAGTCTTGCATGCCTCCCAGAGTTCATCAAGATTCTTTGGTTTCGTCTTCCATGCTTCCTCTTTCATTCTACCCCAGACATGCTCAATGATGTTCATGTCTGGTGACTGGGCTGGCCAGTCCTGGAGCACCTTGATCTTCTTCGCCTTGAGGAACTTTGATGTAGAGATGGAAGTATGCGATGGAGCACCACCCTGCTGCAAAATTTGACCCCTTTTATGGTTGGGAATGTAAGAGGTAGCTAATACTTCTTGATATTTTAGGCTATTGATATTGCCTTCCACCCTGCAAATCTCTCGCACACCCCCATACTGGATGTAACCCCAGACCATGATTTTTCCGCCACCAAACTTAACTGTTTTCTGGGGGAATCTCGGATCCATGCGGGCTCCAGTAGGTCTCCTGCAATATTTGCGGCGGCTGTGATGTAATTCAACCGAAGATTCATCTGAGAAATCCACCTTCTGCCACTTTTCCAGCGTCCATCCTTTTAGCAGGCTGTGGGCCTTGGCAAATGCCACACGTTTTTTTAATTGCCTTTTGTTTAGTGTTGGTTTCTGGGCACTGATTCGACCATGGAGGCCATTTTGAGACAGAATTCTACAAACTGTCCTGGTTGACACGGGGACTTGAGGTGACCAGGCCTGGAGGAGCTCTGCTGCAGTGGAAAAGGGGCTGGCCTTGGATTTTCGAGCCAACAAACGGTCCTCCCGAGCAGTTGTCTTGCGGGGTCTGCCGGACCTGGGCTTGTCAAAAACATCTCCAGTCTGTTCAAATCTTTTTCTTATTCTTTGTACTTGACGCTGAGACACATTGAAGGTGTCAGCCACTGTTAGAGCCATATTTTTAGTTTTGATTACAAATCATAATTTCTCATTTTTGCTAATATATTTGTGTGACTCCTTTAATTTATGAACGAAGATTACATTTTGGATTCTGTATAATTACTTTTCTTTAGGAACTTCCGTGATTAACCAGATGAGGATCAGCTGGCATAAGAGGAAGGGGTGGGACTGAGTCTCGAGTGTTGGTTTTCCTTTGTGTGGAACGGGGCATCGGGACAGTCTTTGACCTCACGTTTAACAGATTATATTTTGCTGTTCAATTTGTCAAAAGAGAAAATAAAATCAATCAAGTGACGGCAAAGAAAGCAGTGTCTGCAAGAGTCATTATTTAGACGGTTCAACGTGTGAGTCAGAAACAGAGCCCCGTAACGTGGCCCAGTACAGAGGAAGAGGAATCAAGAACGGGCCACCACAGCAACCTCAGCAGTGGATCTGGTCTTCAGCCTCTTGATAATCAACGCTTTGGTCTCAGGGTGAATCTTAGGCATGTTGTCAGAGGTCAAGTTGCAGTTGATGTGAAGGTCTGGTGTGCTGGGGTTCTTTTTATACACACCCACTAATTGATTGATCAATTATTGATCAGAGGTGAGGCTGTAATCTAGGATTGGGTGCATCATATGACAAGGCGACAAGACTTTTGTCTTTGCAAAAACTGACTCAGTGGGCTTTACCAAGCTGTGAACGTTAGAATGCTTTTCAGCAGTTTCGTTTGGCACCAAAACATTATTTCAAAAGATGCTGGGATTGAAATTTCTTGTAAAAAACAAAATTGATTACAAATATATTTGAGGGGCACTTAAGGTCAACTTGTACCCAAGCGACAAGACTTTTGTCAGGGACTTTAGAAATTGGACGGTAAGATTCACAACATTCTTTATTTTTACCTTCTTTTGGGATGACTGATATCACGGCCTCTTTCCATGATGGTGGTGCTTCAGCTTTGCTGAGTGCCCAATTTAAGGATTCTAGCAATACAGGGGCGAGGTCTTCTTTAAAGATTTTGTACCATTCATTCGGAAAACCGTCACTCCCTGGGCATTTATTTGTTTTCAATTTACTAATCGCCAAGTCCAATTATTTTTTTGTGATGGGGGCAGTTAATTCGTCGTTTTGTATTTTTCCTATGGAAGGAAGATCTAATGATGAACAAGTATTGTTTAATGTTATCTTCATTGACAATCTTAGGCTGTACGTATAAAGTTTCGTAGTCATCTTTAAAAATGTTATGATTTCTTCAGGTTCGTAGGTTATCTTATTAGTTAAAGGGTCTCTGATCTTGTGTATTGAATTAATAATGTGTTGTTTCCTGAGACGTGCTGCTAAGATTTTTGTTGCTTTCGGGCCCGATTCATAAAAAGTTTGTTTTGTGAATCTCAATTTCTTTTCTAGTTCGTCATTCAAGATGTTCTCTATTTGTTTTTTTAGTTCTTTTATCTGGTTTGACAATCCTTTGTCCCCATCTTTTTGTTGTTGTTTCTCTAGTTTTCTCAATGTTTTCTCTAATTCATCGTATTTTGTCCTCTTCATCTTATTTAAGTATGCTGTTCTTGAAATTAATCTCTCTCTCATTATTGCTTTAACCTTGTCCCATATGATGGTTGGGCCTACCAGGCCATTGTTGTTATCTTTTATGCAGTCACCAATTTCTTTCTTAATCTCATTTAGAGCGGTCTCATTATTTAAAATGCTAATATTTAGTCTCCATAATGTACTCTTCGGTCTGTTATTCAAATAAATAGTTAAATAGATTGCATTGTGATCTGATAAATCTGCTGATCCTGTTGAGCACTCCTTCACCCTATGTCTGTCTGTAGTGTTCATTAGGAAATAGTCTAATCTGGAGTGCACCTGATGAGTAGCTGAATAGTGAGTAAAGACTTTTTCTAGTGCATGGAGGTTCCTCCAAACGTCGAACATTCCTATCTCTTTAATTAAAGTATTGAGGTCTTTTGACCGATGGGATTTATGTCTTTTTGTACTTGTATCGATAGAGTAGTTTAGAATTGTGTTCCAATCTCCAGCACAGACTAAATTTCCTTCACTTTCAGAAGTTATTGTATCAAATAGTAATTTAAAGAATTGTCTATCACTTTCTGGAGGGGCGTATATATTAACAAATGTGACCAGAACGTTATCTATCCTTCCTTTGACTATTATATATCTGCCCTCTTTGTCTCCCTTTTCCTTAATCAGTTCAAAGTTAAGAGAGTTGGAAATCAGAGTAGCTACTCCTCTTTTTCGACTATTTTTACAAGAGCTGAAATAAGAGTTTAAGTACCCAAACCTTTTCAGCTTATTATGTTCTTGTTTCGACATGTGTGTCTCTTGTAGAAATATGACTTGTGTATTATCCTTTTTAATTTTTGCTAGCACTCTACTCCTCTTGACTGGATTACTCAGACCATTCACATTTAAGGAGATAATTCTCAAGTTATGTGACCCTATCATACATACGTATACCAAATAATAAATGAGATTGTTGCCCCCCAAAACAAAGTCCGAATTTGAAAACATCAACTGTGAAACACAAAAGTAAACAGACCTCCAATCGAAAAGGAGGCTCTTGCTCCTCCTCAACTGTGACCCCGTTGGTGGGTCGAGGGTGATGCCTCTCGTTGGGAGAGGGCCCTGCATTAAGGATGGCTGATGAGTCAAACAGCGGTAACTCTACCATCCTGTGAGTCCAACGTAACCCATGAAAAAATTAACCCGTCACTCCCAGACACATAGTGATCAGTATAAAGCCAAAATGCAAATATATCATAATCCTGTTGAGAGTCTCAGAATTGTAACAGTCATACCGGGTCGTGCAGCTTGCGTCTCCGTTCATGTTTGCTCGATGCGTCCCCTCTGGAACTCCTGGAGTTTATCCCTTGCTCTCTGGGCCGCAGCTGGTCCTCTCTCCCGACGACCCGATGCCTGCTGCCATCCCAATAGATCACGAAGCTGTGTTTCCAGGTTGCTCTCTCCTTCGGTAGTCTCCCGCTCTTCCACGGGAAAACCGCGTCTCTTCAGCTCCCGCTGCGCTTCTTGTGCACTAGTGTATGTTCGGGTCCCCGTATCCCAGTGAATCCGTATATTCGTGTATGGTGTTTGGAAACGAATCCCCTTTTCCTTTAACGCTTTCTTTATCCCATTGTATTCCCTGCGTTTCTTGACTATCTCAGTCGCATAGTCGTGGTCGAAGTATAGAATTCTGTTGCCCAGTTGGATTTTTCCCTTTTTCCAAGCTTCTCTCAGTACCATGTCCTTGGTTGTGAACTCCTGGAAATTGATAATAATAGGTCTCGGTGGGGCTTCGGGTTTCTGCACCCCGGACCGATGAGCCCGCTGTATTTTCAAATCCAATTCTTGTGGTAATGGCAGCTCACTTCTGAGGAGTTTAACGATAAACTGTGGTACCGGGTTTCCCTCCTCTCCCTCTGCCACTCCAAAGAGGCGCATGTTGTTTCTCCTGGACCGGGACTCTAAGTCCGTTAGTTTTTGCTGCAGGATTCTTTGCTGTTCCAGGCAGGTGCAGATCGCTCCGGTCGCCTCCACCGCCCAACCCTCCACCTGTTCCACGCGTGTCTCCGCTTCTCCAACTCGGTCGGACAGACTCTGCATTTCCGTCACCAGGTTGTCAAGTTTGCCGTTAATTTCTTGTCCCATGTGAATAATGTCCTGTCTCAGGCAGTCGTTGTCCCCCTTGAGATCAGTTTTTAGCTCCTTTATCGCCTTAATTATGTCACCGGGATCTATGCTCGTTCCAGGGCTCCTCCGGCCTTCAGCTGCTTCACTTTGATTGCTAGCTTGATCTGCTTCGATGTTGTTAGCTTTCACCGCTGAGGAGCCTTTATCTTGAGTTTTTGGCATTTTTTCTTCTCTTTTATGGCTTCTGGTGATTATTTTCCCACTCATCTACCCCTTTCACTGATAAATATCGAATTTTCGAGTTTTTCCGTGGGTATATTGCGATATATCTGGGAGCGCGGTTTCACTCTGCATCTAACTACTCCATGGGCATACCGGAAGTCAGTCTCCGGAGGGTATGTTGTTTTAATACTCACTTACCTCAAGTGGCGCCAAGCACCGGTTTTATTTGGATTTTTCTAGGTTTTATTAAGTCTCTGGAATTTCTCAATACAATGGGGGCCAATTTAATTCAATTTCTGGTTTTCACAACACTGAAAAATGAAAATGACAAAACAAATAGATGCCTCTGTGATCCTGGATAATCCACAGACCTCACTGTCAGCAGAGACAAAGTCCTCAAAATGTGTTTTATACTCCATTCACTAGCTAGGACCCCGCCTCAGCCGAGGGTGAACTTTCATCGATTATTTGGAGTGTTGAGGAATGGTTGAGGGAGATTAAGCCAGGATGAGACTTTAGCGGTTTGGGGAAGGCTTAGTTGAGGATCCACCGCGGCTCCCGGTCCTTGCAGACCCCCAAAAGAAGCCCTCCTAAGAAAGCAGGGCTGCCTGCCCGTTGCGCAGGTCGTTGAAGCTGACGAGTGTAAAGTTGGCAGGCTTGGGAGGATAGGTTATCAACGATGGAGTTCTGGTGATTGATGATCGGCAAAATTAAGGTAGGATTTATGGGTTTAACGACAGCGTTGAATTTGGCGAAACCGATGTGCCAGGTGCCCTGGCTAAGTTAACTTGCTGTGGTCGCTGAAAGTAAACGGCGGGGGGGTACTGGCGTCGCTACCAGATGTCCCGGCTACGGCAACTTGCTGTGGTTGCTGGAAGTAGGTGGCGGAGGGCACTGGCATCTCGGTGCCAGGTGCCTTGACTAAGGCAAATTGCTCTGTTTGCTTGAAGTAGGTGGCGGGGGCACTGGCATCTCGGTGCCAGGTGCCTTGACTAAGGCAAATTGCTCTGTTTGCTTGAAGTAGGTGGCGGGGGCACTGGCATCTCGGTGCCAGGTGGGGTGGAAAGAAACTATTCAATAGTACCGAGTGAGTCCTATAATACTGTATAGCTTATAAAGGACCTGTAAACCACGTGTTTACTGCGACTGTAGTGGAACGCCATAGTTTCACGCGCTGAGCTACCCAGTGTATTAGAAAGTGACGCTAAGGGTCCTGACCAAGAGTCTGTGACGAGTTGGGAGGAGAACGCGTTGGCTTTTGTCAGCAGTCTGGTGGCTTTAATGAGAGCATAGTTGAGTTTCACTTTCAGTTCAAATCCTCGTCAGAAAGAGCTCTCTGACAACAAGATGATAGGGGTGAAAATATTTGTAATTATAACGTATATTTTACTGCTTCCCCCGTCCACATTGGTACATTTGTTGCTCCTGGGCTGTTACTCCTGTCTGTTTCTACAAACTTCATCTACTGTAGACCCACTGACGATGGAAAAGAACCTCATACAAACTCACTTCAAAACACCAAAAATATCAATATAAAGAATGCATTGCACCGAAGTATTAACGGCAAGCAGGATAGAAAGAGCATCAGTAGCAGTAGTGTGAGTTAGCCTACATGATTGTCATTATTGTGAGTTAGAGAGGAGTAGTGCAGGTTGATGGTCACTGTGAGGTTGGAACTCGTTCACTAATGTACCTTGGTAGTCTGTTGCTGGAGGTGTTACTGTGTTCTTCCAGTGAGACCTGAAAGGGTTGAGAGGTTGCCCATGATGCTGTAGCTTTAGCAGCATCCTTTTCTCAAGATCTACCCCCAGCCTAGAGCCAGCCTCCCTGATGAATCATTATTTGTAAATCAGAAATCTTTTGGATAAAATAATACAACTAATCTGTCAGTTCACAAATTGATTGCAGGTCTTCCTGAAAAGTGACCGCGTGTCTCGGATGGTGCAGAGCGGCGGCTGCTCGGCCAGCGACTCTCGGGAGGTTTTTAAGAAGCACATAGAGAAGCGGGTGCGCAGTCTGCCTGAGATCGATGGCCTGAGCAAAGAGACAGTGCTGAGCTCCTGGATCGCCAAGTTCGACACCATCTACCGAGGTGAGGAGGACCCCAGAAAGCACCAGCAGAGAATGACGGCCAGCGCCGCCTCCGAGCTCATCCTCAGCAAGGACCAACTGTACGAGATGTTCCAGCAGATCCTGGGCATCAAGAAGTTTGAGCACCAGCTCCTCTATAATGCTTGCCAGGTCAGTCCTCAATTGTATGGTGTTTAACATTTCATATATGTCTGTCCATCTTTCCCTTCAGTTGTTTATTTATGTGACACAATGACATCATTTCGGGTTGTTAGCGTATCCTAACCAATTAGAAGTAGCTGACATATCCATCCAGTTGATGTGGCATTGGTTTGGTACAAGCAGTTAACGTTTGTTGATCAAAGAAACGTGCTGATTTAAGAGTTAATTCCCGCCTAAAAAGCTCTAAACCATAGACTGTATATCTATAACAAGTGGATGTAGTCATTGTGACCTCACTTATTGGTTTGTGGACTGCTGTTACAAAGCCTCAAGTTCGGAGAGGGTAGAGCTAAGGTAGCCACGCCCTAAATGAGTCATTTTCTCATAGACTTCTATACAACCAGAGGAGACGCCCCCTGCTGGACACTAGAGAGAATGCAGCTTTAACACATGAAGCTTTCAGACCCCGAGGTTGCCGCCTGCTCGTAATGGTTTGGCAGTGAGGTTAAACACCGGCAAACCTTTATTTATTGTTGGAATTAATAGAAAACCATTGATACTCACTTTTGCAAACTGTTGGTTGGATTACTTTAATGTGATGCAACTGTTTTTGGTTCATCAAATAAGGTTTTATTCCTTGAAACTTGTTCATTCTTTATTCAGCCCAAACTTCTGGATAATTAATCATTTTTACCAAATTACTCCACATAAAGGGAAGCCAAAAGAACCAGTCCGTCCTTCACTTTAATATCGGAGCCTTACTGAGAATGCACATGAAAAACAAAGTATGACTATAAAAGTTCTGTCCGTACAATCCACACAGAGTCCATCCTCCGTTTGTTCGTCTTGTCTCAGTCCTGCAGCTGGCCACACTGTCACCATCAGTGTGGTGATTCGATCCAAAATGGTGCTGAAAAAGCTTTTTACTATTTAAAAAACCATTGACCAGAATTAGCAGTTGCTACACGGTAAATTATTAGACTGTGAAATCCCAATAAATTACTGGCTACTAATTGCACTGGTTTCACGGTAAGGTACAGTAATGCTTTCACGGTAAATTATTGTGAAAACACAGCAGTAAACTGTGACTTCGTAGTAGCTATGGCAGTATATTACTGTAATTTAACAGTATGTTATTGTAGAATTACTGTATTTTACTGTAACTACTAGATTACTGTGATTTAGCAGTACGATGTTGTAGATTTACTGTAGTTTACATTGTGTGCTTGAGGGCCACAATAAACCTATGATTTGTCTGAAGTCCACTAATGAAGTCCTAAACAACAAAGTATGAGTCCTGCTCTGTCTCCTTTGTAATCAAAGTTTAGTCAACTATATGCAAAAAAACTACTTAGTTGAGCTCAGGGAAAACTACAATCGACAAAGGTTGCAAACAAGGGTCTCCGGTGTCAGAATAAGAGACTCTGTACACCAAATTGTTGAAGGTTCCTCCCCAAAATGTTGTACGCAGTGGTCAGGGCCAGCAAGGCCTTCTCTGCTGGCCTAAACACAATCACAAAGTTATATCTATTTTATAATTTAATATTTTTTCTTAAATACACTACATGTATTATAATTTATATAAATATTTTCCCATTATCTTATTTTCTCATTGCACAGCTACTGTCTTCCTCAGTTGCTCTGCTTCCAGTGCAGCTTGTTTTAAGTAGAGCTTTTATCCAATCAGATCTCACCTCTGTGTCTCTAGGTAAGAACAGAGGCAGAGGCCTGCAGACTCACAAGTGAATCCATGTGCAGTTTAAGTGAATGGGGACGATATTGTTGATTGTCATAGTGTTCAACCAATCAGATCTTTAGTTTGACATGTTGGGCGTATTCTTTGACGTGTCAGAGCCTGCTAGCTGGCCTACAAGTACGTCAGCATTAACGGGCAGCTCAGTTTTAAGGAGCAGCGCTGCAGTGAGGCGCAGCGTGTGCTGTGATTGGTCAGTGGGCGAGCACGTGACTATTGTGAAACGAAACTTAAAGTAGCCATCAGAGGCTTAGTCGGAGTAGTAAGAGTTCAAATTGAAAGATATGGAAGAAATTATGACATTTTTTGCATGTTGCTTGGTGTAGATTATTATTTTATCTAGCTTTGTTTTTTTAACACTCAATGGCTGAAGGAGGAGAAACGGATTTGTGAGTTGGGATTTAACCGGATGAAACTCTTAGTCAACAAAGAAAGGAGGATGGAGTTTGTCTTTAAGTGATCAGCATTTGGTAAGTTAACTGCGTTTGTTTTTTTTACATCTAATATCTGAATGGCCCTCGAGTGTGTAGCAGAATGCGTGTTGCTGCAGGTCTGCTAGATTGATTTGTTGCTTTGTTGTCATATGAATATATGTGACTGGTTCTTGTGAGTTTGTTGTTGTCATTGTGTTAATTATATAGATTTGGACTATATGCATTGTCCGTTAATTACGAAGCATCCCGTCATGCGCGGAGTTATTGTTTGTTAACCTGTTACCACTCCAGTAAAATGAGCCTAAAAGGCCTATCCAAGGCATACCCAAAGTAAACTGAAAGCTGTTCTTGAACCCTTTGGAGTACATGCATGGTTTTGATCTCTTTTGAAAGGTAACACTCTGAAGGTTTTTCCCCAACAGTCAGAATCACTGTAAGTGCTACTGGCATTGAGTAATAGAAGTTTGAACACACTGAAGTAGAAGGTTTTTATTTCCGCCTGAATATGTTTCTGCAAACAGATGCCTGCAGATGACTATAGCTGGACTTAATAGCTGGAAAACACACTGGGACCACAGCATGAAGCCTTACCTAGTCCAAGTTCAAATTTGATAACAATACCACAGAAAATGAATATTTTAGACATGTTTTTCTAAGGGTATGTCAAGGCGCTTTCCAAAAAATAACATTTGGGAAACCATGGTAACATACCTAGGCTGTGTAGAAATGTGTATTCATAATTCAAACTAAAGCTTATTTATGTCTAAACACAGTTATCTAGAAGTTATTTCGCCATTATTTACCTTCCTAAGTTCTCCAAAACTTTTAAAAACCGCACTTTGGATTAAAGCACGGACACAGGGACCTGACTCGCGGTTTCACAGTGACTTCCACATTCTGCCTCTAAATCTAACCCCAGAAGCTGCATATCATTATTTTTGAAATTTCATTGGCTATACGAAGCGTCGGTCATCAGAACGATCGGTTGCAATTGGCTCGAGCGTTACACGAAAGAAGAGGGGCGGGCACTTTCCTTCAACGCGGACTCTCGTTGGCTATTGTAGGCTGTGGACAGGACATGGAAGCTCCTAATAGGTCAAATGAAAAGGTCAGAGTGCAGCCGCCATTTTGAGACCCAGAGAGCGTCTCTGTTTACATGCAAACTGAAGTTACGTTCGAAAATGCATAAATAATTAGGCATATCTGCCGGCTAATTTGAAATGATGCAACAGCAGTCCGTGGGTATTTATGGAATATTTTATTGGATTGGATCGTCTGGACCTTTGCCAATGTAACAAGAGCGTTTTTGTCTGAATATTATTGATGGGTGGATTATTATGAGGCTTCATCGGTGAGTTGCCTCGATTTTGTAACTGTTTGTTTGTTGGTTGGTGGTCTGACAGAGGCGTTGATTGTACCTGCTGTTGTGATTGTGTCTTGAAATGGTTTGCATCAATCGAATCACAAGAATCGTAGCTTTCCAAAGACATGTCGCATCAGTACCTACCTATACATAGCAGTTGTGTACATAACACAGATGTACAGTTACCACGGGCCGGCCGTCGGAGTAGCTTAGCGTAACCTCCCAGAAGTGCGGTGCCTCAGCTGTCTCTTGTTTTGTTTTGTTTTGTTCCGGGTTCAGAGGTCACAGCCCGTTGTCTACTACGTGAGCGCAGTCCACCGAAAACATTATATTTCCCACGATTTAAGCTTCTGCATATTCTAAATGCACTAGTATTATTCAAATGTATTGTTCGGTTTGTAAGCCTCGTACCGAATGGTTTAATACGAATACGTGTATTATTAAACCCCTAGAAACAAATAACCGTAGCTTGCGCCTCATAATCAGGTTGTTATGAGGTGTTTCAGCTGCAGGACAGCACTGAAGGCCCAGGTATAAAATGCACAGCCCGCCACTGGTTGTACGTCATGTTACTTCCATCCTTGCTTTTTGAGAAAGACCTATCTTTATTGTCACCGATTCTAATTTCTTCATGTGCAGAATAGTATTCATTGTGTCGAGGCTTTTTCAGGTTTTGTGGCAAACTGAATGCAGCGAAGCAGCCTGAGGACGAGGGAGGAACAATAAGACAGGCTGCTACACATAGATGATCCACTATTCAAGTGCCAGGTATTTCATGAATGGAAAATGAGTTATTAATACATGCAGAGCATAATGATAATAACAGGGCAGAGAGCCGGGCTGTAAAAGCAGATTGATGTGGTAATCTATCCGTTTGTCGGCAGCTGGAGGCTGGCCTACACTTGGATAGTCTTTTGTCAGAGCTCAGTCAGTCAGTGGAGAGACAGAGGGGGGAACCTGCTCACTGTCAGGGCTCCTTATCCTTTTATCTTGTCTTTTCTCCTACTGTCGTACAGCATACAGCATACTAATGCCGGCTAAATCACACACACTAAAACACACTCTTGGTTTTTCACAAATGATTTTGTTCAAATATGTATTGATTCATTTTTTATTTAATTATTCTTTCATTAAATGCCCACCACCTGTCTAAAGTGATGTTTTTAATCGATTTAGTTTTACAAACATTCCCAAAATCCAATGATTTGTTAATTTTACTGAAGCTTAGGGTTGCAACTGATCATAAAACTCACTGTTCAAATCCTATCAGGGTTTTGAGTCAAATATAACTTTTAGAGTCACTCTTCTTTGCCGCTGATTGCTGATTATTGATTATTGATGAGCCATATCAGCCGATACAGATCATTTTTGTGGTTGTTTTTGTTTTGTGTCGTTATAGCAGCTGGTATACAAGACTATGGTGTTTGTTGTGTGCATGAAAAAACAATTTCAATGATTATTCATAACAAAAATCTTGTCATTAAAGATTAGACAATAATCTCTGTAGTCAGTTTAAATCATATTTGACCAACAAGATAATCTCTGAAAAAACAACAAATTGTGCCATATTTCTCTTCCATATTTGAGCCAGATAAGCAACGAATATAGAAAAAGTAATATTACACACAACAAAGTGTGAAATGTTCACAGGCATCAACTGAAGAACACTAGAAACCTGCAGGAAAGCACAAGGCTTAATAAATGCTTTCCTTTTCAACTGCGTTGTAGTTGTTGACATTCTAGTTTATTGTTTTGAACGGGTTGAAATTATATTAGAAGTTGTTACTTTCCATTTATGTAAATGAGGTGAACACAATTAGAAACAACTTTAACATCATCAAACACAACACCACCTCCAGCTTCATGACAGATCACAGAGCTCTGACACGGCATGAACAACTAACTAAGGTCGTCTTTCACTGCACTCTTGTAGTATATCCAGCAGGTGTTCTTTTCTGGTCACTCTGCATAATGAATCCTAAACATCTCTTCCATGTCAGACTGAGGCACACATTGGAAGGTTTTTTTCTTTTCTCCTCTCGTCATGGACAATTGCCATTTCTGGAGTAACACTCTGAATTAATGAGCTGTAAAGTGAGAAATCTGTTGCTGTCTTTTGCAATGCAGCTCTGAATGGAGACATGGGGGAAGGGATAATAGGAGGTCTTGTTGGCGATGGCGAGGCTGTTACTCTGCATTTGTGATGCTGCTCTGCAATCCTCAATGAATTATGAGTTTAATGCTATTTTCATTCCTGAGACATATGGCTGTGTGAAAGGCTTTGTTGCTCCATCCATCCAACAGCTCTGCAGTCTTCTTATTAGCCACAGCCTGATCTTAGGAGGGAGGCTATTATTAGAGACAGGCTTTTATAATCCAGTTGTTTTTTGAAATCACTTTTGAGTAAGAAGTCTGATCTGCCTGCATATTCCATTGTTGTTGCTGCAATTTGCTTTGAATACATAGTTCATAGAAAGCATATCAAAAGTGCACCAAATCAAGCAGACTTCTTTGTGTATACTATATTTGTCTCTCACACACACTCACACTCACACTCAGTGTATAAACATGACATACTCGAGATTGAAATGTATATTACTGTTTAGCAGGTTTTGATATAGAAATGAGAGTGATGTGAATGTATGAAGCGGAGATATGGCTGTGAGGATGTGTTGTTGACATGAACCTTTCCTGTAAAAGAGTTATATGTAACATATTTCTTTGAAAAGAAGATCTACCCTAACATTAAAATCCAGCTAAAAGCAGCAATGTATTCCCAAAGTGTAGCCTCTGGCTCCAATGAGCTGTTTCTGGACATTGGCTTTCGTATTCCTGGAGCAAACTGACCGGCTGCTCATGATGTGACCGCTGTTCTTTTTTGGAAAGTTGTTCAAAGACATTCTAGGATATGGCTAAAAATCATTGACAAAGCTAACCGCATGGCTTTCACAAAGAACTAGCTAGTAGTTAAAGAACATCTAAAGATGAATCGGCATTAACAAAACATCCAAACGTCCATCAAATCGATTTATCTTTCAAAGTTGAGCTGACAATGAAACATTTCTGATCTATTTGTGCAATAAAATATAAGCTCTATATGACAGTTCCTAACGGGACCAGTGTTTGTCTTCAGTCATAGAAGGGAGAGGGTTCAGCTAGCGTCAGCTGACTTACTTTCAGGGGTCCGAATGTGGGGATGGCAAGAAAACAGACTGTCAAAACGTACAGCAACAGGTAGTCCCGAGACCTCAGCACTGTTATCACTTATCTCTTATCATCCCAGATGTGACTAAGCAACAACTTACAGCATCAGCTCCCCCAGCTGCTTCAAACATATGTGCTCAAAATGCCTCTTAGGCTTTTGTAATTAACGTGAGTTAAACTGTTTTTGGTTCAGATGTTGCACCAATGAAACCTGAGCACATTGTATTGTTCCTGGAGAACAGCTATATCAATGCTGTTCTGTAGTACCACTTGTACCTGGAGAGGCCAAAGTCAGTCACTGTAGCGTCCGGTCTGTCCTCAGTCCAGCATGAGAGGACGAAGACGTAGAGCTGTCCCGAGGGTTTGTCAATAACACATCCATGGTCCGTATGTGTTTTACACTTTCTTCATGTATGAAATACAAAGTGGCAGAAACAAGTAAAAGACTCCTGTTTTAGTTAGTTGGTTGGCTTTTTGTTATAACTGAAAATGTAGATGAACCTGTGGACCAGATAGAAGAGGTGAAATGTGCCTCCAATTGTTTTAAAGCATGTGGCCACACATTGGCACATTCCACAGTGGAGTAACTGAACTGCAGAGAAGAAGAATGAGAGGGCGAGAGGGTAGAGAAGAGGATTGGGGTGTTGGAGGTAGTGTAAAATGGAACGAGAGGAGGATGACAGAGTTGAGCTGTTTAAACAGAGGAGGTGGTGATTAGAAGGAGGCAGATAGGAGGGGAGGCTCAGGCTATTACGGCAAACAAAGACATTTCAACTGAATGAGCAGTTTCCAGTTATCAGTGCTGGGTGTAAATATTGGCTTCATGGCGCAGGAGCTGCACTCTGTGGCTAATAACTGCCAATTAAAATCCAACCGTACCAAGCCACAGTTAAATAACTAATGTCGTACGAGGCATGTGGTTACTGTACAACAGAGCGTTCACTTGCAGTGGAGATGGCACAAAAAGAAATCATTGCGCGGTATGTAAGCCTTCTGAAAGCACTGACAGATGGCTTGCTGAATTAAAAGATGACATGACATCAATTGTAACTTTTGCAGAAATCTTTTTTTACGTGCGTCGAACACATGCACATCATTTGAACATGCTCTAAATCCAAAGCGACAGCATATGAGCTAATCCTTTAATCCAGCTTGAGCTTGGAAATCCCTCCACTTAGCGGGATGTTGAAACATCCTTTGCCACACAAGCTTATGTCTTGACTTTGGCTCTACCCAGCAGGCTAACCAGCGTGTGTGTAACCTGGAGGTGACCCTGGTTAGGACCAGCAGGTTATGGCAGCTGGAATGGGTTTTGTCCCGCTGCTGTCATCCTTTGCCGCCGTGGCTCTACTTTTGATGCTTTTGAAGAGCCAGACAGATCGTTGCCCCTCCCAACGGGTTTCAGAGCAACATGTACTCTGTCTAGTAGCTGTCTTCATTACGGAGTGACTACTGTATGATTCATGCACAATCAGCCAGATCATGAGCATCTCTATACAGAAGCTCAACCCAAGAGGCATAGAACTATGACCTATCATAGAGTATGTTTACGCTCCTACAGGCAGACGCTGCAGAAAGTCATTTTCTGTATTATCAAGCCTGTTAGCCAGTTATTCAGTACTGCATGGCTGCAGCTGTGTTACAACCAAAGGACAAAGATATATAATGTATACAATAGTTGCTATGATATCTTACCAAAGGTTACTCCTCTGTTTTGTTCGTGCCGTATCTACATTATACAAGTTAGATGGCAAATAAATGAACGTTGACTTTTCATTTCACACGGGAACAAACAGATGGCTGTTTGTTGGACCCATCCACCAGTCGCCCTGCTCTGTGTGCTCTAGCTGCCTTTATACTTCCTTGTTCAAGGTTACATGGATTATACAAAAAACATGTCGTGGGATGTCTACAAGTTATGGAGCATTATTTTTCATAGACATGGCTGCGAATGCTGGATGAGACCAGCCTGATTATTTCCTTCTAGTTCGTTTAAGTCTGAAACTATCTACGTATCCTCTTGTGCTCCAAAGAACTAGGGGTCAGCATTTGACCTCCACTACTGGTTTCATACAATGGTAAGTTTATGTAGAATGGAGGCAGTCCCCTGGGATCTAACCCCTGGAGCTGGGGTTTGGACTGGCTGAATTCAAGCTGACTGCTACCTGGGGGTACGTCTCCTGGAGCTGCAGCCTCCCGGCGGTGGGGGGGATGAGGCGAGGGTGCAAGTCATTTTCTCATTTCGGCCACTTTGGATTTCATCCGATAAACAAACTATAACGCACACATGACCATGGATGTGTTACCCACAAGCCCTTGGTTTACCTCCACTACTTGGATATCCGGACTGAGGACAGACTGATGCTACAGTGACTCACTATCACCTCTTGAAGAACAAGTGCAGTTAAAAGACAAGACGGGCCGGAACTCACTGGTTGGACATCTCTGCAGCACAATACATTGACATATTTGGCATAACGTTGAAACAGTTAAAATGCAAACACATGCATGATTTCATATAGTACATCAACAGTCCTCAACAATAACGACAAATTATGTTCAGAAATGAGCTGTATGAGCGTTTCATCATCTGGTGTCCCTCTCAGGACAACATCATCTGTCAGTGCATTCCAAATGCATATGACCATTACATATGGCCTTTCTGAGATACAGCAGATATATGACAGGGTATGAGGGAGATATGAGGGAGAGAGGGATTGGTTGTCCTCTCTGGTGGAGTAGAGGACTGAAACAGTGTAGAATGACATGAATGCTTTGTCCAGTAGAGGAAGGAGGAGGTACTGTAACGCATACAGTACCTCCTGTGCATACCCTTGCTGTGGAACTAAGAAAGGATTATCTTGCTTTACCTTGAAGTCACATAGAAGGCAGGAGCTCATTCATTGGACTTGTTTTTGATTGCCCTAAATCCTGACAGCAGATACGTTTCTCTGATGGCTGACAGCAGATCAGACAGTTGTGCTGTTTTCTTTGTAAAGGACGGTGGTCACTGGGAAGCTCAGAAGAAAATACCTTTATTGTTTGTCATGTAAAGTCATTTGTTTACCTCAGCCTATTAGGGGCATCTTCAAGTAAAGAAATCTACTTGACTAACTCGGGGCGACTGTGGCTCAGTGGTAGAGCAGGGTCGTACTTCAATCAGAGGATCACTGGCATGGCTCTGCTAGTCCATGTCCATGTGTCCTTGTGTAAGACACTTAACCCCAAACTCCCACAGGCTGTTCCTGCTGTGTGTGAATGTAGTATGAATGTTAGACAGTTCTGATGGGCAGGTGGTACCTTGCATGGTAGCCCCTGTCATCAGTGTATGAATGGGTGAATGATGGCATGTAGTGTTAAAGTTATTGTATTCAGGCTTCAACACGAACGTTTAAAAGTGTTTTCCAGACTGGCAACCAGGCATCAGCTTTTGGTTGTTGCTAAAACTAAAATATGTTTGCCATTTTTTATCAACTTATTATAAAGACACTAAGCAGTTACGCAGCTTACTAATGAAAGATGTGCCCTAGAAGCATGAAGCTCCAGTGCATGTCTAGCCTTGTGCTTCTGTAGGATCTGCTACCTTGAACGAGTGAACTGAATGTGTCACTTATTGAGGTGTTCTACACGCTTTGCAGAATAATCTCCCGTCCAGCTCAAAATGCAGAGATACTTTGCCTCCCGACACTTCATTCATTTTCTTTTACATTTCTTTTGTAATGTTGACATGTAAGTCAAACACAAGGGCTTAGCTTTCATTTCAACTTTGGTGGGTCACATACAGAGTGGGGGATCTTTTAGTGTCAAACTCTTCATTTCCTGCATTCTGGTGAATTTATATGCTCCAAATTTATGGTGGAAAAGCCTCCATTTATGTAATAAAACACAGAATCCAGGTGCCAGGTGAACATTCTAAAGATAAAAGTAATATAATGGATACAATGCAGTGAGGCTCTCACGCATCTCTTGGAGATGAAATGTTCTCATTTAATCTTATCTCTGCTGAGTCAACACATCAAGTAGCCTCTTTAAATAGGTGTGTGGCACCTATTCAGGTCAATGGCACATGGATTCATTTCATAAAGCTCTCGTCTCACGCACCTCCAGCGTTGGCTGCTTCTGCTTCTGATTGTGACAGCCATGTTTGAATATCACTAATGCAAGAAATATTACAAATGTATTCAGTGTGGGATGCATGTTTTTCTGTCCCTGTTTGTCACATGTTGTCACTGATGGTAAACAGACGCCGAGGATTGATCGCCACCTTCTCAAAATGGTTGCGGATGGCAACCTGAAAAGCCTTGTGTTGAAGCTGATGTGTGTGGGCCCTGCTGGCTGAAGCATTACTTCAGACAGGACAGTGAACGCCCCGGAGCAGCAGACGAGATGATTGTTGTCTAACAAACTACACACATCATATAAAGAGCAGCGGGGTCAAACAGCAAGGCACATCTCTCTTGATGGATGAGCCTTTGGCAGTAATGATGGCTGAGGCCGCCAGACAAATTGAATTGCAGGCCAACGCAGCGGATATGTGGTGAGGGGGGAACAGAGTGGGTGTTCTCTCCTTTTATCAGATGGGTTTCAGCCATTAGGGCCGCGGTGGAGTCAGCAGCCACTGAAAGCCTCTAACTGGTCACAATAGACTGGAGACAACACACCGGAAAGCACGGTGAGTGCTGAGACACTCAGTCCATGAATCCATAGGAAGATAATCAATGATGATCAATGATCAATTAAAGGCTGAGTTCACTCAAATGGCTTCAACAGTACCATCCCTTCTCAGAAACACTCTCTGAGTAACTGTTTAGTTTGTTTCCTGTTTTATCTTGAATCTCCCTGCCTCCTGTGTCCTGTGGTTGTTTGACTTCCTGTCCTGTTTTCCCTCCTTTGTTCTGTGATCACCTGTGTTATATTAGTCTCATCAGCCTTGCTCTGTTCCATTGTGTTTCTTCCACTCAACAGCTTTCAGGCTGCGGTTGTGTCTGCCCACCTGTGTCTTGTTGTCTAGAGTAGTTTCTTGTGTATTCCTGTATATTCATAGTCCTGTCGTTTGTCTGCTGGTTTGTCTGCTATGTTCCCATTGGTATCGCTTGTGCATGTCTGAATTACCTGATCCTGTTTTGTGTCGTTTTGTTGGATTTTCAGTTACACATTTTTGGACTTGAGTTCTTGGTAAGTTTTGGTTTGGATATTTGTTTATTAATATCCTTCTGCTCCGCTTGTATTCCTGCATTTGGATCCATCCCTGTTGCCTTTTTGCCCCATCGTGACGGATGGTGAAGGACATGTTGCCATTGAATTTGACCACAATATTTCTGCGAATAAAACCAAAACTAACATTTAATCATGTCATCTGTCAAATAAAAGTATCAAATATTAGCCAGTTCCAGCTTCATCCAGTTTAAAGAGTAACCTTGGTTTTTAGCTGTGCTATGAGAAGGCAGATCCGTCCACCACTTTGGTCCAGACTGAAGTTTGTCAACATCTACTGGATGGATTGCAACAGAATTTGGTACAGATGTTCATGGCTCTCAGAGGATGAACCCTGGTGACTTTGATGATCCTCTGACAGTTGTTCATCCAGCACAACTGTGAAGTTGTTTGTGGCTTCGAGTGAATCGTCCCAACAAATGTTGGATGGATTGCGATGACATTTGGTACAGACATTCATGCCCCCCTCATGGTGAATTGTAAAACATTTGAACTCATGACTTTTCATCCAGCACCACCATCAGGTTGGTTGGTCACTTGCTTTTACAGCCAAACTAAATGAGAACTCAGCTTTCATGTTTAGAAAGAGCTGAGATATCATACCTTGAACAAATGAGATGGATTTACCATTTAGGGAACATATTACGTGAAAGTCCCTTTTTACCTGCTACAATGAGATCTGTGTTATCTAAAGCTGAAACAATTGATTCGATAATTGATTAAACATTACATGAAGCAATTTGATTATTAATTTGGTCCCAGCTTTTCAAAGCATCTTTTATAGCATTATCTTTCCTCCTTTTCCCAGCACTTATGTAACAACAAAGTATTTAAAAAATGACAGGATCAGCTGTTCAAATATCTTAAGTTGTTGTACTTCACACACCGGAAATTGCTTTTTTCTAATATAAGGGCACCCACAGCATTTACAGACACTGTGCAGCAGATCTGAGGAGTTAAAACCTCTTTAGCCCGAGCGGAGACCATTTGGGCTTCGAGCGAGACCGTTTAGAGTGGTACCGTGGTTCCGAATGGACTTTTTATTAAGAAATATCAAAAATGCTCCAGACATATTAAATATCGAATTAACGGGAAAAGTCCGAGCAACATCATCATAGCAGCCATTGTAAACACTGCAAACACAATTATACATGAACTAATATCATATCTGGAAGATATCTAGAATATTTGCCACAATTTTGGCCAAAAACGACATATGCTCTCGACGACATATGCTCTCTCTATGGCTCTCTCATCACGGAGCAGGATCGCACATGGCGGATGAACACATGCAGGAGGGGCGTGATTCGACCCGGAGACGAGCAGCGTCGTCGAAATTACTCTCTTTCAAACCGTTCAAAAGTTCTGGGTATACATGCCAACATCAGCCGCAGGTCACGAGAAAAGAAATTGGGTAAAAAAACTTATGTTTTGGCGATGAAAAACGGATTTATTCCAGCCGATTTCCGCACAGATCTGCCGGCCATGTTGTGCTGCGTGTCTGTAACTGGTATCAATGCGCGAATGAATGACAAAATGGCACCCGATTCTGTGAGGTGGACCAATCCATGTTGAGAGGGGTGTTCGCCCAGCATTTTGCGATTTTTAGTCAGTAAACAGACGAGAGATTCTCAAACACCCCGGATGGCTCCCGTTGGACTATCCCGCGTCTAAAAAGGTGTTTCATGAATAAATCGGCCAAGCACAGGCCATACCAGTGTCACATACACATATTATGAGCCATTTATGTTTATGATTGACAGATATGACATATCATAACTGATCAAAATTCTTCCAAATGGTGTCAAACTGCTTTATTAGGATTATTGAACACTCTTAGTGATAAGAAAAGTGAATATATAGTTAATATTTAGTTATATAGTATATAAAATTAGTATACAGCAATGCAACTGCTGGTTCCGAAAATCAAAATTTAGATTTTTATGACCATTTATGCTGGCCTGCTTCACTCAATCGAAGTAAAATATGTTGTGGGGACATGTAAAACGTGTTGTTCTATGGCTGTGGCATGTTTTTAGGCCAAGCCAGGCATTATTTTAAAAACAAATGTTCAATACTGGTGCTTTTTTTCAGGTGAACCTGGAACTTTTTCAATTTGAGCTGTGCCATAAGTGCATCAGTTATTAACCAGTAACATATACACAATATTTACACAATTCAACACATCTCACAAGTGTTTCCAGTATTCTAGCATACAAATTATTAAAATAGACCTTGTAGTTAGAGCTGGGGACTCCCTTGAGTATGGGTATGTGATTTTTGAGCAGAGGCCTAAAAATAGGGCTAGGGCTATATAGACAGGACTCTGTCTTTATGTTGAATTGTTTTAGAGTCAGACTGCAGTTGCAGAGGCTGTGCCCTTTTGCCTACAATTTTCCAACAGCATTTCCCATTTGTCTGAGTGACAGAAGATGCAATTGCAAACATGTTAACCTGCCATACTTGCATTTTCCACAGCGTTTTTTTCCACTTTGTAAACTCAAGTTTTTTTTCACTCATCCTGTCTGTCTGTACAAATGATCTGCTGGCTTGCTGTTGATGAAAGGTAAAGATGGGGCAGGACATGTTCTGTGGTTGAGAATGTCGTGTCTTGCATGCGACAGTTCTGTTGAAGTGATGAGGAAGGATGCTCCGTGGACACTGTTCTTGCTGGTATAATAAAGTTTATTACAAACAAGCAACACATGCCATTACGGACGTCTAGATCGTCCGGAGGTCTCAAGTCGAATCCGAAAGTCCCTGCTTCTAGGGCGCTCGCTTCATCTTTATATAGGGTACATGTCATGTTTACATCTGGGCGGAACGTAAGAGAATGTATGTGGCCTCCTCATTCTACACATCCACCCTTCTGCCCCTGGTCTCCTGCACATCTGGTTTTCATCTAAGACAACTACACTTGGGGTCTTCGCTGTACTGTGTAAGACCTGAAAATATACCACAAGAAGTTGTACAGTATTTCTGTGAAACCCTTAACTTGTCTGTGACAGAAGAAAGACCAAATAACCCGCAACTGTGCTTCATCAAAGAACTGCTGCTGTCCTGGTCCACTTTGAAGTACATCTCAATGGTGTGTGTGTGTGTGTGTGTGTGTGTGTGTGTGTGTGTGTGTGTGTGTGTGTGTGTGTGTGTGTGTGTGTGTGTGTGTGTGTGTGTGTGTGTGTGTGTGTGTGTGTGTGTGTGTGTGTGTGTGTGTGTGTGTGTGTGTGTGAGAGAGAGAGAGAGAGAGAGAGAGAGAGGAATTGTGTACTGATAATAACATTTACCTCAAGCTCCTTCCTGAGCGTTCAAAAGGTTGTACACACGTGAGCACTGCACAGACACACAAACACACGCAAACAGTCCCCAGTGCCCTTTATCCTCTTGTATGTGGTCGCCATGACAACTGTACACAGAGGCTACCGCTCATACCCCTCCCCCTTCAATTTGCCATGCCAACTCTTGAGCTCTTATCTGAATCAAGGGCGAGTAATTGCTTTTCTTGTGATCAGGGTCTGGGCCTGATAATCCATGCAGAGGAGATAGCAACTTGGAGAGAGCAAAGGATTAGGTGTGGCTGTGGAAGGACGGATGAGGAAGTAGTGGGGTTGTCTATCTAATATTCTCTCAGTATTCTTGGTTGGGTGAAGGCAGCAACCTCCGGTTCTGAAAAGTGAAGTCAAAGCTTCATGTCTTCAAGCTGCATTCTCTCTAGTGTCCAGCAGGGGGCGACTCCTCTGGTTGTATAGAAGTCTATGAGAATATGACTCTACTTCTCTCTTGATTTATTACCTCAGTAAACATTGTAAACATGAGTTTATGGTCTCAATCTCTAGTTTCAAGTCTTCTTCAATACAGCATGATGTTCATTTAGTACATTATGGTCCATTTAGAGTCAAATAGACCATAGAGCAGGGGATGCTTTAGGGCGGATTTACTGTGATTGACAGGTTGCTACCAGAGCTGTATACAGCCTCTCTACGTCACTCCTCCTCAGTCTAAATAGTCAGTCAAACCTCTTATATTTGTGGGTTTAGTTGTCATTCTGCCTCACAGAAATCTCTCACACAAAGGACAGCCATGAGATACATGATAGAAACAAACGGTTAGATGTAGAGGGGTTTTCTGAATTAGATTTCAGTATCAATATCAAAGCATACATCCATAAACACGTTAGATACGTGTGCTGTGTCACTGATTCACCACTCCTTCATAACTGGAAAGGTGCAGTTATGAAGTGCAGATCTGCACCGTGTGTGTGCAACAACCGCTGCTGAATTGCCTGATTGACTTATACAACCTGCAATTTGCTAACCCTTCGTCTTGACACCAATGAGCTGTAAGGCACAATTCATTCAAACTCAAAACAAGCGGCGATGTATGCCGGCAATCAGGCAGTCAATGGCAGCAAAAAACAGCAAAAGCTGTTTTGAGAAAATGTGAGTCAGTTACAAAATATGTAAATAACGACAGTGCTTGAATGTGAACAGCAGGGTGCTAGTGTAACTGCATGGCATATCCTGGTATGACCACTGTGGACTCTGAAAATCAGAAAACAGCAGCAGCTGAATGATGCATGATGATGGAGTTTCCTCTTAGTCTTCTGTTCTTGTTGTTAGAAAAGCACTAAATAAGTACAAGTCCATTTACCATTCCTCTCAGACTCCACTGTAACAAATCAAGCTCTTGAGGCAGGCGATCCCAAACTCTTGAACGGCAGTATATCTCTAGGGATTTTATTGTGAAAAGCAAGAATGGAAGAAGTGGATCTGGTATGCACTCTTTGTCAAGGTTGAAAGGAGTGAAAGAGTTTTGCTGGTGTGTAAAGGTCTTTACTGGGACCCTCAGAAGAAAAGGAGCCATCATTAATGCAACTTGTGCTTCACCTGCAATGTAAAGTGAAGAAGACTTTTATGAAAGCCAAACAAATGTACTTATTTTAACCTTTTAAGCCCAAACCACAATCCTTTCCTAAACCATGTAGATGTGTTGCCTGAAGTGACTCCGATGGCACCTGACCAAGCCTCCATATGTGACAACTTGGCAGTGACAACAGGTTGACTGTTCAGATTAATACTTTTAAACTACTTTGTTTTTTTATTCAAATCAAAACCTCACTACAGCCCAGAAACAAAAGAATCATTAGACACCCAGTAGTCTCTGTTGAGCAAGTGATTGTATAAAGGGAGGGATGAGGTAGAACAAAAGAGAAGGGATGACGGTAGCAGCATACATGAGAGTAGGAGAGGATGAGGAGCAGCTTGGAGGAGGTGTTCATCGGGTGAGGAGGCCAGGTGCAAAGGCTTTACTGAGGGGCTGAAGGGGGGGGGGTTAGCACTCAGGACTGTGGGGTGAAAAAAGGACACAGGAAGCAAAGGCTGACTCAATGGTGCCGAAGAGAGGAACATGATGCATCATTATGCAACTAACAGAACAGCATATAGATCACTTTTAGTTCAGTGTTGATGGACAATGTTGTCCCACAGTTTGTTTTCTTACTGTGAATTCAGCAGCAGCTATGATGTTCCTCTTAGTACAGTTAAGTATGCAAGGATTACAGATACTAGAACCCAAAAGCACAACTCAGAGACAAAATACAAGTTCAGTTCTTTTACTAGAGTTCAGGCAGGGTCCAAACCGGGAGGTCAGTCAAACAGGCGAACAAATCCAATTAGGGGCAAAAATCCAAGGTGTAAAACAGGCAGACAGGGTTGGAACAGGCAGATCATGAACAATATAAAGGTACGCTGGAGAACTTGGCAATAACACACAAGACAATGTGGCAGGGAACAAGTGCAAGTGAGGGGACCTACATAGTGAGGGCTAATGAGGGAATGGGATGCAGGTGAGATGGGTGAGGAGGACCAGGTGAGGGGAATGAGAGGTGATCAGGTGTGAATGGTAGGATCTGAAATGACAGGAGAGTTAATAAAACAAGCAGACAGGATGAAAACAAACTAATATGAAGGGGAAATCGTGACAAAGTATGACATTGTTTAGGCTGTGTGTGAGTATGAGTATGAGTTTGAATGCTTTATTGGACATTGTTTCAGAGCTTCTTGATGACTCTTTGCTGCTATCCCAATATGCTGCTACAGTATGTGAAGTAGTGCAGAATCAACAGTGAAAGGTCACGCACCTTTCACTGTGGACTGAGATATGTGGATCTGATTGGGTTTTGAGTTGATAAACAATTTGTTGTTTTTAGAGGATTGTTTCAACAACTGTTGAATTATGAATCTAAAAGACACAAAGTAAGTAGTTTGAGGGTATAAATGATCCGATCCTTGATGCTTTATGTGTGTGTGTGTTTGTGGATTTCAACAAACCAATTAAGGGACCAGTAGTCATGACAACGTTGTTCGTCTGTCTGTTGTTTCCTGGAGCAGAAAGTCTGTGAGCCAGAGTTCCTCAGGTACCAGCTCAGCTCACTGACCCACACAGTCCGGTCCCCATCAGCACCTCCAGGCACAGCGTCCTCACACGCTCGTCCAGTATGACAGAGACAGAGAGCAGACACCAGTAGCTCTGATGAAGGGAAGACTCCATGTTGTTAGGTGGGGTTAGGCTGGGCTTTAATAGATAATATCATCTCTTGGTTTAGCTGTTCACATGAAAAGTGACAGAAAATGAATGAAGAGAGAGAGCTTGAGTAGAAACCCTGCCTACAGAACATTAAATGTATAGGTTTGATGATCTGACAACACGATTGTTCTAACACATAACAAAGATCATGGCTTACAATTATTACTTAGTCAGCGGTTTCTAAGGTTATGGGACCTCCGTTGTCGCGGCTACAATGCTAGACCGGTGGTGAAGGTTAGGGAACAATCGTAGTCATGATTAAAGGAAACCAGCCTTGGCTGTTGGAAATAGGAAACAGCTGCCTTGTTAAAGTCTGATGTTTTGTTGCTACCCAGTCACCCAAAACAATGTTGTATGTTTCTGCAAACCACTGGATCCGTTAAACCCTCTACCTCTCAATCAGACACATGTTTCATACCAGCCTCGTGTCACGCCTGCACAAACTCTAGAAGTTAATGTATCACATTCCGTATTCACATGTAGAATCAGCAGGCAACGGGACATGGTTGTGGTTTCCGTTTGTAGTCCGACTGGTATTGACCAATCACGGTTGAGCAGGCTTTGGTTGAATGCAGGTAAATCGTCCGTGTGGAGTGCAAAAGAAGCAGAACGCATCGGCTGAACTGCTGGGATCATTTCTCTTTGTATTAGCTTAAAATGAACCGGCTACTTGTGATACAACCTTGTTGTGCACGTGGGAACTGAACTCCAATGCCAGTCTTTTATCTCATGTTGCTAATCGGACTGTAAACAATGAGCAGCGCACAGAAAAGAAAAACAGTATCCATAGTTTGCAAAAACTGACGATACCACCATTAGTTCCTGCTGACTGGGCTGTTTGTCCACTTCGACCTCTAGACCTCTGCAGAGTTATTTTGCTCCTGATGGACATACGTCATCATTCTTATGGCAGCTAGAACTTAAACATAAAGCATTCTCTGAATCCAGCGATGCTGTCGTTTGTTTGTCTCGTTTTTTCTTTGTAAGGGTTCACTGAGAAGGAAAAGATGTGTCCAGTACTGTTCAATGAATGGCTTCCACTACCGTCTGTTGACATCTCAGCTCACATACAAACTGAGGCGTACACCGCTGTTGGCATTGGTCCCTTCTTAAAGGACAGATGTTTTCTTTCTGAAAAGACTCTGTGAGAAGCAGTGGAGCTGAGCTCAGTCAGGAGGAAAAGGCTCTGCTAGAGGGAATTCATTTGCAGATACCCAGGGACAGCAGAGTAACTGGCTCTGCTGTTTTGGAGGTTTTCAACGCACTCCCTTTTTGTTCCCCGCTGATCGAGACTCAACAGAGAGCTAAATATTTGGTGGAGGGGTTTAATGCACTTCACTGAGCTGCCCTTTCTCAGGAACTATCACAGGAACTGAAAGATGCTTCGTGCCTTTGTGTTCATAACTAAAGCCATCAGGTATCATGTCAAACAGGGACGACCACATTTGGGACAGTGCAATGAGCATAGAGGAGGGTGAAGTCGCTGTTTTGTAATTTACTGATTTGCGAGTGTGACAGTTGACACACATGATATGTGAGACAGTGAGCGAGGGAGAGAAAGAGAAACACCAATGAGAAAGATATGAAGCTCTAGCGTCAGTTCAGACAGGAAGACTATACTCTTGCATGCATAAGACTGTAGTTTATTTCTCAAACATCTGCCATCACTCCTCACACATGCTCGCTCATTATTTCCTTGTTATTGTTTGGGGCTGTCAATCATGATATCAGCTGTTTAGATCAGCTGGTCTCTTCTATCCAATAGCACAAGGACACAATGACATCGTTGTCCTATCGTCATCTTGCTGCTGTCTCTTTAAATATGATCGTCTGTCTACCTTCAGTTCGTTCATGCTGCTGTTACGCAACCCTCCACCTCCCCATCTCCTCCCAGTCTTCATCGTCTTCATCAACTCATCATTCTATCAGCCTCATCAGCCACCACCACCACCAGTGTCTGGACTCCACGGGGGGGTCAGGGCAGACGCCTCTCCATGACAAATCTCCCTGTAGAGTCCAAGCGCCAAAGACTCTGTTCAAGACTTATCGTCCCACATCATCTGTTAGCAATAAACAATTGTCTTTTCTTCATCTGACTTGTCTCTCCTGATTAAAGGACAGTTACTTTACCAGAGCTCTGTGTTCAGCACCACATGAGACAGAGGAGCAGCAATGCGACAGACTAGAATGCCTGAAGATTTGTGCATCATTTGGGAAAAACATGATAGTGGCCAAGGAAAGAAACCGTTGACATCCCATTTTGTATTAATTGTTCTCCAACTGTCTTCATCATTCTTGAACCGGAACACAACAAAGCTTGAGGATGACTCATTGTCACTCCTGCCACCTAAAAAGAGGCAAACACTGTTTGATAATACTAGTTTTGGTTTCAGTCTTCAAAGCTATTCTGCTTGTTTATAATGTGAATATGTGAAACTTTGCAGCATATAGTAAAGCATGTGTGTGATAGAAAATAACAACATGGGAGTTCACACAAATGCTCTCCACAACTTTTGACGTGTTTATTCTGGTGTGTGTGTGTGTGTGTGTGTGTGTGTGTGTGTGTGTGTGTGTGTGTGTGTGTGTGTGTGTGTGTGTGTGTGTGTGTGTGTGTGTGTGTGTGTGTCAGCCATGCTCCTCAGTCAGTGGTAACAGCAGGGGTGGGTGTTCTGGCAAGATGTTAATGCAGAAAGTGGGAGAAAGTCAACGGCAAGGTCAGGCGGGTGAGAGGGTGAGAGAGCCTTCTGTACTTGCCTGTTCTTCTTTCTACTTCTGTGTCTGTCACTGCTACAGCTGCTGAGAATGAAGAGTCCTTGAAGGTGCTTGACCTGGAGCATATCTATTGCTGCTATATTAATGCTCTGAATATCAATGCAGCTGACTAGAGCCGACTATTTGAAACATCTGAGATTAGCATTAGTATGGGAGGCCACTAATACTATGATTCAATAGGCCATCGAGCTGAGCAATGAACAAGTGTGACCTCTTTGTAAATTGTATTCTATGGTGAGGTAAAATAAGTTGAAGAAAAACGGATCCACAGACCAACAAGCATCAACTGTCTCCATATCTTGACCATTTAACATGGGACAATAGTGCTGCTGACAGAGCTCCCCTGACTCTGACAAATGCATTGCATTTCCTATAACTTCAGCACAATAACAGCCCCCCGCCGGTTCACTGAGTCATCTGTTGCATTACTGTGCAGAGAAACTTTACGTAGAACACGTGATGACGACATTTTTGTCTGGCGCGGGGACACTAGTGCGAGCATGAACCAGACTTTAGCCTGCTGCAGCTCCTTCTACTCAGCAGGCACGGCAGCAGAGGGAGTATTGGTCCTGGAGCCTGATCAATCTCACATGGTTATCAGATCGATTGCTGCTCTCTGTTCTGCATCACAGGCCTCTGTACACAGCGAGGCTTCTCTCGCCAGCTGGAAAGGGAAGGTATTCATATACGGTGGCAGTAATATCCCCCAAAGGACATTCGTCTCCCTGCTTCTGGGTAACACAGCCTTTTGAGAAGAAAAACCATTATCAGAACAAGAGTTTTTTATGTAACACATTAATCTAAAAAACATAAAATGATTTGGAGAAACAAACCCTGGCAACCCAACTGCACCCTGTGATGAGTTGGTAGAGAAACAGGCCCATGAATGTTTAAGTTGTGCTCATCAATCAGTGATAGTGAGACAAGTGTGTGTCATTAGGTCCTCTCAGCGGTCCTCCACTAAATACCATTCTGATACGGGGCTTTCACCAACAATATGGAGCAGCCAGCCAGTGGGCTGGAGGTCAAATCTGTAAAAGTCTCAAGTTGAATGCCACTATATCTTAATTGTTGCATGTTATCATGAGTGTGACCACGCTGTTTCTATTTAGCTATAATATAAAACCACGCCTATTCCTGACTGAACTTTTATCATTTAGAATCATTGGACCCTATCTATTATTTTTTGAATATTTCTTGACACCCTCACCGTACCATTGATCACGACATCAGCCAGAATAAACAAGGTTCTTTTAAGGGGAATATGTTTTTAATCTCATGTTGTATTTAGCCATTGTATTAGTTTTAAATTAAACGATCTACAGTGCATCCAGAAAGTATTCACAGCGCTTCACTTTTTCCACATTTTGTTATGTTACAGCCTTATTCCAAAATGGATTAAATTCATTATTTTCCTCAACATTCTACACACAACAACCCACAATGACAAAGTGAAAACTGTTTTTTGCAAATTTTTGCAAATCTATTAAAAATAAAGAACGAAAACATAACATGTACATAAGTATTCACAGCCTTTGCTCAATACTTTGTTGAAGCACCTTTGGCAGCAATTACAGCCTGAAGTCTTCTTGGGTATGATTCCACAAGCTTGGCACACCTATTTCTATGCAGTTTCTCCCATTCTTCTTTGCAGAACCTCTCAAGTTCCATCAGGTTGGATGGGGAGCGTCGGTGCACAGCCATTTTCAGATCTCTCCAGAGATGTTCAATCGGGTTCAAGTCAGGGCTCTGGCTGGGCCACTCAAGGACATTCACAGAGTTGTCCCGAAGCCACTCCTTTGTTATCTTGGCTGTGTGCTTCGGGTCGTTGTCCTGTTGGAAGATGAACCGTCGCCCCAGTCTGAGGTCCAGAGCGCTCTGGAGCATGTTTTCATCGAGGATGTCTCTGTACATTGCTGCATTCATCTTTCCCTCAATCCTGACTAGTCTCCCAGTTCCTCCCGCTGAAAAACATCCCCACAGCATGATGCTGCCACCACCATGCTTCACTGAAGGGATGGTATTGGCCAGGTGATGAGCAGTGCCTGGTTTCCTCCAGACATGACGCTTGGCATTCAGGCCAAAGAGTTCAATCTTTGTTTCATCAGACCAGAGAATTTTGTTTCTCATGGTCTGAGAGTCCTTCAGGTGCCTTTTTGCAAACTCCAGGCGGGCTGTCATGTGCTTTTTACTGAGGAGTGGCTTCCGTCTGGCCACTCTACCAAACAGGCCTGATTTGTGGAGTGCTGCAGAGTTGGTTGTCCTTCTGGAAGGTTCTCCTCTCTTCATAGAACAACACTGGAGCTCTGTCAGAGTGACCATCGGGTTCCTGGTCACCTCCCTGACTAAGGCCCTTCTCCCCCGATCACTCAGTCTGGCTGGGCGGCCAACTATAGGAAGAGTCCTGGTGGTTCCAAACTTCTTCCATTTCCGGATGATGGAGGCCACTGTGCTCATTGGGACTTTCAATGCTGCAGAAATTTTTCTGTGCCTCGATACAATTCTGTCTCGGAGGTCTACAGATAATTCCTTGGACTTCATGGCTTGGTTTATGCTCTGATATGCACTGTCAACTGTGGTACCTTATATAGACAGGTGTGTGCCTTTCTAAATCATGTCCAATCAACTGAATTTAGCACAAGTGGACTCCAATCAAGTTGTAGAAACATCTCAAGGATGATCAGTGGAAACAGGATGCACCTGAGCTAAATTTTGAGTGTCATGGCAAAGGCTGTGAATACTTATGTACATGTTATGTTTTCGTTCTTTATTTTTAATAGATTTGCAAAAATTTGCAAAAAACAGTTTTCACTTTGTCATTGTGGGTTGTTGTGTGTAGAATGTTGAGGAAAATAATGAATTTAATCCATTTTGGAATAAGGCTGTAACATAACAAAATGTGGAAAAAGTGAAGCGCTGTGAATACTTTCCGGATGCACTGTATCTAACATAAACATATGCTTATGGCTTATGTTTCCTGGTCAATCATCAAGTTTCTTCCACCGAAGTAATCAGTCTGTTCACTCAATGCAATTCTAAATAATGAATTATTTTTAAAATGATAAAGCAGCCGGATGGAGAGCTGTTAGAGTTGAGCAGTCTTATAGGTGTTCGTGTTGCACATAGAAAAGTTGTCATTTCAGCAGTAAATGAATACAATGTTTTATATCTGTCTGGTAGGTGTCACTTCACAGGGCTGTTGTTCCCTTCTGAATTTAATACTAAGTGCACATGCACGATGATAATTGCTCCAGAGCACTACTAGTGGTACCTCTAAAACACAAGCACCGATACATGAAGCATGCTGCTGTGAGCTGGTGTAGAACAGAAAACAAATGAAAAGCGCTGACAATAATAATTTGCAGATACATTTTACATATGTTTAGTATATAAGTATGGTAAAAAAAAAACAAGTTTGACAATTAACTGTATGCCTAATGCTTAGTGTATTAGATAATGAATACATATTAATATAAAACATATTTAGCTCAGTGAGAATGTAAATAGCGGCGTGCTTGAATGTGAACAGCAAGGTGCTATTGTAACTGCATGGCATATCCTGGTTCAGCTGAATGATGGGTGATGATTTACTTATAAACTGCATCGGTATCTAGTTCACCTTAGTAGTTGTACTAATTACTCATATACATTGTTGTGGTTGAGCTTGTGAAGTACACTGTGTCTGTCTGTGTTTCTCCAGCTGGACAACCCTGATGAGCAGGCAGCACAGATCAGAAGAGAGCTGGACGGACGACTGCAAATGGCAGACCAGATAGCTCGGGTAAGGGACGAGGACGGATGGATGGACTTAACTAACTTTGAATATATGAAAGAGTACTAATTATTAAATATCAAGCACTTAACCGTCACCGTAATATAGACCTTTGTATGTGTTTCAGGGGGGGCAGGGGGTATTTAGGGGGAGATAGCAGGTCAACTGTAGATAGCACATAGATGTGGTATCGAAGTCTTTTCTTATTTGGAGATTTCTAAAAGAATCATATTTTTCTGCAATTGAATGGCGAGCACCTCTGTTATGGAAACGTCTCAGAAAGGCCCTTAATGTCAATATACATAGTAAAGCAGTACACTGTCTGGATGCTCTCGCTCTCTAGCTTGTGCTTGTCAAGTTTCATGAGGCTGTGATTGTCATAAAGGTTACAACAGCTCATTCATTGAAACGTGGTCTCAGCATACCCAGTCAAACTCAATCTAATTATTGAGTTATTAATTATTAAGTCCAAGACTGTTTAGGGTCCCAGTATGCTAAAATATTGAAATAATAAAAGACATTTACACTGCATGAAGAAAAGGCATGTTTTTACCGAAACAGCATATGATTATCATGTAGTCATGTGAAGCATATGATTATCATGTAGTCATATGAAGGATATGATTATCATGTAGTCATATGAAGGATATGATTATCATGTAGTCATGTGAAGCATATGATTATCATGTAGTCATATGAAGCATATGATTATCATGTAGTCATGTGAAGGATATGATTATCATGTAGTCATGTGAAGGATATGATTATCATGTAGTCATGTGAAGGATATGATTATCATGTAGTCATGTGAAGGATATGATTATCATGTAGTCATATGAAGCATATGATTATCATGTAGTCATTTGAAGGATATGATTATCATGTAGTCATATGAAGGATATGATTATCATGTAGTCATATGAAGGATATGATTATCATGTAGTCATATGAAGGATATGATTATCATGTAGTCATGTGAAGCATATGATTATCATGTAGTCATATGAAGCATATGATTATCATGTAGTCATATGAAGCATATGATTATCATGTAGTCATTTGAAGGATATGATTATCATGTAGTCATATGAAGGATATGATTATCATGTAGTCATGTGAAGGATATGATTATCATGTAGTCATGTGAAGCATATGATTATCATGTAGTCATATGAAGCATATGATTATCATGTAGTCATTTGAAGGATATGATTATCATGTAGTCATATGAAGGATATGATTATCATGTAATCATGTGAAGCATATGATTATCATGTAGTCATATGAAGGATATGATTATCATGTAGTCATATGAAGGATATGATTATCATGTAGTCATATGAAGGATATGATTATCATGTAGTCATGTGAAGCATATGATTATCATGTAGTCATGTGAAGCATATGATTATCATGTAGTCATATGAAGCATATGATTATCATGTAGTCATTTGAAGGATATGATTATCATGTAGTCATATGAAGGATATGATTATCATGTAATCATGTGAAGCATATGATTATCATGTAGTCATATGAAGGATATGATTATCATGTAGTCATATGAAGGATATGATTATCATGTAGTCATGTGAAGCATATGATTATCATGTAGTCATATGAAGCATATGATTATCATGTAGTCATTTGAAGGATATGATTATCATGTAGTCATATGAAGGATATGATTATCATGTAGTCATATGAAGGATATGATTATCATGTAATCATGTGAAGGATATGATTATCATGTAATCATGTGAAGCATATGATTATCATGTAGTCATGTGAAGGATATGATTATCATGTAATCATGTGAAGCATATGATTATCATGTAGTCATATGAAGGATATGATTATCATGTAGTCATGTGAAGCATATGATTATCATGTAATCATGTGAAGCATATGATTATCATGTAGTCATGTGAAGGATATGATTATCATGTAGTCATGTGAAGCATATGATTATCATGTAGTCATATGAAGGATATGATTATCATGTAGTCATATGAAGGATATGATTATCATGTAATCATGTGAAGCATATGATTATCATGTAGTCATGTGAAGGATATGATTATCATGTAATCATGTGAAGCATATGATTATCATGTAATCATGTGAAGCATATGATTATCATGTAGTCATGTGAAGCATATGATTATCATGTAGTCATATGAAGGATATGATTATCATGTAATCATGTGAAGCATATGATTATCATGTAGTCATGTGAAGCATATGATTATCATGTAGTCATGTGAAGCATATGATTATCATGTAGTCATATGAAGCATATGATTATCATGTAGTCATATGAAGCATATGATTATCATGTAGTCATATGAAGGATATGATTATCATGTAGTCATGTGAAGGATATGATTATCATGTAATCATGTGAAGGATATGATTATCATGTTGTCATGTGAAGGATATGATTATCATGTAGTCATATGAAGCATATGATTATCATGTAGTCATGTGAAGCATATGATTATCATGTAGTCATGTGAAGGATATGATTATCATGTAGTCATGTGAAGGATATGATTATCATGTAGTCATATGAAGGATATGATTATCATCCTTCACATGACTACAAGGCTACACGGTTGTTGCTTGTTGTTGGTGATCCTTGCTCTACTGTTTAGTTGTTCATTTAATACCATTCTAATCCATTGTATATACTGTGCATTCTTATTTTTTATTCTATTTTATCTTATTTATTATCATTCTATTTCTTCAAATTCAATATCTGCTCTGTTATCTTATTGTACTGTATATATTGTGCATTATTTTATTTTACTCTGTAAATTGCTGCTGCTACAAACTAATCTCCCCCTGGGGATGAATACAGTTGATATCTATCATCTATCTATGTACAGTGGGCGTGTGACTCGTGGGTGCCACAGAACCCATCTTCATTCAACCTCCCTCATTATTTAGCCTCCTTCTCAACAAGCTAGTACCACATGGTTGGTGCCAGTGCATGCCTTGGGTCTTCTAGTTTTAGATAATAGCAATATACTGTATATTATATAATAAATAGATTGAATGTTCACCCTCGCTTTAAAACAGAGCCTGCAGCCTCTTAAAGACAGTAATGTCGGGCCGGATGAGGGGCGATCCCGTGGGTCTCACAGTGTGCTTGAAGTTTTAGTTCTACAGTATTCCATTTGTTTTATGATAAACTGATTCATTTTCATGTATACTCTAAACTCATGTCAAAGTATAGAGTTCACAGATTATACAGCTGGTGCTATTCTAGCAGAATATTTTTCTCACTGTCTGCCTTCCTACTTTGGTCAGCATGGTGGAAGGTTCCCCAGGTTTGCCTCCAGAGAGATGGAGGCCATGTTCATCGAGGAGCTGCGGTCCTCGGTCAACCTGCTGATGGCCAACCTGGAGAGCATGCCAGTGTCCAAGGGAGGAGAGTTCAAGCTGCAGAAGCTGAAGCGAGGTCACAACGCCTCCATCATGGACATGGGCCAGGAGGACGAGAACACGCTGTCCAAGTCTGACGTGGTGCTGTCCTTCACCCTGGAGGTCGGTGGACTTCCATTAACTTATTAACAATGTTGGTGTACTAGCAGATAGAGGACATATGTCAGGATGTGGTCTTTCTGGTTAGAAGAAAGTCAGTAAACTCCTGGTTTGATCTGTTAACTCATAGTTTGGATGAGCATTCATCCTCTGGGGAGCAGAACATTTCTGGTGTTACTCACAGTTCCCTGAAAGGAAACATTAGACGACATGACAATTATAAACACTTGAATAGGAAGATAGTCTTTAATTATCATAGATCATATCTCAAAAGGTCACACCCATGAAAATGAAATGCTAGCAGTTATGGCCTACATACATTTAACTGCATGTTAGAAACATAGTGGGCCAGTACCAGCTAATGTTAGAAGTCATCGATCAATCCCATAGTTAGCCTTCTGGCTCGTGATAGCATTGCATCCTATTTCATATTGGGAAAGGAGAGTTAGCGCTTGTGGTCACAAAACCTCCACATAGCTGTAATGTCAGGTACAGCATTCAAATAGTCTTCACAAACATGTGGCGATCAGAAAACATTTCTACTATTTCTACACTTAGGTAACATAAACGCCCTTAAGCAAGGCATCGACTGTCAGGATGGTCCAGGGAAGTTGGCAGGTTTAGACATACAGAGACATGCTCCTGTTACCTGGAGTAGAGCCACAAATAAAGCTCTTCTTCTGATTTTACTGTCATATTAATCCACCTGCAGTGCTTTTTTATCCCATGAACCCCGGATGGGTTCTCAGGACTAGCGTCTGGAGCTGCTAATGAGAGGAGACGTCCCTCAGGAATCCTACTGACTGACGGACTGTTTGAACCTCACCTTAATTGGCAGACAGGTCATGTTGTAAAGGAGACGGGGCCAGTATCGCCTTACCACCAATACCTGTTCATCCTCCACAAGGATCCATGGAGCACAACAGTCCAGCAGCACCATGATTAGTTTACTGCCTCCCTGTTGATGGTTTCTAGCACTTTTCCATCTCTTCGAGAGTATAGACTTATAACGTGAGTGAGCTGGGAGAAATCCTACCTTTTGTTCAATGAACAAGCCTGGCAGCACCTGCCCACAACTTGTGCTTCTGTCGTTGGGGGTCTGACAAGGCTCAGTAGACATTTACTAAAGACAGGCTTCAGTTTCAGGACGCTACTCTCATTCAGTATATCCACATGAACCCCACTGGACAAATGTATGGAAGCTTACTAATGCCAGAGTCTTGAGAGAGCAGACAAGCTTTCATCAATCTGCAAGATTTGAAAGTGAGCATTGGGTTGAGATTCACAAATGTTGATGAACACATTGCTTTCCTGCAGATGATTGACTATGTGTGGTCAGTTTCAAATGTTTGTACTGTTACTCAGTAGCTGAGGTGGAGGCAGACACCTAGACAGAGCTTCCTCTGTTCTCAGTACGAGGCTGAGCAGCTTTGAAGATAGCAACTAAACACAACTCTTCTGCTGACTCAACTAGAAATAAATAGTTACTCTGGACACTGATTGCACTCAACACTCGCTCGCTCTACCTACAGTTGTTATGATGACATAATGCTGAGTCATCCCTTTTCTAGTTTGAAGACCAGATGCAAACTTTACTACGAAACCATAACTTCCCAAAGTCTGTAAATCTGAGGTAAAAAGGACAGATGCATTTATTATTTACAAAACCATCGTCTAAGTAGTTTCTCTTAAGTTCAGGAGCTCCACAATGGCAAGCATCATCAAAAGAATCATTTTATTTTGCTAAGTAATGACACATACTATCTGGTCAGTTGATCCCAAGAGTTTTCATTAAAAGCAAAAGTTATATAACATAGGATATGTAAAACTCAGAACATCTCAGCAGCCCGTCATGTACAGTATCTATTTCTAGGATGAGTGGTTCTGCTGATTCATTGAAGATAATCCAGAGTGTACGTAAATGAAGTTGGTGATTTTTGTATCTAAATGTGCTCAAGAATCCACATAAATAAAAAACGTCAAATTAACAGGCATCATTTGAAAGGTTTGAATATCACGAGGACAATCATCATCAGGTAAAAGCAACGTGTTAGCAGCGGCACTGAATGGATGAGTGTTAAATGGAAGGAGGGATGTGGGATGTTTAAAACATACATGTATTCACCCACCAGTTCATTTTCTCTCCTTTGTTTTGTCATGTTGTTTTTCTCATTTATTTTGGAAGGTGTTCCTCAGAAAATAGTTATGTTTTAAGTTTAAAAAAACGCAACTCCTGCCTTACGGTACCGTAACAGCACGAATAGACGCACATCAGAACCGTATGTGCACGTTAAGTAAGTCGCACTCGAACAGTAAAAAAAAAGATCATATTCGTGTCTGCGTTGTTTTGTTTTGCTTGTTGTTCACATTGAAACGAACAATGAATTTAATGAGTCATGAATTTTCAAAACAAAAGGACAGAGCCCCCCCCCCCCCCCCCCCCCTCCCACATGGTTAAATCACTTATTTTCCATCCTGTTTCAGTTGTCAACTAAATATTAGGATACACCATCTGTAGGTGGTTTGACCTGGTAAATGCTCTGCTTGGTCTCAGCAAGGTGAAGCTCCAGGCTGGCCCACCAACTCGCTCTTTGAAGGCTTATTTAGTGTTTCAGGACAGCCAACCACATCACAGGTCCATCTGCACTCTGATGGAGATGTTAGTCTGTTTGTAAAGACTGCAAATCAATCAGTGTGCTCCAGTCCCCATTGTTGTCCTCTGGATGTTTGCTGTCTTTGAGCTGAGAGGAATGTGATCAGCTGCTGGAAGAAGCTCAGAGAACTCTGTTTCAAAATACAGCCAGACGTGTCTTATTATTTCCATACAGTGACGATAGACAAATGCACACGTAGAATACAATGATTTAATTGTGGCTAATAAATGCTAAGCACAGCTAACAGACCCTCAAATGCAATCAACACTCACGCAGTCGTCTGACAGCATAAAGATACAAACAGTTTGATCAGCTCCACTGAAAGAAGAAAGACAGATGGTGGCTTTATTTTCCTCTTTTTTCTTTATTATGTATAAAATATATGTGTGTGTGTTGCAGGTGGTCATCATGGAGGTCCAGGGTCTGAGGTCGTTGGCTCCAAACAGGATTGTTTACTGCACCATGGAGGTGGAGGGAGGACACAAGCTGCAGACAGACCAGGCTGAGGCCTCGAAACCCACGTACGCGCACACACACACACACACACACACACACACACACACACACACACACACACACACACACACACACACACACCTCAAAACAAAACCTCCATCACCCTGTTCACAATCTCTCTGGAGATTTACAGGTCAGCACAAGGTGTGGAGAATGGCTTTAGTAAACAGTTCTTTAACAAGACAACACACACTGCCATCTGCTGGTCAGATAACTGTATCTCAGCTGGAGACTGTGCACTATGTGTAGATGATGAGATGTGAATGCTCTATGCAGTGTGCTGTGCATGTAGGACAGGTGTGAAAGGCATTTTATGGTGTTCCATGCCCCTTCTAATCATATACAGCATTTATCCATAACCTCATTCAACTTTACAGTCCATATAATCAGGTTGGGGCTCATTGTACATACTCCAGCACAGTAAGTCCCTCCACCTCTCCAGCACCCTGTGCATTAGCATTTAGGTTGAGTGTCAGGAGATGTTTGGGGAACACTGTAGAAATGCTTGTACATGGATAAAAATGTCAAAAGTATGTTCCCTCAACAGTGTTTGGATAGCATTTCATTTCATGATTCACCGCGGTGACAAATCAGTTTGCCTCTTCATAACTTGCATGCTTATTTCCATAATTAAGCACCAATAAAAGTTCATTATCTCACTTACACTTCCTGTTTCTCTGGATTCAGTCTTGTTTGTTACTGTTGAAAAGTTCAAGCTGTATTATTAGTACAGTAGGCGTAAGAGAGGGGAAAATGACCAACACGTGAGACAAGATTCTGGCTGGAAAAGCATGTTTATTTCTCTCAACTGGCTGCAGGAAATCCACAAAAATCCAGCTTTGTGTTCTGGCAGACATGAGCTCTGGGTACTTGCAACTCAAATGGACATTCCTAACACACACTGCAGTTTGTGGGTATTGGGGTTCTTTAATTTGGAGACACACGTCATTTTGATGAAATTGAGCCAGATATACACTGGGGACAATCAGGCGGCAATCTCCGGGTTTGAAAAGTGGAGCCAATGTGAAAGTGCCTTAAACGTGCATTCTCTCTAGTGTCCAGCAGGGGGCGACTCCTCTGGTTGTATAGAAGTCTATGAGAAAATGACTCTACTTCTCTCTTGATTTATTACCTCAGTAAACATTGTAAACATGAGTTTATGGTCTCAATCTCTAGTTTCAAGTCTTCTTCAATACAGCATGATGTTCATTTAGTACATTATGGTCCATTTAGAGTCAAACAGACCATAAAGCTTTAGGGCGGGGCTACATGGTGACTGACAGGTCTCTATCACAGCGTTGTTTGGTCTGGGCGTTGTCTGTGTTTTGGTCTATAACTCGTTCACATTTTGTAACATTTTGGTTGCCTCTAAATGTTTTATTCCGCGTTGTGGTTGCAAAAAAAAACAAGATAGCGACGGCCAAAATGGCAAACTCGAGGCTTCAAAACCATCGTCCACAAAGCAGTCTATAGTCTATGGGAGCAATGTATTAGTTGTGTTCTTTCTTGTTATGATGTGCTGCTTTGAGTTAGTGCAGATACATAGAAAGCATAGCATACTTATGTGCAGTTTTTGTCCTTCTAACACTGGTCTTGTCTTCCAGGCCATTCATTATTTAAATTGAATTTGCCTAAACTAACATTAGTTCTGCGATGGAATACTCAAAAATAGATACATCATTACCACAATCGATATCCCTTTAACCTCATAAGCTATAAATTGGTCCTCAAAAAAGTGTCTGTACTAACATCAAAACAGCAGATGATAATGTGTGGACACAGACCTGCACAGCGCTGTGGAGATCGCCCTAGCCAAGCGAGAATAGGGTCAAGCTGTTACACCCATTTCAGGCTCTATACACAGATCACAACTATTGGAGAAATATCAGACTGACATTGTTTTGATTAAATGTGGTAGATATGCAGAAGGTGTATTGGGTCAAACCTCCATAAGAACACGGGGGTTGTTGTTTGTGTCTTTAGCTGAGCTGCAGTTTAGTCTAAACCCACTCACTCTATCCTGGAGAACAATGGTTCAAACATGTTATTCTGAGAACACAGTTTTTTTTAAACTTTTCAACTGATCTTGAAGCGGTAAACAGCCATTTAAATGAGACATACCTTCGATAACTCACAACTTTGTTTCATGCATGAATAATTGAAAATGTATAAACATGTTTAAAATGAGACCAAATAAATGCTTTAAGGCAGAGTTAACAAGTTAACAGCTTCCCTTATTAGAACAAACAGAATGTACGCTAGTCTTTCATATCAGATTCATTTTCATAAGTAGACTACAATTATCAGTACAATATGAACATTCAGTGGCTCGAAGATGTACTGCAGATAGAAATGTTAAATATGACACTCGGGAAGATATTCTGCAAATTGAATTGGCGACCCTAATAGAATCTCCTGAGACCCCCCTGTGGGTACCGAGCCAGTGTTTGGGAACGGCTGCTTTAGAAAAGCCTTAACACCACTGATGTTTAAGTAGAATGTTTGACTTGAAGCCTGGCTGCTGCAGAACATGGACGGGTAATAAAGAGACATCATGATCGCTAACATGGTGCTTGCTGTCTTGTGTTTGTCCCTGGGTGTGTGTGTGTGTGTGTGTGTGTGTGTGTGTGTAGTTGGGGTACCCAGGGTGACTTCACCACCACCCAGCCGCTCCCTGCTGTGAAGGTGAAGCTGTTCACTGAGAGCACAGGAGTGTTGGCTCTGGAAGATAAGGAGCTAGGGAAGGTAGGAGACAACCGACGAGCTACCTTGGTATTCTAAATAGTGCATAGCGTGCACACACAATGTTATGATGTGACTGTTCCCAGGTTGTGCTCCACCCGACTCCCAACAGTCCCAAGCAGTCTGAGCTCCACAAGATGACGGTGTCCAAAGGCTGTCCAGACAATGACCTGAGGATCAAACTGGCCATTCGCATGGACAAACCACAGAACATGAAGCATTGTGGGTAAGTGACAGTGACATTCTGCATGCTTGTAGCAGCAGTGACTTTGAGATGAGATGCTTATTTCTCAGATTGTCAGTTGTTGTGGCATCATGGCTCAGTACACTGCTCTCAGCTGGATGAACTATTTGAAGCAGGTTTTTACCAAAACAGGGACGGAGCTAGAACGCTCTCAGAGACGTCTGCTGCTCCTTTACAAACATTGGAGGTCATCTATCTTACTGCAGCAAGACTTCAACATGCAGGGATCATCATGCCGTGGCATTACAATACAATACTTCTGTTGTTTGGATGAAGCCGATGTGTATTGATAAGAAGAGACCGAGAGATGCTGATACAGCTTGGTGTTGTATCAAAACGCATCTCTTCAGAGGCAAGTTGGATGGTAAAGGAAAATGGAAAATGTGCCTTCTTTTATGTGGGTGTCCTATCAGTGCTGATTGCAAATGTAGTCCAGTGAAGAAATAGATTGCTGCTACGTTTACCGAGAACATGTAGTACATGTAGTACATGTACTACATGTACTACATGTAGTACATGTAGAACATGTACTACATGTACTACATGTAGAACATGTACCAGGATGCATTGCTTGAGCTGTGAGTTTGGTACGTTACACAAGCTCTCTCTTAGTCTGATAAATAAACAACGTAAACTCACAAAATGTCAATGAAGGAAATATTCCGACAGCTAAACAGAAAAACACACCTTCTGAATTCAAGTTTCTCTTTCAAACCAGATGGGCTCAACTGGCTCGGTATCTCATCATAAAACACACGCCATGCTAACTGGACAGAAACTAAATCAAACATACCTTCCTCATCTTGGTTAGTCTTTCCACAGTTGCAGCATTCAACAACTCTGGTTTGGTCCAAATAAAAACTTAGTTGACAGAGCGAGATGTTAAAACATGCTGGCTCTGCAGCATTGGTGTTATTATATGCGTAACTCAGGGGTCAAGAGGGTCCCGTGAGGACAGATCCAACATCAGGCATCGAGGCCTTTATCTTGAGGTATGTCAGACCTGTCAACACAAACTCTCTCTTATCTGCTCTGCACTACACTATGACTCTATCTATTTTTATATGTGCACTATGTCATAGTTTTACTGGAGGAGCTTTGCCTTCCTCTTCTGGTTTTCAGTTGTTAATTCAATTCAATAGATTTTTTCCGTCTGCTTTGGCACTGAGCTGAGAATGGTCTTCTCGCCCTGCGGCGCCCTGCGGTGACTGTGGCTAAGTGGAGAGCAGGGCCGTCCTTCAATCAGATGTTTGGTGGTTCAATCCCCGGCTCTGGCTCCGCTAGTCGCATGTCGATGTGTCCTTGAGCAAGACACTTAACCCCAAAATGTCTCCTGCAGCCGTGCCTACAGTGTGTGAATGTGATAGAATCTGAATTGTAAGTTGCTTTGGATAAAAGCGTCTGCTGAATGACTGTCATGTAATGTAAATGTTCATTTGTCCGGCAGGTAGCTGCTTTATTTATTGTTTCATTTTATTTTTTTTAATCACAAATTCTCCTCAGAGGGCTTTACAATCTGTACACATACGTCCTCTGACCTTTGACCCTCACATCAGAACAGGAAGAACTCCCAGAAAACCTTTAACGGAGAAACAAAGGGAAGAAAGCTCAGAGAGCAGCAGAGGAGGGTCCTCTAGCAGGATGAGGTGTGACAGATGTCGTACACAATGAACAACATAACAGAGTCACAACACAGTGAGTGCATATGACAGAAATGATTCATATCATGAGAGTAGTGAGCAGAATAATGCTGGAAAAATGATGACTACTAGTAATAACAGCAGCAGTGGATATGGTAGAATAATGATAATACAATGAGGAATGGTATCAGTAATAGTAAAAGAAATGCGACTACTAATACATAATAATAATGATAGTAGCAGTGGGCGTCAGGCAGGACGGCAGGAGGAAGTACCAGGGTCCAGATACAACCACCATCCACGGAACCTGTGAGGAGAGAAAGTACAGAGACTCTGGGGAAGAAGCTAAGTTAGTAATGTGCATTATTGAGATATGAAATGCTACTACACACGCTTCATTTTCCACTGCAGTAAAGTTTGAGACATGTCCACTTTTCTGAGGATAAGGCTTCTGCAACATGTTAGAGTGGTTGATCAACAGCAGAGCAGTAAACTGGGCCATGGACCCCATGTGATCAGATCTTCAGTTAACTGCCTACAATGCACACTGTAACTCAGTGGCGGGCCGTGCATTTTATACCTGGGCCTTCACTGTTGTCCTGCAGCTGAAATACCACCTTATAACCACATGATGGCGCCACAGTCATTATTAGTTTCTAAGGCTGTAACTATGTACATATTAAATGTACGTAACCTTCGGTACGAGACTTGCAATACGTTTGAATAGTACTAGAGCATCTGGAAAATGCAGAAGCTTATATTCAGGAAAATATAATGTTTTCTGCGCTCATGGAGGACAGTGGTTCTCAGCTGGTCTGGCTGTGGGACCCACCATCACTCATGGAGGACAGTGGTTCTCAGCTGGTCTGGCTGTGGGACCCACCATCACTCCTTAATGACAAGTCGCGGCCCAAAGAGATCGTTTTATGATTTCACTTTCACAACTTGAGCATTGTACGTACTGCTCTGCAGTGTCTTTCCTCGTCTCAGCCCCCTGTGTCATGGTGCATCTCACTCAGTCAGAATGCCCATATTTGATTGGCTGAGCTGCATCACGTGATTCACTACCCGACATGCCTCTGCTGTTAAGCTTCGGTTCACGATAGTCACGTGCTCGCCCACTGACCAATCACAGCACACTCTGCACCTCGCGGCAAAGCTACACATGGACACTGAGCGGCATGTAATGCTGACGTCATTATAGGTCCGGCGAGCAGACTCTGATACGTCAAAGAATACGCCCAACATGTCAAACTAAAGATCTGATTGGTTGAAGAATATGACAATCAACAATATCGTCCCCATTCACTTAAACTGCACATGGATTCACTTGTGAGTCTGCAGGCCTCTGCCTCTGTTCTTACCTAGAGACACAGAGGTGAGATCTGATTGGATAAAAGCTCTACTTAAAACAAGCTGCACTGGAAGCAGAGCAACTGAGGAACACAGTAGCTGTGCAATGAGAACATAAGATAATGGGGAAAATATTTTTATAAATTATAATACATGTAGTGTATTTAAGAAAAATTATTAAATTATAAAATAGATATAACTTTGTGATTCTGTTTAGGCCAGCAGAGAAGGCCTTGCAGGCCCTGACGGCCCACCACTGATGTAACTGCAGTGGACCCGTTTCATGGCAGACATTAACATGTCATGGGAGGAAAATCACTGGTGCATTTGACAACATTAATAATTGATGTGTTTAGTCATTTTTTTACGTAGCATGTCTTAGATTTTATCAACTGACTTTTCAAATGAATCTGCACTTTGCAGCCTTCCCCCACACCGACAGAGAGGAGAGGACAGCATGTTGACTGTGATGAGTATGTAGCCAGTGTACTGAAAGGAAGTGAAACGCAAAAGAAGACTTATGACATGCGGTATTGGTAATCACGTTCTACAGCTGTAAAGACTCTACTCTCACATCTATGTTTCAGCTCAGAGTACTTCAGCTGTGCAGAGAGACAATGGGTCGACCACTCATTCATTCTGTGCTTTCTCTTCGGGGCGATGTTAGGATCTTTGTTAGGGAAGGAACAATGCTCAGAACAATGCTGTGTGTTTGTATGTGTGCGTCGTGTGGACTAAACTGTGGATCGCTCTTCACTGCTTTGACACAAAATACATTCAATGACAACATCTTTCAATATTCATCAACATTTTTCTCACTTCACCAAAACTCTGTATTTACACTCCATCCATCAACAGCTGAACACATGATCTGAAACTAGGCCCTCTCTGTTGAAACTCTAAGAAGGAAAAGAAAATAACCTCAAATACAAATCAACTTACATTTTTTATAAATTTGTATCACAAACCTTCTTACAGTGGTATTTGACACTAATAAATATTGCTCTTTCCTTATGCCGACTGCACACTGATGTGCTGAGTACAGACCACTATTATCAAGTCTTTGGCCGTTTCATTTGCAGCATGCTGTAAATGTAGACTATGAACACACATGCAATGGCTTTATTCTCAATATTCACATACTGTACAGTATGAGACATAATGACTTTAACTGAAGATCACGTGAACATATTACTGTATTGTACTCAAAAGTAAATACAGTATTTGTTGTGCACACCAGAGAAGAAACCTGAATCCGATGAGTCCAGGTTGGTTAAGAAAATATACTGTGAGGCAGCACAAGCCATGAAATAAGAAAAGATCAAATAGTCCTCTCATAGTCCCACAGCGGGGACATCTGCAGGACTACAGCAGCGGAGGGGACATCTGCAGGACTACAGCAGCGGAGGGGACATCTGCAGGACTACAGCAGCAGAGGGGACATCTGCAGGACTACAGCAGCGGAGGGGACATCTGCAGGACTACAGCAGCGGAGGGGACATCTGCAGGACTACAGCAGCAGAGGGGACATCTGCAGGACTACAGTAGCAGAGGGGACATCTGCAGGACTACAGTAGCAGAGGGGACAGTGCAGATGAACAAGAGACATAAGTCAGAAGTCAAAACAAAGGAACAAAAGAGAAGGCTCCTTTGTATTGTTCTGAGCTGCATGTCAGTAAAGAGAACTGTCTGAACAGTTGTAAAAAAAATAAACTCAGTATACAAAATGATAATAATGATAATAATAATGTATACAAAAAGGAATGGTAATAGTAACACACTATAACTTCATGTCAGTGAGCTGATCCTAAGAGCAGCGTATGGACTCAATACCACCAACAGCTGGACTGGTGTGGCGCAGTAGACTGTAACGAGTTATTAGGAGAAGTGTGCCAAGTTACAGACTTTATGAGTTTAGTGGTCGGGTCGAGGTGTGGTCCTGCTCCTGTTGGCCCAATCCCAGTGTCCCCCTACAGCCTCAAACCCTAAACCCTCGAGGACTCACTGACGTCACCTGTGAGTGGTTGGGTGTGAGAGACTGTGAGGGCTTGAGATGGTGTAAATATGAACGGGACAGCACTTTGCTGCAACATATCACGTTACCATGACAACGACAATAAATATCATGAAGAATTGTGTGTATTTATTTCATATTATTTACTCCCTGATTGTACATCTTCCAGCCTCTTTCCTCACTAGATGAGGTCATTTTATATCATCTATTTACTTGTTTTTGTCAAAACAGCTTCAATAACTAAATTAAATATTTGATGAATAAATATCTTCTGATTTCATGATTTTTGTTCCATCTTTAACCCTTAATGTCCTCTTTTTTTACGTCTCCATGCGTCCACTGGTTACCCCGTGTTTAACGTCACATTGCAATGAATTGTGGGTAATTCCCTTAGACTAAGTCAGCATACCATGCTGAGTTACGGAAAGGGTTCATAAAGGGCTGAATATGTCTGAGAGAGAGCCTCAAACACTCGATGATGTGACAGTGGGACAGCCCTAAACCCTCACAGAGTTTGCGGGAGCGTGCTTCAAGGTCCGTGAGTCTGTGAGGGGCACATTGGGATTGGGCCTTCAGTTGTGTTGGACAGACTATCCATCACGTGAGTGAGTAGAGTGACTGTAGGCCTGCAGTGGCAGTCTGCACTTGAAAAAAGTGCCAACTCGAGTCATGAGGCAGAGTTCTACACACTGGTGCACACACACACTTCCTGCTTTAAAGCATCGCCCATCTCTCTGTAGCTGAAAGCTGCTTCTCCGCCTCCTCTCCCTCCCTCCCCTCCATATGCTTTCTTTTGGGAGCCTTGGAGGAGGCTGCTGGGCTGCCCTGTAAGATGCCCACACTGGCTCTCTGTAACGTGTTACAGGCCTCACTCTGCACAGCCAACAGGCAGGGGCCTCATGTGTCACCTCCTGGATAACGCTTTATTTAGGGCGACAGGCAGAAGCAGCTCTGGGGGGGACCGGGGGGAAAGGCACACTAAGTCGGGCTCACCAGGGAGACCCACAGCTGGACCGGGAGCAGCAGAGGCAGATCAAACTGGGGTCCTCACCCTCAGATGTTCTTTTACAACAAAAGCCCTCTCCATCACGCTGTCATGTCAGATCTAAAAGAGGACTCTTTCTTACAGAATACACACTTCCATTTAGAGAAGGCAGCGTAGAGAGAGAGCATGCTGACTGACACATTGTGCTGTGTTTCTGAAATAATGAGAGACCGGCACTCTGTATTATGTCTCAAGGGTTTTACTCACATCACGTGGTTAAGATTATAAATTGAAACAAAACACTACAGAAGTGCTTTGTTAGGTTTATTAAAACAACTTCATGGTTTGGCTGAAAATTGAAACAAAACAAAAATGCACCAAAAGTACTATGAACTATGTCGAGGCAACATAAGTACATACACAGAACACAAGCAGCAGTCTCCCCCCCACACCTCTCCTCATGACTTCTGCAGATGTAGTTGAATCTTATTTGTGATTCGTTAAACGCGACTGTAATCCACAACACAAAGCTTTCCCTTCAAACATAACTCACACTCAGGCTGTGTGGGAACGTACATTTTAGGAGACGGAGCTGTCGTTTGATTGTAACTTCATCTGTAGTTAAGAGCCTGCCCTCCAGTTCATGTCTCTGAAGTGTCGGTATCCTAACAGCCCAAAGTCCTCTCTAGATGTCTAACACAGGTGCCACTGATAAAATGAACTATTAACACTCTAGATGTCCTCGTGCCACACTCAGCTAAACAGAACCGTGGCATCGTTAGTGGCATTAGGTACAGTACTGTGACCATCATGTGTACATCTCCTGCTTTGACATGTATCTATCTGAAGAGAGGTCTCTCAGCTAAGACACCAAACAGTGGAGGTAGACCACAACAATGAGGTGAATCACTGATGTGTCTGGTTGCAGTAATGATGTTTAACCAGCAGAGGTCAGTGATGCACCACACAATCACTCTTAGGTCTGACCTGCAGTACAGACACAAGCAAACACGCTTCTACATCAGCTGCATAAAGGCCTCACTTTATTGAGAGAAATCTCTGTAAAACTTGTGTTTTTCTAAATGAGAGTTTCTTTAAACCCGACAGGTACCTCTGGACCATCGGCAAGAACGTGTGGAAGAGATGGAAGAAAAGGTTCTTTGTGCTGGTTCAGGTAAGCACAGCTAACACAGTCCACTTCTCACAACTAAGCACAATGAATGGAACAGTACATGTAGTAGGCTCAGAGCTTTATGGCAGCAACATCTCTAAAGTCTTGGTTGCCACTCAGTCATGAAAGGAAATGTATTTGTACTTCCATGTCAGCAGCACGCCTTAGTGCTCTCAACCTGAGGGCATCACATTTATAAGATCTATATTCTGACATCTGTCTGATGTCATTTAAAGAAAGACGAAGCTTGACTAGTGTGTGCTATCGTGTCCATGCATTCCTTTCATGCTCAAGCTGCCATAAGTCTCCTCCTGTGCCTCTGTCTGTCAGATACAGATATTTATCATTCAATCAATCAATCAGTCAAGTAACAGAAAAGTCATTTGCATCTTTTTTGAAAATGAAATCATGCACTTTCTATTCTCTCTGTGATATATATTGGTAACGTATGTTTGGGTTAGTGACGGCTGGTTTGTAGTATTCATTGTACATGCCACTACTTCATAGAACACAGAATGTTTGTCTTTAACACAAGAGCTCTGCAGATGAATCACTAATAACTAAAACAATCACTAGCTGCAGCCCTCTGAAGACTTAGGTGTAAATGTACACACATACTTATCTTGTAGATCCTAAGTTATTAAAGTGTGGGCCTTCCTGGTGCAGCAGCTCACCCAGCGTGACCAGGTTCATAAAGTCAAAGGGTCTCAGCATTGGATAGTTTACCAGCTGGCTCCTTGAAGTGTGTTTAACTGCCTGTTGCCTTTCTTTAGAGCGCTACACTGGAACTAAATCCACTTTTTACATCTGGATCTATAAAGAGCGCAGAAGGTGCATCAGTAACAGACTGATGAATGTGATCCATTCATATTCAGAACACCTATAATAAAACATCTGGAGGGAAACATTGGAACAAAGACATGTTTCTATTATACTTTGAGAACCACAAGATGAACTATGGACAGAGGTGAGTGCACGGTGAGCTACAGAGCTGGATCACAGGAGAAGAACCCTGATCCGCCTCCGCTCTGCTCTGTGGCTCGAATATCTTCACTGGCCACATGTGTGTGCAGCGGGGAGGAGAGATGCAGCCAAGCTGTCTTCCCTCGGCTGTCAGAGGAGTGATGGAGAGGCCAAGCAGGCTTTTGTCAGGAGACGGGGTGGCAGGGGCGTGGGGGCCGGTAGCGGCCATTTCCTGGTGGCTCTGTATTGGGAGGTGGGCAGCAGGCAGGGGGGGGGGGGCGGTGGGGTGGGGGCGGCCTGTCTCTTGTGCGTTGCAGAGGATATGTCTCAGAGCTACAAGTTGACAGGGGATTGACAAAGTGGAGTGAACACTAGCTGGCCTAACACTCGCAGCTAGAAAAGCCTGAGCGCCGCCAACTTGAAGCCTCCCACTTGCTTCCAGCTAAATATATAGCAAGTGACAAATACTGGTCCATAGACAGCGCACTGTGTGTTTGTGTTGATGTCTGTCTGTGTGTGTGCATGGCTGTTTGTCTCTGTGGGTCTGTTGCTGTTTTACATTACTGTGCAGTGCATTCCCTGTTTCTTTACTGTCTGTTTGTGTTCCAGTCTGGTCATACTGTCTGCTTCTCTTCCCATGTCTGCCTTTAAACCACCACACACTTTCATTTGCTTTTCTTTTGTCTTCTCTTCAGACTTAAGACTTTGATGGGAGTTGATTTGGTTAATTACACATAACATGATGATGTACAGTCCTCCACACCGTTGATTCTACTGCAGATAATGAAGAGTACACATGCACAGACCTACAAGAACATACACAGTAACGTACTGCAGTACTACTCAAGAGTACTTCAAGAAAAACAAACATTTAAGGATCAGCTTTTTGTTTGCTTTTCTGCATCGTAGTTGCATTTGTTTGATGCACATTTTTCTTATACTTATCACTTCTTATATACTCATATTCTCTACATATATTGTCACATTACGTGTATAATTGACATGTTACATAGTCCTTTGTTTTGATCTATTATTTCTTTGTGCTTATCTGTCGGAGCAACTCACTGCAACGTGAATCAGAAGTATTTATGATTCAGATTCTGGTAACTTTATTAAAAACAGAAAACAATTAAACCAGCTAAAAATGCTAAAATGTGTTTGATAATGGTGATGAAAGTGTCGTTAGAAGTTATGAGTGATGCTACTTACACTGATGTACTTCCTGTTGAAATGTGAAAATGAAACACCTCCTACAGTAATGTGTCACAGCTTCTCTTGAGATCATACTCTACAATCATTATTTTACTTTTAAAGATTTTTTTTTCTACAATTAAAAGTGTAAATGTGAGAAGTGCAGCGTGTGTTGCATGCTGGAGGTTTGTTACATGTGTAGTGTTGGAGGAGATGAAGCTCCAACATCTCTACACTGTGATTATTCATCTTCAAATGATGAAGACACTCTTTCACCTTCAATGAAAAGTTTGATATTTTGGAAAATATCAGGTTGGTTTGATATTCACATTCTTACCCAGAGCTAGATGTGTGTCCCTTATTAGAGAGGTGGAGCGCCTTCTCATCACTTTAATCTTTGTTCTAGTGGATTAAACTCTCTGCAAGAAATCAAATGAACATATTTCCCAAAGCTTCAAACTTCATTTACATGATGAGGCTGAGTGCAGTTACTTTATAAAGTCTTCTATTCATCATCGACAGCTGACTCGGACCCTTCAAGGGAACATAGGAGTTCTACATGAATGCCTTTTTTAAAAGGGAGCCAACAATGAATACAAATTAATAAATCATATACGTGCTTATAATAGCTGTGTTTAGATTGCTTAAAATTTGCTTGCTACAAATATAATTTTACATATTTTTTCCAACTTGAATATTTAGTTTAATATATATATTTTTGATTACCTTGAATATGCTTTATTAAAGGGTATGCCTGACCTAAAGTAACTTAAGAATACTTAGCTGTACATAGTGTTAGAAGTGATGTCCTTGTTAGTACAGCAGAGCTTGGACTAAAGTAGGGGTTGAAATCACACACTCCCTCTGTCTCATCACACACTCCCTCTGTCTCATCACACACTCCCTCTGTCTCATCTCACTCCTCCCTCTGTCTCATCTCACACACTCCCTGTCTCATCACACACTCCCTGTCTCATCTCACACTCCCTGTCTCATCTCACACTCCCTCTGTCTCATCTCACTCCTCCCTCTGTCTCATCTCACACACTCCCTGTCTCATCTCACACACTCCCTCTGTCTCATCACACACTCCCTCTGTCTCATCTCACACACTCCCTGTCTCATCTCACACACTCCCTCTGTCTCATCACACACTCCCTGTCTCATCTCACACTCCCTCTGTCTTATCTCACTCCTCCCTCTGTCTCATCTCACTCCTCCCTCTGTCTCATCACACACTCCCTGTCTCATCTCACTCCTCCCTCTGTCTCATCTCACACACTCCCTCTGTCTCATCACACACTCCCTCTGTCTCATCTCACTCCTCCCTCTGTCTGTCTCATCTCACTCCTCCCTCTCTTCACCCATTTCTCTTACTTTACCTCCTCCACATCCTCTGCTTCTCTTCTTTTTCCTCCTTGTTGTTTAACCCTTGCCTGTCCTCTCTTCCTTCCTTATCCTCCACCCTTCCTCTCTGCCCTTAAATCTCCTCCTCCTCCATCAGTTCATAATCAGTGCAGTGGTTGTGGCCTGAGTCGCCCCCCCCCCCCCTCCATAAAGCCTCCAGGCAGATTACAGATGGGCTAAACCTGGCATGTTGATGGTGGAGTTTAATTGCACATATATCCACATCTGTCATTCTATTGACTTCAGCTGAGCTCAGTTCACTTCAGCCCGATTGATTTGTAGTCAATTCAGCTCATTTCCCTCTATTTCAGTTTGAATCATATGAATTCACTTCACTTTAGTCTAACTCAGTTCAATTCAGCTCAGTTCAATTCACTTCATTTCATATTGATTTCATTTGAGTTCAGTTCCCTTCAAGTCACTTTTCAATCAAATTATTATGCTTTTGACTTTGAGGTTTGTTTGTGAACACACATGCCATATCCAACAAATCATCTCCAGTATTCATGCCCATGTGTTTCCTGTAATGATGTGAAGCTAAATGACTGCAGCCATGCCCTTCACTCTCCTCACTCTCCCTCTCCCTACTCTCCTCACTCTCCCTACTCTCCCTACTCTCCTCACTCTCCCTACTCTCCCTCTCCCTACTCTCCTCACTCTCCCTCTCCCTACTCTCCTCACTCTCTCTACTCTCCCTCTCCCTACTCTCCTCACTCTCCCTACTCTCCTCACTCTCCCTCTCCCTACTCTCCTCACTCTCCCTACTCTCCTCACTCTCCCTACTCTCCCTCTCCCTACTCTCCTCACTCTCCCTACTCTCCTCACTCTCCCTACTCTCCCTCTCCCTACTCTCCTCACTCTCCCTACTCTCCCTCTCCCTACTCTCCTCACTCTCCCTACTCTCCTCACTCTCCCTACTCTCCTCACTCTCCCTACTCTCCCTCTCCCTACTCTCCTCACTCTCCCTCTCCCTACTCTCCTCACTCTCCCTCTCCCTACTCTCCTCACTCTCCCTACTCTCCCTCTCCCTACTCTCCTCACTCTCCCTACTCTCCTCACTCTTCCTCTCCCTACTCTCCTCACTCTCCCTCTCCCTACTCTCCTCACCCTCCCTCTCCCTACTCTCCCTACTCTCCTCACTCTCCCTACTCTCCCTCTCCCTACTCTCCTCCCTCTCCCTACTCTCCTCACTCTCCCTCTCCCTACTCTCCTCCCTACTCTCCTCCCTCTCCCTCTCCCTACTCTCCTCACTCTCCCTACTCTCCCTACTCTCCTCACCCTACTCTCCTCACTCTCCCTCTCCCTACTCTCCTCACTCTCCCTACTCTCCTCCCTCTCCCTACTCTCCTCCCTCTCCCTACTCTCCTCACTCTCCCTCTCCCTACTCTCCTCACTCTCCCTCTCCCTACTCTCCTCACTCTCCCTCTCCCTACTCTCCTCACTCTCCCTCTCCCTACTCTCCTCACTCTCCCTCTCCCTACTCTCCTCACTCTCCCTACTCTCCCTCTCCCTACTCTCCTCACTCTCCCTACTCTCCTCACTCTCCCTCTCCCTACTCTCCTCACTCTCCCTACTCTCCCTCTCCCTACTCTCCTCACTCTCCTCCCTCTCCCTACTCTCCCTACTCTCCTCACTCTCCCTACTCTCCTCACTCTCCCTACTCTCCTCACTCTCCCTCTCCCTACTCTCCTCACTCTCCCTACTCTCCTCACTCTCCCTCTCCCTACTCTCCTCACTCTCCTCCCTCTCCCTACTCTCCCTACTCTCCTCACTCTCCCTACTCTCCTCACTCTCCCTCTCCCTACTCTCCTCACTCTCCCTCTCCCTACTCTCCTCCCTCTCCTCACTCTCCTCACTCTCCCTCTCCCTACTCTCCTCACTCTCCCTCTCCCTACTCTCCTCACTCTCCCTACTCTCCTCACTCTCCCTACTCTCCTCACTCTCCCTACTCTCCTCCCTCTCCCTACTCTCCCTTTCTCCATCACCGTCTCTCCCCGTCCCTCTCTCCTCTGCTGACTGATAGCTGAGGGAGAGAGAGGGAGAGGCAGAGAGATGGTGTTTCGGGGTACGGGTGGAGGGGGGGGGGGGTCGGTAGTTTAGACTCTGATTTGCCTTTGCGGTGTCCTGCGGGCCAGGGAGCTGCTGGAGAGTAGGTCCGGTTTCCTCTATCCTTTACTTGGCCTCAGGTCTCATCAGCACTGTTGTGGGGAATCTCATTTGTCACACACACACACACACACACACACACACACACACACACACACACACACACACACACACAGAATGCAGCTGCAGCTAGAGTGAGAGCTGCCACTTGCAGCGGCAGAGGTGGCGACAGCGGCAGATTGGCCAGGCCTGCTGATTTGTGACGACAGGCCAGTATGACTGGCAGCTACAGTAGCAGCAGTCCAGCTACAGCTAGCAACAGTCGCTACACTTCCTGTTACCAACACAGGATGCACTGACAGGTCAAAGCCTTAACCGGGCTCAATACTGGCCTTTTGTTAACAGGACTGAAGGTGATGATCCCTGCTAGCTTCCTGTACAGGTCAGCTATGACTGTATCACTCTACCTTTACTGTGGGCTGCACTAAAGGAAAGCCTTCAGGCTCATTGAAATCAAAAATCCATCCTCTGGAAACTTGAATGCGTTTAACAAATGTGATACATTAACTTGTGGGTTCACATGTCGACCTGGCTTCACCAGGACACACAGAGTGGTTTCCTGGGTGAAAGTCCTGTGTTTGTTTGTAATGCACAGTATTTCCAACCCTCACATGACAGCAGTTTTGAGCAAGCGCTCTCTCGCTCTCTCTCTCTCTCTCAGCTAACTAACCAGCATTCCCTCTTCCCTCCCTCTGTGATTGGTGCAGGTGAGTCAGTACACCTTTGCAATGTGCAGTTACAGAGAGAAGAAGGCCGAGCCGGTTGAGCTCCTCCAGCTGGACGGCTACACGGTGGACTACACTGACCCCCAGCCAGGTAACAGCAGTCACAGAGCTGTGTAGAGCATTCCAACAAGCAACGTTTGGAAAATGTGTTGTTAAAGTTCTTTAGCTGCCTGATTGGATCTCTTCTCAGGTGTTGGTGAGCCTTCAACAGGTGTTATGTCTGCTTCAGCCCACTCATAAACGGAGCAGACTTTATAATGGTAGAGGTTAAGGCGTCTGTGAAAACACTTGTATCATTTCTCCTGTGGCGGTGGAGGAGCTGGAAGTCAGAGAAAACCGCCGTGATGTCGTCAATCTAACCTTATTGAAGTGCGGTAGTAACTCACTAGAATAAGCCGTTCATTTATCATTTACAACATTTAGTTTGTGCACCTATACTGTAGACTCTGTTTTATTCCAGTCAATGTCTCAATGCTTTTTTTTACAAGTCTTTCAACATTCAGTAAAGTACAAACAGTATAAAAGAAAACAGAGCACATCCAAACCTTCAGCCCCCCCACACCCTCACCCAACTCAGGTCATGTACATACAAATAATAAATGGTGAGCTGGTAAATAAATACATCAATACAAATTGCATTTTCAGATTTAGCCAGTTTAGTGAGATGTTGATGGCCTTCTCTTTGATTCTTAAATGTGTGGATCTCGCCGACGTGGCCCGGCTCATATTGAGATGAGATATCATTGAGGTGTGGACAGCATGTGAACGCAATCCAGATCATTTATCAAATAAGGTCTCTGTCATACACCCGAACATAAAGCGATCAGTCAGGTCACCAAGCTGAGTTCCAATCTGTTGCATCCAAACACAAAAGTCGCATTAAAGAGACACGTGAAACTGTGGCCTAACATCCAGTTGGGTACTGCTTGTGACGGTAACTCAGGACTTCCTGTGGCTACAAACAGCAATGTATGATCCTGTTCACACATAAATCATCTTCCTCTTCCTCTGTCCATTCCTCAGGTCTAGACGGCGGCCGGACTTTCTTCAACGCCGTGAAAGAGGGCGACACCGTGATATTCGCCAGCGACGACGAGCAGGACCGGATCCTTTGGGTGCAGGCCATGTACCGAGCCACGGGTCAGTCACACAAGCCAGTTCCTCCCACCCAGGTCCAGAAACTCAACTCAAAGGGGGGCACAGCACCGCAGCTCGACGCACCCATATCTCAGTTCTGTAAGTCTTCAACTCTGTGTCCTTTAGGTCTCGCACCACAACATGCAGTCATCTTTCTCCATGACTTGTTTTTCCCGCTAACTTGATGGTGTAGCATCTCTTTTAGTTGATTAATGGATTAAACTCACTGTAGGAAATGAGATATTCTACTGCAGCCACATTTTATGTTTTCACATGACGATCGTTCCTCTTGTATCTCCTGAAGCCTACTTCTATTATGCTCTTCATTCATATTGTAAAGTATTCATGTTATATCTAAATCCAAACATCAGTTTGCTGATATATATATACAGCAGTGGCGGGCCGTGCATTTTGTACCTGGTCCTTCAGTGCTGCCTTCTACAGTTGAACCACCTCCTAATAACCTCAACATGACACCACAGCTACGGTTATTATTTGTTTACGTTTGAATAATACTAGTGCATTTGGAAAATACAGAAGCTTAAATTGTGGGAAATATAATGTTTTCGGTGGACTTCGCTCAACATTGCAACCCACCACGTAAGAGACACTCTGACCCCGGAAACGAAACATTGTACTCTGGTGAGGCGCGTGTGTTCTGGGAGGCTACGCTAAACTAGCTTAGCAGGAAAACTAACAGCAGCACACAAGCTACAAACTCTCCCCGCAGCGTTTAGCTGTCCCTACTGATTCAAACAGGGCTAAAGCAATCGCCACACAATCCCCATTTCTCCAGACCATAATTCCTGCTTTGTTAAAGAAAACAACACCCCAAACAGAGAATCAAATGTCTGAACCCTAACCCCACGCATGACGGGATGCTTCGTCATTAACGGTCAATGCATACAGTCAAAATCAATGTAATTAACACAATGACAAGAACAAACTCACAAGAACCAGTCACATGTATTTATATGACAACAAAGCAACAAATCAATCCAGCAACACTGCAGCGCTAAAACACGTATTCATCCGCACACTGAAGAGCACGAGCCATTCATATTATTCATAAAAACGACACCATAGACAAATGAACACAGTAGTAACGCTACTGCAGATGTAAAAACACAAAAGCACTTCACTTACCAACGCTGCTGTTCACTTAAAGACAAAGTCCATCCTCCTTTCTTTGATTACAAAGAGTTTAATGACACGGTTGTACAGAACATCTGTGCGGTTCAGTTCCAGCCAGAGGTCCTCCTGTGAACGTGTTCGTTGGAGCATCGTAGCTTGTAAGTGTCCTGCCGCGCTATGGTGTGGTGTTGCTGCCTTGGTTAGCCACCTCAGGTTAGCGTAGCGTAGCTCCAAACACCAAGACGCTCAGTCGCAAATAAAATGCATTCCCAGCCATTAAAATGTGCAACGCTTCTCCGACGCTGTCAGACAGGAATAATGTTCGTAGTTGCTGGACTGAAAGTGGCGCACAAATCCTTTTCCTGGCTGGGTCAGGGCTGCTAGCTGTGGGGTTGGCCGACCCTTTCTTACGATGTCCAGTTTTTCTGGGAATGTCCTTCTTGAGAAATCCGTTTCTCCTCCTTCAGCCATTGAGTGTTAAAAAAACAAAGCTACATCAAGCAAAACGCTAAAAATGTCAATGTCATAACTTCTTACATATCTTTCAACTTGAACTCTTACTACTATTACTAACGTATGCTAGCTGCTTCAGCTTCACAAGGGTGACGCTAGCCCACTGACCAATCACATCGCACGTTAATGCTGACGTACTTGTAGACTACCTCGTTGAACACTATGACAATCAACAATATCGTCCCCATTCACTTAAACTGCACAGGGATGCACTTGTGAGTCTGCAGGCCTCGGGCCTCTGTTCTTACCTAGAGACACAGAGGTGAGATCTGATTGGATGAAAGCTCTACTTAAAACAAGCTGCACTGGAAGCAGAGCAACTGAGGAACACAGTAGCTGTGCAATGAGAACATAAGATAATGGGAAACATATTTTTATAAATTATAATACATGTAGTGTATTTAAGAAAAATGATTAAATTATAAAATAGCTATAACTTTGTGATTCTGTTTAGGCCAGCAGAGAAGGCCTTGCTGGCCCTGACGGCCCACCACTGATAGACAGTATATATTAGCTAGTTGAGGTCCTTCTTTTCATCACTCTCAGATTCTTGTTCTCTCTTCTTGTGCTACTACTGTAGTTGTCCTTACATCATTTTTTACACATCAGCCAACGATGTTCTTAGTTTGTCCTCTTCCTGGTCATGTTCTACCTGTTTTCAAATGTTACTCTCTCTGTGCGCTGCTTCGCTCTTTGTTGTACAACTGCTGTAGCATTAAAGTGTCGGTGGCTTTGCTGTGTGTCTTTATGTTTCTCTGTTTGTTCCTTCTTCATCTTCTTCTTCTAAACCCTGACCCTGCTATCTTCTAGCTGGATTAAAGGGTAAGTGCTTTCCTCCCCTTTCTTTCTCTTCCTTCCTCTTGTTGTCATTTGATGACTTTCTGTTTGTGGTTTCTGTGGGAGGACAGAAACACAAGACATACTAACACTCATGCAGACATGATTTGCTTTGGCTGTGTTTCTGTCTGCCATCTTTACAGCATTCATGTGTCACGGATCAGCTTACAAAGTGCTGCACTTAGGTCAGCGTTAAATCGCTGCAGAGCTATAGCATTTTTAACAATATGGGATGGTCACCTTATCACCACCATGAGTAAAGAAATCCCCCCCAAGTCTGCCTCATGTAGGATGAAGGCTTTTAAACAGCGGGGGGGACAACACAAAAAATGAAAAATACACTGCTGCAAATATTTAACATCAAAACTGTTCATACTGGCAGCAAAAAAAACTGTGATGTGTAAAGGTCTAAAGAATACAAATGTTGTGTGTTTCTATTCATGGGAAGGGTTTAAATTGTTTTAAAATTGCTTGCTCTGCTAATTATTAAATTGAATCTGAGTAGTCTCTGAGAAATATGAGAATAATCTAAATTATAACAAATACATGGATGGAATTTAGGTCTTCTGCCTCACACATAAATGAGGATCAGGAAGATAATATGGGGCAGCTGCTATAGCACTAACATTGTTGTATTGAATTGTTCATCAGTCAGGATAACAAAACCAAGTAGTTCTGTTCTTTCCTGTGAAGACGGAGGTTTATTTTGAAAAGACTGTATGTACATATGTAAAGTGCTGAAATTGACACGTGTTGCTTCTGTAGGAAAACGCACGATGAGGAGTAACTTTTCTTCAGAAGTCATACGAGCCGTTGTACGAGCGTACGTTGAGCGTTGCGTCCCTGCCACGACCAGAAGTGACGCTAGAAGGGAACGTAGAGCGTCATAGTTTGAAGCGTAGGGCCACTGACCACTGACAATGTGTTGGCTGGAAGGCATACACTTGTATATCAATTACCAGAAAAATTCAACTTTTACGTAAACTTCTGTGTATTGTATCACACAAAATGCTAAATACAGCATAACTGACTTAAAGAGAAATGGGCCAGACCAATACACCTAATGAATAAAAAACAGCTTCCTGCGTGGATTTTTGTCGGTGGATTGACTGAGTGAGCTGTTTTTGACACAACCACTGGAGTCCCACTGAGTCCCAGCAGCCGGTAATTACCAAGTTAAAAGTGCCAGGCAATGAATTATACAGTGTGGTTGCTGCACAATTAAACCAGGCAGCAATCAGTCAATGTTACCAAATAACTACTTGTCAGTTCACACCTGGATCTACGCAATGAATATTATAACAATATGTCACCCCCACCCACCCAACCCCCCGCCTCAAATCAAAGTAGACTACATTCAAACATGTAACTACAAAGACAAAAGTAAGAGTTTTGTTTTCCAGCTGCTGTGAGGTAAAACTGATCTTCACAGTTTATGCTTTTTCTTGTAATGATGACTGCTGCTTTAATTTGTTTCGACATATTTTAGTACCTTAAAACAAGTTTGTAATTACAGTGAAATTATAAAGTTTGAGAGGCTTTTGTTCTGTCCAATTAAGGTTTCAAATCCTTTACTTATATCGTTCTATTAACAAACATGCACATGAATTGATATGAATGCTAATTATAAGAAATCCTGGTTCTCCTTTTATTCATATGTACAGTGTGAAATGTCTTTAGTCCACAACTCTGTCTACCAGTGGCGGCTGGTGGAACATGTTCTAGGTAGGGCCATCCTATCAATTTCAGCAAACATCCCAGTATGATTTAATGCAAAAACATTAAAGTATCAAACACGCATTACTACTTTGCAGTTAAATATTTAACATTTATTCCAACATGAAAAAAGCAGTAAATAACACTTATATAATATAATATAATATATATATAATATAATATAACATGTGTATGTATTGAGATGCCCCTATGGACCTTGTTATAGGAGGTAAAGATCAGGAGAAGTAAACATGAAGTGTAATTATGAATACTGATGTTAAATTAAGCTATGATGAGTTTTCACTGTTAATTTACCATCTCTATTGAATGTTGATGCCTCCATGACCAAGTTAAGCAGATGAGACTGAGGACAACTATGTAGAAGAAAAGATGTTCACTTTGCCTAATATGTAGCTTGACAGAGTTCTCCATGTGTGTCCTGGTGTTCTCATGTTTCCTTACTTCCTCCTCCCTCACTCCCTAGCTGTCCATGCTGGATCTGTCCCCGTTGTTTTAAAAAGATAAATAAGTTATTAGCATGACGTCATGCAGCTAGCCAAACCTGTCTGGTGTTCAGCTAGTACAGAAGCTTCATGTACTGCTTCCCTTTCCCGCTAGTCCGCTGTCTGATTGTGAGGTCAGGCTGATCTGGGATCAGCTCTTTGGTCTGCAGAATCTCCGCCAAAGTTCTCCTCTCAAACGGGTCTTGGAGGAGTAGTGCTCGCGCTCGCGCTGGCGCTCGCCTGTAGAGACTTCTCCTGACGAGAACACGCAGCGAGGGGGTCAGAATCGATTCTGCCCCCCACGCTGAATCTATTTGAGGGCACTGATTGGCTAAATTGTATGTCACTCATTTATATCATTAATCAGCAATTGGCTAAACTGCTTCATAGACCCGCCTCTTTTGGGCAAAAACGATTTGGCCCCCCTAGCTGCGCGTTCTGAGACGTGTCATGCACACAGGCGGAGAGCACGAGCAGGAAAAGCATATATTTTGCGCAGATATCATATTTTACACATATTACTGGGTACATTCCATAGTTCAAAAACACAAATATTGACAATTTGTATAATTTATGATTATTATAATTGTTTTTTATATATATATTTTTTTTTTGTGTGGCTCAAGGTGGGGCCAGGCCCCATGGCCCTCTATTGACCAGCCACCACTGCTGTCTACAGATTACATAAGTAATCTGTCAAGAAGCCTTCATTTCTTTTATTTCAACACAACAATGAAATGCTTACAATTAACTTTATCTGCAAAACATTGACTGCCAACTTCTTTTATTAGATGTTCTGCAGCCTCTGCCTCTGGCAACGAATGCATGATTATGGTATTTATGGATTGTTTAGGCTTCCCAAGTGTCTTCTCAAAAGATAAATATGCTAACCCTGGTTCAACACTAAAGAAACTACATGCCAACACTTTACTATTACTTATTTTGTTGTTCATATATATATATATACTGTATATATATATATATATAATAATAGTAATAATAGTAACTATTAATACAAATAACTAATAAAGACACACAGTAATCATCACTGTACTTAATAATAGTAACTAATAATACTAATAACTAATAAAGACACACAGTAATCACACTGTACTTAATAACAGTAACTAATAATACTAATAACTAATAAAGACACACAGTAATCACACTGTACTTAATAACAGTAACTAATAATACTAATAACTAATAAAGACACAGTAATCACACTGTACTTAATAACAGTAACTAATAATACTAATAACTAATAAAGACACAGTAATCACACTGTACTTAATAACAGTAACTAATAATACTAATAACTAATAAAGACACAGTAATCACACTGTACTTAATAACAGTAACTAATAATACTAATAACTAATAAAGACACAGTAATCACACTGTACTTAGTAACAGTAACTAATAATACTAATAACATAGACACACAGTAATCACCACTGTACTTAATAACAGTAACTAATAATACTAATAACTAATAAAGACACAGTAATCACCACTGTACTTAATAACAGTAACTAATAATACTAATAACTAATAAAGACACACAGTTATCATCACTGTACTTAATAATCATAACTAATAATACTAACTAATAAAGACACACAGTAATCACACTGTACTTAATAACAGTAACTAATAATACTAATAACTAATAAAGACATACAGTTATCATCACTGTACTTAATAATAGTAACTAATAATACTAACTAATAAAGACACACAGTAATCATCACTGTACTTAATAACAGTAACTAATAATACTAATAACTAATAAAGACACAGTAATCACACTGTACTTAATAACAGTAACTAATAATACTAATAACTAATAAAGACACAGTAATCACACTGTACTTAATAACAGTAACTAATAATACTAATAACTAATAAAGACACACAGTAATCACACTGTACTTAATAACAGTAACTAATAATACTAATAACTAATAAAGACACACAGTAATCACACTGTACTTAGTAACAGTAACTAATAATACTAATAACATAGACACACAGTAATCACCACTGTACTTAATAACAGTAACTAATAATACTAATAACTAATAAAGACACAGTAATCACCACTGTACTTAATAACAGTAACTAATAATACTAATAACTAATAAAGACACACAGTTATCATCACTGAACTTAATAATAGTAACTAATAATACTAACTAATAAAGACACAGTAATCACACTGTACTTAATAACAGTAACTAATAATACTAATAACTAATAAAGACACACAGTAATCACCACTGTACTTAATAACAGTAACTAATAATACTAATAACTAATAAATACACAGTAATCACCACTGTACTTAATAACAGTAACTAATAATACTAATAACTAATAAAGACACACAGTAATCACCACTGTACTTAATAACAGTAACTAATAATACTAATAACTAATAAAGACACACAGTAATCACCACTGTACTTAATAACAGTAACTAATAATACTAATAACTAATAAAGACACACAGTAATCACCACTGTACTTAATAACAGTAACTAATAATACTAATAACTAATAAATACACACAGTTATCATCACTGTACTTAATAATAGTAACTAATAATACTAACTAATAAAGACACACAGTAATCACACTGTACTTAATAATAGTAACTAATAATACTAATAACTAATAAAGACACACAGTAATCACCACTGTACTTAATAATAGTAACTAATAATACTAACTAATAAAGACACACAGTAATCACCACTGTACTTAATAACAGTAACTAATAATACTAATAACTAATAAAGACACACAGTAATCACCACTGTACTTAATAATAGTAACTAATAATACTAACTAATAAAGACACACAGTAATCACCACTGCACTTAATAACAGTAACTAATAATACTAATAACTAATAAAGACACACAGTAATCACCACTGTACTTAATAACAGTAACTAATAATACTAATAACTAATAAAGACACACAGTAATCACCACTGTACTTAATAACAGTAACTAATAATACTAATAACTAATAAAGACACAGTAATCACCACTGTACTTAATAATAGTAACTAATAATACTAACTAATAAAGACACACAGTAATCACCACTGTACTTAATAACAGTAACTAATAATACTAATAACTAATAAAGACACACAGTAATCACCACTGTACTTAATAACAGTAACTAATAATACTAATAACTAATAAAGACACAGTAATCACACTGTACTTAATAATAGTAACTAATAATACTAATAACTAATAAAGACACACAGTAATCACCACTGTACTTAATAACAGTAACTAATAATACTAATAACTAATAAAGACACACAGTAATCACCACTGTACTTAATAATAGTAACTAATAATACTAACTAATAAAGACAGTAATCACCACTGTACTTAATAATAGTAACTAATAATACTAACTAATAAAGACACAGTAATCACCACTGTACTTAATAATAGTAACTATTAATACTAACTAATAAAGACACACAGTAATCACCACTGTACTTAATAATAGTAACTAATAATACTAACTAATAAAGACACACAGTAATCACCACTGTACTTAATAACAGTAACTAATAATACTAATAACTAATAAAGACACACAGTAATCACACTGTACTTAGTAACAGTAACTAATAATACTAATAACATAGACACACAGTAATCACCACTGTACTTAATAACAGTAACTAATAATACTAATAACTAATAAAGACACAGTAATCACCACTGTACTTAATAACAGTAACTAATAATACTAATAACTAATAAAGACACACAGTTATCATCACTGAACTTAATAATAGTAACTAATAATACTAACTAATAAAGACACAGTAATCACACTGTACTTAATAACAGTAACTAATAATACTAATAACTAATAAAGACACACAGTAATCACCACTGTACTTAATAACAGTAACTAATAATACTAATAACTAATAAATACACAGTAATCACCACTGTACTTAATAACAGTAACTAATAATACTAATAACTAATAAAGACACACAGTAATCACCACTGTACTTAATAACAGTAACTAATAATACTAATAACTAATAAAGACACACAGTAATCACCACTGTACTTAATAACAGTAACTAATAATACTAATAACTAATAAAGACACACAGTAATCACCACTGTACTTAATAACAGTAACTAATAATACTAATAACTAATAAATACACACAGTAATCACCACTGTACTTAATAATAGTAACTAATAATACTAACTAATAAAGACACACAGTAATCACCACTGTACTTAATAACAGTAACTAATAATACTAATAACTAATAAAGACACACAGTAATCACCACTGTACTTAATAATAGTAACTAATAATACTAACTAATAAAGACACACAGTAATCACCACTGCACTTAATAACAGTAACTAATAATACTAATAACTAATAAAGACACACAGTAATCACCACTGTACTTAATAACAGTAACTAATAATACTAATAACTAATAAAGACACACAGTAATCACCACTGTACTTAATAACAGTAACTAATAATACTAATAACTAATAAAGACACAGTAATCACCACTGTACTTAATAATAGTAACTAATAATACTAACTAATAAAGACACACAGTAATCACCACTGTACTTAATAACAGTAACTAATAATACTAATAACTAATAAAGACACACAGTAATCACCACTGTACTTAATAACAGTAACTAATAATACTAATAACTAATAAAGACACAGTAATCACACTGTACTTAATAATAGTAACTAATAATACTAATAACTAATAAAGACACACAGTAATCACCACTGTACTTAATAACAGTAACTAATAATACTAATAACTAATAAAGACACACAGTAATCACCACTGTACTTAATAATAGTAACTAATAATACTAACTAATAAAGACAGTAATCACCACTGTACTTAATAATAGTAACTAATAATACTAACTAATAAAGACACAGTAATCACCACTGTACTTAATAATAGTAACTATTAATACTAACTAATAAAGACACACAGTAATCACCACTGTACTTAATAATAGTAACTAATAATACTAACTAATAAAGACACACAGTAATCACCACTGTACTTAATAACAGTAACTAATAATACTAATAACTAATAAAGACACACATTAATCACCACTGTACTTAATAATAGTAACTATTAATACTAATAACTAATAAAGACACACAGTAATCACCACTGTACTTAATAACAGTAACTAATAATACTAATAACTAATAAATACACACAGTTATCATCACTGTACTTAATAATAGTAACTAATAATACTAACTAATAAAGACACACAGTAATCACACTGTACTTAATAATAGTAACTAATAATACTAATAACTAATAAAGACACACAGTAATCACCACTGTACTTAATAATAGTAACTAATAATATTAACTGATAAAGACACACAGTAATCACCACTGTACTTAATAACAGTAACTAATAATACTAATAACTAATAAAGACACACAGTAATCACCACTGTACTTAATAACAGTAACTAATAATACTAATAACTAATAAAGACACACAGTAATCACCACTGGACTTAATAACAGCAACTAATAATACTAATAACTAATAAAGACACAGTAATCACCACTGTACTTAATAATAGTAACTAATAATACTAACTAATAAAGACACACAGTAATCACCACTGTACTTAATAACAGTAACTAATAATACTAATAACTAATAAAGACACAGTAATCACACTGTACTTAATAATAGTAACTAATAATACTAATAACTAATAAAGACACACAGTAATCACCACTGTACTTAATAACAGTAACTAATAATACTAATAACTAATAAAGACACACAGTAATCACCACTGTACTTAATAATAGTAACTATTAATACTAACTAATAAAGACACACAGTAATCACCACTGTACTTAATAATAGTAACTAATAATACTAACTAATAAAGACACACAGTAATCACCACTGTACTTAATAACAGTAACTAATAATACTAATAACTAATAAAGACACAGTAATCACCACTGTACTTAATAACAGTAACTAATAATACTAATAACTAATAAAGACACACATTAATCACCACTGTACTTAATAATAGTAACTAATAATACTAATAACTAATAAAGACACAGTAATCACACTGTACTTAATAACAGTAACTAATAATATTAATAACTAATAAAGACACACAGTAATCACCACTGTACTTAATAATAGTAACTAATAATACTAATAACTAATAAAGACAGTAATCACACTGTACTTAATAATAGTAACTAATAATACTAATAACTAATAAAGACACACAGTAATCACCACTGTACTTAATAACAGTAACTAATAATACTAATAACTAATAAAGACACACAGTAATCACCACTGTACTTAATAATAGTAAATAATAATACTAACTAATAAAGACAGTAATCACCACTGTACTTAATAATAGTAACTAATAATACTAACTAATAAAGACACACAGTAATCACCACTGTACTTAATAACAGTAACTAATAATACTAATAACTAATAAAGAGACACAGTAATCACCACTGTACTTAATAATAGTAACTAATAATACTAACTAATAAAGACACACAGTAATCACCATTGTACTTAATAACAGTAACTAATAATACTAATAACTAATAAAGACACACAGTAATCACCACTGTACTTAATAATAGTAACTAATAATACTAACTAATAAAGACACACAGTAATTACCACTGTACTTAATAACAGTAACTAATAATACTAATAACTAATAAAGACACACAGTAATCACCACTGTACTTAATAATAGTAACTAATAATACTAACTAATAAAGACACACAGTAATCACCACTGTACTTAATAACAGTAACTAATAATACTAATAACTAATAAAGACACACAGTAATCACCACTGTACTTAATAATAGTAACTATTAATACTAACTAATAAAGACACACAGTAATCACCACTGTACTTAATAATAGTAACTAATAATACTAACTAATAAAGACACATTAATCACCACTGTACTTAATAACAGAAACTAATAATACTAATAACTAATAAAGACACAGTAATCACCACTGTACTTAATAACAGTAACTAATAATACTAATAACTAATAAAGACACACATTAATCACCACTGTACTTAATAATAGTAACTAATAATACTAATAACTAATAAAGACACAGTAATCACACTGTACTTAATAACAGTAACTAATAATACTAATAACTAATAAAGACACACAGTAATCACCACTGTACTTAATAATAGTAACTAATAATACTAATAACTAATAAAGACAGTAATCACACTGTACTTAATAATAGTAACTAATAATACTAATAACTAATAAAGACACACAGTAATCACCACTGTACTTAATAACAGTAACTAATAATACTAATAACTAATAAAGACACACAGTAATCACCACTGTACTTAATAATAGTAACTAATAATACTAACTAATAAAGACAGTAATCACCACTGTACTTAATAATAGTAACTAATAATACTAACTAATAAAGACACACAGTAATCACCACTGTACTTAATAACAGTAACTAATAATACTAATAACTAATAAAGACACACAGTAATCACCACTGTACTTAATAATAGTAACTAATAATACTAACTAATAAAGACAGTAATCACCACTGTACTTAATATTAGTAACTAATAATACTAACTAATAAAGACACACAGTAATCACCACTGTACTTAATAACAGTAACTAATAATACTAATAACTAATAAAGAGACACAGTAATCACCACTGTACTTAATAATAGTAACTAATAATACTAACTAATAAAGACACACAGTAATCACCACTGTACTTAATAACAGTAACTAATAATACTAATAACTAATAAAGACACACAGTAATCACCACTGTACTTAATAATAGTAACTAATAATACTAACTAATAAAGACACACAGTAATCACCACTGTACTTAATAACAGTAACTAATAATACTAATAACTAATAAAGACACACAGTAATCACCACTGTACTTAATAATAGTAACTAATAATACTAACTAATAAAGACACACAGTAATCACCACTGTACTTAATAATAGTAACTAATAATACTAACTAATAAAGACACACAGTAATCACCACTGTACTTAATAATAGTAACTAATAATACTAACTAATAAAGACACACAGTAATCACCACTGTACTTAATAACAGTAACTAATAATACTAATAACTAATAAAGACACACAGTAATCACCACTGTACTTAATAACAGTAACTAATAATACTAATAACTAATAAAGACACAGTAATCACCACTGTACTTAATAATAGTAACTAATAATACTAACTAATAAAGACACACAGTAATCACCACTGTACTTAATAACAGTAACTAATAATACTAATAACTAATAAAGACACAGTAATCACACTGTACTTAATAATAGTAACTAATAATACTAACTAATAAAGACAGTAATCACCACTGTACTTAATAATAGTAACTAATAATACTAACTAATAAAGACACACAGTAATCACCACTGTACTTAATAATAGTAACTAATAATACTAACTAATAAAGACAGTAATCACCACTGTACTTAATAAAAGTAACTAATAATACTAACTAATAAAGACACACAGTAATCACCACTGTACTTAATAACAGTAACTAATAATACTAATAACTAATAAAGACACACAGTAATCACCACTATACTTAATAATATTAACTAATAATACTAATAACTAATAAAGACACAGTAATCACACTGTACTTAATAACAGTAACTAATAATACTAATAACTAATAAAGACACACAGTAATCACCACTGTACTTAATAATAGTAACTAATAATACTAACTAATAAAGACACACAGTAATCACCACTGTACTTAATAACAGTAACTAATAATACTAACTAATAAAGACAGTAATCACCACTGTACTTAATAACAGTAACTAATAATACTAATAACTAATAAAGACACACAGTAATCACCACTGTACTTAATAATAGTAACTAATAATACTAACTAATAAAGACAGTAATCACCACTGTACTTAATAAAAGTAACTAATAATACTAACTAATAAAGACACACAGTAATCACCACTGTACTTAATAACAGTAACTAATAATACTAATAACTAATAAAGACACAGTAATCACCACTGTACTTAATAACAGTAACTAATAATACTAATAACTAATAAAGACACACAGTAATCACCACTGTACTTAATAATATTAACTAATAATACTAATAACTAATAAAGACACAGTAATCACACTGTACTTAATAACAGTAACTAATAATACTAATAACTAATAAAGACACACAGTAATCACCACTGTACTTAATAATAGTAACTAATAATACTAACTAATAAAGACACACAGTAATCACCACTGTACTTAATAACAGTAACTAATAATACTAACTAATAAAGACACACAGTAATCACCACTGTACTTAATAACAGTAACTAATAATACTAATAACTAATAAAGACACAGTAATCACCACTGTACTTAATAACAGTAACTAATAATACTAATAACTAATAAAGACACAGTAATCACCACTGTACTTAATAACAGTAACTAATAATACTAATAACTAATAAAGACACACAGTAATCACCACTGTACTTAATAATATTAACTAATAATACTAATAACTAATAAAGACACAGTAATCACACTGTACTTAATAACAGTAACTAATAATACTAATAACTAATAAAGACACACAGTAATCACCACTGTACTTAATAATAGTAACTAATACTAATAACTAATAAAGACACAGTAATCACCACTGTACTTAATAACAGTAACTAATAATACTAATAACTAATAAAGACACAGTAATCACCACTGTACTTAATAACAGTAACTAATAATACTAATAACTAATAAAGACACACAGTAATCACCACTGTACTTAATAATATTAACTAATAATACTAATAACTAATAAAGACACAGTAATCACACTGTACTTAATAACAGTAACTAATAATACTAATAACTAATAAAGACACACAGTAATCACCACTGTACTTAATAATAGTAACTAATAATACTAACTAATAAAGACACACAGTAATCACCACTGTACTTAATAACAGTAACTAATAATACTAACTAATAAAGACACACAGTAATCACCACTGTACTTAATAACAGTAACTAATAATACTAATAACTAATAAAGACACAGTAATCACCACTGTACTTAATAACAGTAACTAATAATACTAATAACTAATAAAGACACAGTAATCACCACTGTACTTAATAACAGTAACTAATAATACTAATAACTAATAAAGTCACAGTAATCACCACTGTACTTAATAACAGTAACTAATAATACTAACTAATAAAGACACACAGTAATCACCACTGTACTTAATAATAGTAACTAATAATACTAATAACTAATAAAGACACACAGTAATCACCACTGTACTTAATAACAGTAACTAATAATACTAATAACTAATAAAGACACAGTAATCACCACTGTACTTAATAACAGTAACTAATAACACTAATAACTAATAAAGACACACAGTAATCACCACTGTACTTAATAACAGTAACTAATAACACTAATAACTAATAAAGACACACAGTAATCACCACTGTACTTAATAACAGTAACTAATAACTAATAAAGACACACAGTAATCACCACTGTACTTAATAACAGTAACTAATAACACTAATAACTAATAAAGACACACAGTAATCACCACTGTAGAGGTGTTTCTCTCTGTAGTCTGTTAACAAACTGTGTCCTGTGTTCTGTTTATAAGCACAGGATCCATTTCTACCAGCGGAATGCGATCGTCTTATTTATGAATTATTTGCGTCTGTATGTTTTGAAATTGTGATTGTGACGTCATTATTAAATAACCCAGGATATGATTATTGTTTCTCTTAAATGATAAAACTCATCAAACACTCAGGAATGATGTAAAAAGTGTTTCGTCTCTCCAGCTCTCTCTGACTTTAATTGTATTCATAATAAAAGTTATTGAGGGAAATATCAGATCATCATCTTTCTAATAAATGAAGAAAGTTGTTTGTGGTCGTTTTGTTGTTCAGACTACAATGAACATTTATTTAAACCAGATGTTGAATCAGAAACCTTATCAAATATAAAGCTTGAGTTTATTCTGTGATCTGTCTTCACTCTGGTGTTAAACTCCAGTCAGTCAGTCCGATCGGCTGCAGCGTCCAATCACATAACTGATGAACAATGAGGGGGCGTGTCGGCCGTTAAAAGACTTCCTGGAAGTCTGTTCTCGTGGTTCCTCGCTCATGGCTCCTCAGAGGTCCCTTCTCTCTCCTCGATCCTCACTCCTCAGAGCTACATTAGAGCTTTGGAACGGCCGTCAATATGGCGGCGCAGAAACAACTTCCGGTTCAAACGAGGATCGAGGAGCGAGGAAACGACAATTAAGAGACTTGAGAAGTACCCAGCGACACAGGAGGGAGCCGGGAGGAGACCAGGGGCGGAGCAACACAGACACAGAGACAGAGGCCCAATCCCAATGTCCCCCCTTACAGACTCACGGACTTTGAGGCGCGCTCCCGCGAAGTCCGTGAGGGTTTAGGGATGTCTCACTGTCAAATCTTCATCTCCCTCCCTCTCTCTCTCTCTCTCCCTCTCTCCGTCTCTCCCTCTCTCTCCCTCTCTCTCTTTCTCTCTTCAACAATGTCCACAAATGCTTTATGATTATTACAATACGATTACCTTAAGGCAACATCACTTGGTTTAGGTTAGGGGAAGACTGAAGTCAGTATAAAAACTGAAAACACCAATTTCCAGTCTGATGTGAATTTTCTATTCTTTAAATAAGGCCGCTGGTACCACACCGATGCTCTACTGCCATTCAAGGTGTTATCAGTGGTTATCAGCCTCATAGATGTGGGTTAGAGGTGGCCTGCTACACCTACTAGTAGTTTTGGAAGGCTGCTTTCATTTATTCGTATGGTTGATCACCAATACGAGAAAAGAAGACAACGCCTACCTTGGTAGTACTGATTATGACGGGGCCAAGGAGGAAGTCAGGTGACGTAGTATAAAGAGCGATGTAAACCGCATAGGGAGGAGGTCGGGGTGAATGGATGGGTCAAACAAACACAGGACTTTCACTCAGGAGACAGCTGTCAAACGGAATACAGTTGTGTTGAGTTTGACAAGTGTATCTTCATGATCAGGTGTGCATTGGTGTGGGCTGGAGGGTTTAGGTGTTGGGGCATCAATGAGGATCTTGGCAAGCGTAATGACAGAAAGATCTAGATGTGTTTCATGATCAGTCCACAAAAAAAGCAAGCCAAGTGCTAAATAGCCCCAAATGGTTTTGACCATCCAACCCAGGACCAACAGTGTTCGTCTCCTCTGGATCTATAAATGAATAGCAGCTATCAATCATTGTCAAGGCCGTCCTTCCCCAGCCCAGATGGACGAGGGTGACTAGTGTCACTGCATGTTACTGTCCAGCCCTCCCACCTCCCCTCCCGCTCACTCACATCAAACAGACCTGACAGGCCACCAGCTACAGACCAAGGGGGCACCACAATGTCACCTTTTTAGATATTTGGGGGAGGGTGGGGGGACTTGTTGAGGGGACACAATCAGCTCCCAGCATCCCGCTCTTTGTTTTGGTTGTTGATTGACAGCCGGGGAGCCTTCGCTGGGCAGTGAAGAGGACTTTGGCTGACAAATCTCTTGATCGCTGTGGAGCTCCGTACAACCTTCATTCACATGTGTCCCAGGTTTGTCCTGACTGATGGGACAGTCCACACTCCACTGTCTACTCAAGATCAAAGTTGAATTGAATCTATGATGAGCTGTGCAGTTATTGAAAGATAATATCTTGTGGCGTGTATTATTCTATTGCTGTGTGGGCCAGAATGGATTATACCGCTTATAATATACTTTTGCAGCAATGAAAACATAAAGGCATTGTTTGTTTATAGTTTAGGAAACACACTCTTTCTGCTGTGTCCTCAATCCCTTTCTTATCCACTCACCCACTGCTCCCTTCATGAGTCAAAATGTGTTAATAATTTTTCATTTAAATAATGCTTACATGGTTTAAAATCATAAATAGCTCACAAACCAATCTGTGCTGGTGCCGGATAGCAAGCAGTACTGGTTGGTGTCGGGGTCTCAGAATGTCTATAGCGTGCTGTGTGCCCTGGACCTGAACTAGAACACAACAGTGGCACAAAGACAAATCAGTGCTTTGATTGCACATTAAATGCAGTGCGGTTTCAGTTGTATGAATGCATTGTACCTGGATTTTTTAAAGAGTCTAATCTATTAGTATACTAGCGGTCCGATTTAAGGTAATGTAATGCTAGTGACCATCGAGCAGAATCATTTGTAGTGTAAGGTTACCATTCTATGACAAAACAAAGGACCTTGTCTTTAGTCAGCATCTACTTCAACACTCTGAGTTTCAGGGCTGTAAAGCATGAAGGTTCCACATTGGCTCGGCATTTTAACACATCATTATATAAGGTTTGCAAACGTATTGACATGTAAATCAAAAATCCAAGAAAGTGTAAACAGAGCAGGTGCCCCCCTCCCCTTTGTACCCCACCAGTCTGTAGGTTTGTATGGATTCACAGCCCCCAGCACCCCCAATCCCTATAGCACCTTGGTCTAAGTATAACACACCACCACCAGGAAAGCAAATGAAAATCACTTGTCAAATTTGATTTAATCCTCCTATTTTGCAGATTGAGATTAGTGTGGGGCCACACAACATCCTCTGCTCATTTGGAGATGTTCAGGAGAGCGATTAATTAATGGCCCCATCAGGGGGCTGGGGCCACCGACACTGCAGTGAAGTGGTATTAGAAATGGGGAGCTTGTTGTGAGGCGGCCGTTGGATTGTATTAGGGTAACACAGCTCTGGACCTTGGTTACTCTTGAGCTGCCGAGCTGAGGTATGTGGGTTAACATGTAACTGGCCCATTAGCGATCAATGCAACATTCTGTTTTATAAGGCAGTAGACTTAGACTTAGTCTTGTAAAGGTCCATTATGTATAGCAACTCCAGATTCTGAAGGCTTCTCTTCTATTGGCTAATCAAATTACAGGCACAAGACCTTTAATGAGTCCACTCGGGGAAATAACTCGGTGAAGCTCTCACTACTGCCTGTGTAAACCAATTGGGCTGTGCACACACACCGTGTGGCAGTGCAGTATTACTACTACTACTACTACTACTTCTACTATAACTTTTGCTGCTACTACTATTACTGCTACCATCAATATTATTACTACCACCACTGCTATTACTACCACTACTACTATTACTTATACTACAACTGCTACTACTACTACTGCTATTCATGCTACTACAAGTAGTATTATTACTACGGCTATTAGTACAACTGCTACCAGTACTACGACTACTGCTACTTCTTCTACTGCCATTACTATTACTACTATAACTACTGTTAGGGTTAGAACAAAGGATGAAGGAGCTTGCAGGCCGCAGGTACTCTTCTGCTGCGAGCTTCTTACTGCGCACGGGCATCAGAAGAATGAGCTGGACCCGGTCCAAAATGAAAACAATATTTAATGTACTACACAAAGTTCACTTACAAACTGAATTAACTATCAATAGTAATGTTCTCGAGAGCAGAGACCACATACACGCATCTCCTCACAGTCCGGCGTGGCCAGTTAGCTGAAAATGAGAGCTGCAGTGATCTGAGGTAAACTCCCTAAAACATTGTCTTTTGTATCCCCTGAGAGTCGGAAAGTGTCCGATACTGTCATAAAATATGTGAATGACCCTCCGTGGCGATTAGTGATTGGCTTCATTTGAATTCTGTCCCCTCCCATTATCGATCCCTTAGCAAAACATCTTGGCTCCTCGCAAAACATCTTGAACTCCTCCTCTCTGTCCTGCTGGTCAGCTTGGCATTTGACCGTCCCACTGGCCCCATCCTCCATCGATGAGGTCGCCTCCATTTGCTGCTGCATGTCTGACACCTCACTCAGAATCCCTATCTGACCCTCAAGACTATTCTTAGTGTTTTAATACCTACAGTGACTATACTTCTATGATTTAATACATTCAATGAGTTAATATACTGTAACATATAATATCCTCTATAAGTAAGAATATTGTAAACCTATAATACATTCCATATGGAAACATATTGTGACTGACATATTTATTATTGTGACACTTCTACTCACCACTAGGGGTGTTATTAAATCCTACTAATAATGCATTTAATACTGAAATTCTCCACACTACTTCTACTACTACTACTGTTATATTAAATACTACGACCAATACTACAGCTATTACTACGACTACTGATACTACTACTTCTAATTACTAATACTTCTACTACTACAAATATCACTACAGGACTTTTCCCTTTCAAAATGTTCAGCTCTTTCAGGAGAGGGGTGCTTTGACTTTTCATATTTGTAATCTTAACTTTTTGAAATATTAAGCTATTTGCAAATTTTTTTTAATGGGATCTCTATGGAGAAAATCTTCAAATCCTGTTAAACTTCTTCAACTTTCAAAGCCTTCTTCCTCATACTTTCAGCTACAGACACCATAGTTAGACATTTCAACTAGAAGGGTTTTCAGCAGTGCAGTTTAAATGCTTTCGAGCTTCAACATTTTTCAGACAGGTAGTCTCCCATTTCTTAATTTTCAGCAATTTTTTTTACAATTCAGCTTTCAGCATTCCAACGCATTTTCAGCAGGAAATGCATTTTCTAGTTATGTAAGCTACTCATTTTGTATATTTTAAAGTTTAATGCATCAAAATTATGAGGCTAGATCTATAAAGAAATTTGTGCTCTTGTAAACAATTCTGTGTACATTTTTTTGTAGTGGTGGAATGTAACTCATTACTTTCAGGCTACTCAAGTACTGTACTCAAGTAATTTTGAGGTACTTGTACATGAGAGAGGGTGCAGCGAGGAAGGTCCATGGTCCCTGGAAGTTATAAAGTCTGAGTGAGAGGTGTAAGCTGACATGGCTAGAGCTGTGAGACACTTCCTGAGCTGCGTTAGAGCCGGACGCTTTGCTGTGCTGCGGAGAGACAAGTGTACAACTATTATATATATATATATATATATATATATATATTAGTGCTGGGAAAGTTAACATGTTATTATCACGATAATGCATTAATTAATTAACGCCGACAATTATTTTATCGCGCGTTAACGCAGTTTTGTTTTTATTATTAAGTGGACATTTTTAACACAAGAACCGGCCGGTCGACTGGCCAGCAGCGAGCGGTGAACAGCTGTTTGTGTGGCGTCTCTTCCGTCTCTTCCTGTTTCCTTCACCTACATTCCCCTTGGTCCTAAGTCCCTCCATGTACAGCTTCTTATCACGCTCTATGTACCAATGTACATTTATAACAAATACCACACATATTACGGTAATCAGCGTTGCATATGTGTCTGACCACAATACCAAAAAAAGCAAAAAATAAATGATTAATTTATATTACTTTTTTAGAGTTTAGTGTTTTGCTTGTAATATGTATAATAAGCATCATTTAGTTATCGCTACTGAGAATTTAACAAACATAAAAAAATAAGTAGATAGGTTTGCAGTTTTCGAGGTGTATATTTCAAATTGCATCTCTTACACACATGAAGATAAAGTTGTGAACACCGGCTGAATATCTATGATCAGAATCATTATAACTGTTGTTATATAACGTTGTCCTTTGTTGTGCGTTCAGCATTGCGGTATTGTTGGCACTTCATAGGATTATTTGTTTCAATTTGTGTTCCACATAAGAATAAATTGAATGCCACGGTTTATTTTCTTCCGTTTTTTTTCTTCCAGCACTGACATTTGCCCCCGTTTTTGTCTCTCTCTCTCCCTGTCCGGCCCTCATTGGATGGGTGTGCATAGATGCTGACCGAGCCCAGAAGCACGGCATGGACGAGTTTATTTCAGCCAACCCCTGTAACTTTGACCACGGCTCGCTGTTTGAGCTGGTACAGCGCCTCACCTTGGACCACAGACTCAACGACTCCTACTCCTGCCTGGTAAGGAAAGACCTCGTAATGTAACCGAGAGAAACTCAAAACGCATATAACATGACCGTTCATGTACACTGAGCATGCCAGTGTAAACAGGAAGCAGGTGGTTGCTTAGATACAGAAAATACAAATGAGTATTATTGTTCTTGCTCTATTTCCCCTCCCCCCGCCACACACACACACACACACTCACTCACACTGACTGGTGGGGAAAACAAATCCAAACAATACAAGGCTGCGTATAGGTCTTGTTCTATCATTCTCTCACACACTTCAAATTTACTTTAAAAAATGAACAAAACAAATCAAAGTTTTGCTACATTATGAGTGAAGATGACTCCCCTTGGTTTAGTTGTTGTCTGTTCTCACACTCGTAGCTTGTACTGGAGAACAGCATTCATGCTTTGTTTGTTTACAGTTTCTTTGTGAACTTCATTATAGTTGTGAGGAACAAAGTGTGCTCCATAGGGCTGATAACGCCACTGCTTGCCTCCTGCACATGTAGGTAGTAGTAGTATAATAGACAGTGGCTAGCAGAGACAACAAGGTTGAATGATAACCACGGCTGGTGTTAGTTGTTTCTTCCAAAAAGTGTTACCAATTCAACCAATTCAAAGGTGTCTGCCTCAAAAGTCTCTGTTTCTGGCTGTCCAGAGCAAAACGCAACCCCAGAGCTTTCACACTAAAACAGCGTCAGAAAAGTTTTAGGGGTTATAGAATGCCGGGGTAGTGTGGATGCATAAGTTTGCATGGCAAAAGTTATACATGTTCAAACTTACTAGCGTGGATGTAGCCTTAGTTTGAAGGACGGACCTAGTCCAGCTCCATGTATAGTAATGTCTGTAGTCTGTAGATTAGACACAGACAGGACTGTGGTAACAGTCAGGTTAATAAAGCATGGCAACGATTGCCTTCATTCAGAGGCGGAGTCTACAGGTAAAGATACCAGAATGATGAAGCATGCTGCCTGGCTTGCAGTCTTGTATGATGTCTGTATGTGTGTACCAACATCTGTTTGCCTCACTCAGCAGTGTTTGTGTGTGTTACCCACAGGGCTGGTTCAGTCCCGGTCAGGTGTTTGTCTTAGATGAGTACTGCGCTCGCTACGGCGTTCGAGGCTGCCATCGGCATTTATGTTACCTGAGCGATCTGCTGGAGAGGGCGGAGAACGGAGCCATGATCGACCCCACCCTGCTGCACTACAGCTTCGCCTTCTGTGCCTCCCATGTCCATGGAAACAGGTACACATCAAGGTGCTGCTAGTCCCACGTCCTCCACTTTACACACAGCCGATAGCTAGCCTTGAAAGCTAAATTGATTACGACACAAAATGCAATTTATTTTATTGTCAAAACTGATGTTGGAGCAGGAAAATGATGACAGATGAATGACAAGCAGGCCAGTCCACATATACAGGCAGCTATAGAATGCAATATGTGAGCCCCTCTCTGTTTCTTATGCTTTTAAGTGAAATGCTTTGATTTGTTTTCATTTTGCATGTTGTTAGCATGTTGTTAGCATGTTGTTTGCATGTTGTTAGCACGTTGACTTTTCCTCTCGCTCTTGTCTATTTTTCCTGTATAACCTCTTTACCTTGTTCACTCTCACAAACTGACCTTCTCCTCACTGTTCCCAAATCCCTGCACGTCCACACAACCACACCTAGTCAGCGTGTGTCTGAGTTGCTAAACTGGCCAGTATCTGAGGCCGAACTCGAACGAGCCCTGTTCCTCTCTGCTCCTGAGCTTCCTGCCCAAACTGCTAAGAGAGAACTCAAAATCATTGAGTTTATGAAGAAAAAGGACTTCAGGTCCCCAATTTTCTCAGGAACTAGAAGGTAAGTAACCTCCTGGTCTGTGTGGCACAGTCTGAATAAAGAGGAAAACAGAAACGTCTTCTTTACAAAATGTAACCATCATCCCTGACTCGTCGCTGAGGTCTGGAGATGCAGCAGCATTGCTAATCACAGTTTTCCAACAACACAAATGGTCAGGCAGGTTGTTTAACCCGGTTATTTAAACCACTAAAGAGAAATTAGGGCAAAATGAATGCATCTGGATTGTCTGTTAGAGGACTTGTACACACATCTACAGCAAGCACAGGGTCCCAGGAAGTAGCTCTGCAAACCAGGGGACAGAGGAATAGATAATATGCACAAATACAGAGTTTCCATCCTATCTGAAAAATCTGAATCCTGATTAAACAGTCTGAGATTGAGTTCTAATTTACACTTGAAGGATACACACACAGATGTTGTACTGCCTGTGGGCTTTAAACTTGATATGTCAAAGTTAGCAGCTTGATCCTTTTTGGAGGAAAGCTTAAATTCACAGCGGTTATAAATGATTCCGATGGCAACCCAACGGCATAAATACATGGATAGAAACTAAAACTACCGATTGAACATACATATGTGATTGTTCCTTTTAAAATACTAAAACTAAACTCCTACCACTGCCTCCATGTCAACTCTTGCGTTTTCCCTTAAAGGGCCAGTGCGTAGGATTTGGTGGCATCTAGAGGTAAGCAACCAACTGAAACTTCTCCTGTGTGTCAACCGTAGGAGAACTATGGTGGTGGACGAAAGAGCGTGAATGGCCTATCTAGAGCGAGTGTTTGGTTTGTCCATTTTGGGCTACCGTAGAAACATGTCGGTGCAACATGACTCTGTGAAGAGGACCTGCTCCCTACGTAGATATTAATGGCTCATTCTAAGCGATAATACATCAAAGAAAACATGTTCATGAATATGATATTCTATTTCTGCCAATAAATCCCTCTAAATGCTACTGACTGTTCCTTACAACGTAAGCGTCTGGTTGGACAGTGGCTCTGTTAGCGCTCAGCACAGGAGTCATGTGGCCTTGGTTCCAGTATGTACCCTGTTATCTAAGTTGCAGTATTTACCTCTCGTCTAATCTGCTGTGATGTGCTCGGACATCACATCTGTCAACATCACAGTCGGCCGTCTGCGGCTGATGCGTAACAAAGATAGACGAGGGCCACTCCGGCGCCGAGGGCAAAGGTCAGGGAGACTGTCGGTCTTTGGTTTGAACTCAGCCATCAAAAAGTTCTTTATTGCTGCCAGAGGACGGAGTTCATTATAACACACAGTTTATTATTCATGATGAAAATAAATACACATCCATGTGAATTAAGGTCTAAATTCAAATTTCTTCTTTCATAAAATCCCAAAATAATGAGTCCTATTTATCCGCGTACCCACACATCACACACAGCCTGCTCTGCCAGTCCAGCCGCCGCGCCTGGAGGTCGAGGCATGACAGGTTGACAGGTTGTCATGTGTGATGGCCGAATGTCTCCGCTGCCTACGCTGCTGCGTGTGCCCCAGTGCACACCCAGACCACCCAAACAAACACACACACACACCCCACCCCCGCCTCCTAATAGCCTGCTGGCCTGGAGGCGTTGGTGCTCCGAGTTGGACTCGGTTGCGCGGTCGCCTGCTAAAGTGTCAGGATTTGACTTCTGTCCAGCTAAATGTCGACTCCATTTAGATCCACTGTTTGTTAGGAAATGGCTTTAAAATAAACGGATGAAATATCAGCTGCTCTTTATTTCATCTAAAAGAAAGAATCATTTACTCATGTTTGAACTGAAGCTATATTACAGCTTCTACAGCTACACGCTATGGTTTACAGTGAGTGGAATGCAATCTCAACAACCAGTGAGAATGTTTGTGATTCTAAACATGTCTCCACTCCTGGTGAAGGAGGTGATGTCCGACATTTTCTTAAAAGATAGTCTACTGTTCACACTGCAAACATCTTGTGGTACAGGTGTGAAATGTATATTTAACAAAAGATTCATGATAAAAAAGTCTGTTTTGAATTAATACAGAAAACCCACAATAACTAAATAAAAGAATCACAAAGTCAGTTCAATTTAAATTTATTAATTTAAATTGATAATGTTTTATTTTTGGCAAATAACCTCAATTGTTTTTGGACTGGTTTAGAGCAGCAACGAACCACTTTTTCTATATATCTATTTCTTAATGATTCACCTTATTTACAATCATTTTCTGTGGATTCATAAAATGTCAGAAGTAAAAACACATCAGTCACAGAATCCCAGAGTTCTAATGTCTTGTTAAGTTGACCAACAGTCAAAACCCACCAAATGACAGCCAGCAATTATTCCGCTTTGAGAAACTGGAGTCAGATTTTACATTTTTGATCAGAAAATTGCTGAATTTTCCGAATTATTCAGTCGTTTCCAGTTAAAGTTGCAGTTTGGGATTTTTAAAATTGAAGTTGCAGGACATTCCTAACGCAGACATGTCACATGGTTCTCTACCTTGATGACTTGATGTGGTGTCCCTGCATATTTAAAGGAGACGTGAACGTGTTGCTGGCTCGCCGTCTGTCTGTCACTGATGGCTAATTTGCTTGTTGTCGTCATTGGAGCTGTGAAGTCATGAGGTCAAGCAAACATGAGGAAGCTGCCAAGAAACAACGCTTGGCTGGATGAAACAAAAGGGAGAGATAGAGCCCTGCAGGACTTAATTAGTGTGAAATCTCCCTCTTTTATTTCTTGTCACAATGTGAGAGGTGAGGCGGCTTTTTACTGTGAATCTTTGTCATAATTCCTCTCACATGTTTTAGGTCAGGCTTGTGTACACGAATGTATTTCTAATGCATACGATCACCAGGCACTAAACAAAGGCTATCGCAAAATGTAAACTTATTTTCATATAAAAGTAGTCACACTGGGACCAAACACTCAAGTTTAGTTAATACTCGCCATAGTGAATCTGGCACGAGGTGCGTAATCACGGCCGGCTTGTGGGACGCAAGTGGTCGCGCGTTTGGTCGTGCACCTCTGAATTCATGTACCGGTACCTTGCAGTGTTGCCAACTCCTCAGTAAGGAAAGTAGCTATTGGCTGTCCAAAAAGTCGCTAGAAGTCGCTAAATGACGTCATCGCCCAACTTGCATAATTGTAATGAGCGCTGTAGGAGAGAGGCGGGAACAGCGGCGGCTTTGCGCATACGCGATTAATTTGCAGTCTGGACACGGAGAGTGCGGGTCTCCTCTTTCTGCAGCTGGGACTGCTGCGCGAGGGGCTACTGTGAGACTAATCACCTTTCAGTGCTTTGGGGCGGCGGAGGAGCTCACGGCAGCTCCCGCGTGCCGAACGGTACGTGCTTTCACGTCAGAGTCAAAACACCAGAAAAGTCCAACAACACCAGAAAAAGTAGCTAGATTTGTCGCTAGTAGCTTTTGACAAAAGAAGTCGCCATGAGGGTTTGGAAAGTCGCCAGATTTAGCGAGAAAGTCGCTAAATTGGCAACACTGGCACCTTGGCGCGCACGCGATCACGTGACTGTCACAAATAGTTCGGTGATAAAAACACTATTTACATGTCAGAGGATTATACAAAGAAGACCAATTTGTTTTTAAATACTTTAGAAATAGGGGGTCTTACAAATCTTCATCAATTTGTTTTCAGGATATTCAACCTTCGTTTCTTTCTAATGCATTTGATACGAAACTTGTTTTCTTTACAGGGCTTGTAAAAAAAGTCGATAAAGTAGTCCATGAATAATATGAGTTTACAGAAAATGACAATCCCTCCTCGTCATAGTGGTCGTTGGTTTAAGGCTTTTTGCCGATAACGTCTACAGTCTGTCACAGGGGTCACTAATAGGCGGACCGTGATCTGGTTCCGGACCCAGAAGCTGTTGGATCTGGACCCTGGACCTAAAACCGATAGATAATTGAGAATTATTACATTTTGATCCTTTATGGGACTCGTCCAGAGAGAGCAGAGAGAGACCAGGAGACCAGAGAGAGCAGAGAGACCAAAGAGAGCAGAGAGACCAGAGAGACCAGAGAGACCAGAGAGAGACCAGAGAGAGCAGAGAGAGAGCAGAGAGAGCAGGAGACCAGAGAGACCAGAGAGACCAGAGAGAGCAGAGAGAGACCAGAGAGAGCAGAGAGAGAGCAGGAGACCAGAGAGACCAGAGAGACCAGAGAGAGCAGAGAGACCAGAGAGACCAGGAGACCAGAGAGACCAGAGAGACCAGAGAGACCAGAGAGACCAGAGAGAGCAGAGAGAGACCAGAGAGACCAGGAGACCAGAGAGACCAGAGAGAGCAGAGAGACCAGAGAGAGCAGGAGACCAGAGAGACCAGAGAGAGCAGAGAGACCAGAGAGAGACCAGAGACAGCCCAGAGAGAGCCCAGAGAGAGACCAGAGAGAGACCAGAGAGAGCCCAGAGAGAGCCCAGAGAGACCAGAGAGACCAGGAGACCAGAGAGACCAGAGAGAGCAGAGAGACCAGAGAGAGAGCAGAGAGACCAGAGAGAGACCAGAGAGAGCCCAGAGAGAGACCAGAGAGAGCAGAGAGACCAGAGAGAGACCAGAGAGAGCCCAGAGAGAGACCAGAGAGAGCAGAGAGAGCAGAGAGACCAGAAAGAGCCCAGAGAGACCAGAGAGAGACCAGAGAGAGCCCAGAGAGAGACCAGAGAGAGCAGAGAGACCAGAGAGAGACTAGAGAGAGACCAGAGAGAGAGCAGAGAGAGCAGAGAGAGCAGAGAGACCAGAAAGAGCCCAGAGAGACCAGAGAGACCAGAGAGAGCCCAGAGAGAGCCCAGAGAGAGACCAGAGAGAGCAGAGAGACCAGAGAGAGACCAGAGAGAGAGCAGAGAGAGCAGAGAGAGCAGAGAGACCAGAAAGAGCCCAGAGAGAGCAGAGAGAGACCAGAGAGACCAGAGAGAGACCAGAGAGAGACCAGAGAGACCAGGAGACCATAGAGACCAGAGAGAGACCAGAGAGAGACCAGAGAGACCAGGAGACCATAGAGACCAGGAGACCAGAGAGACCAGAGAGACCAGAGAGAGACCAGAGAGACCAGAGAGAGCAGAGAGAGACCAGAGAGAGCAGAGAGACCAGAGAGAGACCAGAGAGACCAGAGAGAGCAGAGAGAGACCAGAGAGACCAGAGAGAGAGCAGAGAGACCAGAGAGAGAGCAGAGAGACCAGAGAGACCAGAGAGACCAGAGAGAGCAGAGAGAGCAGAGAGACCAGAGAGACCAGAGAGAGAGCAGAGAGACCAGAGAGAGAGCAGAGAGACCAGAGAGACCAGAGAGACCAGAGAGAGAGCAGAGAGAGCAGAGAGACCAGAGAGAGCAGAGAGAGACCAGAGAGAGCAGAGAGAGACCAGAGAGAGAGCAGAGAGACCAGAGAGACCAGAGAGAGCAGAGAGAGAGCAGAGAGACCAGAGAGAGACCAGAGAGACCAGAGAGAGAGCAGAGAGACCAGAGAGACCAGAGAGACCAGAGAGAGACCAGAGAGAGACCAGAGAGACCAGGAGACCAGAGAGATCAGGAGACCAGAGAGACCAGGGAGACCAGAGAGACCAGAGAGAGACCAGAGAGAGACCAGAGAGACCAGGAGACCATAGAGACCAGAGAGAGACCAGAGAGAGACCAGAGAGACCAGGAGACCATAGAGACCAGGAGACCAGAGAGACCAGAGAGACCAGAGAGAGACCAGAGAGACCAGAGAGAGCAGAGAGAGAGCAGAGAGAGCAGAGAGACCAGAGAGAGCAGAGAGACCAGAGAGAGAGCAGAGAGACCAGAGAGAGACCAGAGAGAGCCCAGAGAGAGACCAGAGAGAGCAGAGAGACCAGAGAGAGACCAGAGAGAGCCCAGAGAGAGACCAGAGAGAGCAGAGAGAGCAGAGAGACCAGAAAGAGCCCAGAGAGACCAGAGAGAGCAGAGAGAGACCAGAGAGAGCCCAGAGAGAGACCAGAGAGAGCAGAGAGACCAGAGAGAGACTAGAGAGAGACCAGAGAGAGAGCAGAGAGAGCAGAGAGAGCAGAGAGAGCAGAGAGACCAGAAAGAGCCCAGAGAGACCAGAGAGACCAGAGAGAGCCCAGAGAGAGCCCAGAGAGAGACCAGAGAGAGCAGAGAGAGACCAGAGAGAGACCAGAGAGAGAGCAGAGAGAGCAGAGAGAGCAGAGAGACCAGAAAGAGCCCAGAGAGAGCAGAGAGAGACCAGAGAGACCAGAGAGAGACCAGAGAGAGACCAGAGAGACCAGGAGACCATAGAGACCAGAGAGAGACCAGAGAGAGACCAGAGAGACCAGGAGACCATAGAGACCAGGAGACCAGAGAGACCAGAGAGACCAGAGAGAGACCAGAGAGACCAGAGAGAGCAGAGAGAGACCAGAGAGAGCAGAGAGACCAGAGAGAGACCAGAGAGACCAGAGAGAGCAGAGAGAGCAGAGAGAGACCAGAGAGACCAGAGAGAGAGCAGAGAGACCAGAGAGAGAGCAGAGAGACCAGAGAGACCAGAGAGAGCAGAGAGAGCAGAGAGACCAGAGAGACCAGAGAGAGAGCAGAGAGAGACCAGAGAGAGAGCAGAGAGACCAGAGAGACCAGAGAGACCAGAGAGAGCAGAGAGAGCAGAGAGACCAGAGAGACCAGAGAGAGAGCAGAGAGACCAGAGAGAGAGCAGAGAGACCAGAGAGACCAGAGAGACCAGAGAGAGAGCAGAGAGAGCAGAGAGACCAGAGAGAGCAGAGAGAGACCAGAGAGAGCAGAGAGAGACCAGAGAGACCAGAGAGAGAGCAGAGAGACCAGAGAGACCAGAGAGAGCAGAGAGAGAGCAGAGAGACCAGAGAGAGACCAGAGAGACCAGAGAGAGAGCAGAGAGACCAGAGAGACCAGAGAGACCAGAGAGAGACCAGAGAGAGACCAGAGAGACCAGGAGACCAGAGAGATCAGGAGACCAGAGAGACCAGGGAGACCAGAGAGACCAGAGAGAGACCAGAGAGAGACCAGAGAGACCAGGAGACCATAGAGACCAGAGAGAGACCAGAGAGAGACCAGAGAGACCAGGAGACCATAGAGACCAGGAGACCAGAGAGACCAGAGAGACCAGAGAGAGACCAGAGAGACCAGAGAGAGCAGAGAGAGAGCAGAGAGAGCAGAGAGACCAGAGAGACCAGAGAGAGACCAGAGAGACCAGAGAGAGCAGAGAGAGCAGAGAGACCAGAAAGAGCCCAGAGAGACCAGAGAGACCAGAGAGAGACCAGAGAGAGCCCAGAGAGAGACCAGAGAGAGCAGAGAGACCAGAGAGAGACCAGAGAGAGAGCAGAGAGAGCAGAGAGAGCAGAGAGAGCAGAGAGACCAGAAAGAGCCCAGAGAGACCAGAGAGAGCAGAGAGAGACCAGAGAGACCAGTCAGAGACCAGTCAGAGACCAGAGAGAGCAGAGAGACCAGAGAGAGACCAGAGAGAGACCAGAGAGACCAGGAGACCATAGAGACCAGAGAGAGACCAGAGAGAGACCAGAGAGACCAGGAGACCATAGAGACCAAGAGACCAGAGAGACCAGAGAGACCAGAGAGAGACCAGAGAGACCAGAGAGAGCAGAGAGAGACCAGAGAGAGCAGAGAGACCAGAGAGACCAGAGAGACCAGAGAGAGCAGAGAGAGCAGAGAGAGACCAGAGAGACCAGAGAGAGAGCAGAGAGACCAGAGAGAGAGCAGAGAGACCAGAGAGACCAGAGAGAGCAGAGAGAGAGCAGAGAGAGCAGAGAGAGCAGAGAGAGACCAGAGAGAGCAGAGAGAGAGCAGAGAGACCAGAGAGAGACCAGAGAGACCAGAGAGAGAGCAGAGAGACCAGAGAGACCAGAGAGAGCAGAGAGAGAGCAGAGAGACCAGAGAGAGAGAGCAGAGAGACCAGAGAGAGACCAGAGAGAGCAGAGAGAGAGCAGAGAGACCAGAGAGAGACCAGAGAGACCAGAGAGAGAGCAGAGAGAGACCAGAGAGACCAGAGAGACCAGAGAGAGACCAGAGAGAGACCAGAGAGACCAGGAGACCAGAGAGATCAGGAGACCAGAGAGACCAGGGAGACCAGGAGACCAGAGAGACCAGAGAGAGCAGAGAGAGCAGAGAGAGACCAGAGAGAGCAGGAGACCAGAGAGACCAGAGAGAGCAGAGAGACCAGAGAGAGCCCAGAGAGAGCCCAGAGAGAGACCAGAGAGAGCAGAGAGACCAGAGAGAGACCAGAGAGAGCCCAGAGAGAGACCAGAGAGAGCAGAGAGAGCAGAGAGAGCAGAGAGACCAGAAAGAGCCCAGAGAGACCAGAGAGAGCAGAGAGAGCCCAGAGAGAGCCCAGAGAGAGCAGAGAGACCAGAGAGAGACTAGAGAGAGGCCAGAGAGAGAGCAGAGAGAGCAGAGAGAGCAGAGAGACCAGAAAGAGCCCAGAGAGACCAGAGAGACCAGAGAGAGACCAGAGAGAGCCCAGAGAGAGACCAGAGAGAGCAGAGAGACCAGAGAGAGACCAGAGAGAGAGCAGAGAGAGCAGAGAGAGCAGAGAGACCAGAAAGAGCCCAGAGAGAGCAGAGAGAGCAGAGAGAGACCAGAGAGACCAGTCAGAGACCAGTCAGAGACCAGAGAGAGCAGAGAGAGCAGAGAGACCAGAGAGAGACCAGAGAGAGACCAGAGAGACCAGGAGACCATAGAGACCAGAGAGAGACCAGAGAGAGACCAGAGAGACCAGGAGACCATAGAGACCAGGAGACCAGAGAGACCAGAGAGACCAGAGAGAGACCAGAGAGAGCAGAGAGACCAGAAAGAGCCCAGAGAGACCAGAGAGAGCAGAGAGAGACCAGAGAGAGCCCAGAGAGAGACCAGAGAGAGACCAGAGAGAGCAGAGAGACCAGAGAGAGACTAGAGAGAGACCAGAGAGAGAGCAGAGAGAGCAGAGAGAGCAGAGAGACCAGAAAGAGCCCAGAGAGACCAGAGAGACCAGAGAGAGACCAGAGAGAGCCCAGAGAGAGCCCAGAGAGAGACCAGAGAGAGCAGAGAGACCAGAGAGAGACCAGAGAGAGAGCAGAGAGAGCAGAGAGAGCAGAGAGACCAGAAAGAGCCCAGAGAGAGCAGAGAGAGACCAGAGAGACCAGAGAGAGACCAGAGAGAGACCAGAGAGACCAGGAGACCATAGAGACCAGAGAGAGACCAGAGAGAGACCAGAGAGACCAGGAGACCATAGAGACCAGGAGACCAGAGAGACCAGAGAGACCAGAGAGAGACCAGAGAGACCAGAGAGAGCAGAGAGAGACCAGAGAGAGCAGAGAGACCAGAGAGAGACCAGAGAGACCAGAGAGAGCAGAGAGAGCAGAGAGAGACCAGAGAGACCAGAGAGAGAGCAGAGAGACCAGAGAGAGAGCAGAGAGACCAGAGAGACCAGAGAGACCAGAGAGAGCAGAGAGAGCAGAGAGACCAGAGAGACCAGAGAGAGAGCAGAGAGACCAGAGAGAGAGCAGAGAGACCAGAGAGACCAGAGAGACCAGAGAGAGCAGAGAGAGCAGAGAGACCAGAGAGACCAGAGAGAGAGCAGAGAGACCAGAGAGAGAGCAGAGAGACCAGAGAGACCAGAGAGACCAGAGAGAGAGCAGAGAGAGCAGAGAGACCAGAGAGAGCAGAGAGAGACCAGAGAGAGCAGAGAGAGACCAGAGAGAGAGCAGAGAGACCAGAGAGACCAGAGAGAGCAGAGAGAGAGCAGAGAGACCAGAGAGAGACCAGAGAGACCAGAGAGAGAGCAGAGAGACCAGAGAGACCAGAGAGACCAGAGAGAGACCAGAGAGAGACCAGAGAGACCAGGAGACCAGAGAGATCAGGAGACCAGAGAGACCAGGGAGACCAGAGAGACCAGAGAGAGACCAGAGAGAGACCAGAGAGACCAGGAGACCATAGAGACCAGAGAGAGACCAGAGAGAGACCAGAGAGACCAGGAGACCATAGAGACCAGGAGACCAGAGAGACCAGAGAGACCAGAGAGAGACCAGAGAGACCAGAGAGAGCAGAGAGAGAGCAGAGAGAGCAGAGAGACCAGAGAGAGCAGAGAGACCAGAGAGAGAGCAGAGAGACCAGAGAGAGACCAGAGAGAGCCCAGAGAGAGACCAGAGAGACCAGAGAGAGACCAGAGAGAGCCCAGAGAGAGCAGAGAGACCAGAGAGAGACCAGAGAGAGAGCAGAGAGAGCAGAGAGAGCAGAGAGACCAGAAAGAGCCCAGAGAGAGCAGAGAGAGCAGAGAGAGACCAGAGAGACCAGTCAGAGACCAGTCAGAGACCAGAGAGAGCAGAGAGAGCAGAGAGACCAGAGAGAGACCAGAGAGAGACCAGAGAGACCAGGAGACCATAGAGACCAGAGAGAGACCAGAGAGAGACCAGAGAGACCAGGAGACCATAGAGACCAGGAGACCAGAGAGACCAGAGAGACCAGAGAGAGACCAGAGAGAGCAGAGAGACCAGAAAGAGCCCAGAGAGACCAGAGAGAGCAGAGAGAGACCAGAGAGAGCCCAGAGAGAGACCAGAGAGAGACCAGAGAGAGCAGAGAGACCAGAGAGAGACTAGAGAGAGACCAGAGAGAGAGCAGAGAGAGCAGAGAGAGCAGAGAGACCAGAAAGAGCCCAGAGAGACCAGAGAGACCAGAGAGAGACCAGAGAGAGCCCAGAGAGAGCCCAGAGAGAGACCAGAGAGAGCAGAGAGACCAGAGAGAGACCAGAGAGAGAGCAGAGAGAGCAGAGAGAGCAGAGAGACCAGAAAGAGCCCAGAGAGAGCAGAGAGAGACCAGAGAGACCAGAGAGAGACCAGAGAGAGACCAGAGAGACCAGGAGACCATAGAGACCAGAGAGAGACCAGAGAGAGACCAGAGAGACCAGGAGACCATAGAGACCAGGAGACCAGAGAGACCAGAGAGACCAGAGAGAGACCAGAGAGACCAGAGAGAGCAGAGAGAGACCAGAGAGAGCAGAGAGACCAGAGAGAGACCAGAGAGACCAGAGAGAGCAGAGAGAGCAGAGAGAGACCAGAGAGACCAGAGAGAGAGCAGAGAGACCAGAGAGAGAGCAGAGAGACCAGAGAGACCAGAGAGACCAGAGAGAGCAGAGAGAGCAGAGAGACCAGAGAGACCAGAGAGAGAGCAGAGAGACCAGAGAGAGAGCAGAGAGACCAGAGAGACCAGAGAGACCAGAGAGAGCAGAGAGAGCAGAGAGACCAGAGAGACCAGAGAGAGAGCAGAGAGACCAGAGAGAGAGCAGAGAGACCAGAGAGACCAGAGAGACCAGAGAGAGAGCAGAGAGAGCAGAGAGACCAGAGAGAGCAGAGAGAGACCAGAGAGAGCAGAGAGAGACCAGAGAGAGAGCAGAGAGACCAGAGAGACCAGAGAGAGCAGAGAGAGAGCAGAGAGACCAGAGAGAGACCAGAGAGACCAGAGAGAGAGCAGAGAGACCAGAGAGACCAGAGAGACCAGAGAGAGACCAGAGAGAGACCAGAGAGACCAGGAGACCAGAGAGATCAGGAGACCAGAGAGACCAGGGAGACCAGAGAGACCAGAGAGAGACCAGAGAGAGACCAGAGAGACCAGGAGACCATAGAGACCAGAGAGAGACCAGAGAGAGACCAGAGAGACCAGGAGACCATAGAGACCAGGAGACCAGAGAGACCAGAGAGACCAGAGAGAGACCAGAGAGACCAGAGAGAGCAGAGAGAGAGCAGAGAGAGCAGAGAGACCAGAGAGAGCAGAGAGACCAGAGAGAGAGCAGAGAGACCAGAGAGAGACCAGAGAGAGCCCAGAGAGAGACCAGAGAGACCAGAGAGAGACCAGAGAGAGCCCAGAGAGAGACCAGAGAGAGCAGAGAGAGCAGAGAGACCAGAAAGAGCCCAGAGAGAGCAGAGAGAGACCAGAGAGAGCCCAGAGAGAGCCCAGAGAGAGACCAGAGAGAGCAGAGAGACCAGAGAGAGACTAGAGAGAGACCAGAGAGAGAGCAGAGAGAGCAGAGAGAGCAGAGAGACCAGAAAGAGCCCAGAGAGACCAGAGAGACCAGAGAGAGACCAGAGAGAGCCCAGAGAGAGCCCAGAGAGAGACCAGAGAGAGCAGAGAGACCAGAGAGAGAGCAGAGAGAGCAGAGAGAGCAGAGAGACCAGAAAGAGCCCAGAGAGAGCAGAGAGAGACCAGAGAGACCAGAGAGAGACCAGAGAGAGACCAGAGAGACCAGGAGACCATAGAGACCAGAGAGAGACCAGAGAGAGACCAGAGAGACCAGGAGACCATAGAGACCAGGAGACCAGAGAGACCAGAGAGACCAGAGAGAGACCAGAGAGACCAGAGAGAGCAGAGAGAGACCAGAGAGAGCAGAGAGACCAGAGAGAGACCAGAGAGACCAGAGAGAGCAGAGAGAGCAGAGAGAGACCAGAGAGACCAGAGAGAGAGCAGAGAGACCAGAGAGAGAGCAGAGAGACCAGAGAGACCAGAGAGAGCAGAGAGAGCAGAGAGACCAGAGAGACCAGAGAGAGAGCAGAGAGAGACCAGAGAGAGAGCAGAGAGACCAGAGAGACCAGAGAGACCAGAGAGAGCAGAGAGAGCAGAGAGACCAGAGAGACCAGAGAGAGAGCAGAGAGACCAGAGAGAGAGCAGAGAGACCAGAGAGACCAGAGAGACCAGAGAGAGAGCAGAGAGAGCAGAGAGACCAGAGAGAGCAGAGAGAGACCAGAGAGAGCAGAGAGAGACCAGAGAGACCAGAGAGAGAGCAGAGAGACCAGAGAGACCAGAGAGAGCAGAGAGAGAGCAGAGAGACCAGAGAGAGACCAGAGAGACCAGAGAGAGAGCAGAGAGACCAGAGAGACCAGAGAGAGACCAGAGAGAGACCAGAGAGAGACCAGAGAGACCAGGAGACCAGAGAGATCAGGAGACCAGAGAGACCAGGGAGACCAGAGAGACCAGAGAGAGACCAGAGAGAGACCAGAGAGACCAGGAGACCATAGAGACCAGAGAGAGACCAGAGAGAGACCAGAGAGACCAGGAGACCATAGAGACCAGGAGACCAGAGAGACCAGAGAGACCAGAGAGAGACCAGAGAGACCAGAGAGAGCAGAGAGAGAGCAGAGAGAGCAGAGAGAGCAGAGAGACCAGAGAGAGACCAGAGAGACCAGAGAGAGCAGAGAGAGCAGAGAGAGCAGAGAGACCAGAAAGAGCCCAGAGAGACCAGAGAGACCAGAGAGAGACCAGAGAGAGCCCAGAGAGAGCCCAGAGAGAGACCAGAGAGAGCAGAGAGACCAGAGAGAGACCAGAGAGAGAGCAGAGAGAGCAGAGAGAGCAGAGAGACCAGAAAGAGCCCAGAGAGACCAGAGAGAGCAGAGAGAGACCAGAGAGACCAGTCAGAGACCAGTCAGAGACCAGAGAGAGCAGAGAGAGCAGAGAGACCAGAGAGAGACCAGAGAGAGACCAGAGAGACCAGGAGACCATAGAGACCAGAGAGAGACCAGAGAGAGACCAGAGAGACCAGGAGACCATAGAGACCAAGAGACCAGAGAGACCAGAGAGACCAGAGAGAGACCAGAGAGACCAGAGAGAGCAGAGAGAGACCAGAGAGAGCAGAGAGACCAGAGAGACCAGAGAGAGCAGAGAGAGCAGAGAGAGACCAGAGAGACCAGAGAGAGAGCAGAGAGACCAGAGAGAGAGCAGAGAGACCAGAGAGACCAGAGAGAGCAGAGAGAGAGCAGAGAGAGCAGAGAGAGCAGAGAGACCAGAGAGAGAGCAGAGAGAGCAGAGAGACCAGAGAGAGCAGAGAGAGACCAGAGAGAGCAGAGAGAGAGCAGAGAGACCAGAGAGAGACCAGAGAGACCAGAGAGAGAGCAGAGAGACCAGAGAGACCAGAGAGAGCAGAGCGAGAGCAGAGAGACCAGAGAGAGAGAGCAGAGAGACCAGAGAGAGACCAGAGAGAGCAGAGAGAGAGCAGAGAGACCAGAGAGAGACCAGAGAGACCAGAGAGAGAGCAGAGAGAGACCAGAGAGACCAGAGAGACCAGAGAGAGACCAGAGAGAGACCAGAGAGACCAGGAGACCAGAGAGATCAGGAGACCAGAGAGACCAGGGAGACCAGGAGACCAGAGAGACCAGAGAGAGCAGAGAGACCAGAGAGAGACCAGAGAGAGCAGGAGACCAGAGAGACCAGAGAGACCAGAGAGAGCAGAGAGACCAGAGAGAGACCAGAGAGAGCCCAGAGAGAGACCAGAGAGAGCAGAGAGACCAGAGAGAGACCAGAGAGAGCCCAGAGAGAGACCAGAGAGAGCAGAGAGAGCAGAGAGACCAGAAAGAGCCCAGAGAGACCAGAGAGAGCAGAGAGAGCCCAGAGAGAGCCCAGAGAGAGACCAGAGAGAGCAGAGAGACCAGAGAGAGACTAGAGAGAGACCAGAGAGAGAGCAGAGAGAGCAGAGAGAGCAGAGAGACCAGAAAGAGCCCAGAGAGACCAGAGAGACCAGAGAGAGACCAGAGAGAGCCCAGAGAGAGCCCAGAGAGAGACCAGAGAGAGCAGAGAGACCAGAGAGAGACCAGAGAGAGAGCAGAGAGAGCAGAGAGAGCAGAGAGACCAGAAAGAGCCCAGAGAGAGCAGAGAGAGCAGAGAGAGACCAGAGAGACCAGACAGAGACCAGTCAGAGACCAGAGAGAGCAGAGAGAGCAGAGAGACCAGAGAGAGACCAGAGAGAGACCAGAGAGACCAGGAGACCATAGAGACCAGAGAGAGACCAGAGAGAGACCAGAGAGACCAGGAGACCATAGAGACCAGGAGACCAGAGAGACCAGAGAGACCAGAGAGAGACCAGAGAGACCAGAGAGACCAGAGAGAGACCAGAGAGACCAGAGAGAGCAGAGAGACCAGAGAGAGACCAGAGAGACCAGAGAGAGCAGAGAGAGAGCAGAGAGAGCAGAGAGACCAGAGAGAGAGCAGAGAGACCAGAGAGAGAGCAGAGAGACCAGAGAGACCAGAGAGAGCAGAGAGACCAGAGAGAGAGCAGAGAGAGCAGAGAGACCAGAGAGAGCAGAGAGAGACCAGAGAGAGCAGAGAGAGAGCAGAGAGACCAGAGAGAGACCAGAGAGACCAGAGAGAGAGCAGAGAGACCAGAGAGACCAGAGAGAGCAGAGAGAGAGCAGAGAGACCAGAGAGAGACCAGAGAGACCAGAGAGAGAGCAGAGAGACCAGAGAGACCAGAGAGACCAGAGAGAGACCAGAGAGACCAGGAGACCAGAGAGATCAGGAGACCAGAGAGACCAGGGAGACCAGAGAGACCAGAGAGAGACCAGAGAGACCAGAGAGAGCAGAGAGACCAGAGAGAGACCAGAGAGACCAGAGAGACCAGAGAGAGCAGAGAGAGACCAGAGAGAGACCAGAGAGAGACCAGAGATAGCAGAGAGAGCAGAGAGACCAGAGAGAGCAGAGAGACCAGAGAGAGACCAGAGAGAGCAGAGAGACCAGAGAGAGCAGAGAGATCAGAGAGACCAGAGAGAGCAGAGAGAGAGCAGAGAGAGCAGGAGACCAGAGAGACCAGAGAGAGAGCAGAGAGAGAGCAGAGAGAGCAGGAGACCAGAGAGCCCAGAGAGAGCAGAGAGACCAGAGAGAGACCAGAGAGAGACCAGAGAGAGAGCAGAGAGAGAGCAGAGAGAGCAGGAGACCAGAGAGACCAGTCAGAGACCAGTCAGAGACCAGAGAGACCAGAGAGTCCAGTCAGAGACCAGAGAGAGCAGAGAGACCAGAGAAAGACCAGAGAGAGAGCAGAGAGAGCAGGAGACCAGAGAGACCAGAGAGAGACCAGAGAGAGCAGTCAGAGACCAGAGAGAGCAGAGAGAGCAGAGAGACCAGAGAGAGACCAGAGAGACCAGAGAGAGACAAGAGAGACCAGAGAGAGACCAGAGAGAGAGCAGAGAGACCAGAGAGAGACCAGAGAGACCAGAGAGAGACCAGAGAGAGCAGAGAGACCAGAGAGACCAGAGAGAGCAGAGTCGTTAACCAACAATGAACAGACTGTTATCGGTTCATTCTTCCTACGGAGAGTTTAAAACCTGAATGTCTCATATATTCAGAGACCATGAGGATTATTAAAAGCAGCAATGTGAAGTGCCACTAAAGAGACAAAGCACTAATCTTTTGAGCAAACCTACCCACTCACATCCACAATGAAGTCACAGATAATAAATGATCTAAGAGCCCAATATGATCAGAATCCTAACTCATGACTTCACTGTCCAACAATGATGTTACCAGAGAGGATAGAGCTGAAACAAGTGGTTTAATAACACAGAGAAAGTCCATGAACACACTCTTATTACAAAATGATATTATATTATATGTTTTCTTGGTTGACATCACTTCACCCTGAATGAACTGAATATAAAGCTGCAGGACAATTCAGTGAAATTCATTTCTCTAAAATGTAGTACTTTATTTTAAGATGCACATTTTTCAAAAGCTTTCTGTCATTTATTCTTAAATGCAGCACTTATTTTACTTAAAAGGAGAAAAGAGCATTGATTTATTATTAGAGTATGTATTATTTATAATCCATCCAGTTCAATTTGAAAACTGACAATAAATATTGTTGAGATATTATTCAATTGAACTTTCTTTATTTGATTTGACAGCCAGTTGTTGACTACGTACAGATGTTAATACAACGGCTACTTCAGTATACATGGCACTAAATCATAGCGCTATAAACTGCATCATCATTTTGAAAGTTAGAACAGTAACCTCTGCAGCTTTAAGAACATCCTGTTAGTATTGTCTCTACTTCAGAGAAAACAAACAAATGTGATGATGAGAAAATATTGGCTGGTACATTTTTCAGGTCAAAGCATCCAGTTTTCTAATCCCTACAAACAAATCCTGCATTCATATGTAGAATATGGAGGCAACGGGACAAGATCCTGGATATCACATATACATTTTAGTATCGACCAATCACGTTCAAGCAGGCTTTGGTTGAATGCATGTAAACAGTCCGTGTGGAGAGCAAAATAGGTGGAACTCATCGGCTGAAATGCAATCTAGGAACCCAGTGGATATCGTTGATGATTTTGCTTTTTATTGGTTTAAAATGAGCTTGTCCCAGATATCGGCTTGCCACACCGGAATCCCCAAAATACAGCCCCCCTGAGTTTGACAGGGGTGTCAAACTCATCTTCACTCTGGGCCACATCAGCATCATGGTTTCCCTCAAAGGGCCGGTTGTAACTGTAAGACTGTATAACTGTAACTACTCCAAACATATTGTTAACTAACTCTCTGCATTTGATTATTGTTTATTCAAGTGTAAAAATATTGTACATGCAGTTATATAAATGTAAAAATATATTTAAGCACATTTCTGTTATTATAACATAAATCATTTTAATTTAGGGTTAAGAAACCCACATTACTCTATCAAAGATCAAACTATTAAAGAAAATAACAAAGACAAATATCATCAAACACAAGTTATTACATCAACTTTGTTCAAAGCTATTTTTGTCACCTCTCTGCATCACTAACGTCCCTGCCGTCGTCCCGTGCATGGCAGCTACATCCAAGAGCTCCTCACTGACAGTCAGGTCTGCCTTGAGCCTCTTACAAACATTGATAGATGATGTATCTCGTCTCTTAGCTAGCTGTGTTGTTAGATTGCTGCTAGTTCCTGAACTCGGTCTGCGATGGTGTTTCTTCACAAACTGACATTTGTAAAAGTCTGTATCTGATCGGAGCTCACCTGCTCACATACCTTTAGCAGCACTGGGCTGTAGCTTTTGTACATATATTCTGCTGTGATTGCAGTCTGCCTTTTAATTCTTGGACAATTTTATGTTTTTCTTGGAGGCTAAATTTAGCTGCGTGTTTGGTGTCAAAATGCCGACGTGAATTGTATTGTTACCAAGTGACTGTTAGGAGGACAAGTAATCAATGTCCAGCCACGGTGATAATAATTCACAACATGCTATCTTATAATTTCAACTTTCTATCTCATAATTTCGACCATGGGGATATTTTTGTTTTCAAGTCTAACTTTTAATTTGTTTTCCAAAATAAAAAAAGTTTTTGTTTTTTTTGCTGGTGGATTCGCGCGCCACATAAAATAACGTGGCGGGCCTTGAGTTTGACACGTGTGCTCTAGAGGCTCATCATCCTCAGACCAATAGCCAATGGGTTCTGAGTTTGCCAGTCTACAGACTCGTGCACTTGCACTCCTCCTCAGCCTCATGATGTTCAGCAGCAGAGCCCTACAGGTGGCTGTGACACACTGACAGTGTCAGTGCTCAGAAGTGAGGAGATGATCGCTGATGCTCAGCAAATTGGTACTTCTTGAAATCTAACAAGCAAGTGTGGAGCAGTGCAGCAAATATACCCCCCCCCCCCCCCCCCCCCACCACCACCACACACACACACACACACACAAACAGAGACAGTTTCTCACTGTCTGCTAAAATGACATGTGAAAAGGGAGGGGGGGTTGAGAGGGTAGAGAGAGGAGAGTGTCATGTCTCCTCATGCTGTCATGGCCACCAGTCCAACGCTTCTTCTGTCACATGCACTCTGCTCACACTCCACCCAGACCCAACCATGTCAGAAGCGATAAACACATTGCATGCACACACACAAACACACACACAAATACACACACACACACACACACACCTGCTTGAATAACTGTAATAGCTAAAAGTATATTGAAATAATAATAATAACATGATATAACAATGGTAATTTGTTTCAGCAGAGCATAGCCCGTAAAGTAATTTTGCATTATGAAATTTGGCATGCTTGCCATTCAAATACATTCATTTGAATTGACTGATGGTCTCTTTGACACTATGTGTGTGTGTGTGTGTGTACAGAGATGTAGTACAGAGCAAGCTATGCATTCTCACTGCTTGTATTTATCATAAAGCACGCTGCCTTTTTAATTGCTGTTGATCACGTTTACTGTAATGATGAGAGTCAGCACTTCAGAGTCCATCACTCTTATATCTGCATGTCTCTGTTGCCAATACCTGCAAGAAGTTGTTTTTTGTGGTTTGGGTTATATCCCAGAATGTCTCATAAAACGCATGTTGTTACTTTTAATCAAATCTGGCTCTATATGAGCACTGGTTATGCCGTTAACACAGGAGAAATTGAGAAAGATGTTCAGCTCTGCATTCCAGCATTCTCTGCAGAAACATCAACAAGGCATTTTCTAGACTTACCAACAGATCAACAGCTGACCATTCAAGAATGCCATTGCAGTAATGATGTTGTATTCTGTGGAACCTGTCTAAGACATTTTCATACAGGTGGAATCAGGTCCAATTTCTTGGTCCAAAGCCAAGTTCAGGAAAAGAGTCCTATTGCCAGATTTTTAGGTGAACTAATCCCAGATTTGGACTGAACTACCAATGTGAAGGCACCCTGAGATAAGAGCTAAATACTGAGATCCTGGACTTGAACTCTAACCCTGTGGGGCTGAGTCCTGGCTGTGGAGCTCGTTTGTATCTTGTTTCTTACAGAGGTGGCACCCTCCGGTTCTGAATAGTAAAGTCATTGCAGAAGTGCATCAAACCTGCATTCTCTCTAGTGTCCACCAGGGGGCGACTCCTCTGGTTGTATAGAAGTCTATGAGAAAATGACTCTACTTCTCTCTTGATTTAGTACCTCAGTAAACATTGTAAACATGAGTTTATGGTCTCAATCTCTAGTTTCAAGTCTTTTACTTGTATTTGAAACATTGATACCCAAAATGATATACAAACTTCATCATCAGGGTTGAAAGTCTCTCTTGTGTCAGTTGGTGCTCTACTTCATTCCCCAGGCTGTCTGGCAACACAGCAAAACCTTTAATTGCTTGTAACTGCTGTTGTCTTTCAGGCCTGATGGTATTGGCACGGTGACCGTGGAAGAGAAGGAGCACTTTGAGGAGATCAAGGAGAGGCTACGGGTGCTTCTGGAGAACCAGATTACACACTTCAGGTAGAAACCATGCACAAGCACCATTTGCTGATCTCATGCCAAACTGGACTGCTGAGGGTTCACATGTAAATCCAATCTGTGGCCTCCATACTGTAGGTACTGCTTTCCATTTGGACGGCCAGAGGGAGCGCTAAAAGCAACTTTGTCGTTGCTTGAGAGGGTGAGTCACTTTTACAGCTGGACAGAATTGTTCTTCCGTTCCCTTTGGTTTCCCTTTTAAAACGCTTCTTTCTCTATCCTCTTAAAGTTGATGATATCTCCTGATGTGCAGCAGAACTTCCTTCTGATGCTAGAATTGTCTTTCAGTCAAACATACTTGTTCCAGTTGACATTTCTCATCATTTGTCTTGCGATGATATATATTTGCCGTACACTGATAATACAAACTCTTGCCGTGTCTTTCCTTTGTAGGTCCTGATGAAAGATATTGTTACTTCGGTTCCACAAGAGGAAGTCAAGGCTGTGATCCGTAAGTGTCTGGAGCAGGCAGCTCTGGTCAACTACCAACGCCTGTCGGAGTACGCCAAACTGGAAGGTAAGTCACTGCTCCTTCGTGTTAGAGCTACTGTAGTTGAAACACAACTCTTAACCTGCTGAGTCAGGGAGAGTTCAGATGTGAGAGATTGTAAATGCAGTGCCCGAGAGGGATTCTGAACTCAGTGCGGCGGAGCTTACAAAATGTGGTTATATTATGTGGTTGTTGTAATAAAGCTTATAGGACATTGTGGGAGAGTCATTTAATAGTACTATGCATGTTCTCCAAATGTGACCAAGCAAGGATATGATTAAATAACAGTGACAAACACTGACCAATCACCTGAGGAAGTAGAGTTTTTTCAAGCCAAGTTGTGTAGACATCATGGTCTACCGAAAGTTAGGAATGTAACTACGGTTCTATGAATCCTTACTGACCGCCAGAGGCAGTGCTTCACACTGGATATCTTCCGTCTCGCGCATGCGCAGGTCGAATATTTATACCAACAAAGTCACATGTGACCTCGGATGACCCCCGTCGTCTATAAGTTCCGGTGTCATCCTGAGCTCAGTCCTATGGAATCTTCTCGCGAGTTCACGGGATTCCGAGTGACCAAGAACTCTGGCGGTCATCCAGGATTCATAGAACCGTAGTTACATTCGTAACTTTCGTTCTATTTCATCCTTACTGACTGCCAGAGGCAGTGCTTCACACTGGATGACTTATACCAAAAGAGTCACGAGGAAGCACAGTAACTACCTCGTATAGCTCCGGCAGAGAAAATTGGCCAAAGAACCCTCCCCAGTGGGTGAGGGGTGGCAACGTTAACTCTGTAGTGTTTGGTGAATGTGCTCGGTGATGCCCATGAGGCCGTAGCACATATATCCTCCACAGGCACATCTCTCAGGGCTGCCCTTGGCATGGAGACACTCTCGGTAGAGTGACCCTTCACCCCGGATGGCCGAGCGCAGTCGCTCGCCTTGTATGTATAGGCAATGGCCTCCACTACCCAGTGGGATAGGCGCTGTTTTTCCTTTTAGAAGGAGCACAGCCCTTCTTAGGCTCACCATAACTGACAAAAACCACAACCTGGTTCCGTTCTCCTGGTGGGTACATTGCCCACAGGCTGGTCAGGCGAGGGGCTTCCCAAGTCAGAAGAGCACGGTGATCCCCGTAGCAACTTCTGCAGATCTGGTGCCCCATTGATAGTTTATGTGAAATCACAGCAGAGGTGTTGTCCAACCGGACAAGCACATGCTTCGGCATGGCGCCCAGGTCAGCCAGTTGTCTAAGTACGGCAGTATGTTCACGCCCTGTGATTGCAGGGGGAAAGGACAGCAGTAACACACCTTGTGAACACCCATGGGGAGATGGGAGAGTCCGAATGGAAGCACCCTGGACTGAAAGTGGTGGCCTTAAAAGGCGAAACGTAGAAACTGCCTGTGGTGATGCACCATGGGAACATGGGAATAGGCGTCGATAGACGTGAACCACTCTCCCTTGGAAATCTGCTGCTGGGAGGAGAAACCCCGACAGCCGGCCCGGAGACATCTCCTGGTCCCCCTGCCTCTGGAGGCTTTTGGGGGGAGGGGGCGGGGGGCGACTGTTCGTCCCCAAGTTCGGAGGTTGTATGGGTAGCGGCCCGGCCTCTCAGCAGGACGCTGAGGCCTGTGGCGGCTACTAGGGTAAGCTGGAGGCTGAAAAAAACGGCCTTGTGGGGCCAAAGTGAGACCCCTAGGTCTGCGGGGTGCAGGCATGTCCCTGCGAAGACCAGAGAACTGCTGCCTGGTCTGGCTAGCTTCAACAGTTCGCTGAAGCGCCTGTATAGCAGCTGACTCGAACAGCTCACCAGGTTCCACTGGGACAGTACAGAGGGTCCTCCTACATGTCTCAGATAGGGGTGACTGCGCCAGCCAACCTGGCGGCGAGTCTGGACCAGGGTGGACATCATACGTCCAAGTTCCCTCGACATGAGCGCAAACGCCTGCAATGAAGCATCATTGAGGCTGGAGGCAGAAGCGTCGAAGTAGCCTGCTGCAGAGAAGCTGCGAGGGCAAGTATGAGGTGGGAGAGGGAGTTGTCGATACGGTGCACAGCGCTGCTGTGCCATAAGCCCTGGATAGCAGGTCATCTTTGACCCGACGTTGGGTCGAGGGCACCTGGCATCGGGCCTCAGAGTCTCCTCAGGGGAAACTATGATGGACGCAATAGTCGGCTAAATGGCTGGCATACGTGCAAGGCCAACATCAATGTTGATTTAGTATAACTAGCATTCACTGAGTTAGCCTGAGCGAGAACACTCTGCTAACTGTGATAGTTGTAATGCTACAAAGTTGATGGACACAGTTCCAGTATCAGCTTTGTTTAGCTAGCATCCCACTGAGTTAGCCTGAGCGGAGACGCTCTGTTTATTGTGACAGCAGTAAGGTTACAAGGTTGATGGACACAGTCCCAGTATCAGCTTTGTCAAGCTAGCATCTCACCAAGTTAGCCTGAGTGAAGACACTGCTAACTGTGAATTATGTCAGATGTAAAAACTAAATCTCAATGGACACAATGCCAATGTCGATCTAGTCGAGCTAGTCTCTCACCAAGTTTGCCTGAGCAGGAACACTCTGCTAACTGTGATAGCCGTAATGTTACAACATCAGTGGACCTAATGCTAGTGTCGAACTAGCATCTCATCAAGTTTGCCTGAGCGGGAACACTCTGCTAACTGTGATAGCCGTAATGTTACGAAACCAGTGGACATAATGCTAATGTCGATCTAGTTGAACTTGCATCTCATCAAGTTAGCCTGAGCAGGACACTCTGCTCACTGTGAAGGGCGGCCCGACAGCGTATATTCTACGCTCTCGTTAGCACGCCACTCGATTAGCTCGAGCGGAAGCGCTCTGCCAACAGTGGAAAAACGAACAACGGTTATAGAAAACAATGTTAATCGATCTCACCGATTGCTGTCTTCACGACTTAGGTGGCCCTTATCAGACTGGTGACGACCGATGATAGGCGCGTCCACCAGTCCGGGGCTCGATGTCCGAACGGCGAACACACCGCTCCCTCCGAAGAGGGACAGCTTGTCGCAGCCCTTGGAGGGCGAGAAACCGCAACTCCGACCGGTGGTCACAAGGCTACAGCGACAAGCTCTAATATGTCTTGATCGTAGACACATCTTGTTTATGCTACCATGGTAGCTAACCTGCGTAGCGAGAAGATGAAAAAGGACTGAGCTCAGGATGACACCGGAACTTATAGACGACGGGGGTCATCCGAGGTCACATGTGACTTTGTTGGTATAAATATTCGACCTGCGCATGCGCGAGACGGAAGATATCCAGTGTGAAGCACTGCCTCTGGCGGTCAGTAAGGATGAAATAGAACAATAGTTTTTTTTAGCCATGCTCAGATGGGAATTTCTTTTTTCATTCATGCAGTCAAATTCTAATCTTTACAGCATTATTGAGCTTGACATTTTGGAAAACAATGAAGCCTTTTCTGCCTCGGTTGACTACTTTAGGATTGACTTCTATACAACTAGAGCACATAGAGCTTTTTGTCCTTAGAACAAAGCAGCTATACAATACTTTACTATATTTTATTGCGAGTTTCAATTCTGAATTTCAAAACAAAGCCTAACCTCATTTTTTCTTCCCAGCTGCAGCTAAAGCCCCTCATGCTCTGTCAAAGTGTTCTTAATGGCGTGACCGTCATTTCAACACAAATGCTATGTTTATTTTGCTTATCTTCAGCTTATGCTAGTAGCAAATGTAGCCTACAGTAAGTAAAAATGCATTCAATTCAATCTTTATGCTGACTTCTTTCCACCATACCTCAGCTTCTCTTTTAGCCGAGTCCTGAGCGGCTTCTGTGTCCCACTTTGACCTGCCTGGTAGTTGAAGTGATCCTCCTTCTTTTCCCTCTTCCTTGCTCTCTGAGGATTTCCATACTCCCTTCCTCTCTTTTCCTTGTCTATTGGCTTTTGCTGCATCTCATTAGCTGCTGTTTGAAAACAGGAAGGTCAATAAACAAGACACGATGGGACTGCTCTTTGTTGAGTTCAGTGTATTTTACTGTTGCATGGTGCAGGTTTCCTTTAGTAAGCATCATAACTGTTTTGCAGACCTTGCATCTTTGCATCTTGTTAATTTGGTAGCTAGAAATCATTTAGATCAAGAGACATCCGGCTTCTGTTAACAGGACAGAGCTCAAACCTGGTAACTTCTTTATAAGGACCGGTCTTTTGAAACGCCACAGACACGGTACCTATTGGTCATTTATTTTGAAAAACAGCTTGAAGGCTCACTGTTCCTGCAGCTAAATGTGTCCAGCTGTAAATGTCCCAAATACACAAGATGTGGGATCAGGGCCCAAAACTAACGTTGTCCCAGGGACGACAGAAAATGTCTCTGATAAAGCTACATTGTGAACAATTAATCCGTGTTGAAGTTGGCAGGTGGAGTTTTTTCAATTACAACTCCTCCTTCTGACTCGATAACTGTATTTAATGTCAATTATAATTGATTCTCCTGTAGATCAAAGCCAAGTAGTGTTTGACTGCATTCAGGCCAGATCAGGGGCAGGTTTCCTTGCTAAGATCAGATAGAAGTACAAGACAGCGAACAAGCATGTTCCCCAAAATGTCGCTGGTCAAATTGATGCCGAACTACTTAAAATGGTCATTTCAAGATGATGTCTGTAAAGACACCATCACCTCACTGAAGACACTAAGGAACATGAACCTTAGTATGTCAGTTGTGATTGTTGATTATCCCCAAAACTCCTTTCATGCATACTGGTGTGCTTCCTGGCATATGGGGAAAAAACTCTGATATCTCAGATTTGACCTCTGCTTGGCAGAATGAATGGTTAATCCAAAGTAGGCAGCCCACTCTCTTTGAGCCCCAGACACAAGAGCATGGACACGCTCTATTTGGACCCTTGTATGCGGCCATCTGCCAAAATCCGTCAACTTGCAAAATCTCAGCTGCCTGTCCCCAAATAGCTCACAACAGGAAAGTGTGCACTAAGATGAGCCTGATTAGTTGTCTAGCATATCAATGAAAATCATGAATATGGTGACATTCCAACTCAGAATGATTTGATGCAGTTTGACAACACATTTGTTAGCAGAGCTGTCAAAGGTGCTATATGTAGCTTTAATCTTCATTTGAATGTATTCATTCATTGCTATTATCTATCATTGTAACAAATATGAATATCTAGTCACTGATATCAGTTTCTACATGGCATTTTATGTGATGAGTTTTTACATCTCAAAGGGACTTTGCTTTACTGTACAAATACATAGAATACCAACCAGAACGTCATTTTTTTATCAGATTTTGAATATAATTCTGATATATATATGTAAAATTGACTATAGGAATTGTGAACAGAACTACTACCTGCAAGTATCGACAAATGATAGAAAGTCTACAGGATTAGACAGGAATCACAGGATCAGTTGTAGTTGGGATCTCGAAAATGAGAAAATAATGATTGAAAATGATTTATCAGACATTGTTTTGTTGGGACTCATTTTATTTCTAATTTGTTCATATTTATTTGAGATGTGAAGATGATACATATTGCACCTTTGCTAAAATACATTCTAGATCAGAATTGACTGAATAGTGATACACCAATATGCTTTCATGGCATGCAATGTGTGGAATTGTAAGATAATAAATAGCAGTACAAAGAATGCAGGTATGGACCCTGAAAGCCTCACATCGGTCAAACCCTCGTGCCCTGTGTGCTCGCCTCTCTGACCCCGGCCTCTCGCATGCCTCGGTATCCTCCCTCTTTCTCTGTAGGGAAAAAGAGAGAGATGTATGAGCATCCTGTCTTCTGCTTGGCGTCTCAAGTGATGGATTTAACCATTCGTGAGTACCTTCCTCATTCCCCAGCCTCACACCTCTGCACCCTTCTATTCCTCTATACTGGTTCCTCTACAACCAGTATGCACGCCAACAACAACAAGCAAACTCACATGTTTGTCGTCCCTGATGTCCTTTGGTTTGTTTGTATCTTTTGTTTAAGTCTGTAAAGTCTACAGTTACAGTTTCTTGATTTATTTTAAGCTCAATTTGTTGCTTAGCCACAAAAAGCACCTGTCTGATCTTTCTATGAGCTTTTTTTCTGTCCCGCCCAAACCACCTGTCTGTCTGCGACTTGAATGCATTTTTACTTTGCTTGTGTGTAAATCCTTTGAGTGTTTAAGATCATGGTACATTCAAACAGGACCCCCACATCCTGTACTTATATAAAGGGTATCATAGTGCTCAATCGTTTGAGTGGAACTTCTTTGGACCGCCATGAAATGCTGATACTGATGGCATTTATTATAACTATTTTAACAGGTTTTTATGCCTTTTCAGATTTCTGCATACTGGGCTTTAGGTCAAAGTGAAGATGCTTTGTGTTTTGTGTCCTTTTTCTTTTTCTTTCTATATCGTAAACTACACTTTAAGACAAAACCGAGGCTGCAGATATTTGTTGAGCAGTCAATCTAACATTTACTTTTATTCTTCCATAGCCTCAGTTTATACTATCTGTGTTGAATAATCTCTTCTTTCTCAAACTTCACCTGAAACTTTCCCACCTTTCTCTACCTTCTATCCATCCATGCAACCTGTTCTTTTTTTTAACAAATTGACTGTTACTTAGTGGAGAAAACTCTGGAGGATGCAGGTGACGTTGTACTGTATGTCTAACCTCTGCTGTTAGCTCATCTGACTTAAACCATACCACCATAGACCCTGTCACCACCTTCCTGATACCTGGACATTGACCAGCAAAGGCACAGAAACTTCACAGAACATGTTTCAGGAACGTTGTGACCCTTCCACCCCCCCATGTGGTGTTTCTCACTGCACTAAATGATTAGACTGGCCAAGGACCCTTTGTTGAGATGAATCAGTTCCATTGAGAATCAGAAGATATAAGAAATAACACAATTCAAAACGTTTGGTGGAAATTGGCAAGAATATAAGTTTGTAATGATTAAACTGAACTGCAATTTCACAATTATGTAAGATACTAGATCCAATTGGGCCTTACCCAAATGATAACCATTTGTAAAAAGCATTGTAACCGATGTAACGTTGATAAAACACAACAGGGGAGCAGAAATGAGTTGATGATTGACAAATGGAAAGAGAAATATTTAAGATAATTCACACGTTGCTAGTTAAAGTCACTTCTGTTGTTGAGTAACCCAAAAGAGCGACAAACGAGTGCAAACATCCAAACATGGAAGAAAACACTGTTTGCATGCAGGTGACATTTAAATGATTTAGATCCAAGACATTGCCTTTTCTTTAAGATAGGAGTAAAAAAAGAAAAGATATAATTCCTGATGGCAAATGAGCAGTGAGCAAGCACTCAATCCACGGAAAACTGGACTTGGCAACAAGTTGGACAATATTCGGTTAAAGAAGACCTTCAAACTTCCAACATGTCAGAACACATCTGTATAAGTCATAAAATAATACATGCCAGTGAAGCGGTTCATGATAAAAAACCATGACCATGAAATTTGAGCTGTCCTGTCTCAGGTTGACATAATGAAGCTGTCCACTTGCCGTCCTGATTAGATCTAAGAAAGCTTGATTCCATTCTAAAAAATATTTTTATTTCATGAAATAAAAATAAAGTAATTGTTCCTTTGTCTCCAAAAGTACACTTTTAGAACCCGTTTAACCCTAGCCCTACTTTTAGGCCTCTGCTCGAAAATTGCATACCCATACTAAAAAGAGTGTCTTTCTCTAACTGCAAGGTCTATTTGAATAATTTTGATGTTATAATAAAGGTAACACCTGTGAGATTTGTTCAGATCTGTAAATATCAGTGTATCTGTTACTGGTTAAGAGTAAATGAAGATGGCACACAGCTCAAATTGAAAAGTTTCAGGTTCACCTGAAAAAAAAGTACTTTTATTGATATTATTTCTTTGAAATAATGGAGCTCCAAGCCTAAAAGCACTCCCAAATCACAGCACAACATGTCAGCAGTCTCTATGCAAATGTTGACTTTGATAAAGTGAAGCATAAAAAAGTTAGAGAGGTTTTAGTACAGAGAGGTCAGGCGAGGTCAAGCAAAATTGTCATTTTGGAACCAGCTGTTCCAGTTGTTCCATTGGAATTTTATATACTATATAACTATATATTTCACTTGTTTTATCACTAATAGTGTTCAATCTATCCAAATACAGCAGTTTGGCATCATTTTGACAGCCTGGATCCTCTCTGCGCTGTGAAACATGGATCCATCCTCGTCTGACTGCTGTTTGCCTGCGTCTATGTGAGGCTATCCCAGCCTATGATTGGTCGATTTGAGTGAATGAGCCCTCGTTCGACGCGTCAGAGTTTCAAGAAGACAGTGGGCGTAAGCTGGTGGTGATTGACAGAATCGTTAGCCAGTAAAAATCAAAAATGCGCCGTGCGTTGCGGAGTGTAAAATTGAATTCGCCAAAAGTGATTCCCCCCGGTCCCCCATGCTTGTCAGACCCCCCTTTCTTCAGGAAACAGCTCAGAAAACACACAGGATATACGTAGCAACAGTGTTTTTAGCCGGGAAAAGGGATATTATTCCTTTGTCTTCATGATTCTTCACAAAGTAAGGGACATTTAGGATTTGTTCTGCGGTGGAGCGGCTTGTTGTTGTGGTGCTTGTTGGCTGTATCTTTGTAATGGTTTCACGGAGAGAAATTCTGAAGATATCTCTGGATTCTATGTCGAATTCTCTTGCTTTCCGATGTATTGGTTGTCCGTGTTAGCGTTTAGCTTTGTGTTCGTAGCTTTGTCGGGAGTGCGTAGCTCGCCGAGTCATGGCGAAAAATACGTGATATTGTGGTACATCTTCTAGTTGATCAAATTAGTTTGTGTATAACTGTGTTTGCAGTGTGTAAAATGGCTTCCATGATATTGTTACCCAGAATCTCTTCGTTAAGTGGGTATATAACATGTGTGTAACACGCGCCGGAGAGGGGGCTCGGCTTATCGCCCTGAAAGCCGTTCAACTGTCCGCCATTAACCATGAAAAAAATAACCTGTATTTCTGCTTAGTACGTGTTGTGGAAGTCACAGATATCCCGGGAAACTAAACGCCGTCATGTCTGGTTCATAACATTGTCCAGAGGAGCTCTGTGGATTTTATCGAAGTGTATTCACTGTGTCTAGCAAGCCACACATCGCTGTTTACTACAGCTGTATGAACACAAAATAAACTGATTTGGCTGTGATTTAACGGCAATAAACCGACAAAAAGGGACTCTGAAATAACTTCGTAATGATGCCGATTTGTACTCGTCTTCTCCGACAAAAAGGGACTCCGAAACAACTACGTAATGATGCCGATTTGTACTCGTCTTCTCCGACAAAAAGGGACTCCGAAACAACTACGTAATGATGCCGATTTGTAGGCTACTTGTCTTCTCAATGGAGCTCTGATGGATCGGTGCTAGGCTATGCTAACATTGTAGCAGCTCCACCAACACTCAATAACGTCATGTAGACGTAAATACGGCAGCATCTATTCATTGTTTGTACCATATGGTTTACACACACACATTTATACACATAGTTTGGTCCGGTCTCTATTGATATGAGGTATCGTAGAGCTCTGGGTGAACACAGACGGCTACAGTATTTATTTCCTGATTCAACAACGTTAGGAAGTCAGTGATGACAGGGGAAGCAACTCAACGCTGATAGGCTATCGCGCCACAGCGTCACGCGAATATTTCGCCAAAGTTGAACAATTTCAACTCACGCGTTTGGGGCGATGGACGCGAAGGATGCGAAGGACGCGAATTTGCGTCCATCGCCCCAAACGCGTGAGTTGAAATTTTTCAACTTCGGCGAAATATTCGCAAATCGCGCCGCGCCATCGCAAATTCGCGCCACGCCAGTCTCATCGCGTCTGTGCATAGACTTTGTATGTAATCTACTCGCGCGAATAATTCGCGCCGCGTTTGGTGTGAACGCAGCATAAGGAAGGTTCCTGACATAATAGCTCTGACTTGACACACATTACTAGATCCTAACAGCCCCCCCGTCCTTGAACCAGTACAGAACTCCCATTCTGTTGAAGCTTTCAGCCATGTTGGCATGACAGCAGGCAATCCTCCATCAACCCGCTGTGTTGTCTACAACATCAGTGAGCCACAAGAGCTCTACTGTCATGACTCTGATATGGCCAATTCAAACCCTGTGAAGCACTGCAAGGGTATGTGTTCTTATCCAGCAGGAAAATGTTGCTGACGTTAGAATGAGAGCCCACAAACCGGATCACAACACACCACTGGCGGGCCGTGCATTTTATACCTGGGCCTTCACTGCTGTCCTGCAGCTGAAACACCACCTTATAACATACCTGCAAACTTGTCACTTTTCGGCGAAATTCCGCGTTTTGAATCAAAATATATCATCCACGTGAATCGTGTAGATCCGAAGAGTTTTTTTTGACCTGTGTTCCGTTACAGGTCAGACTTGCTGGGTTAAGTTAACGTCCACTGCATGCAAAACTTTATCGACTGCTAAAGTTCATCATAATCGCGATTTGGAAGGAAAAAACGTAATGTGATGAAACATGCAGGGTTAGGGTTATAAAACTGGTGAAATACGACCTGGTTCACAGGAAAAAACAGACCCAAGTCCGGCTACTCGTGGTCATGAACACAGGTGAAATACACTTTGGTTCAAGGGGGAAAAAACAGCCCACTATGGCTACTCGTGGTCGTGAACACTGGTGAATTACAGTTCTGATCGATGCGAAAAACACGCCCATGTCCGTCTACACATGTTCAGAAATACAACTTCTGGATTTAATCATTTCCAAATAGGCTAGGTAATTAGTGGCTTGCTTTGACATGTTAAGGAAATCCGGCATCCAGCAGCAAGGTGAACTGCAGTCAATGAGCCGCAGCCTGTAATGTGCTCTACCTCAGGCATGCTCATGAGACGTCAGACCATAGTGGGTTGTGGGTAATGCAGTAGCCTTAGCAGTCCCTGCTATGGAGAAGATTTCAGACAGAGCTGAGAAATCACAATTGCAGCATTTTCAAAATGCTTCATCACTGCAGACAGAAACAGCAATGTGCCATAGCTACTGAATAGATATAAAACTAAATCAAAATGTGAATTGATTCAAATCCCTGAATTGAACCACCTTCTTCTACAAAGCTTCACTTCTAACTTTACCCTGACACTTGTTACAACAGAATTGAATCTTGCTGATTGGATGTTTCAGGCATTCTGCTTGAAGTCTTGGTGTTTCTACCTCAGAATCCATTACCTTCCATATCAGGAATACTTGGAGTGCATGCTTATAACATGGCCTCTTATAAAGATAGTCCATTTCAAAACCAACAGTCAGTTGAACTCATTTTTAGTTAAACCCGCCAGGCATCTGTCAACTATTACATTCTCAGGCTGTGGTATACATTCAAGCCTCTCACTGAACATACTAAACGTCAAAGTATGGAAGACAAAGTTGTATTCAGTGCAGTCTACGTCTACTCTTAATGCAAGTACATGCAACTCCCCCACTCAAACCAATCAGACTGTAAAGTCAGATATACTGTAGGGATGAGCACAACATAACCGCCACATTGCTGCATGATGAGTGTTCAATGTACATGCTGTTTGCATCCCTTATCATGCCATGTTTCCCCTGGATGACATCATCACTGCACCGTCAAAGTGACAGAGATGTGCATCAGTCACTACATACGTACCTCGGGCCATCACCACTTCCAGCCACCCAGCAGTGCTTCTAGCACTCACAGGGATAGTGTTGATTGCAAAAATGCTTTAACAATATGCAATAACCCCAGAATTAAAGTATAACTAGGGCTAGGTAAAACGTGTTGCACATGATCTTTGCTTCAAGGAAATATGGTCTATTAACACCATAATGAGTGAAATCAGCCAGAATCTGACCTTAAAGGAGCAGTGTGTAGGATTGAGGGGATCTATTAGCAGGAATGTAATATTTATTACTATGTTTTCTTTAGTGTATTTCCACCTGAAACTAAGAATGTTTTCACTAGCTTAGCATGAGCCGTTTCTATCTACTTAGAATGCGACGGGTTTCTACAGTAGCCCTTAACGGACAAACCAAACACTGGCACTAGAGAAGGCCTTCATGTTTTAACGTTTAAATGGCAGAAGAAGAAGAAGTGGCTGGTGTTCTAAATCCATCTCACCGCTAGATGCCACCAAATCCTTCACACTGCTCCTTTATTCACACTATTATATTCTCCATGCTACAAACGCAATGCGGTCTTTAGTCCTAAAGCACTGCGGTCTGATACCCAGCCCTAATTATAACAAGTTGATATTTCATGCTTGTATTTTGAATATGACTGTGAGATATTCCCAGTGATTCAGGCTGAGGCTGTAGACTGGGCTAAGGATCACAACAGCTATCCAAAATTTGTGAGTGACTTAATCCTCTAGCTCCAGTGTTTAGGAGTAGTCAGGGCAACATGCATGCTGTGTACTCTTTTTTAACGATCTAAATACTGTATGAAACAAGATACACTTTTATATCTCAGACCAGGGATGTGTTTAATCCCTGTGGGTTGCATGCATACATTAGTAACAAGAAACAGAAAGAAGGTTTAGCTACTGATCAGACTCTGCCCACATTGACCCTTGACCTTTGTGCTCCAGAGAATGTAGGGCGGTTAGTCACCCCTGCTAAAAAACTGGAGGACAATATTCGCCTGGCCGAGCTGGTGATTGAGGTGCTTCAGCAAAATGAGGAACACCATGCTGAGGTCAGTGCATCTGCACACACACACACACACACACACACACACACACACACACACACACACACACACACACACACACACACACACACACACCATCTAAGGAAAAGATTGCTCATTCAGTCATTTTAAAATGAAGAAAATGTGTCTCCTACATCATGAAAATGATTGTTCTGTTTCTTAAATTACTTATTTACAGTAATCAATTCACTGTAATATCCACCTGCACACAGATAACACTCAGCCATAACTTAAAATGTGTTGTTTTCTGACATGAAAGTGGAAGAAAGCACGTTAAATACCTCAACAGGATAGCATTAAACGTGTATGCAAGTAGGAAAACTATCAGCAGGCTCTGAATCATTTGAAAATAGTGATCCACTTACTATAGCATGTTAAGCTTGGTCGAACATTGCTATAATATCCATAAAGAGCCTTACACATCCAGCTCACATATGTAGCTTTGCCTGCTTGACATTCTTTTGTATAATTCAGAACATTATTTATCAGAATTCTTGTATAATCACCCTTTACTTAGCATTGTGGAGGTTGGTTTATGGCTTTTTGCCAGTTACACCTACAGTCTATGGCTTACACATACTCGTCATTTTGATTCTTCACTGTTCATTTTGTTTGTACGCCCTCTGGCGTTTCACAGAATAATGCAGCGCACAGAGTATAAATGCCTCGCAACATCTGCAGAAGCTCGTGCTGCGGTGCTGACCGCAAGTAAAAACAAAGCTTTAGGCATTAGCACCAGTTTATTGCTGTACAACTAAAGGCCGCATTGTGGATAACCCCCCCACACACACAGTAGCAATCTTTAAACATTTCTAGACAGAGGACAGCACTAACAATGGCCCGATCAAGAAATATTGACACGTGTACTAATCAGATGGTAACTGCAACATATATTGATGTTTAGTTGACAAGATGGCTCACTAGCTATCAAACAGGTGGAGATGATTTTTTTTTCACTGTCCATTAGTGCTGGGCGGTATACCGGTTGAACCGGTATACCAGTTTTAATTTCTCGTATGATATCAATTTTTCACACACCGTCATACCGATGCACAGCCAAAACAACTGCTGTCGCTCTTCAACAGGCAGCAGAATATATTGTTGGCAGCTGGTAGAGCTACGGTCGGAGCTAGTTATCTTAAGTGTATTGAGAGGGAACCCTAGTCATGGTTATAACTTAAAAACCCACAACTAACGCTCTTTAACAGGGAAAAACACCACGACACAACAGTTTGTGACACATAAACAGTTTGTGACACTAATAATTGTACATTTATAAAATTACACCGCCGAATGGCATGCTGGGTACAGCTCGCTAGCCCGCTAGCACAACAGTCTGCTAACAGCTAGAAGAAGCTCCGTCGCTACATTAAAGAACAGAAAAGAGAGACCGGAGATGCACCAATACAATTTGTGCCCAAGAGAGGAGCTGTGTCTGCTGTTTGGAGGTTTTTTGTTTTTTTTAAATCCGACGTAGATCAAAAGACGATATAGTGTAAAGTTTGTCGAGCCGCTGTTATTGCCTCTGGTGGCAACACTAGCAATTTACTCCATCACCTCAGCCCAAAAACATGTGTTGGAATACGAAGAGTGTATGCGATTACGGTCCTCGGATGCTTTTTTGGGTATTTTGATCAGACACATATGCAACGCTGATTACCGTAATATGTGTGGTATTTGTTATAAATGTACGTTGGTACATACAGGGTGATAAGAAGCTGTACATGGAGGGACTTAGGACCAAGAGGAATGTAGGTGAAGGAAACAGGAAGTGACGGAAGACACGCCACACAAACAGCTGTTCACCGCTCGCTGGCCGGTTGGCTGGCCGGTTCTTGTGTTAGTTTTCGGCGTTAATTAATTAATGCGTTAACACGGAAAATAAATACCGTGATATACCGTGAAACCGCCAGAATCTTACAAAATACCGTGATACACATATTTGGTCATACCGCCCAGCATTACTGTCCATGTCAATAACGACACAGCAACAAAGAGTGCATTATATCACCTGCAAACCCTCTATTATAGGCTGGCAGTATGCTCCAAATGAAATCCAAATTTAGTTTTTAACACCGACATGGTTCCTCAAAAGAAAAAGTGAACACGGTTATCCTAAAACGTGCTGAGTTCTATGGAATTCAATCGAAAACTGGCTACAACCAGTCTAACGCCATCTGTTGACCAGTTGATGGCAATGTAGGAGGATCTGCAAAAAAAGAAAAGTTCTCCTAACAGCCTGATGCTGCAATATGTCTGGTTGGAAATATGCCAATAGATATGCCAAGATTCATTTAGAGTATTCTGTCAGTGTTTTCAGGTGTTGTCTCCCAAACTGCTACATCAGATTCATCAGTCACAGACAGGTTTATGTTCGGGATGTTGATTGACTTAAAAAACAAACATTTGTGGACTTTCAATTGACAATGTTTACCTTTGTCTCCGGTACCGTTTCTAAAATCATCAAGTTACCTAAAAGGGATCTAAAGATGAGTTTCAGAAAATAGTATTTTTTTACTCCTTTTGACTGTAAAAGTTTCATGTTCATTCAGATTCCAAATGTCAAATACAAAGCATTTCTGTTGATCAAAGGGAAAAGAGGTGCACATGAAGAAAACATGAATTTTGAAGGTTTGTTTTGATTTGAGAATCCCTTAACCCATCCTCTCTTTCTAGCAGCTTCCTGTGAATGCTGTGCTATCTACATTACTGTAAATCATATTCTCTTTTGTGACTTTGTTATTGAAAGTTGACTTATTCCCTCTCTGCTTTTTATTTCAATGATTTATTTGGTTTGCGGGGAAATGTTTGAACAGGGAAAAGAGGTATGTGATTGTTTTAGTGCACTATGCCCCGTCTCCCACCCTACCCTTACTGTAAGTTCTGTGCATGCACTTAATGATATGGCTATTGTTGTAGAGGATCATTAATGTTTCCCTACTCAACAATGACCCGGAACCCCTTTCGGCTTGTGGTCACTGCTAATCAAGTGCTTGTTGGCAGTGCTTGTTACTTCCCAAGCTAGCAACAGTTTGGTCTTTGGTAATGGAGAACAGAGACAAGCACTTAAACAATGTCTTTTATTTGTTGAGCTCATTAAGCTCCGCTCTGACAAAGCAAAGTGCAGAGTTGTGACTTTCGATGCTGTACGTGTAATTTTAGCGTACAACTCTGTACCTTGTTTTCGAGGAGTCTACCCCAAATCACCCCTGAATATGCTAACCCGTTTTCCTGTGTTTAGCCATGTGTCATTTATTCTACCGAGTCCTGTAAGTAAGCTTGGGGAAGGTGTTGTGTCACCTTTCCTTCCTTAAAGAAACCCATTCCTCTCCATTGGATCCTTCAGCACACACAATGGAGGAAATGCGAGGCATGCTTTGTGTGAGCAGAGATAACATGATCTCTCCCCCTGCATTTCAATGAAATGTACTATGCTGCTGCTCAAATAATGTGAGCACATTGGTGAACCAACCTAACCAGCGTTAGACTCCAACCCTGGCAAATATTGGTATTAATTCCATTTTTGTTTTGGTCAATTCACAAAGAAAAAACATTCAGAACTCAAGGTTATTATAGTTGAATGTACTTGTATTAATGTTTTACTTGTGTGTCTCTAAAGCTGATTATTGCTCATTCTATTTACTAGCCCCATTTTGTGCCTATCATGTAATCACCAATTTTAACTTCCAGGCTGTCAAGTCAATTACTACATTGAACCTATGCATTAGATCTACAGTTTTGACAAAAACTGAGGAGTTAAACTGCTGCAAGTTGTTGAACAAGACTTTTTTTTTTAAAGGCATGTTTATAATCCTGTAACACTTTTCTGTCCTGCCACTAAACACAAATATTACTCCTGTTGTATCATGAGTTTTACATAGGACATCTCCAAGCAAAATGAAAGGAAAGTACTGGCTGTAATGGGACCGTAGACCCAGCACTGTGCTGGCCATCAGCCCCCTAATGGACTCATCTTCTTTAATCAGTGTAATGTTAGCATTAACGCATGGTGGAATTAGCTAGTAGCTAGCCAAAGTAACTAGTCAGCCTCTAAATGAGCAAAATGTAACAATTGAATGCTTCATCCACTCACTCTTGTCACAGCAAAGGAAAGCACATTACTATCGCCAGATAAGTGTTAACTTTGTTCGGTTCATTTTCTGTAACCACTGTTGTGTAAAAGCAGGGCGGAATTAGCCACGCCCACTAGCAAATGGCTAGCTAAATATGACCAACACCGGGCCATCTCTTCATCTCTCTAATAAAGTGGAGCAGTTATGAGGCCTTTTGTAGGCCAACCCGGAGGTTGACGTCACACTGGTTCCCTCAACAAAAATCTACTAAAAAACTATTAGCAACTTTTTCTCTCCATCTCTGAAACTCTTTGCTGATATTGTAGCTCGCTAGAGCCTAGAATCAGTTTATCATTTTACGTTACGTATTATTGTCTCTGGCACCCAACATCACAGCGACATGACATTTTCAATGTGTAACTTTATCCCACTACTCTGAGGTGATTCGTGTTTGCCTCCAGTCTTTCCTTTTGTTTTGCACCGTGATGTAATCAGGACTTTGGCTGTAAATCACGGTGGCTCATGGTTTCACATGGGACACGATCAGCGATCTCCTGGGTGAACATCCTGTGATTTTAGACAGACCCATTCATCCACCCGACTTCCTCCCTATGTGGAGTTTGTCGCTCTTTATACTTCCTGATTCACAATTACATGAATTACTCATGATTTGTTTGAGACAAGAAATATGTACTGGCCCTGAAAAAGTCATTATGATCCCGCCTCAAGTTGCATGAGCCCACTTTTTCTTTTGTTATTATTATAATATTTTATCCAAAATATCAGAGACGCCATTGCTGACTCGATGATGACTGCGCGCAATAGGAACACAAGCGAGTTTACTCATTGGTGTTTGACCTAAAGTGTAGTGTTTCTGTACGGATTTTATCCACACAAAAGTATCTCAATTTCACATCGGAATTTTGGTTCACACCCATGTTACATGACTTTAGTTTGGCAGGTGCTAACATGTTCACAGTTTTACAGCTGCACAGCCCACCAGGTTCATGGGTGTGATAAGCAGATATCATTTCTGGTTGCCATCTTCATTTTAGTTAATACTGTACATGGTGATGCAACTGATGAAAAAATTTCAAATTCTAAATCTTTGTACACTTCAGATAATTGGTTTGTACTGACAGGAGTGTAGAAATATATATATTTAAAATACTCGGTTTAAGAAACATCCTGATACATCCTTTTAGTTTTACAACTTATTCCTCAAATGTAAAAGTGATGATTACATGAGTGGCACTGACTAGATGTACCTTCCTGCGAACTATCTCACACCTACTACCCAATGCTACAAGCTCCCATGGCAAGTGCATGCCCCCTCCCCTTCCACCACCACCACAACCATGAAAGCCCATGGGTACATTCACATTACAGTGTTGACAGCTTGATGTGAATGAGCAAACACCATGGTTCCTCAGGGGTCCCTCTAAAGAGGCCTGGCAAGAGTGGGGGTGCATGGAAGAAAGTGAGTGTTTTTGATGTGCATGAGAGAGCCCTGTCCCTAACAGTCACTCCACTGCGTCTACTCGATGGGGGGATACGAGCGAGACGCAGCTCGCTAGCTCCTTTCTTCTGATTGACTCACAGAAGGAGCTGCGGGTGAGTGTTTAAGTAACTCCCTGCCATGCCTGTCAAGGAGCTGCTGCTGTGTCCTCTGTGGGCCAGCAGAAAAGCGTGTGATTTTCCGTGCCCAAGCGCTGTTTCTACTGCTGTGAGTTGTGAAGAATGCTTCCCTGGAGATCTCGCAGTGGCAACAACTTGATTTCATATGGTGAAAAGGGAGAGAGAGAGCCAAGAACACTTGCAATAGATCAGTGGAGTTGCATTACATCGTCGGCCGTTATGGTAAATGAGATTCAAATTATTAGCAGTGAATTCCTAAAGACGTGCCCATGGGCAGCACTCGTATGTGCCCTCTCTTTGTCTAATTTGTCTCCTCTCTTTCACTCTCACCCTGTTGATTTCCTTCCACTCCCTGCACTCTATCTCTCTCTCCTCTCTGTCTTTCCCTCTCTTCATCTGCAGGCCTTTGCGTGGTGGTCAGACCTTATGGTGGAGCATGCCGAGACCTTCCTGTGTCTGTACTCGGCCGACATGGACGCAGCTCTTGAGGTTCAGCCGCCCGACAGCTGGGACAGTTTCCCCCTCTTCCAGCTGCTCAATGACTTCCTGAGAATGGACTGTGAGTTAGGAGCTATTAAAAACATATTTCAACCGTCAGCATGCATTAGACAATCGGAGCATTATGCACCATGTACAACAGTAAAACAAGTTGAGTATCATTATTTGCACACTTTATTTGGTTTCAGCACAAACGACTAATTTACTTAACTTGAGCATCCAGATTGTCTGTTATAACGAACCATCTGAGAAGCCGTCATTGAAAACTGTTAAAAGGGCAGGTACTTTCAAAAAATATCGAACTTGTATCGTAGGGAGTCGTAGGGAGTCGGGAGAAGAGCAAACAATATATTTTCCATGTAATAGGGCCTTCAGTGTGGTTCTTTGTTCTTTCAAAAAAGAAATATTCTCCAATTCTGATATAAATGATGCTGTTGCAGAAACTTAGCTCGGGAGCTGCCATTGTTGTTTTGAGCGAACAATCGTCTCTCTGTGTCGTCTCACACTGACCTAAGCCACGCCCATTGCTGCCAGTAGCCCCTCACAGGACACTGATTGGTCGATCCTCTGGCTTACAGGACACAAACACATTACTTGAAGCCTAAAAAGATAGATTTTTCTTGTGATATGTGATCCTGCGATTGACATTGTGAGAATCCAGCTGCCATGCAAGCTGAATATTTACTCACTGTCCAAGTGACCTCATCCATACTACATCATATTTTGATAACTGCTTCCAGCATCACTATACAGTATTGTCAAACGGTCGCGGTTAAGGTCAGAACTGGTGGTTTACGCTGTGAAACGGTGGCGTTTAACGTTGTCACACACGGTTAAAATTGTGAAACAGTATCAGCTAGGCTAGGTTAAGGCAGTAAAACCACTTAGTTTGGGTTTGAAAAAATGGTTTGACTATATTTATACTCGATTAGAACTATTTTTACTATTAGACTAAACTATTAGAACCTACTTGAAACTGCTCACAACCAGGTCTGTGGATTATCCGGGTCATCATTTCTGGAAAGAGACATAGCAACATATGTTTGCAGTCATTACAGACTACATGGCGCAAAAAAACAACCTAAATGACTTAGAAGTTGGTGAGACCGGGCTGGTTTCACCAACTCATTCAACTATGCTTTCCCTAAAGGACTGCCATATGATTGTTTAGAAAGTTTTTTGTGATGTGATTGGTTAGTTATTAAGAAGATGTTTCTATAGCAATCTGTGTTTGTAGTGTTTTTAGTGCCCAGTTCTATTATCATAATCAACCACAAAAATCAAGAGCATTTCTAATAAAGGTTTACAGCTGTTGTTCACTCTGCACGCCAATCGCCCTGAAACATCCCTCAAATGTCTCTGAAATCATTCCCGTCAACGTGAGATGTCTACTTTAGGCCTGCAGCAGTTTACATACGGAACTATGTGTGTGTGTGTGTGTGTGAACAGGGCCAGGAGTGTCTGATTGAAGATAATAGTCAGGTCTTGATGCTGGTTGCTGCAGGCCAGCCATCTCTCTAATGAACTGCATGCACTCGCCTGCAGGAACACTGTGGAGCTGTCCTTGGTCATGTAAAGGAAACACTTCAGTGTTCACAATGCAGACTGGATCTGCGGGGCGCTAATTGTCTCTAAGGAATGCGTTCCCTTTTCAGTTCTTCGGTCGGGCGTCAAGGAGAAGGCAGAGCGTGGTCCACTCATTCGGCTGAGCAGAGATGACTGCAAGTAGCTTGTTATGCTCACTTGTTAGTGTCATCAAATTGGCCACCTTCTCATTTGCTACATATTGTCAATTGTGTAAAAATGGCATTTGAAGTGCATTGCAGTGGACATAGCTACACAAGCCAGAAGTTAACAGAGGGAAGGTAAATCTACAGCGCTGGCAATAACACAGTGACTATAACAGACCCCATGTGTAAATGTCCTTATCTGCTACAAATTGAATCAATAATTGACAAATCAGATAGTCTCTTTGATGCAAGATACGGGCAAATAACCCTTTCCCATCAGAGCAAAAATGTTCAAATGTTTATCTCTGTAGTATTTATTCTAAATGTTCTTTCCATGAAAAACTACTGTTCAGGATTTCAACATTGATTTATTCACGTCTTAGATTGCATTGTGACATACTGACATTATTTTCTTTATAAATTTGATCTTTAACCTAAACCAGACTTCCATAACCCCTGTATCAATTTTAAGGGATGAAACTGTCAACAAATCCTATGAAAAAAACAACCATGCAAATCAACTTATGTGTCATTTTGTCTCTCAATTCTTTCTGACTTCCCTACGCTGTCTGTGGCTCGCAGCACCAAGCTCATTTGTTGTTACGGAAAATGTTAGTCTTAAAAAACAAGTCACAAATATATAGCTTAATTTTTTTGAAAGGCTTGGTAATTTCCTAAAACAACTCTAATTTTTAGCAAACATTACTCAACTAAGAGAAATAGTGCTATTATAACTATTCTCAGTCATTGATTCATTTGTATTTGGTGCTCTAGTGAGTATTTGTGGCAGCAGGATGGTGTATGTGGGATTGAGTAAAATAAAAGTATGTGTGTTCATGGTAATGACGGAACATGTCACCTAGTGCAACACAGTGGCTCAGTGATGTGTTTATAATGGAGTTCTATGGCACAGTGGAAGAAGATCTATGAGGCTTTGAAACACACAAAGCTACTCTCTCAGTGTTTTAGTAATATCAGAATAAAGAAATAAATCTGTTACATGCCATAGTCATATTAACACAAGCAAAACAGCAATCATGAAAGTACCTGTTAGGGTTAGAACAAAGGATGAAGGAGCTTGCAGGCCGCAGGTACTCTTCTGCTGCGAGCTTCTTACTTACTCCACATTACAATTAATCCAATCGACATTTTATTGATTGACACCTACCAGAAAATTCTGATTTCTGGCACTAAATTAATTAAGTAAGCACCCCCCTTGGTACTCCTATGGCATCTATGTAAACTTGGCCATCAAAATGAACCTCCCATGGTCCACCTTGTTGGTCAGCACCACTTACACCTTTGGACCTCATTCACAGTCAGCTACCTGGTGATACAATAGGAGACTGCTTTCTCCTGTCTGCGGATGCCTATGTTCTCCACCTGTCTTTGTCCTTCCAACACCCATGCTGCCGAAGTTGATGTAAACATTATGCAGCCTAGGAGTGTTCAATGAACTCTCAACTCTGTCTATCCTACTGAGCTCTAATCTAACAGTAGCTCTGACTGTGTGAAAAATTAGTTTTTTATCACAATTAAAATTGCAAAATTAAAAATTATGGAAATTAAATTTTAGGATAAAAATTGAATTGAAACGGAGTTAGAATATTGGATTAAAACTAAATTCACCAACTGAAGTTGAAATGTTGAATTACAAACGAGTATCAAAATTAAAGAAACTATCAACAACTATCAATGCAAGTTAAAAACCCTATTAATATTAAACCAACACTGCCAATTGAAATGTTAAATCACAATTAAAACTTCAATGAAAGAAGTACAATTAATATAATCAACAGTAGTATAAAATGCTAAATTAAAACTAAGATAAACAATCAAAGTCAAAATACAAGTCAAAAGCTTAGAGTCAAAAACAAGGAATATTACAAGTTTATCACCAGAACTCAAAGTATTGTAATGTATCTTCTAATCCACGGATGACTGAGTATCTTGTAATTCTAAGACAATTTCACCTCTAGGTTGTCTGGGTAATGGAGTTTTCTGTAATTATCAAACAATTACTCCTCCAACCGATAGGTGGCGAAGTTGTCTCTTCTTCTTCTATGGTGGTTTTTAAAAAAAAAAAACGCGAAAACAGACAATGGGCTAATACTAATACTATTAACGGCTATTGCTAAAAGCTAAACTAACCGGCGAAACCGTGTCTTCAGCACGCAGACAAATCACCGTAGTTTAAACTCTTACACCATGCCGCATTCACACACTTTATGCTAGACCGTGCTTGGCTTCTCCATATGCACCGGTTATTTTATAATCCTTTTATCTAGTTATCTAGGTGAGCACAAAGCAAGCTCCGGCTCAGCTAGCATCCTCTCCTTACTTACAACAAAACGATCTCTCACAACGCTATTGTCATCACTGCATTCATCATTCATACCAAAATACACCGTGATTACAATGTATGATTACCCACTCATTACCTATTACCCACCCCGGATTATATTCCCTTGAACTCAAGTTAAATCCTGCGCTTCGTAGCAGCCAGTCTCTGTTCCAGCAGAGAGCTCGACTCTCGATAGCGTAACTAGTTCTGTTGGCTTCCTAAGCTCGTATTAAATGTATTCCCTCCCGTTAAGAGTCATTGGTTCGCCAGATCCAAACCTGCCAAACAGGACCCGGGGGGGGCCGTCGCCTTTACCCCACGCTACCCCGCCTCCAGATTCAGTTAGCCTGGTTCCCCGGACTCTCGAAGCTGCTTAAGCTTTTGAGCGCTTAGCTCTGCATAGCTTGATCAGGGCCAACGTAGAAGACGTACCGTTCCTCGACGGACCTTACCGGTAGGATTTAGCAAAAAAGAACAGCGTGTAGGCAAAATACACGTGTTCCTAATCCAGCTTGCAAGTGTGCTCCATACAGTAATCCAGCTACTTTAAATTTCAAATCAATATACTTTACCGGCTTGCTGCGGCCTGCTCCTTTGTTCGGCTCTCGGAGGGGTTGACCAAGATACCGTCTCTAAGTTTTCCTATACTACCTATACAGATTTTATCAAAAAGGTTCTGTTTACCCGTTTGTCTTTGGCGCCAGAAGGTATCTTAGTCAGCTCCTCGTCCAGTCCGTTTTCCAGCAATTATCACGTCCCTTCGTGGTCGCCAAATTTGTTAGGGTTAGAACAAAGGATGAAGGAGCTTGCAGGCCGCAGGTACTCTTCTGCTGCGAGCTTCTTACTGCGCACGTGCATCAGAAGAATAAGCTGGACCCGGTCCAAAATTAAAACAATATTTAATGTACTACACAAAGTTCACTTACAAACTGAATTAACTATCAATAGTAATGTTCTCGAGAGCAGAGACCACATACACGCATCTCCTCACAGTCCGGCGCGGCCAGTTAGCTGAAAATGAGAGCTGCAGTGATCTGAGGTAAACTCCCTAAAACATTGTCTTTTGTATCCCCTGAGAGTCGGAAAGTGTCCGAACTGTCATAAAACATGTGAATGATCCTCCGTTGATCAGTGATTGGCTCCATTTGAATTCTGCCCCCTCCCATTATCGATCCCTTAGCAAAACATCTTGGCTCCTCGCAAAACATCTTGAACTCCTCCTCTCTGTCCTGCTGGTCAGCTTGGCATTTGACCGTCCCACTGGCCCCATCCTCCATCGATGAGGTCGCCTCCATTTGCTGCTGCATGTCTGACACCTCACTCAGAATCCCTATCTGACCCTCAAAACTATTCTTAGTGTTTTAATACCTACAGTGACTATACTTCTATGATTTAATACATTCAATGAGTTAATATACTGTAACATATAATATCCTCTATAAGTAAGAATATTGTAAACCTATAATACATTCCATATGGAAACATATTGTGACTAACATATTTATTATTGTGACACTTCTACTCACCACTAGGGGTGTTATTAAATCCTACTAATAATGCGTTTAATACTGAAATTCTCCACATACCTTACTTACAGGGTTAGCCTTTGTGCTACTGGGTTAGGTAGGCTCTGTGCTTACATTTCTTGGTTAACCTCTGTGCTAAAGTCACTGGGTTAGCCTTTGTGCAACTGCGTTAGCCTCTGCACTAACATTACAGGGTTAGTTTTTTCACTACTGGATCAGCCTCTGTGCTGATGTTACTGTGTTAGCCTTTGTGCTGATGTTACTGTGTTAGCCTTTGGATTAGCTTGCTGAGCAGCGGCTCTCCCATGTTCTTTGGCACAATGGGTGTGTGCTCGTTAACAACTTAACTTCCAGACTTCACTGTCGGTCCATTTTTCCAAGTATTTTCTTTTACGAGCTGTTGTCTATGTTTTTTTGTCATCTGTTCTTTTCACGGCTAAAAAATGGCAGATGGTTGTGCTGCATGTAATTACTGTACACTTCGGTCACTCACGGCTCCTCTTTTGCTGGGAGAGTATCTACTCTGAAATAGGAACTACAAACGTTTCTCAAAACTATGATTGATCCTAGTTCTTGCGCTGTTGATACATAAAATGGGGGTTCTTAGAGCCAGAGGGTCCATCTTCAGTACCAACATAAGACCCAGCAGGGCCCTCTCTGCCCACACAGTGTATCAAGCGCACACTTAAGTAAAGCGTATCATCACGGGTACATCTTTTCCACAGAAGGTCATTTGCTCTGTTGCCCCACAGCGGTGCACTTATGTAGCAGTAAATAGCCTTAGCACTAGACAGGCGCCAAAGTCGGGCTGCCATGCGAGGAGTTAATGAGGTCTAAAGCAGTGGTAGCTGGGCCACGGCGAGCCCTGCGAACACACTCCTGGACACAACACATCCAAGTGGACAGCAGCCGCTCAAGTGGCTAATTGGGAGCGTGGTAATCAGGGAACACAGCAAACATTGCACCTACTGTGTATCATCGACCTTGACTCCAATGCCAACACACACAAACACAAACACATATACATGCTCAGAGGGGGAGAGAAAAACAAAGAGAGAGAGGGGGAGAGGAAAAGCAGACACACTGCATGGAGCCGTGAGGCATCACATTAGCACACACTGGCCTCCATTTTATCTCCTGTGGTCTTTGTCAGTGTTGCCTTTTTACCAGTTGGGAGCCAGCGGAGACTGGGGGAAATGTGTGTGACGGGTTGGATTTAGAAATACCCCGAGACTCCATCCTTTTGTCTAGAAAGATTAAAAACTGAATGCGCTGTCGTACCTGCTAATGAAGCGCCATAAACAACAACCTTCCCTGTCATTGTTCATTATCCCCATCGAGGACAGGGCCTTTCTATTGTTTGTCTCACTGCCCTTCAAATTTATCTTGAAACCCAACATGCACATGAACACATCAAAGTGTGAAAAGCCCCTTTGGGTCACAGTTTACACACATGAAACATGAACTGTTACGCTGCCCCTATGCTGACATCTATATTGATTAAGTCGACATTTGTCCATAATGCTGCAGAAGAAGAACCTCTAGACCTGAAAATAACTGAGAAGTTGGCTTGAACGGGAGCTGTTTTTTTCTGAGTGGGTCCCCGTCCTGTTTATCTCTGCACAGAGACGCACATGAAGCACTTCACATTGCTGGCTATGGTTTCACACTATTCCACTGATCAACAGGTGGCAGTAACTGGGCAAGAAACAGTAAAGTGCTAACAGGGAAGACAGAAGAAGACTGCCAGCTAGTAAACACACACAACAATTTATTTTGTTTTTAATGAGGAGGGAAATTAATTCAAATCATTTGTTAGACCACAAGAGGCATTGTATGTGTTGTTACAGAGTTGGCCTGAATACTCTCAAACCAATCACCTGATTTACTGTGCTGTGCATGTTCACTGACAGGGCTTCTATAGCAAGACTGTCAGGACACTGTTCTTACTCAGCATTGCCTGCTATGTGCTTGGGTTTGCTTTGTCACTGCCTTGTCTTATTTCCTCCTCCCCACGCCCTCCCTCAGATAACCTGTGCAATGGGAAGTTCCACAGACACCTGCAGGACCTGTACGCCCCCCTGGTGGTGCGTTATGTGGACCTGATGGAGTCCTCCATTGCTCAGTCCATTCACAGAGGCTTCGAAAGGGAATCCTGGGAACCTGTCAAGTAAGGATGCCTTTATTTACTTGACTTTTATCATCTTCACCTGTGTCGTGGAGATATTGTGTTGGATTACCCTTTTTCACTTTGCACATCTGTGCACAGATTTAGCTTTGGTTTTGACTCCTTGAAACTGTCACCAGGTTCCCATTATAATAATATGGCCATTTATTCACAATTCATTGCAATGTGCAGGAAATAAACAGGAAATCCTTGAACATCAACATACAGTATGTCGAAGCAGCCACAGGAGCTAATGCATGAGAACTGTGTATGGATGACCCGTAACCAGGTTACTATGGTGTACGATAATTCAGGACATTGAGGATATGTATTTCATACAGGACATGAGTGAGGATCTACAAATTTGCATTGATTTTATTTTATTTTAACAGTATTATATTTGAATTACCGTTGCAGTTGAACAGTTGGCCTATACAGAAATAAAGGGGGTGTTGCAGCACCCTCAGCACCCACATCCTGCGCCGATGACTCTATGGCATGTCTGTCGATTCATTGTCCACACTCAGTCTTCCTTTCTTCATAAACAAACAGAGACACATGGCTAATTATGCAAGGGGTGCAACTCGCTGTTGGGACAGCCTGTCGTATATTTAACCTAAGTTCACTGGTTGGTGTCATGCAGCAGTGATACTGTGATGCTCACTGAGAAAGAACGAGCTACTTGAGTTCTCTTCATGAACGCACATGGAAGGTTGTTTTCGATACAGCGGTCTGATGTGTGGTGAAGTCCAGTAGTGTAGTCGGGTAAATTACCGAAGCATCAGTTCTGACAGCATCGGTATCTAGTGTACACGATGATCTGACATTTATTACATAAAGATAACCTCTGATTGTGTTGTAGCGCCCGAATCCCCATATCTTCTCTCAGCTTAATGTTGAAGTTTAGAAACTCAACATAGTAACTTGCTGTTCCATGAACATTAAACTCTCGTGTGAATCTCTAATCAGCCAACAAACAGACTTTAAGTTAACCCTGGATCGATAGAATGAGGCTGGCCAGGTGGGACAATGTGTTCATCAACAACACACCCAAAGTTCTATAGTATGGTGAGGCTTCAAACCCGCCGTGCGCTGTATAATAAAGGATGCTAAGAGGTGTTTAACAAAATCAAGGAGTTCATCTTCTAATGTGTGACTTCTTCCGTTTGTTGCATTTTATAACTCATTTGCATGAACAATCTCTGTTTTCTGTCTTTTGTTGTTCCGTTTCTCTCCACAGGAGTAGAACAAGCACTCTGCCCAATGTCAACCGCCAAATGCCCAAAGTACCAAATCTAACAGTGCCAAGTGTTAACCTCCCACAAATGCCCAGCTTCTCTGCACCCAACTGGATGACAGCTAATTGTGACTCAGAGTGTGTACCCGCCTTGTGCAGCCTGAGACATGCACACGTGTCCTTGGCATGAACGTGGCATCTGACATTTGACCCCAAACATATCCAAAACAGTTTTCTGTCTTTATACAGTTGTATACAGTTCGTACTCTAAATCAGTTCAAAAGTGCAGCATCTGTAATTTATCGCAATTTATACACATGATACATTTGTAATAATTTGAATTCATGAATCCCGAAACGTAACTAATTAAATGTAGAGCTGTAAGTATAATGTAGCCCTTTCCAAAAAAATACTTAAGACAAAAAGAAGAGGCATAGAAGCATAACTAGAAAGTAGTACAAGTATTACAGCAGGAAAACTTTAATAAAAATGAGCATTTAAGATGTTTATATTCTGTACTTTCTGAGATTTGAGGAGGATTGTTCCAAAGTTTAGTAGCTACATTGCCGAAAGTCATTTTAGCAGCTTTATAAATAAATACATGTTTAGTGGTATAAGCAATTTCACATTATTTATTAGTTTGAACAGCCTCTGATTTCAGTGAGGGTTTCTATTAATATGTATGTGATCTTGTTAGTGCTATCATTAAGAGCACACTGCATATATCTGCCAACTTGACACATCATCTATAGCACTTTGGAAACCTAAGCGAAACGCAGCAACTACGGGGATCAGAGGTGTAAAGCTGCAGCATCCTGCAGAGTGAGACGCTCTCACCGCAGCACATCCGTCCCTATTCCCTCATCACAGAATACACGTAGCAGGCCTGAAGTTCTCATTGTTAAAGAGAAATGATGACAGCTGCATTTCAGCCTTCACTTTATATTTAGTAACTTATTCACTTCCCAAACAAAAGATAGCAGTAGAGAGAATAGACTTGTCTCATTTACGCTTTCCAAAATCAGGAGAGCTCAAAGAAAAAGCCCAAACTGGCTATCCAAGTTGAGGAGTGCATACGTATAAATACTGAAGTGCCTGCATAGCTGTGGCAGTCTGTGGCCAATGTTGGGGTTTCATACAGGCTCAAGGCTACGTTCATGCCGACGCCCGACATGGTGCATGTGAATGGATGCAGAAGCCAGTGACTTGGAAAAGGAATCCCAACATATTCACTCCCGCAGATGTCTTTCTCTCTGGACTGGAAAGATGCAAAAGCATAACAAGGAAACCAACCCAGTATGTTTAGTGTAGAAACATGTTCTAACGACATCAATAAGACAACTGGGGTTAGTGGGATTGTCATTATTTTTGAATATTTTTCAAAAACCAAAATATTTCAAATTTCTTAAGTGGCTTGATTCCAAATTCAGAGCATGGTATTGAAGGGTTACCTCCACACGGCTCTCAACAAGGAGATGAGCTCGCAGCTAGAAGCTAACGGTGCTAACAGAGCTAACTGAGGGGGAACCGGGGGGCGGGAGCTACGCTTCCATGACTGACAGCTTTATCAGCTGTAACAGCCGCATGAGAGTAGAGCAGAGCGGAGGAGATGAGCTAACCAGTGGGCACGCTCACATGCACTAACATGCACTACAAGGCATGCACGCTTGGCTCGGCTACATGATCAATCTGTGATTACAACACAAACAGAGGGAGAGTGACTTCATTCTCATCTCAGTCTCTGCTGAATTTGGAATTTTGCATCTTTAAGATTTTTATCTTATGATGCCGCTATTTTTACTAAAACTATTTATTTATTACTTGTCAGTTTATTAGTTTTCTCTGATGTCTTTGATCACCTGTCAGCCAATCAGATAGGAGAACCCTTGATGGCTGTGGTATAATTGTCCTACACAGCACAGGATGTGACAAAGGTCTCTTCAAAATCATCCCCAAATCCAAATGAATGTATTCTCTGTTAATTCATTTGGCAGCATGTTTCAACACGAAAATTTCCACCAAAAGCAAAAGTATTTAGATTGTAAAGTACCGAGACCTCAGCGGCAGCTACTGCCCTGGTTATCAACTTGCATCTTTTCAAATCTTTCCAGTCCAGATCTCTTCCCCCAGCTCCCTGATGTTGTAGAAGCCTGGTTTCTCACTACCTGATGCTTGAGGAGGGCCCTTTGTGTCTGAATTCTCCCCACACTGGTTCAGTCTGCTAGGACTGGGTGCAGTGTAGTGCTGTAAAAGGAAGTGATGGTCTTAATGAAGTAAAGCAGCTGCACTGCTGCTGTTCATCCTGGTCCCACACTCCTCCATGTTACCAGTCGACGTTAACAAACTGAGGGTTCCCACCCGTCCAGGAGAACCTGTACTTTAAATGCAGCAAAACTCTAGGAAACGACCGGATCTTACAGAAAGTACAAATGTTCTGGAAATGAATGAATTAGATTTTATGTGCAGACAAGAAAGTTTCATAACAGAGTTTGATGCCTCTTCCATTTGAAAATACCCTGAACACCATTTCTTTGACTAAGTGGGAACCCTGAATGTATCCAGTGAAGAAGTTCCTTCCTTCCTTCCTTCCTTCCTTCCTTCCTTCCTTCCTACCTTTTTCTAACAGTATGTCATTGTTTTTCTTTTGTCTGAGCACAAACTATGCCGTGTCTCTGTCTGTCTACCAGAGCTGTTTGTACTACCGCTCACACACACAGTACAACCATTCTGCACCCACATATCCACACAGTGCAGCCCTCAGCCAACTGGAACAATGAATTCACTAGTATTAATAATCCATTGATATAATATACAATAGCATAACAGTCACAGGGGACATTTTTTCTAAAATTGAGTACTTTTACTTTAATACTTAAAGTACATTTTCATTTTACTTTAACATGTAACACTGTCAATGCAGTACTTTTACTTACCGCGTATCTTTTACAATGTGCTATCAGGAGTACAGTAGAATGTGAATACTCCATCGCTGATGTATCATTGAAATAAACACAAGGAAGCAGCTGTTCCAGGATCTCCTGCTCATCCTCTCATTACGTCTCCTTGAGAAGGGACATGTGATTATCTTCACTACTGTAAATGCACTTTAAAATAAGTAGGAAAAAACATATGATTTGCGTGTGTCCTTTCTTACAATAGTTGAAATAATTACCATCACTGTAGGTTAAACGAAAAATGCACGAGACATTCTAGAGTCTCTATCTAATCAACCTGATTAATGCAAGATCTAAAAGTAGCATTCAAGCATTTGATTTAGAACCAGCATCATCGTTCGCCCCTTTTCAAAGCCCGATCTAAATGCTGACTTGTGACCTGTGGCCCTGCAGTAATGGCTCTGGGACTTCAGAGGATCTCTTCTGGAAGCTGGATGCTCTGCAGACCTTCATCAGAGATCTCCACTGGCCAGAGGAGGAGTTTGGCAAACACCTGGAGACCCGACTGAAGCTGATGTCCAGTGACATGATCGAATCATGTGTAAAGCGGTAAGATACTGTTTGAACACACATGGGTTATTCATCATGTGGATGTAGTGACATGGGATTTGTGGTGAACTGGGTCTCAAAACATCAACAGTGAGCTGGTAAGAAACACTGGGACCAACGGGGTTTTGTATCTTCAAACTAAGGAAGTGCTGAGTGACACTTAGGTTGAGAGGGAAAGAAGAGGATTCAACCGACACGTGTGATGGTTAGGGTTAGCAAGTAGTACATCCAATTACTTTGGAAATGAGCAATTAGTGTAGTATGTTCTACTTTACTGAGAATAAACTCATCCCTGCTGATTGTGACTGCATTTCAGAGACCATCAGCCTGGCAGGAAGTCCAGTTTGAGTGTCAGATCCATAAATGTGAAGGCTTATCAGATGCCACAATACTGCACATAGATTTTACAAACCAGTCGACAGTAGAAATGTGCATTTTAGGTTTCAGCAAACCACGGATTCACAGGGTTGTCCGTCCGCCACGTCCATTCTCGTGAACGTGATATCTAACGCTGAGAGTGTGGAGAAGGCTTTTTGAACAGCATTCAGAGCGTCATGTGTGGAAATAGGATTTAACATGTTATTTATTGGGGGTGTTGGTGGGTTGTGGGACTACTGTAGTAGTCATGACCTTACTGTTTCTTAAATCCTACATCTGTTTATTTCTATGCCTCTCTAAAGGACACGGGCAGCGTTTGAGGCCAAGCTTCAGAAGAGCAGCCGGGCCACAGACTTCCGCGTGCCACAGTCCATCTGCACCATGTTCAACGTCATGGTGGATGCCAAGGCCCAGTCAGCCAAGCTGTGTGCTGTAGACCTGGGGCAGGAGGTATGTCCATGAAGGGAGGCAGCCCTGTTTCAGAGGAAATAATTGTATCTTACTTAAAAGTTTAAGCCTGCCACCGAGTCCTGATGGACATCAAGCAGGTTCCCTGTTTGAAGCTCACATCATTCAGAGATCACCACGTTTGGGTGATCTGTGTGTCTGCTGTGAATGGCCTTGGCAGATGAAGGTGGGAAAGTCTTTTTTTATTGATTTTTCTCTCTCTGTTACTTCACTTCAGTTTTGTTTTTCTTTGTCTCTTACTTTTTCTTTGCAGTATTCACATCATTTAAGTTGTACGTCGCCTTTATCAGTCTCCTTTTCTGCTGCTTTCCCCTCCTCTCTGTCTTGTGAAAGTTTGTTAGAGACTGGGTAAGTGTGGCTATGAATTCAATTGAAATCTCACCCTCCAGTTCCCAAATGTATAATTAGTCATCAGTTTTCCCTCTCTGTCTTCCTCCACTTGAATTGTTTGGATCTATTAGCATATGTGTAGATAGTATTGAATATACATGGGGTAGAAGTGAGAGATCTCATATTTCACAGAGTCTCGAGACTGATACCAATTGCTGACAATGAATTAATTATTGCGAAGTCCTTCACTGTTCTGTTGGTGCTACGAGGCTCAACAAAAGGATTCCTCGCACTGATGCTGCTTCTGGGTTTCCATGACAGCAGTTCTTTAGCAGAAGTAATCATCCCCACGTCCTTCACTGGGCTCTGCTTCACGGGAGAACCAGGAGGCTCTTTAGAACCATCATACACCACTACATTCATTTACACCACTACATTAATTTACACCACTAAAGATAAATAGTGCAATTCATCAAGTAGGCACAAATGAAAAAGGAGTTTTAAACAATGACCTGAACAAGAAATAAATACTTTGCTTACTTTGATTACTAAGACATGAATTCATTTATGGTTTTGCATCTCCATTTAACAGATATAATTGTACATTATAATAGTACCGAGTTCTGTGCTTTGCTAAAATGTGTGTTTGTTCACCTTTACTGTACATCTCTGCTCTCATCCTCTCATCCTCTCAGCATACCGTTGAACACCTTTAACATTTAATCCAGGGCTTTGATTGATATACTTTTCATTGCAAATGTGATTCAGTTACTGCAGTTTGGTTTATTATATACTGTGTTTATCTAGTGTGCCGTTGAAGAAGCCTTACTCTATTCTAACATTTGTACTGAAGACATATACCAAACAAAGAAATCACATATCAGTCAAACCCTTGTTAAAAGAGCTGCACACTGTTTATTATTTTTAATAATCTATATGCTGCTGTCAAATTGACTATAATATCAGATCTCTGTTGTTTACTGCCTAAATCAATGTGTGTAAACAAAGCAGACGGTGATGTGTCAGTGCTAATGTTCAGAATCAAGAGCACATTCACCTAGAAATCCCAGTTCTATCCCAGCAAGAAGATATTGTTGCCAACAAGTCTGACATCTTTCTTACTTACAGAATGAACGTTATTCAGTGACATCTGGTGCAACCATGTTAAACTGATACTGATGGTCAGCTGGCTGAAATGAGGAGTTGCTACCTTAAAGTTTTTTACGCTTGTTTAATTGGACAGTAAGCAGAGATTCGTCAGAGTGAATGCATCCAGGAGGTGGTATGTGTATGTAGCCTAGCTTAGCATAAAGACAGGAAGCAAATCCAGAGCTGCCGGACTGGTACTTCTCTCTGTGTACATGTTTTGTGCAGAGCTAGGCAAACATGCTACATCCATCTACAGTTGTGTGAAAAAGTGTTTGCCCCCTTCCTGATTTCTTATTTTTTTGCATGTTTGTCACACTTAAATGTTTCAGATCATCAAACAAATTTAAATATTAGACAAAGATAACACAAGTAAACACAAAATGCAGTTTTTAAATGAAGGTTTTTATTATTAAGGGGGAAAAAAAATCCAAACCTACATGTCCCTGTGTGAAAAAGTGATTGCCCCCCCTGTTAAAACATAAATTAACTGTGGTTTACCAAAGTAATTGAGATCTATCAGTCTGGAAAAGGTTACAAAGCCATTTCTAAAGCTTTGGGACTCCAGCGAACCACAGTGAGAGCCATTATCCACAAATGGCGAAAACATGGAACAGTGGTGAACCTTCCCCGGAGTGGCCGGCCGACCAAAATGACCCCAAGAGTGTAGCGACAACTCATCCAAGAGGTCACAAAAGACCCCAGAACAACATCCAAAGAACTGCAGGCCTCACTTGCCTCAATTAAGGTCAGTGTTCATGACCCCACCATAAGAAAGAGACTGGGCAAAAATGGCCTGCATGGCAGAGTTCCAAGACGAAAACCACTGCTGAGCAAAAAGAACATAAAGGCTCGTCTCAGTTTTGCCAGAAAACATCTTGATGATCCCCAAGACTTTTGGGAAAATACTCTGTGGACTGACGAGACAAAAGTTGAACTTTTTGGAAGGTGTATGTCCCATTACATCTGGCGTAAAAGTAACACGGCATTTCAGAAAAGGAACATCATACCAACAGTAAAATATGGTGGTGGTAGTGTGATGGTCTGGGGCTGTTTTGCTGCTTCAGGACCTGGAAGACTTGCTGTGGTAAATGGAACCATGAATTCTGCTGTCTACCAACAAATCCTGAAGGAGAATGTCCGGCCATCTGTTCGTGACCTCAAGCTGAAGCGCACTTGGGTTCTGTAGCAGGACAATGATCCAAAACACACCAGCAAGTCCACCTCTGAATGGCTTAAGAAAAACAAAATGAAGACTTTGGAGTGGCCTAGTCAAAGTCCCGACCTGAATCCGATTGAGATGCTGTGGCATGACCTTAAAAAGGCGGTTCATGCTCGAAAACCCTCCAATGTGGCTGAATTACAACAATTCTGCAAAGATGAGTGGGCCAAAATTCCTCTACAGCGCTGTAAAAGACTCATTGCCAGTTATCGCAAACGCTTGATTGCAGTTGTTGCTGCTAAGGGTGGCCCAACCAGTTATTAGGTTTAGGGGGCAATCACTTTTTCACACAGGGCCATGTAGGTTTGGATTTTTTTCCCCCCTTAATAATAAAAACCTTCATTTAAAAACTGCATTTTGTGTTTACTTGTGTTATCTTTGTCTAATATTTAAATTTGTTTGATGATCTGAAACATTTAAGTGTGACAAACATGCAAAAAAATAAGAAATCAGGAAGGGGGCAAACACTTTTTCACACAACTGTATGTACTCGTCACACAGAGACGAGACTGAGCTTCTCTGGTGATCTGTAGACAGAAAAAGCAAAACATATTTTACATCTCAGTGAGATTTCCAGTTGAGATATTTGAACATTAGCTTTTGTTTTGACACAGTTAGTTTAGTCCTGTATGAGGCAAGTGCTGCTTGTCTTAATTGACATCAAGGTAAAGATGTGATTAGTGGAGAAAGGTCATTGCAGGTCATGTTGTGATATCATAACTATGATTGCAACATTCGTCACAATGGTTCCTTTACATAGATAATGTTGCCCAATGGCAAAATATTTATTCAGTACAAGTACATATAAATATGATGTAAATAATGATAAAGTGGCCAGTATTTCCTGTGGAGGAGAAGAGTAACATGTTTCTGTTTTCCTTCCTCTTTAGAGACAATACCATTCACAGATCAATGATCTAATTGAAGAGACGGTGAAGGAGATGATAACGCTGCTAGTAGCTAAGGTACAACCTTTATATTACAGTATAGATTACACCATGTATGTATAACAGGCATAGACTGTTGTATATATTGTATTTTGTATTATATTTTAAGTACAGCACTGGGAGAGGCAAACAAGCATACCACTGAACAATGTAGAGATATGTTTATTATGTGACAAATAAAAACCTTAAACCTTGAAACCTAGACAAGCCAATAATCCCCAGGTATCAGGGAGGGAGTGCAAAACAACTATGGAGACACTCACAACTACTACAAAGAGACAGAAAACGACCCGAGAGAGACGCAAAACAACAACAAAGAGACTCAAATGACCACAAAGAGACTCAAATGACAACAAAGAGAATCAAAAGACCACAAAGACAATCAAATGACCACAAAGAGACTCGAATGACCACAAAGAGACTCAAAAGACCACAAAGAGACTCAAATGACCACAAAGAGAATCAAATGACCACAAAGAGAATCAAAAGACCACAAAGAGAATCAAATGACCACAAAGAGACTCAAATGACCACAAAGAGAATCAAATGACCACAAAGAGACTCAAATGACCACAAAGAGACTCGAATGACCACAAAGAGACTCAAATGAACACAAAGAGACTCAAATGACCACAAAGAGACTCAAAAGACCACAAAGAGACTCAAATGACCACAAAGAGAATCAAATGACCACAAAGAGACTCAAAAGACCACAAAGAGAATCAAATGACCACAAAGAGACTCGAATGACCACAAAGAGACTCAAATGACCACAAAGAGACTCAAATGACCACAAAGAGAATCAAAAGACCACAAAGAGACTCAAATGACCACAAAGAGACTCAAAGAGAATCAAATGACCAGAAAAAGACTCAGAAGACCACAAAGAGACTCAAAAGACCACAAAGAGAATCAAATGACCACAAAGAGACTCAAATGACCACAAAGAGACTCAAATGACCACAAAGAGACTCAAATGACCACAAAGAGAATCAAAAGACCACAAAGAGACTCAAATGACCACAAAGAGAATCAAAGAGAATCAAATGACCACAAAGAGACTCAGAAGACCACAAAGAGACTCAAATGACCACAAAGAGACTTAAATGACCACAAAGAGAATCAAAAGACCACAAAGAGACTCAAATGACCACAAAGAGAATCAAAGAGAATCAAATGACCACAAAGAGACTCAGAAGACCACAAAGAGACTCAAATGACCACAAAGAGACTCAGAAGACCACAAAGAGACTCAAATGACCACAAAGAGAATCAAAAGACCACAAAGACACTCAAATGACCACAAAGAGACTCAAAGAGAATCAAATGACCACAAAGAGACTCAAATGACCACAAAGAGAATCAAATGACCACAAAGAGACTCAAATGACCACAAAGAGACTCAAATGACCACAAAGAAACTAAAAAGACCACAAAGAGACTCAAATGACCACATGACCACAAAGAGACTAAAATGACCACAAAGAGACTCAAAAGACCACAAAGAGACTTAAATGACCACAAAGAGAATCAAAAGACCACAAAGAGACTCAAATGACCACAAAGAGACTTAAATGACCACAAAGAGAATCAACAGACCACAAAGAGACTCAAATGACCACAATGAGAATCAAAGAGAATCAAATGACCACAAAGACACTCAGAAGACCACAAAGAGACTCAAATGACCACAAAGAGACTCAGAAGACCACAAAGAGACTCAAATGACCACAAAGAGAATCAAAAGACCACAAAGACACTCAAATGACCACAAAGAGACTCAAAGAGAATCAAATGACCACAAAGAGACTCAAATGACCACAAAGAGAATCAAATGACCACAAAGAGACTCAAATGACCACAAAGAGACTCAAATGACCACAAAGAAACTAAAAAGACCACAAAGAGACTCAAAATGACCACATGACCACAAAGAGACTAAAATGACCACAAAGAGACTCAAAAGACCACAAAGAGACTTAAATGACCACAAAGAGAATCAAAAGACCACAAAGAGACTCAAATGACCACAAAGAGAATCAAAGAGAATCAAATGACCACAAAGAGACTCAGAAGACCACAAAGAGACTCAAATGACCACAAAGAGACTCAGAAGACCACAAAGAGACTCAAATGACCACAAAGAGAATCAAAAGACCACAAAGAGACTCAAATGACCACAAAGAGACTCAAAGAGAATCAAATGACCACAAAGAGACTCAAATGACCACAAAGAGAATCAAATGACCACAAAGAGACTCAAATGACCACAAAGAAACTAAAAAGACCACAAAGAGACTCAAATGACCACAAAGAGACTCAAAAGACCACAAAGAGACTCAAATGACCACAAAGAGACTCAAATGACCACAAAGAGAATCAAAAGACCACAAAGAGAATCTAAAGACCACAAAGAGAATCAAATGACCACAAAGATATTCAAATGACCACAAAGAGACTCAAATGACCACAAAGAGAATCAAAAGACCACAAAGAGAATCTAAAGACCACAAAGAGAATCAAATGACCACAAAGATACTCAAATGACCACAAAGAGACTCAAAAGACCACAAAGAGACTCAAATGACCACAAAGAGACTCAAATGACCACATGACCACAAAGAGACTCAAATGACCACAAAGAGAATCAAATGACCACAAAGAAAATCAAAAGACCACAAAGAGACTCAAATGACCACAAAGAGAATCAAATGACCACAAAGAGACTCAAATGACCACAAAGAGACTCAAAAGACCACAAAGAGAATCAAATGACCACAAAGAGACTAAAAAGACCACAAAGAGACTCGAATGACCACAAAGAGAATCAAATGACCACAAAGAGAATCAAAAGACCACAAAGAGACTCAAATGACCACAAAGAGAATCAAATGACCACAAAGAGACTCAAAAGACCACAAAGAGACTCAAATGACCACAAAGAGAATCAAAATGACCACAAAGAGACTCAAATGACCACAAAGAGACTCAAATGACCACAAAGAGAATCAAAATGACCACAAAGAGACTCAAATGACCACAAAGAGAATCAAATGACCACAAAGAGAATCAAAATGACCACAAAGAGAATCAAATGACCACAAAGAGACTCAAATGACCACAAAGAGACTCACAAGACCACAAAGAGAATCAAAATGACCACAAAGTGGCTCAAAAGTCAGCCCCAGTCTCTCAAGGTGTCCCCCAAGGTTCACTACTCAGTCCCCTCCTCTTCCTCCTCTACCTGCTCTCCCTTGGTGACATCACATGCCACCATGGTCTCCATTTCCACTGCTATGCTGACGACACCCAGCTCTACATCTCCACCAAATCCATCACCCCCACCACCCAAAACACCAGCACCATCTGCCTCACTTCATACCTTTCGGACCTCCTGCATCGACACGCTCCCAACCGCAACCTTAGATCTGCTGACGCCAACCTCCTTACCCCCCCTACTCTGTCCAAGCATCGGACCTGGGGGGACAGGGCCTTCTCCATTGCTGCCCCCTCCCTCTGGAACTCCCTACCCCAGCACCTCAAATATTCTCCATCACTAAAAATTTACACAAAGAGGCTAAAAATGACACAATTAACAAACATGTTTTCTGATGCAGTACTTTGAGTATTTTCTGAATGGGTAGAGGAGCCTGTCTTCTTTACTCTGATCTAAGAGCATGAAAAAGACAAAAACTAGATATACATGGTTTTTGGCTGACATGGACAATATGACGCATTGCTGTATTTTCAACTGCACCGCAGTAGAATGAACTCATTGAGGCAGCTGCTAACAAGTTATTGCTTTAATATTTGAACACTGGTCGCAAATTAAAGGAACTGTCTTTTACTGAAACTAAAGTGCATTTTACTGCTAATGCCTTCTGACTGTTACGAGACGTTTGATTGTAGACTGTCTGTACTTGGTGATACTGCTGCATTTACAAAAGTAAAGTCATTTCCCTGCTGCTTTCTTCTTCTTCTCCGCTTTCTCAGTTTGTGGTCATCCTAGAAAGTGTGTTAGCCAAGCTCTCCAGATACGATGAGGGAACACTCTTCTCCTCCTTCCTCTCCTTCACAGTAAGTAGCACATATACTGTACACACTACCAACAGCATTCTTCCTCAAACACATTTCAGCAGATACTCACCAGCTTCATTGTTGGATGTGCATATCAGACTTTTCCGGTGCGGTGCACCAGGTGACCAAAGGTTTGTGTTGCTGTCATCAAAATGAAATCACTGATTTGGAAGTTAAAACAATACAATATTATTATATGAGACTGTTCACATACGGACACTTGCCATCACTCTTTAACACCGTGGGTACCCCTTGGGGTCACTTCAGTGTAGGCAACATAACTACTTGTTTAGGTTAGGTTCTAAACAAACTTATCAGGAAGGCCAGCAGTGTGCTGGGGTGTCCACTGGATACGGTGGAGATGGTGGGAGACAGGAGGATGATGGCTAAGCTATCATCCCTGATGAACAACACCTCCCACCCCATGCAGGACGCCCTGACAGCTCTGTGCAGCTCCTTCAGCCACCGGCTGATTCACCCCCGGTGTGTGAAGGAGAGGTACCGCAGGTCCTTCCTTCATATACATATATTTATATATATATATATATATATATATATATATATATATATATAAACATCGAACAAAAAGTTCGGAAATTAGTGTTTGGTAGATTATTTCTGTTGTAACGATGCTTCTTGGCAATGAATTTTATACCGTTGGAAAGCCTGTTTATTTACCTTTTAAACGCTGCCCCAATTGTAAGGAACATGCATTTCTGGGATGAGCAGCACAGCTGAGTATGTGGGTTGCGGCCATGAAAAATTTGCCAAATCTTCTCTGCCTGAACATGTGGAGGAACGTTATGTTCAGTGATGAGTCCAGATTCTGTCTAAGGAAGTTGGATCGTAGGGTCAAAGTGAGAAGAAGACGGGGAGAACGCTATGCTGATTGATGCACCGATAGAGTAACACCTTTTGGTGGAGGAAGTGTGATGGTGTGGGGCGGCATCTCCATCACTGGAAAAACGAGGCTTGTCTTCATTGGAGGCAATCTCAATGCAGAGAGATATCGAGATGAGATTCTGCAACCAGTGGCAATCCCATTTCTCCACAGTCTGGGACCGAACTCCATCCTCTAAGATGACAACGCTCGCCCCCACAGAGCGGTTTATCAGAGACTACCTCCAGAATTTGGGAGTAGAGAGGATGGAATGGCCTGCCAGCAGTCCTGACCTCAACCCAAGTGAACACTTGTGGGACCAGCTGTTCGTGCCAGAGTGACCAACACAACCACATTGGCTGACTTGCGACAAATCCTGCTTGAGGAGTGGAATGCCATCCCACAGTAGTGTGTGACCAGGCTGGTCACCAGCATGAGGAGGAGGTGCCAGGCTGTTGTGGCTGTGTATGGTTCTTCCACACGGTACTGAGGCTCCTGACTGTTTGTTAAATTAATAAATTGTGAAATTGCCAATATGTCTTGTTTCTTCCTTGTAACTGATAGACTTCAATCATCCAATCCACCAAACAAGAGTCAATGGCAACAGCAGAATAAGCTGTTTGGCATTGGCAGAGAAGATTTGGCACATTTGTCATGGGCGCAACCCACATACTCAGCTGTGCTGCTCATCCCAGAAATGCATGTTCCTTACAAATGGGGCAGTGTTTGAAAGGTAAATAAACAGGCTTTCCAACGGTATAACATTTATTACCAAGAAGCATTGTTGCAACAGAGAAATAATCTACCAAACACTAATTTCCGAACTTTTTGTTCGATGTTTATATATATGTATGTATATGTATATGTGGTGTGTGAAGGAGAGGTACTGCAGGTCCTTCCTTCATATACATACATATATATGTATATATATATATGTATGTATATGTATATGTATACATGGTGTGTGAAGGAGAGGTACTGCAGGTCCTTCCTGCCGCTGTCAGGCTGCACAACCAGCTGTGCTCCCAGTAGAACACACAACACAAAGGAATCGGTGCAATATAAATACACTGTGCAATACTACAATTATTCTGTCTGTATATATAATGTTTTTTTAGTTTCAGTTATATTTGAGTTATTGTGGATTTTTGACTTAGTTAAAATCCTTTACTGTGTATTACTTATTTATAATACTTGTTGTGTCTCTTGTTTACACTATCCACTATGCTGCTATCCTGTAACGTCCCCCGCTGCTAATAAAGGATTATCTTCTCTTATCTTTAGTAAAAGATCCAGGTTACGGTTGAATTGAATACAATTGTAACTTCAGTTGCGTGGCATATGTCACATACGTGTGCATGCAAATGAAGTGCTGTACGTAACATACTAACGTAACTTAAAACAAGTCATCGTTGACTTTTGGTTTCACACGGCTCACAAACAGTGGTCTCCTGGGTGAAAGTCCTGTGTTTGACACATCCATCCACCCATGAACTCCTTCCTGTGAAGACTTTGTCGCTCTTTATACTACATGACCTGAATTCCAGCAATTGCACTGATGGTCTAATATTGCATTGTAGTTACTTGAAGCCCGGTGCCTTTCCTCCTGAGAGGCCTTGTGCATCGGATAAGACGAGGAGGACCGTGACAGAACGTCTGTATTTGATGGTGTGGCAATGAGAACGAGCTGGTTGTAAACATTAGATTTGGCAGATTTACCTTCAAGTTTAACTGTGACCTCCCATAGTTGTATATATTCTTTTATAATGAATGTGTACATACATTGATGACAGTCTTTATTTATTACAGCAAAAGATCTCCTGTTTGATCAATTCTGGATCTTGTTAATTTGATCACATTACAAAAAATCTTTTAAAAATACATTCAATAATAAATCCTGCTCTCGTTTAAAATATTGTTGTTTTTTTCCCCTTTCATGAACATTTTGATACAGTTTGACCTTTTTTGAATTCATCCTGAGCACCAGATAGCTTAACACCTCAGCTGGTGTCCCAAGGAACTACACAGTCCTGCTTATTAAATGTGCGAGTGCACTTTTGCAGTTGAAATGACCACATGAGTCACTGTAGCCACTTCAGCAGGTACTAAACCACATGCTGTACAGTCTCACCACAGCAGCCTTTGTCCTGAAAAATGGTGCCACAGCTGGAGACTTGACTGTTTTTTCACCCACCTCTCTCTCCTTTATGTCAAGGTGAAAGCTGCCTCCAAGTATGTGGATGTACCTGTAAGTGAGACTCATTTATTCCTCCGTCTATCTCTTTATGTGTATATATGCAGCTTAAAAGTCTTCATCAATCAGTTCTGTCTCCGATAAAATACATTTATCTATGAATTTGCTTTGTCAAGTATGTTTAGGAGGAAACACCATGTCCTGTATCCCACGTGTGCTTAGGTTTAAAACACTTGGTCAAGGTTTGAGACAGATGGACTCATGTTATAATATTCAAAAAGTCACTATAATCTCAATCATGCTTTATTTTCTGAAAGTGGAGAACAAATAAAAGATGAATAAACTAAAAACACCAGAGGATTGTTTGGCTCACTGTGCGATGGCACGAGTATCCCTTTTCTGTTTATGAAATTTAAAGAACTGATTTTGATATCAAGAATCAAAATTTAATCGTGAGACTCCCAAAGATGTCCCCCCTACATCAGGAGGTGGTCTGGTCGGGATTAAACCAAATCCGTAGTTTGGCCACATTCTTCAGAAAAATGATCCTTATCAGTACCAGCAGTAAATGCAGCTTAAAACGCACAACAGACGAGCGCTCGTTGATGCAAACGTGCATCAAACTAATGTAGGTTTTTAGATGTTCTTAGAAATTGGATGTTGCAAATTGTTTTTTGAGGATTTAACACATTTGTTAGCCCTCAAAGATACACACAACGTTGGGAAACAATAAATGTGAACGTCATTAAACATCACCAAAAGAACTATGCTGGCAGAATGTATTTGCTGCCACGAATGATGTGTATTAGTATGTGAGGGTAACTGTGAGGAGGTGCAATAACATTAACAATTGGTCCCGTGAGTTGCTGAATTAAATGGCTTCATTTTATATTATTATTGTATTATATTAAACAAAATATAATTTAACCTTTTTCGCATTGATGCAAAAATGAATTGACAGCCATAAGCAACATGTACAACTTCAATTGTTCATTTCACTTTAATCTTCAGATGAAAAGCATCAGAATGAAGCCATCTTGTTCCCAAGTGCTGCGTGTGTGTTTGTTTCTCGTGTACAAATATTTGACCATGCTTTCACATGTCGAATCATCATCCAGATGGCAGTGCTTGTCATATTTCCACATCAAATGTCCCCCTGTTTCCTCCCCCAAATGTCCATTCATATGCATGTGGCCAGACACTGACAGGCAGCCATGCCTCGTGCCTCGCTCTCATGCAGTACACATCGTGAGTCCATGTTGTACAACACATGCCCGTTCTGCTGTCAGGGTGGGGGCGGCGGTGTTTGTGCGTGGGTGTACGCATCAGATCTGTATTAGCTGCCAACACTTGGGCCGTAGCAACACGCCGAATTTCAAATTAATGCCTTGTCAGTGAATGTGACGGGGCACTGTGTTCACGGGCAGGGGTCGCCGTTTCCAGCTCAGCCCGCTAATTGTGTCCTTAATGTACAACATGAGAGTTTCGCTGGTAAAAAAGACACTCATTTACACATTGTTAGTGACTGCAGATGTGTTGACTAAGTTTAGTAGCAGTTAGCGGTGAGTTCTTTGTGACTTATCCAATCGGTGTGAGTTTGAGAAAAGAGAGACGACCTGACACCAAACGTTTACAGACTGAGTCGTCTTTTCTTGAAAATGATAAGACATGTTGATCTAAGAAAGAGGAATAACACATTGTCCTCAGTGAATAGATTAGATTTAGCCTCCTAACAATCTGCTCTCCCCATTTAAACCCAACTGAGCGTCTCCAGTGCCCCTGGTCCCTTTGCACAGGCCCAGACTGAGCGTTGGTCCCCAGCAGAGCTCAGCTGAAGCTCACGGCCGCCCTGTAGTCCAAAGTCAACATTCCTTTTCTCCAAATAGATACTGAAAGTTTCAGAAAACCATCTCAATTTAAATGTAAGTCAAATTGGCGTCCATTTAAATAATGTGAAACACATTTGTCACCTAAAGCACTGGTTCTCACCCCGACGATCGGGCCCCAAGGGGGTCACAAGATCATTTCTGGGGTTGTGGTATATGTATATGTATATGTATATATGTGTATATGGTTGTGGAGAACAAATAAAATAGCCTTTTCAAAATCAAACAACATATTGTAGACTGGGTACCAGTGTACCAGTGTACCAGTGGTACACTGGTACACTGGTACACTGTGATATGATTTGCCTCAGAACAGATTTCATTGAGTGTGTGTCCAACACTGAGGTTTGTATGGCTGCACTATTCCATCCAATGACTATTCTACATATTCAGCTTGACATATTATGTATTTATATTATCTCTGGTATCTCCACTATCTCAATAAAGTTATGGGTACTTAATGTTTTGTTGTGTTATCCTTCAATGGGAATATTCATATATTCCTACTATATTCCCTAAATGTCTGGGTCGCAGGACATTTTATTTGGATCGCCAAAGCAAGTAGCAGAATTTCTTGCAGTCTTTTATTTAACATGTGTATGTGCAGTACACCTTTCAGCCACATGAGGGAGCCTGAATGTTCGTATCGCTCTGGTAATTGTAGCTTACCTACGTATAACATTGAATCTAACATGAAAGGCTAACGTACATTGTGTTTGTTTTAATGATGAGAGGGAATGAAAAGAATGAGTCTGTTTACTCAAACTAAAAGCATTTCCTCAGTCTCATTTATTAAGTAGTTAACGTGTGTATATGTTTTCAATAACATTGTGATTTAACAAAAAGGTGATGTGGAGATGGCAGTAAAGATGGTCAGCAACGTTCATTCAGGCACAAAGTCCCTCTCCTCACTACTTACTAGATACCACCTGATGGTTTGTCATCTTTAAAAAGTGGGTGCCCAGAAATACAGTTTTAGAAACACTGGTTTAGCAGATTTGATTCCAGTTAAACATGGTGAAATAACATTTTGACACCAGGTGGCTGAGCAAAGGCATTTCTCTCTGTCTCCTTCGTCCGTTGCAGAAGCCAGGGATGGACGTTGCAGACGGTTACGTGACATTTGTCCGTCACTCCC